>NC_133479.1:8686929-9320793 GCF_025370935.1 Choristoneura fumiferana | reverse complement strand
ATATATATAATTTAAACAGGCTTACATATTATTAAATGATATCTATACATCACAAGTATTTAACACAACTTCATTTTTATTAACACAATAGATTCGCTATTTGAAGTAAGGGATCGTCAATGCGGATCGGAAATATTCCAAGTATCCCTGATATAATCATTAATTTTATAATACACCTTAGATATTAATGCCTTCTTGACAATAGATTTGAATTTGTGAATTTTATTATAAAAACGTATCCCAGACACGACTTTTTGGTTTTATCCAATCTGTAAGATGGAACTTTTAGCTTCCTTGTATTTCTAGTAGTGGGAAAATCACATATGGTCTTCCTAACATACATGATTATTTCAAAAACATAAAGCGATGGCAGGGTTACGATACCTGTTTCCTTAAAAAATATCTTAAGGATTCGCGCTTCTTCAAATTATAAACTGCTATAATTGCTCTCTATTGTAAGATGAAAATTGACTCAATGTCTGCAGGAGATCCCCATAAAATAAGGCCGTACGAAATTTTGCTATTAAAGTAAGCAAAATACAACAACCGTGCCGTCGCCACATCGGTGCTGCCGTATTTTTCAAACAGCAAAAGCAACAGAGCTCAATCTACCCGCGATTGCTGTGACGTGAGGTCCCCTGCTTAATTGTACGTACCTACAGTCAAGGGCATGAATACATATATTGTACGTTAGCAAGACGTCAAAAATATCTATACACCTTTATGCTACAACTAACCATAAGGACGATGTATACATATATTTGAGGCTGTATAGATATTTATACCCCCTACTGTACATACGAGTACATACATATAAAGTTTAAAGCATGATTAACAATCGTAAAACTGAATTAATAAATAGACTGTTGTACAGTCCTCATTACCTACTGTAAACGCATTTGTGAACCATATAAGGTACCTAGACCCGAAAATGGAACAATTTAGACTTGTCTCCCACGATGAGACATTATTTTACTGCTTATCATTAAGAAATTTGGCACGGGTGTTGTTTATGCAGTGTTTCCCACGGGAATTTTTGCAAAATCCCAAAATTTGAATTTGCTGCTAAACATAATGAATGGTTTACGCGTGCGAAGCCGCGGGCAAAAGTTATTATAGCAATCGAATAGTACAGACGAGTAGAAATGTTATCGTTTGTTCAAACGCTATCATAAACATCCGAGCTGTCAAGATGCTCACAATATATTATCTGAACACATTCTTAAGGGATTGATAATGAAGTCGTGTTCAGATATTTCTTTGCACGTTCGATGTATCGTATACAAAGGCGACTATATTTCCTTCTAAAAAATGTCTCCATTTGTTCGGCTCACTTGGTACCTATACGCACACTAACCGAACACCTAAAATCCTTCGCTCGCGCGAGTTTCAATAGGTACACGCATTCGTGCCAAACAATAACTTTGCAGCCTTGCGCAGCATAACTATTATTAATGATGAAGTTCTAAGTAAATGAATCCAGAAAGCTTTTGCACAGCGTGCGGGTTTAAAACAGCTTATTGGCTAATGTGGCCACATTTCGCAGCTTCGTAACTGCTAAGCTAAAAGCATGTAACCGCATTTAATTTTCGAGTTCAGCGAGCCCGCCACGCGAGTGCTACGAACTTTCGTGCGCTGTCGGGAAGCGCTAGAAGCGCTACATCGTTACGCCGTTGGCCCGCGACAAGTCCACTTGCTATTCAATGATTACTTACTTTCGACAGGTTTTTAACTTATACTTAATGTTGGTTCAGGTCAAATATTGCAAGCCGTATTTCACCCACATCTAGTGCTCGGATTTCGGGATTTACACGTGAAATTTACATTATGAAAATGTATTCAACAAACATTATTTTTAAACGAAAGTTAGTATAGATAAACAAAGTAGGGACAAGGTAGTTTTTGGTTCTTACGGTTCCGTATCTCAGTTGGCAAAAATGGAACCCTTAAATAAAGGATCACATTGGTGTCAGTCTGTCTGTCCATCCGTCTGTCAATGCCTTTTTCTCAGGAAATTAATATCAAATATTTAAGTCTGCTACCACTTTGAAGCAGTGAAAAAATCAAACTTCTAATTCAATGCAATTAAAAGACGCAGTCGTTAAAAGGTGTTTCCATAGTAGCTTATTAATACAACTTATACGAAAAGTTCGGAAATATTATTTTTATGTCTGTCTGTCTGTCTAAGTAACCAGCCATCTAAAATGACCCCATCTTGCTTAGGAAAAGCAACTCTGAAAAGCTAACACTGGAAATTGATTGCCTACAAATTTGTGCGGAACCCTCGGTGCACGATTCCGACTTGCACTTGGCCGGTTTATAAATAAAGTCGTCAGCTTTTCATACTCGCTAATAGCCGCTTCGAAATCACCGTAAATAAATCAAACAAAGCTATTCAAAATCATAACTCTCGACAAGCAAAACAAAAGCAGGGTAGTAGGTACATTAGGCAAGTACGAGTAGGTACACACGGACATACATCAATCAACCTCTGTGTCACATTTTCCCCATGACCGGCTCGCTTAATGCACAAATAGAAACCATTGATTTGTCCCAAATTCACTGGAGGGCGAAAGTAATATTCTTTTACGCAATAAAAGAATTCACGTTTCGGTGGATGTAATAACCTGCTGCATTTGTTGTAGGCAAGAGTGCCAACCTTTTTAGGGTTCCGGAGCCAAAATGGCAAAAACGGAACCCTTATAGTTTCGCCATGTCTATCTGTCTGTCTGTCTGTCTGTCCGTCCGTCCGCGGCTTTGCTCAGGGACTATCAATGCTAGAAAGCTGTAATTTTGCACGGATGTATAAGTAAACTATACCGACAAAATGGTACAATCAAAAATTAAAAAAAAAAATTAGGGTAGCTCCCATAGACGTAAAGTGGGGGTGATTTTTTTTCTCATCCAACTCTATAGTCCAAACCATTAGGGGGTTGCTAAAACGATTTTTCGATTCAGTGATTTATTTGCGAAATATTCAACTTTAAAGTGCATTTTTTCATTAAAATCGAGCGTCCCCCCCCCCTCTGAAATCTAAACCGGTGGGTGGAAAATTTTTAAAAAAATCAGGATGGTAGTAAGTATATCAAACTTTCAAGGAAAACTATAACGGCTGAGTTTGCTTGAGAATTATTAGTAGTTTATGAGTAAATAGTAGCCTAAGGTATAAAATATACCTAAACTTGGAAGATTCCGTATAAAATACGAAATCCTTAGAAAAATATTACTTAATTAATAACATTTTTTTATTTTAAGGTTATTGCATTGGTTGAAGTACAAATGAGGTACATACCGTACATATTTACACAGCGTACAAAATTTTCGGGTAGCGACCGTCCCTCATCTAGGGACCAATCTGAAAACCAGCGCTGAGCATGCCTAGCATACGCTGAGATTGGGACCCATTGCCTAAAATTCTAAGTGTTTTAGTTTTTAATAATTCGTTTTATTCTAATTTTATTGTATGTTTTTTTATTTTTTGTGAGTTGTACTGAGCTAGGTAATAAAGATTATTTTACTTTACTTTACTTTTACTTTAATTTTTTCGAAATGGCTACGAAACCCTATTTTGGGCGTGTCCGACACGCTCTTGGCCGGTTTTTTGGTGTTCCGCATATTTGATGTTTAAACTGAATAAAAGCTGTGGAAAACATTAAGCAGTCCTGATATGCTTTTCTAATGATAATGACAATTAGGTGAACATAGATTTTTATTTGTAGATTATAAATTTATTCAAAAATTTTATAGAATGAATTAGGATTCCGTGGACTAAAATCGAGATGGTCTATCTACTATCTAAAGGAAATTTCTAGGGAAAAAAAACGTCAAAAAAATTTCAGTTAAATTTAACACAAAAATTTTAAAGTAGTGTTTCCACCAGAGATGTGCGAGTATGTGTTGCGAGGACTTTGTTTTTCATTAAACAATAGAAACGCTTGATTTGCTTCGCTTCGCTCGTCTATTTCCACCAGAGATGTGCTGTGCGAGGATGTGTAAATGAAGCGTTTCTATTGGTTAGTGAAAATTAGATTCCTCGCACATTATTGGTGGAAACGCCGCTGCTTAAGTACGTACAATCCGTGAGCTCTTAGAAAAACCTTCGGGTTTCGGAGGAAATCGGAAGCATTCGTGTAGTAGAAAATGACAATTGTCTTTTTGACTTAGTAGCAATCCATCACGCGGAGAGTGCACTCGTTGCGTTTTCATTGATTTATATAGAGCAGTTAAAACCACCACTTACTTATTTATTTAGTTTATTTTCGAAAATTGATTTCTATAGGGAGTCAACTTAAATAGGGTATTTCTGTAAATAGCCAATAACGGGAAATTGTTTATAATTTATAATGTATTTTTTTTAAAGAAGCTGAAAATTTTAATGAGGTTCAAGACCGAGTTATAGAAGCAACGAGGATTTCGAAAAGTACATTAAAAATATTGTAAACGAAGCAGACCAAAAAAATAATTTGACATGCCCAAGAGAAGTAGACACAGCTAGGTATAACAGCTACAATACTTTCAAACAAAATGTAGTGTGTAGTGGGCGGGTGTTCTCTATTTAAATTAACGATGGAAGAATTGGAAAAAGCTGATTTTGTTTTGTAAATTATGAAACAAAAAGTTATTCATATTTTTTTAAATTGGATAAAAAAAATAAAGAAGCAAAGGAGTTGGTTTATTTTGTACTAGGACGGTGTAGTTAATACATAATTTTGTATAAACTTCGTTTTTGTTTGTTGATTATTACAACAGGGCTACTACGAATTACTACGAAACTCGAAGTTCGTGTCGTCCGGTTCCTCTCGCTCTCGTATTAAACAGTATAAGTGTCAGAGGGACCGCACGACACGGACTTCGAGTTTAGAGTTTCGTAGTAGCCCTGCAGAACAGAACCGCATATCACGATCGCGTGTCATCGTCACCAAAGAATGCTTCTAAAATCCGAAGGTTTTTTAAGAGCTCACGGAAATGCTTTGTCAAAATAGCTAATGCTACCAAAAAGATTGGCTTGACCACCCCATATCTTACTTTTTTCCACATCCAATGATGATAATAATAATAAAATACAACGGGAAATAATAAGTGTAGCGACTAAAGTTTTATTTAGCATCCGCAACGGAACATCTTTTTTGTATGTAAGCAACGGGTTAATAGAACAGCTTCTATTGAACTAATATGCCATCTTTACAATACCAGCAAATTATGCAAAATCGAGCGACAATTTACAAACAACAAATAATATAACTCGGCTCGGCTCGGCTGAGCTATATTATCTTCAAAACTGATGATTTAGCGACTAATATTGTAAGAGCTACTTTATTTATTTTTGAGCTTCAATATCTGTCTACTAATTTAATCAAAATCAACCCCCAATAAAGAGCATCGTAAATAATGACTTAGCAACAAAATTAATAATTCGTCTTTTTTATTAATGAAAAATTAGCAACACACCTCGTGGTGTGCTGCGCGGGAACGAGAGCGCGCAAGCACCGTAACCGGCCGGCCCGCCAATAAGCGTGCTGCATTCAGAATACCGCAACGGCTTGCATGTATTTCTTTACAATTAGACACGATTTAGAAGTGCTCGTATTCTTTAACAAAAATACACTCATATTATTTCATAATAGGTTCGTTCGTTACCTTTTGAACCTCAGAGTAGAAAATAGAAGCCCCGCTATAGCAGGACTTCGTCGTCTTTCTGGCGGGCCAATTTTGTCTTGATACACAATACAGAAGAAATGATAATTTGTTCCTCATCTTATGCCCCTCAGATTATCATTAACCGTTTTTTTTTCATGTTTAATTAAAAAGAGATTTAGTCGCTAATTACAGACATTCTAACACATGTATAAAAATATCGGTCATAATATAAAATTTGACCTACCACTATTAATTTTTTGATGACAATATAAATAAATTTGATGTTCATTTATGGTTGGTTCAGTCATCATTTCCGTATACTAATTTATAAAAATAGAGGTGATAATATTAAATTAGTCTGTTAAAATTGTTAATTAGATGCAATAAAGACACTTTTCAGAAGCTAAACATTTGTAGACATATTACAAATTTAGTTGCTATATAATAATCGTCATGCTGATTCATTAAAACGTAGCTTGGATTTCACAATATACGGTCGCTGATTTATTAATTTAGTAGACAAAAATTAAATTTGAAGGCAGAAATGACAGTTTAAAGAAGATGCGTTAACAACAACCCAAATACAATTACTTGACAAAAGTAGAGAGCTCTAAAAACCGAAGAGGGTATTTTACGAAACAAAGGACCAAACGTCGGTAACCTGGCATTTTATTTGAAATTGTTAGGTCGAGCAGCAATAAAATTTCTCACCATGTGAACTCATTTCATGACTCGCGCATCTTTACATCTCAATTCAGTCGGCACTCAATTTTATAGCGCTAAAAGCATTTTCAACACGTTTTGGGGTGTGACGGAAATTCCCGGGCGATAATAACGCGCTGAACAACTAATGTGGCAAGGTGTGAGTCGTGGTGCGAACGGTGAATAGGCTGCATTGCATAATAAGTAGCAATGGTTTTCATGGAATCGAAACACTGGTTAAATAGCTTTTTTTTTATTCTAACAGGGGAGATTTATCAGATTTTACTCGTAGCCTATTCATTTTAGACTATTGAGCATTTTCAATTATTTAATAAACAATTTGTGTATTTTTGGGTTTAATAACATCTGTGGCGTGGTGCAAGGTGTAATAGAATAATTTAGGCATGCACCGCGCGCAGGTTCTTCCTTGAGTCACATTTCAAATGGTTTGACTATAAGTACCACATACTTTTAAGTTAGTTAGTTAATTAGTAATCGTTTTCAATGATTCACGGTTATTTACAGTAGATTTGAAAGGGATACATGATTTTGATACAAGCAACTGTGTCGAAATATCGGGAGCTCATTAAAGGCAATCATTGAATTGAACTCACTCGTAGATATTTATTGATCAAACTATGCAATATCGAATTAATATTTAGCTTATTTCCCACGGAAACACGTTTAACATTAACATAATACTCACTGACAAAAAATAGAGACAGATATATATATATAAACATGGAAACATAGAAATGAACAGTAAGAAACGACAGCCTAAAATGAGCAAAGCATTGAAATCGCAGTTGTAATTCTGACGCGTGAAAATGTGGCGATGTTATCGAGCATCTTTCGTGTATTTCCCATTTTCCCGCGGTATTTTCTTTCAGTTCCCGGGCCATACCCCGTACCGTACGTCGTTCACCGCGATTCGATATCCTGCTGTCGACACGTACCTCTCGTCAAAAATTGATACATCCTTACATGTCTGCCCGCATTTATTCGCGTTATTCACTATTTCTGACGCCATTTTATTTTATGAGTGCACTTTATCTTAACAGCTTCAGATGTCGAGTGAGGCTGTACTCTTCGAGAATCTTTGATCATTGGTTGAATTTAACGCGTCAATAGATAATGGTTCATGAATTGCTTCATTTGGTTACATATAAGTTCTGCATAGCTCTATGTTCTAACTTCTAAATGGTGACGTTCATAAATAATAATAAAAAATTGAACCGACTACAAAAAAACCATGAAAATAATTTTCTACCAGTCTGAAGTCGGTGCCTCATCACGAGCCAGTAGGAGTGGACCTATAATCGTCTACCTCACGTACGATCTATATTATATTGGGCTTCAATCACTCCTTCAATCCAAGATATAATAGTTTGATATCAACTGCTCGTCACCTTTCATGAAAGATTGCTTTTTTCGATGTAGAGACGTTCATATTGAGGAGTCCTGGTGCTTCACCACCCGTTCCATTTCACCATATTATTATGCATTACGAGGACCATAAATTGCGTAGCAATAGCAACTGTATTAAAGAACCTACTTAATTGAAATTCAACCCGTGAAATACTTGTTACCTATTGAGTAGTAATTCCGATGGACAACTGTGGTCTTCATCCTCAGTTCCACTTCACCAAATGATGATTTTCAAGAGTAAATGCGCGAGTTACTACTAAGTAAATATATCCAATTTACCATAGGTTTTCCTACAATAGGTATTTGAAGAGTTCCGCGATTTCCTTAATATTCAATCAACAGATCCTGATTTGGTGCTTATAGGACCTAATTGAAGTTATTTCTATATGAACGCAAAAAATCTAATCGGTTCATAAATGATACGGAGTTCTGAGGTAACAAACTTTCTTTCTTTCTTCTTTCTTTCTTTTTTTTTTGGTAGCCCTTTGGTTTATCGGAGTTTAAAAGGTATCCAATCATTTGGAAACAAATATTCATTTAACAAACAAACAAAGTTTCGCAAACTTTTGTTTCATAAATGAATCGTTTTATAAAACCACATTTCACTAACTGATCATTTCACAAACTCTTTATTTAACGAACCGTCATATGACAAATCATTACTTATACTCATTTACTTATAATACTTATTTGTAATGAAATGTCTTCAATTCAATCAACTTTTGCGTAAATTAGACATTTAGGTACCTAAAAGTTGCGCAAACGAATGTTTTACACATAGCTATAGGTACATACGCAAGAAGCTTGTTTTTGTTCAACGCTTTACTTCCAAGTTAAGGTATAAGACATTTCGTGATCTATTTTATGGCAAGATAAAAGTTTCAGGTAGGTAACTGTTCAATTAATCGAATTTTCATTTATTTAGTTCTGGATCTGGGGGCTAACAGATAAAAAAAGTTGGTTTAACTTCGTCCTGGATAAGAGTTCCTCGTAGATATCCGCTGTGGATTTCTTTGGCTTGTGTTAATTACGTAACCAACGTTAATAAAGACTGTAAACATAGTTTGCTAATCTAGACACGCGGTAGCGTGTTTAGCCAAGTTCAAGCTTGGTTCAAGCTAATAGAACTGGCGAGCAGCACCGTGTATATTAATATTACTTAGTACCCACTTAAGCCAGGAACGGTCTGACTATTCGATCTTTTCAAATGATTTTAACCGACTGCAAAAAAGGAGGAGGTTCTCAATTCGAGTGTGTTTTTTTTTGTATGTTTGTTACGCGATAACTCCGCTAATTGTGGGCCGAATTTCAAAATTATTTTTTAGTTCTACATACTTCTGAGGTGGTCCCATTGACTCCAAGTCAGGATCTGATGATGGGATCTTAGAGAAATCGAGGGCAAACCTCGAATTTTTAAAGCACACCTATAGCGATTTTGGCATTTTTAACATCAAGTCAAGTATTTACATTCAGAAAGTATCATTTGGTGAATTGGACCCTGATAAAAATGACAATGTAATGATTGCAGCCCAATATATGTATGTAGGTGAGGTAGACGACTGTAGTTCCACTCCTGCTAGCTCGTGCTGAGGCACCGACTTCAAAGTAGTAGAAAATTATTTTCAAGGTTTTTGAAGTCGGTTCCATAAATTGTAAAAAAAAACATACGTGAGTGCGTTCACGATGGTGGCGCTCCCCGCACCCGTAATTTTATAGTTTGCTAAGTTAAACTTAATACGTTTGTTACGACGGGATGTAGACCATGATAACCTTTAATGAGGTCTCAATACAGTTGCACGCATCATGATTACGGGTAGATTGAAGAATTTGCGGGTGAAGATTAATGGTTAAACGTAAACCGTGCTCGCTCTGCCCTCATTCTTGCGCGTTGAGTGCGAGCAAGTATCTCTTGTATAGTACCTATAGGTACACTGGTGAATTTTTCAATTAGTAGAAAAGGCCGCTGCAATAACAAAATAATCATCATCATCATCATCATTCCAGCCTATATACGTCCCACTGCTGGGCACAGGCCTCCTCTCAAAATAATAAACAACAAAAATTAAAGGACATCCCTGTGCAATTTTTTTTTCGGTAACCTCCCAATTGATTGTTTTTATTTATTTTTATACACATAAAACTCAAAAAAACATTTAAGTTGTTCTTGGTAGCTAAGCTAAGGTACGGATTATACATATGTGTTCATGTAATTAAGGAGTTCATTCAATTTCAATACCTCATGTGGAGGTAAATCTAGCTAAACTTATTTGGTGCTTTTGATTATGACTTCCTTAATAACTGAAAAAATAACTGGCCATGTGCGTGTAGAAAAATACCAGAGTTCTTTGTAGGAAAACCTCCATGATTATCCTACGGAACCGTAAAAAAAACTAGGTTAAAAACTGTGAAACCTAAGTTAAGCAAAAACAGCGATAATCCAATTCTGGCAGAGGAAAATAAGTAGTATTTACTAGGAACATAGCTAGTTAACATTGATGTGACACCGCGTTGCGAACCTTTCTGGTAATGACAGCGTACTACTCGTGGCAAGAGCCCTTTTTACGAGCGCTATCAATTTAGTTAGTGTAGAGGAAAGTTTAAGCACTCTCGTAGGTACGTAAGGAAGGAAAACATTAGATATCTCTTCCTTAATCATGGCGGGTAAACGGTGCTCGCTGCTCGCCTCCTTTAACAAATATTTTCGTCGGCGCTTTTTATGAGTTTCTTTAGATGTAGGTACTTAGGTATTACGGGAAACTCGACGTCAAAATATCGCTATGTCTGTTTGCGTTCGGCTGAAGCGGTCCTTGACATGGGAATTTTCTCTTTTCGTTGTCAGCCTGCCATTTTCAGATGTCGGGTGGTCGAGATATCGATCGGTGCTATCTTTGTTGAACATTAAAGCAACCGTGTGCTCATCAGTGACGCGGTGTGGACCATCTAATTTTAAGGGATGACCTAGTTGAAAAAATCGGTCATCTAAAAAGGTCCCCCTAAAAGCCGTATACGTACCGCGTTAATATTTTAAAATAACCTGAGTTAGCTTATACATAGTTAACTTATTAGGTCATTGAATTATTATTTTAACCTAACAAACCTACCTATCTACTATATGTATTTATTACCCTTGTGACAGTACATTTATACCTAAGGTCGTCTAGCAAAAATATCAATTTAATGTTAAGCTGAGTTTAGTAATGTCAAAATATAAGGCACTGTCAAGCTTAACCTACGGTTAAAAGACAATTCTACAGCACCTGATTTTCAGAACAGTGGTAATTATTTTTTGATCTAAAGTCGTATATAGTCGTATACCTATATTTACTGTTAAATATTACTACTGTTGTATAAAAAAAACACAAAATAATGTTTCAATTAAGACTAAACGTAGAAATGATTAAGTTACAACTTAATACCTAACTTCCTAACTTAAAAAGCTTCTTAGTTTTCATGTACATACCTACATTCCAATTTAGTAACCTTATATATTTCCCAATTCCTACATTTTTATTTTAAAGCCAAATATTACAAAATATCCACTATACATAATCGTAGATAGACGAACTACTTTTAAATAATAAGTAAAGCAGAACTTATCTAAATGGGCACCTTCTTATTTGTTAACATTATTTTGACCTCGTTAATAGCCAGTTAAGCTCATGTCTCCGGAGAATACATCAACAGTATTCAGAGACACGAGGTAATCTAATCCCTTACGTCACCAGTATTTCAATGTTAAGGTGACTCTTCCACAAAGGGACTACTATTACGATACATTCTTTATGAAACGGGCCCCGGGGACGCCGCAGACTTAAGCGGTTTACTGCTACAGGTAATCCGCCCCACACGGCCAAATTATTACGTCATTTCATTAGCTGGCTGATATTAAATAATATGAAAAGGCTGTCGTAATCAACAAATAACGATTTATCTACCCCTACATCATTTTATAATCTGGTTAATTGGTGAACCTCATTAGGATGTGTAAGTACATTATAAAACTAGCTGTTTGTCCCGGTTTAGCACGGCTTTATTATTTTTTCCGATATTTTACCAAATAGATGCAGTCGTTCTGAAGTGATGCGCTTACGTTTATTTGACACTTGATATTAATTTATACAAGGTTTTTTTCATATTATGGCGACGTTCGACTGACTGTGACACGATGTGAGCGACAGATGATAATGAAGAGGTAAAGACAGGAGATGTTCAAGAGGTTTATTTGTAAGATAGAAGGCACAATTGTGCCTTCAAGATCCCTTAGAGGGTTAAGTAAAACAGCATACAAATGTGTGATGAAACTTGTTATAAAACACTGTAGTTAACTGCACTGCGAAACTGTTATGAATTATGATCGAATAGATATTGATGTCAAAATAATAAAAATATTTAGTACGTCCTTATAGTACGGCTGATGATAGCAGAATGAATTTTGACATAAAAACAAAGTGCTGAATTTGAAAGTACAGTGGATATTTGAAAATTAAAATATGAACTGAATTTTAAAAACGAACCAAAACATGAGATGAGGATGAGGTTAACAATCGACAAGGCTTGATCAGCCTTGTTACAACTAAACACCTCTTTAAAAAAAATTCGGCCCTTTTTAAGTGTGGCTAATAAATGTTTCAATACATTAATCCATGTTTATAGTGCTGGTACCGAACATCAAAGGTGTGACTAAACTTTGGGTCAAAATTACTTTATTATTATTATTGTGTATTAGTTGACTTTGTTTTACACAGAATAGAGTTAATATACAAAATACAAATACAAAATACAAATATTTTATTCATATAACATTGTACACGGTAATATAAATCATGAATATAGTTTAGTCGTAGTCGGAAAAATACTGCGCTGTCGTAATCTTCGGTGCCGTTATTCCGGTGGCATTTTGTTCACCAAAATTACAGATATGGCAGCGAAATTACTAATTATGCTCATTATCATTTAATCTAATGGTAGTATCATGTTAAACTCCCTGATTTCGCATTCGATTTATTAGTGATCGAAACTACGTTCGAATATTAGGAATTAAGAATAAAACTTGAATAAATAATTTGAAACTTTAATTCATTGCTTTATTAATCTATTTATTCACGAATATGCACATATATATAAAATAAATTACAGTCACGTAAATAAATCATTGTAATAGTCCATAAGTTCAAAATAATTTCCTGTGTAAGACGTAATTAAACTGTCAGTAAATATCGTAATTACGGTGGCGTCTTTTTTTCAATGTCGCATTGCTGCCTAGTTATTGAATTTAAATAGGTGCCTCTTGTATCATTGAAATCCTAATCCAAAGGAGTAGGTATCTCAACAAGTGTTCATTTTCACCAAAAGTAAAAAAAAATTGCCTACCGAAATTACGTAAAAGAAATATTTGAAAAATTCACCCAAAATAATCTGAAATAATTTGAATAACTATAAATAAGTTACTATAAATTTTAAATACGAATATTGCAAAGTATAGGTAGTGCAGGAACAAACAAAATTGTGTCCTGGACTGCGCTTTACATGCTTTTACTTCGAAGTGACAATTTAGTTAAGAGTTAAAGAACGATCTCCCGGTTTACATTTCCGTGCCGGTGGCAGTATAAGCTGCAGCTCCTCGCGAACCGCTGACGGAACAGGATTATCTTCGATTTGAATTCAACGCCAAGTCTTCAGAATATTTTATTTGACACATCTTTTCCAGATTCCGTAGGTTGCAAACCGTTTTACAATTTTCCGTACAAATACAGTCAAGCTCAAAAGTAGCTGGACTCTTCGTAAGTACTTTGTCACTGTCATTAATTAAAAACATTTCAAATTTTCCTAGTGTTGTAGTGTAGGAACACATTCGTCCGGTGGGCGTATCAATTAATTTAAAATTGTAATATTAACTTTTTGTTTTCGTGGGCATCACAACATCGACGTCATAGTTCCTAAAAACAGATTTAGGTACCTATCGCTTATACCTTCTGACTTATCCCTATTGACTCACTTTGATTGATCTCCCTGTACATATACAACAAAAAAACACAATCAAATTTAGCACCGCCTCCTATTTTAATAATCGCTTGTTTTCAATACAAAGTAGTATTTTTAACCGACTTAAAAAAGGAGGAGGTTCTCAATTCGAATGTATGTTTTTTTATATGTTTGTTACGCTATAACTCCGCCAATTGTGGGCCGACCGTCAAAATCCTTTTTAAGGATTCCGTAGTCAACTAGGAACCCTTATAGTTTCGCCATGTCTGTCCGTCTGTCTGTCCGCGGCTAACACCATCCTGCCGTGAAGCAGCAGTGCTTGCACTGTTGTTTTTCGGCGTGGAGAGTAAGACAGCCGCTGAAACTAATGGCACGTGAGGTATCCTATCTTAGGCCTCTAGGTTGGCAACGCGTCTGCAATACCCCTGGTGTTGCAGATGTTTATGGGCGGTGGTGATCTCTTACCATCAGGAGACCCACTTGCTCGTTTGCCATCCAGTCGATTAAAAAAAAATAGTAGAAAATTATTTTCTAGGTTTTTGAAGTCGGTTCCATTTTATGTTATAAAAAAATTACTACTCAAAAATGGACTAATTAATGTATCGAAGCAAGGAATTATCACATACTTCGAAAACTTTTAATTCGGGTCGGGTGGCCGGTTTTTGTTGTTGTTGTTGTTGTTTCGGTTGTATCGGCACCTACGGTCGGGCACTGATTATGTGTGCCGGTATTTAAAGTGATTTATTTATTACTAGAGCGTGGCGGTAGAGTCCAGTAGCCTTTGCGAGGAAAGTAGAGACATCATCCTAAAGTTCAATTTTATTGCACATCATACCTAAATAATGAAGTCTTACTGAATTTGTCTGTTTATGTTAAGTAAATCTCATATAATAAAGCAATGTTTTGGTTGATGTTACTTGAACGATAAATCATTGCATCTGTCTAGGTTATTTGTTACTTATAGGTAAATTAAATTATTAAGCATCTTGCGATAACTTGGTAAGTAAAAAAAAAGTGACTTTTAGCTAAATTTAATATGTACGCTTCGCCAAATAAATAGGCAAATAAAATTAAGTACTTTAAGTCGCGCTGTCATCGTACATCCACCATTATTTATCTCTTACATTTTTTCTGCATTTTTTTACCTTGCAGCGGTAGGGAAAACTCGCTAAGTAGACACTGGAAAAAATATCCTCTGATAAGAAGAGCCATATAAAAAACTAATTAACTAGGTAGTATAAATTCAAGACTATACTGATTCTGAACAAAACAAGCCGCCCTTATATATTTAGAAAACATTGTAAATTTAGTGCCTTTATGTGCCGCGTGATTCACAACATCAATGGGAGTCCGCTCGGCGGAGCATCGAGCCCGCGTTCTATAAAAGCGCTCGTCTGCGGTCGGATGGCTAGTTGTAAGGTAACAATGGGGGCGCAAATTTCACGCAACATTATGCCGGCCGGCAGCCGGGGGCAGCAACACCGTGGCCCGTGTCTGGCGTGCAATCGATGCAGCCCCGCCCGCCCTCCCGGCCGCAATGTTTCCACGACTTTCCTCAGCCTGGAAAGCCCGGGACTACAGCTCCGCGCCCGTACCACTTTAACTCGCTCTTTATGGGACCGGTATGGCTATTGTAAACTCCGTAATACCGCATTCGCTTTGTTCGCCAATCCGGCTATTAGGATATTGTTTTACAACCAAGGTTTAGCGCAGTAACACGAGTAAAGCTGAGTTTCTGTTACAAAATGTCCAGATTACCTAAACGTAAGTTTATACGTTTAAATGGCAAATTGGTTACCAAATATACTTATGTCATTTGGCGCCACTTGTGACAGTTTCGGTGTCACCACTTGCGATACCTAATAAGCCAATTGCCTAACACGATTAACATGTACACACCTACCTACATGACAGTTAAAGAAAAGTAATAACAAAACTGACTTCAAAATTGTAACAAAAAATGGAAAATAAAAGTTTTAGTTTCATTAAAAGTTTAAGTAGTTGTAGTTTTATCTCTTAAAAAATCTAAATTAAATATGCCAGTTATTTTTTGACATCGGTGCGACCTATTAAGTTCAAAAGATATATTTACATGAGCTCTATATATTTACACAAGCCCCAACAACAAAAAAATAATTTACTTAGGTACTTAATGAATCATTACTTACTAATTAATAAGTTTTTCGTTTTAGTACCTTTCCTCAAAAAATTCATTTGCGTTTTTTGCGTGTGTGAAATATTTTAGAATTACGCTGTAAGTCAACTACACATTTTCCTAGTGACTGCATTTCATACACACTTGCTTATCTAACTATTTCATAAACTACTGACCTTATTTTGAAGAAACTTCAACAGTACCCTTACGAATATTTTTGCAATCCAAGTTATAGTTATATCTGATAAACATATAGGACGCGGATAAACATATAGGTACATCCGTACATACAAACACTTAGATACCTACGTGGCACACATGTTTAGGAACTGGTATTAACTAATTTAAACAAAAACTTGGCATTTCTGAAAATATTACACCGAAACATGTTTAGTTAAACTCGATTTATGATGTGAGTTATCCGGGTTTCTTTCACTATGAACTATGATGAGAGAGTCTCACGGTAGTTTCATGTTCAAATACGTCATTTAATTGTGTCCAATTAATAACCTCCTTTCTTGAAATCAATTAAAAACGGTATTAGAAGTAAAAATGATTTACACGAGTCAAATATTACTTTTTAGGGTACCGTAGTCAACTAGGAACCCTTATGGTTTCGCCATGTCTGTCTGTCTGTCTGTCTGTCCGCGGCTAAGATGACCGTAATACTAGAAAGCTGTAATTTGGTAAGAATATACGTATCAGCAACGCCGACAAAGTGGTAAAATATAAAAACAAAAACATTTTTTTAGGGTAGGTACCTCCCTTAGACGTAAAGTGGTGTTGATTTTTTTTTCGACACCCTATAGTGTTGAGTATCGTTGAATAGGTCTTTTAAAACCATTGAGGGGTTGCCTCGAGGTTTTTTCGATTCAGTGATCTGTTTGCGAAATATTCAATTTAAAATGTATTCAAAAATGTTCATTAAAATCGACCGTCCCCGTCTAAAATCTAAATTGATGGGTGGAAATTTAAAAAAAAAATTAATGGTAGTAGTTAAGTATAACAAATTTACAAGGGAAATCATAACGGCTAAGATTGCTTGAGAATTGTTAGTAGTTAAAGAGTAAATATCAGCCAAGGTATATATCTGACACATCTACCTATTAAAACTTGGAAGGATCCGTACACAATACGAAATCCTTAGAAAAATATTTCTTGATTTTTTCGTAATGGCTACGGAACCCTATCTTGGCCGTGTCCGACACGCTTTTGGCCGGCTTTTATTTTATTGACACGTACCTACTATAAAATTGGACCACAGACCCTGGGTACGATATTGCCAACGCATTCAAAAGCGCAGGGAACACTATCTTTAATAGTTCCTAAACTTTGAAATCAGTATATACAGCATATTAAAATAAAATCTGAGATAATCTCATACATAACTATTGAGCGTACTTGACAGCTAGGTACTTCCCGGGTCTGACAGCAGAAGTTGAATTTATGTCACGGGCTGCTCCAGGAGGCAGCTGTCTGAGCATAAACAACGGCATTAACATCGATCGAGCACGACGCATCAATTGTTCTAGTTTCGCTCGTGACAAACCAGACAATCAACCACAGAGCTAATAATACGAGAAATAGAAATGTCACCTGATCTAAAAGCGAGAGCTGCCTGTGTCCCCAAATACGCTAAGTATAATTAATTTTGTCTGCTCAGTCCGTAACGCAGTTAGTTCGAAAAGCGGATTATTGCACAGATTACGCAGCTACAGTTAAAAAAATACATTTCACCGTACCTACCGTATTATACGAAAAGCTATGAAAACACAAAAGAACACGTACTTATTAATAGCAGGAGAGGCAAAAAAGTGGCGACATCGATTCTGGAAGGAAATACACAAGAAAACATTTCTATTGACGACCGGATAGCGAAGTGGTTAGAAAACCTGACTGCGAAGCTATGATATCCCGGGTTCGATTCCCGGCCGGGACAGATATTTGTATGAATAATACGATTTTTTGCTGTCGGGTCTTGGATGTTTAATATGTATTTAAAAATGTATTTAGCTGCATAAGTATGTTTATCCGTTGCCTATTTAGTATCCATAGTACAAGCTTTTGCTTGGTTTGGGACTAGGTCAAAATTGGTGTCAATAATGTCCCATGATATTTATTATTTATTATTCTTCTTCTTGTTATTAGTTCTGTATCTTTACGTTATAATAACTTAGAGTAATTAAATAGTTTGAACGAAAGCTATTGTCTGGGTTATTATCTAAACACGACTAAGTACGATTTCATTGTTCTTCAGTCGAGGTGCCCATTCATTACGTTGTTGTTTTATTATTTACTGAACAGTTTTATATTACAATAAACCTAATATTTATGTTCAGTTCAAACCTTCGATCATCAATACGTGTTCAAACACAAGAAGTTTCAATAAAAGTTAGTTTTTTTTTTCTGTGGGTTCTATTAAATAGTGTCAAAACTATTATTGTCGTGACATAGTGAGTGACATCGCGTTGTTAGACAAGGGAATTCATTATGGAGTTCCATAAGTCAGTTGACTTGTGTGTGTTCTTAACAGTGTGGAGGTGGAGGAACTGCATGAACACACATTTTTGCATAAACGTAGCTATCGTAAGGTCGCGGGTGGGCAAAGTAATTGTTTTAGTTCATTGTACTAAGTATATGAAAATTTTGGGTTTAACCAATCTTGTCAATCGCACATGCACGGCAGGACAGATTTACATAGTTTAATATTTCACGAACATAACCGACCAACTGCGTTTACGCAATCGTAGAGGCGTTTGGGAGTTATCGTTGTATGATATTATAAGCATATAGATATAAAAAGTAATCGGTAATCGTATACCATCACCATCAGGCGATCCGTTTGCTCGTTTGCCCCCTATACTTTAAAAAAAATTGTTGATTTAATAGGATAGGTACTATAAATGTTTTCGATGTAATTTCAACAATTTGTCACGCTGTTGAAAGCAAAGCGTCAGCGATCAACGACGCAATCTCTCGCCGTGCTTTGCAAATCGTTGATCAAAGACAGAACCACCACTGGCATGCCCAGTCAATTTATGTCAGCGTCCATACGTCGATTTATGTCAACTTCGCATAGTCGCCGTGTGCGGCGTACGGTTAATTCTGACAGGAAGATCCGCGTCTGTGTCAACTGAGGCACAAGCACGCGGATATGGTGAACTAGTTCATACTGTCGAGGACGACCGAAGTACTCATAGGAAATCTGTTTCCTATATGCGAGCTTAATTTCGTTTTGTTTGGTGTGTCGGAGTTAAGCAGTACGAATAAAGTGTAGACAAAAGAGACAAATTATTTATGAATGGAAGATGTATTATTGACGATGTTTATCAACCTAAAATACGTAGTTGGTCCCGTGAATGTTTTTGCTCAAGCGTTTAACATCAAAATATTAGGCAGAAGGAGGCTGTTCATTAATTTTTTATCACACTTGCTCGTAAACAGTGTCGTAACATGCAGGCTACCTTGATTGCAACCCCCCAAATAAAACCCTCGACCTTAATGTGCTTGTCATGAAACCCGTGGTCGGTAAATGAGTCATTGCGCGTACTAATTTTCATGCCATGAAGCCCAAGGTCGGTAAATGAGTTTGTTACTGCATGGTGTGCTGCTGCTCCGTGTGCGCGCTGCACACGCACGCCATGCACATGCTGCGGATTGCCAAGAGCGCAATCAGCGGTATCGGCAATTTTTGAAACAATATTACTTAGATTTTCTCTTACAAATATACAATTTTACTCGCAAATGTGATGAAAAACATTGTCTGTCGCACGGGCGGTACTAGAATTACGAACATCGACTCATTAAAGCCCTCAGTCTTCGACTTCGGGCTTATAATGGACTCTCGTTCGTAATTCCTTATTTACCACCCTTAAGACACAATGTACTATTAGAAGTAGCTACATTTTTTATTTATTTTTGCGCTAAATGTACCTAGGTAGTAATTAAAAGGTCCTCTACCGTAGGTATCTTCCATGACCGTAAAAGGAACGTGTCAGAAACGGAATGTCGAGCGCATATCTGCACTTGGCACGCGACAGCAACGGTGGGTTAGGAAACGTAGTGGGCATACTGTCATACTTTTCAATACAAAGAATATGTTTTTCATCACACTTGCTCGTAAACAGTGTCGTAACATGCAGGCTACCTTGGTTGCAACCCCCCAAATAAAACCCTCGACCTTAATGTGCTTGTCATGAAACCCGTGGTCGGTAAATGAGTCAATGTGCGTACTGATACTGCTGCGCGCGCTGCTGCTGCAGGACCAGCACACGCACGCTGCGGCACATGCTGCGGGAGGGGGAGGGCGGCGCTGCCAAGAGCGCAGCCTAAGGTATTGGCAATATTTGGAACAATTATATTTTTTTCTTTTACAAATATAAAATTTTACTCGCAAATGTGATGAAAAACATTGTATGTCGCACGGGCCGTACTAGAATTACAAACATCGACTCATTATAGCCCTCAGTCTTCGACTTCGGGCTTATAATGGACTCTCGTTCGTAATTCATTATTTACCACCCTTAAGACACAATGTACTATTTGCCTGACACGTTGTTATTACGGTCATGGTATGATACGGTGTAATGAGTAGATAAAGACTAATCCATCAATATGTCAAACAATAAAGTGATTCAGTCGAATATCTACTACAAGTAGGTGTAGGTACCCTTTTAAAATAAAAATGTAAGTAAATTCGGACGTTTATTTGAGTCAGTAACGGTTTTTAACAATATCTTTAGAAAGTTCTCGTCCGTGCGAGGGGCAGCGAGATATACGCTGGAAACGTGACGTGAATAGGGCCGTCCTATAAATTATTTTTTGTTCAATTCGTATGTAGGTAGTAAGCAACTTCCTATGTTAGCCCGGTTATTAACTTCAAACGTCCAGTTGCCCCTCAGGGAATCCAAATCAAAAGTTAGTGGGCGCGTTACACCCGCGGCACGTTCGCGCCGCTATAAGTATCGCTATACAGTACTTAACTACTTAGTTTACTGCTATTATACTCGGCCAACTATCTTGACGCCATTGTACCTACGTTGCTATTATTTTTGCGCTAAATACTTACAGCAGCAGTAGCAATGCAGAAAACTGACAATGAGTACTAAAAGTAAAATAAACAATGTAATAAATATCCGCGAAACAATATTTAGATCTTTATAGGTAGTGTGAATATTGAAAAGGTTAAAAAAATTGTTCATACAATGGTTAGTTTTGCGAATGAAGTATTTTTCCTACCCTTAAGTCTACCCTTCATGACTGTAAATAATTAATTAGGTAATTAAATAGGTAATGTTTTAAACTTACGCGATTTTATCGATATTTTCTGGACATTGACTAGATAGTAAACATTTATAATCAACTAGTGTTTACGCGCGTCTTCGCGCACGCAAATCATTAGATTAGCAGTTGAATTGAAATTCCTCAATTTTACTAAATTCCCGCGGAAATTGCCAAAAACTACGTCGTGGTAGTTTTACTGAAGTTAAATTGTAAACACTGTGGAAAATTTCAACAATAGTCAGATATATCTAACGGGTGAGATTTTGAGATTTTATCCCGATCACGTGGAAAGTTGAAATTCTGTTGCAACTACAAAAGAGGGTTGGTTTACGAAATCAAAGGTATCCTTAATTTACCCTATTGACCCTTTATTTGAAATTGTATTTTATAGACAAAAAAATATGGCTCTTAGAACCCATTACGGTACTTCCCGTTTACAAAATACAGGAAAAAATGAAAAAATGTAGAGATTAAATATGGTGCAAACTTGGAAAATCAGAAAGTTTAAAACGCGTTGAAATGAAACCCTTTTAGGTGCTTAGTGCTTACCGTTGACATAGAGTTATTTGAATTATTATTAAGAAATTTGACATTAAAGAAGTTCGGCTTGTAAATTTGCGCGGAACTGAAGTGCGTGAATCCGACTCGCACTTGGCCGGTTTATTTATAATATTTTCAAAACATTCCTTTCCTTTTAATCGTACGATGAAAAATAACATGGTCGCATCGGAAAACTGCGAGACCGTCAATAGGAAGGTTCAGCTAAATCAACCTCTGTCGGCGATGCGGGAGGGAGAAACGGTATGAGGAGGAATCAAATCAAAATAGCCTATGTTACTCCCTTTGTTATAGTTAGATATAGGTACATCAGCTATTTATTACCTGCAAGTGAAAACCGTTACGGAGATTAGATTAGTCTGAATAAGGAGTAAGATAGATAAAAGTAAAAAAATGCTAAACTGCTATTAGTAATAGTA
This sequence comes from Choristoneura fumiferana, assembly GCF_025370935.1. Lineage (NCBI taxonomy): Eukaryota > Metazoa > Arthropoda > Insecta > Lepidoptera > Tortricidae > Choristoneura > Choristoneura fumiferana. The sequence continues at coordinate 9,298,629 of NC_133479.1, read as the reverse complement.
ATAATAATAATTAAAAGCTTTTTGCTACTAGTGCATAAGAAACACTTCGATTTTGTTTATATGTATAGATAAGAGATCTTGGCTATATGTAAGTAGGTAGTTCCGATAAAAGTATAAAACCAAAGCTGCTGTAGATACACCTCCCTTCTACCCCTATCAAAGAATTAAAACAAGTGAACACCTTGCCTACTAAAGACTGCTCTAGTTTACGCCTGCTAGCAGATTATTGTCCTACATCAATAAGATGTAAACTTGATGCAAAGCAATTTTTCATGCGAAATGTTTCTGACAACAATTTCCCTTGCAGCATTATATAGGTCAAGGCATTGCTATGCTGGCGGGGGGCGCCAGCGCAATCAACTTAGACCCGTTATACGCTCCGCCTTACCCGAGTCAATATTGCCAAAGCAACTTGCTACATTTTAAACCCATTTTAAAGTAAACTCACTCCTACACCTTATTGTTAAATTTCTACTATTTTTTAGTGAACATAACAGAACCAAAGAGTGCATTTAAATGGACTTTAAATAAACACTATTATCAAAGCTAGGGAACTCTGCCAAATCGGGCGGAAGGATGAACGTGGCAACATACAGCGACATGCTGCAGATGGTTTTTGGCTGTTATTATTTTTAATTAAAATTATTTCAAACTTCAAACTCATTTTATCGCACCTATTGCCATTTTAATTAGTCAGTTTTAGGGCGATACTAAAAGAAGTGTTCATTATTTCTTAATGTTAATTAAAATTAAAAGCACTCCTCAACGCTGTAATAAAGTCGCACTTTCGTTGACATTCTTGCTGAGAATAATTAAATGGGCACTGCGTACAAAATATGAGCAGTGTAATGAGGACCTAATGGGATACCGAAGTCCCAGTGAGTGAGCCAGTTCCCTCTGTAAATGGGTCAGAGGCTATTCGGGCCGCTCGCCCCGCCGCCCGCCATGCGCCACCTTACCCCGTGCTGTGCCTCCTGCATAATTGAACACGCGGTAAATTATTGTCACGCCTGATAAGAATGCCACTTTTGAATTCCTTCTGTGTTCGAACGCGAATATAAGAACGATAAATTAGCTCGCCTGCTTTATTTGTTGTTCTTGTAAAGCTCCCCTTTCACAGGCTATGCTAAGCGAGACAAGGTCGATATTGCTTTTTCATGAATTATTATTTTCTCACCCGTCCTTTTTGGTAGTGAAGCGGCTCAGCTTATACATAAAGATAGATACACATATGAGTAACAGGAACGTAAAATAATATATGGCGTAGTATATCAGTATCTCGCCTCATATCATCACTTGTGTCAGTCATTTAAATCCATTGTTACGGCGCGGGAGCGAGATTACATTTAATCAGGAAACGCGTCGCAGAATGAAGGCATATGAACCGTAATGAGTCCTGTATGTAAAATAATAATATGTTAACAAAGCTGCCTTCAGAATTAAGCAATTTGTAAGACTTGATGAAGATAAATTTATACAAGGTTCGAAAGTAATAGCGTTCCTGTTTGCTTATTTCTCACAAATTAAACAAATCGTTTATATAAGAAACAGGATATATTTGAAGAACGTAATTGTTTGTTGTTTCAGGCAGCAGTTCCGGAGGGGATGACGTTTCCGGGGCCGCTGCCGGACGTGGCGGAGCGCTGCGGGCGTTGGGCGCCGGACTCACTCTCGGCGTCGGCGTCCGGCAGCTCGGACGAGAAGCCGACGCCGCGGCGGCCGCGCTGGCGCATCGCGCTGGCGGCGCTGGTCGTGCTGGCCGCGCTCGGCGCCGCCCTCGCGCTGCCGCTAGCGCTGGGCGGTGGCGGCCGCGCTACACCTGAACAACGGCTTACTACCATTCGTCGTATGCTGCGTGATTCTCCCCTCGTCGACGGTCACAACGATTTAGCATGGAATGTCCGAAAATTCTTACACAACAAGATAGGCGAATTCAACTTGAGCGCCGGCCTCGAGGGCCTTGAGCCGTGGGCGCGGTCGCGCTGGTCGCACACGGATATCCCGCGGCTGAGGCTCGGTCAGGTCGGCGCTCAGTTCTGGTCGGCATACGTGCCGTGCGGCGCGCGGGACCGAGACGCGGTGCAGCTGGCGCTCGAGCAGATGGACGTCATCAAGCGCATCGTAGAAATGAACGCCGCACATTTAGCTTTGGTGACAGATGCAACAGAGCTGCTGGAAGCTCATCGCGAAGGCCGCATAGCTTCTTTGATCGGCGTGGAAGGCGGACACGCTCTCGGCGATTCTCTGGCAGTGCTTCGAGCGTTTTATCAACTGGGTGCCCGATATTTAACTGTGACTCACACGTGCGACACCCGGTGGGCCAGGGCGGCCGGCACGTCCGGCGGGCTCACCGAATTCGGGAAGGCTGTCGTGCGCGAGATGAACAGGCTCGGCATGATCGTCGACCTGTCCCACGCGGGCGAGGAGACCGCGCGGGACGCCTTAGACACGTCGCAGGCGCCCGTCGTGTTCTCTCATTCGGGAGCGGCAGCGCTCTGCAACTCGACGAGGAACGTCCCGGACGACCTGCTGCGCAAGATCGCCGCGAATGGCGGAGTGGTCATGATCAATTTCTACGCAAAACTGGTGACGTGCGGGGAGCAGGCGACCGTGGAGGACGTGGTGGCGCACATAAACCACGTGCGGAAGGTGGCGGGCGTGGAACACGTGGGGCTGGGCGCGGGCTATGACGGCATCGACGCGCCGCCGGCGGGGCTGGAGGACGTGTCGCGCTACCCGCACCTGCTGGCCGAGCTGCTGCGCGACCCGGCCTGGAGCGAGGACGACGTGCGCAAGCTGGCCGGCATGAACGTGGTGCGCGTGCTGCGCCATGTGGAGCGCGTGCGCGACCAGTGGCGCCGCGCCGCCGTGCTGCCCGGCGAGGAGGCGCCGCACCCCGCGCGCCGCGGCGACTGCGTCTACGGACCCGCGTGACGCAGGCTGCGCGCCGCGCCCACCCGCGGCCCCCCTCGTACTGCTCAATATTGACACTTGTTGACCGTAGTTATACATGTATATTAGTGTCCAAATGTGATTTAGAGATTAAAATAACGACCTTTAAAAATAATACCTGATGCACAAAAGTTTACCTAAGGAGCCGCGCGCGCTGGGCGCTTCGTCGGCGTCGCGTCGCCCGCGGCCCGCAGAACTCTTCTCCATCCACGCACACGACTTCGTTGACGAAAGCCCAATGCGATCCGCGATTTATATGATGTGAGCCAATACGGAAATATTAAAGAAATAAGTAATGTGTTTATAGAAAAATAAATATTCTTTATTTATAATTCTGGTGATTATTTATTTAATATCCGCAACGTATCTAACGATTTTCTACTGGGAAATTATTTAGCAATATTAAGTAACAAGAATTATGTATGTCACCGTAAGGTGGTCGAAGTCTACGATAACTACGAGCGAGCACGATCTAATGATATAATTCGATTGTGAAAAGGTACTACCCTGGTATGTTTCACCCAAGTTTCACCCATGAAACAGTTCCTAAGTAGGTAAGGACTGTAACAGGTGCGGCGGCCAACTAAATTATAGGTAGGTACCCAAGATCTGTTGTTTACTGGACTGACTATACTGTGTTATTACCTTACTTCCCTACACAGTACCTATATACCTACATGTTATCGGCACAAACATACTTTTGGTATTGGTAGATTATTCTGCCTTGTCACGATCGACTACCCATAGCCGCGATCGGCAAATTAATCAGCGCGAGCAACCGGCATGGAGGCCATCCTAAACTTCATTAATTTGACAGTGTGCACCACAATGAGGGCTATAGTTTTTTGTCTCACTAGATGGCGCACTGTTGCGTGAGGTTTTAAGTGTGGCTTTCAAAGTCTGTTACTACGGGCGTGAAAACAAAATTTAGATTAAAATCATATTTAATACACCTTAAAACCGTACCATAAAAATATCGAGCATGCCACAGTGTTCCATAGGTCCCGTTTTGTTCGGAAAAAAGGGAGGACAAAGGTTTCCGAAAGACAAAACTGTCTCAAAACTCAGACATTCATTGCCCCGGAACGCATATTTGCCATAATTAATTCCAGATATTGCAAAATATTCACAAAATTATTCTAATTATAAATAAACCCGCGTACCTCACCCAAAAACTATGAGATTTGACATTTCGGAGACCTCACGCTACACTAGCGCCTCTAGTGGCGAATTCATACGCGATAGCCCTCATTGTTGCATTGTTTTTTTATTCATGGGATACTTGACACCAATGTTTCCGGAGCGGTACTACTTAGGGATCTTTAAAAAACGAGCCTATCAGTCTCTCAAAGGGTCGGTAACGCACCTGTTGATACCCCTCGTGTTGAGAGGTGTCCATGGGCGGTGGTGGTTGCTTCCCATCAGGTAACCCGCATGCTCGTTTTCCCCTCTTATATATAATTATAAAAGTAAACCATGTAGGTAAGAAAACAAGGAAATGAACATCTACGAAGCTAGGCTGCTTCATCACATCAATCAGGGGCTACTACGAAATGCGCAAAACCGAACTGTAGTACTATTAGTTATTCCGTGACCGAAGTTCGTATCGTACGTACTACCGACCCTCGCTAAACGTCAGCGGGATGGCAAGATACGAAGTTCAATTTTCGAATTTCGTATTAGTAGCCCCTCAGTAGGCATAGTATTTACAACTTAAAATATACTACGGTAAGGTACTTATTCCGTAAAAAACTAATTTCCGAACAATTACCAACCGACTGATTAACTACGAATATTTTAGCAGCTAACAACAAATGACATGAAAATAAATCTTTATAAAAATGAAGCGCTTGAATCAACAGAATAAGCAGTAAATTGTGGTACAGTCAACGTCATAAATAAGTGATCATTTCTGTACCTTGTCTTGTCGCTTTAAATCGTAACACCGTTTCCTATGGATTTTCAAACATGACGTTAAAGTGACAAGGTACAAAAGTGATGACTTATTTATGACGTTGACTGTACTTAGTCTACTAGTTTGACCAATGGGCTCTTAACGCATTCACTGCCACCGACGCATATATGCGTTTTAGAATAATTATTCATACATTTTGAACGCACATGTGCGTCGGTGGCACCTGTGGTCAGCCAAGTCAAGTCAGGTGGCAGTGAATGCGTTAAATGTTTCACCATTTGGCTGCGAAGCTTGTGTGACAGACGGACAGACAGGTGAGTGACAGCCTTAGATGAATGATTGGTCTCGCGCGCTCGCTCGACTAGATACCGCGCTAACTAAAAACAAAACGTTCGTGAATGCGGCAACTCAATATTGTAGTGTGCGTAAGAACGGTGTAAGACAATTTGCAAGGATGCTAGTGTGCGTGACGAATTGTGTTGCCAGCTGCTCCACTGTTACCCGAATTATTGGGAAAATAAATTATTATTCTGTGGTCTATTAAGTTACTGGTTACAAAATGTATCTTGGGAAATACTTAGAAATTAAGAAGTAATTAAGAGTGAATGTATTAATATGTTTGTGTATAGGTTAGGCATAGGTTTCTTCTTTAATAAAATGGTAGGTATGATGTAGGTATATCAATGATCAGGCCTCACTTTTAATTAAAAAATATTTATATTTAAGGACATTAAATATTTACAAATTATTACTGAAAATTCATGGACATGGAAGTTTTGCGTACGTAACACGTTGCACCTATAGTTAAACCTAATATAATGTACAGGTTAATTAAGACTAAAATAAAAATAATTGTTTACAAAATATACATACATAGGTACATGCATACATACATACTTACATACATACGCTTGAAAAACATAACCCTCCTTCGGGCAGTCGGGTAAAAAGTTAACATTTCAGGAAAATGGGTAGAAATATGAAAAAAAAATTTTTTCGTTTCCCGTAATAATTCTAAGTAAATCAGCTGATCGGGCTTTTGACTGGGAAGACGAAAAACATTTTTAATTTTAAGACACATTCACCCCTTAATTAAATAGTGTCGGGTAACAATTTATACACCTTCAGTGTATAATATCACAAAGATAAACATTTAAAGTCGCTCAGCGAGCTATGGAAAGGGCTACCTATGCTCGGAGTTTCTCTAAAGGATCGAATTCGAAACGAGGAGATCCGACACAGAACTAAAGTCATCGACATAGCTCACCGGATAAGCAAACTGAAGTGGCAGTGGGCCGGCCATATCAGTCGAAGACCTGATAATCGCTGGGGCAAACGAGTTCTTGAGTGGAGACCGCGAATCGGCAAGCGTGCCGTAGGACGCCCTCAGACTAGGTGGAGCGATGATCTTCGCAGGTTAGCTGGCAAGAACTGGATGAGACTGGCCGAGGATCGTGCTCAGTGGCGTGCAACTGGAGAGGCCTATGTCCAGCAGTGGACTAAGATAGGCCGGTGATGATGATGAAACATTAAATAATATAGAACTAGGTTATGTATATATAATAATTACGTTAGATACTTAAATAAAATAAGTTATTAAAATTTATCATCATTTAATGATGATAACAATAAAATTCAATTTATTAAAATCTCAACCACGGGGAATTTGATTCTTGTGTACGCGGCAACACAGAATGGCGTTTAGGGTTCATGTTATTTTTTTTTATAATTTCGAAATTATACGATATTTACTGATGGTATGTGATCCCAGTGTCCTTCTTATTTCTTGTAGTATTATTTTTAAACAGTTTGACTGCGAAAACTGGCATTTTACTTCGGTTTATGACCAAAATTTAACAAAAATTCGGGACATGCGCATATTACACACAGTTTGCAACGCGACTGACTCGCCTCGGGCTCAGGTACGCCGATTTCGGCGTACTATTTGTTGCCGCATTTGACAAGTACGCCGGCGGTATCTAGTCAAGCGAGCGCGCGAGACCAATCATTCATCTAAGGTGACAGCAATATAGGGCTCCATTTGGGACCTTCAGATTCGGATACGGAAACCTAAAAACCACTGAATAGTTGACACGGGAATATCTTACTCTTTGGGGAAGATAAAGATTTCCGATGGATTTCCGTGAAAATTTCGCTTCCGTTCGATGACAGCTGAGGGATGAAAAACAACAAAATTTAAAAATTTAGGTACTTACATCGCGAAAAACGTCCTTACTATTTCAGGGTTACAACTGTTAAGGCGCGGCAACATGCAAGTTGCTCGACGTTCGTTTCAAGCGTCAAATCTGGTCACCTGACATATAGCGATAAAGCTGAAAATGTTGAGCTTTATAGCTTGAAAAAAAAAACAATTTCGGCAAATACACTTATTTTATTTTTATAACCAATTTCCTTTATTTGTACCACTGCCACGACTGTTACTAAATGAGATTAAGAAATCAGCTTCCAATACAAGACCAAGATCATTCCTGCAAGTAGCCATCTTGTCGCTGTTGATCGACGCGGCGACATGACGCTACATTTTTGAGTCGCGGGAAATTCAAAATCACAGTCAAAATGGGGTCACGTGACCAGATTTATCGCCGCAAACGAGCGACGAGCGACTGCATGTGGCCGCACTTATTGTTAACAGTCACTTGTCAATCCAGCTAAAGCTAAATTGGTGGAAATGATTACTTGCTATCAGTCAGTGGCATAAAAAATACAGTGCCGAGTGGTTACTTGAATGTATGCTTAAATTTATAGTAAAAACAATCAATTCAACAGCGTTTCGGGTCTTTTTATCGCCATGTATGGCAACACTAATTATATCGTGTTATTTTCTCACCTCACCTCACCCACCACCACTCAACTCACCACTAAACTAAACTTCTCTACTCTGCTCAAGTTAAGTACCCAGCCAGTGCCAGTGCAGTGCATCAAACCAAATTAATTTCGCATCAATCTTCATATTTCAGACGTTTCAGTCAGTGTTTATTAACCAGTTGCTATAAGTAGACACACCTACTTATATCGAGTGTGAAGAGTTCTATTTTCAGCAAGCCCAAAACCAAATAATGGCAATTATTATTTCAAATTAAATAAATATTTACAGGTAAGCCTTGTCCACTCTCTATTTAAAAAAACAAACAAGTATATGTGAGCTTCGTTATCTTGCACGTCTATTTCATACCAGTATCCTCTCATATTGCATGCTGCGATACCTTGAATCTGCTAGAGGATGGATTCCAAGCAAGGTTGGTCTAATCAGAATCAGCGTAAAATAATCGTCCAATCCTGTTTGTAGCCGAAACAATGAACTCCTTGTGCTGTCTCGCGGTGGTTCATTCCATTTGTTTAGCCTGTTTAGTTACACAATTGTTGTTGATTATTAACGCTAATGTTTGTATTGATTGTGAAGCTCTTGTATAAATTACCAGTTGTTAAATATTAAAATAAAGTACTTTTGCAGAAACATTTCATACTTGTCTAATTGGGTTAAGTAACTTAGTTCTGGTTTAGAAATTGTTTTGATGTTATGTGAGCCAAAATTGTAATTTGTTAAAATCAAGGCCTATGAATGGAGTGTTGTGCAACTTGAAACCAGGGTAGGAAATATAGTCTCAAGATTCTATTGAATAATTATTTGGTTGTTTATTAATTACTATCCAAGAATATAAATTTATTTTTAGTTTTATTGTTACATTTTTCTTTTTTGAATACACACAATGCAATGCCAATGACATTATGCATATTATCATACATAGGTATAGTTATAACCATCATTAAATTATCCTGTGCAACTCTGCTTGAAACTTGTATATATTTTTGCAGACACATTTAATGAGTCAGTATCTACTATATTAGAACGGAAGGTTAGAGGGTGGCTTAGTGGAGTTCTTGACGACATGCGCCGCAGCAGTCCTGTGCAGCAGTGGTTAGACTCACTGCCTGCTGATGATGTTGAAAATACGCCTGAGAAGCCAGATGATGGAAAAACTAGTGATGTGAAATCAGATGACAGCAAAGCAGAGGAATCTGTCACTGAGAACACAGTTGTGGAAGCCACTGATGAAGTACAAGATGAACAGAACTTAGATGTTCCTAGCCCTAAAGAATGGAAGAGGAAATCCCTGGAGAGTGGAGTGCTCACAAGTGCCCCACCAAGCAACATAAGAAAACGATTACAGAGAGATCATTCTGTTCAGTCTGAAGGATACTCACCTAAGCTCAAAAATCCTCTTCTAAGGGACTATTCCCTGCAGGTACCTATTAATAAATTAACATTTTTTTTTTTAATATAGAATAATTACGGTTTAATGTTTTATTTTTACATTCAGTCTGATGCAAGTGGATCCAGTGGTAGTTCTGTACTAAATGTGCTGGGTGCAAGGAAAGTGGATGCAGAGTCGGTGTTGCTAGCACTTGGGTTTGGTCCCAGCGAAAGGCAACAGAAACTACAAAGGATACCTGATAGATTTTTAGTCCCTTCAAAAGTAAGTGTGTACCTGCACAAATACCTACCTACTTTGGTTATTTAACATGAAATTTGCCTACTAATAAGATTATTTTATTATATTCCTACTTAACATTAAAATTAATGTTATTAGTGACTAGTCCCATTGCCATCTTACTTTGTAACTTAATATTTATGGGTACTTGCTTATTTTATTTTCAGCTAAAAGGCATAAGTACTGATAAGTTTATTAAAGATGAGCAACATTCTATGCGCATGCATGATTGTGGCGTTTTTGGATATCGAGGATTGACTGGTGAGTCTTTAATTATGTTGGAAAGGTTACATTTTATCACTTTTATAAGCAACTGATAATAGTCTTCACTCTAACCTTAATTCAATGGTATTAAATTGCAATGCAGCCATGTATACATATGATCAATGATTGGTGCTACAGGGTTCAAAGAGAACCTCTATGTTCCTTATTGTAGTAAGTATACCTATACTGAAAGTCCACAACTCACGCCAAACTTGTCAGAATAAATACTAAGCAAATATCTTTAAATCACAATGTCCAAAGCCACACTAAATAAACTGAAGAACATAAGCGAAGATATTTGCCATTATAAATTGGTTGATATGCTAATCATCATTATCCCAGCCTTTATACTTCCCACTGATGGACACAGGCCTCCTCTCGGAATGAGAGGGCTTGGGCAGTAGTTCCCAGGCGGGCCCAGTGCGGATTGGGATCTTCACACACACCATTGAATTGCTTTGCAGGATATCCTAATCATTAAATCAGAAAAGGAAGGCTGATTATATGAATAATACTATTTGCCATCTCTTTTGTGCCAACTTACTAATTGTCATATTAGGATTTCGCGGTGTTGCACCTTCCATGCCCATCACTAGATGTGATGTATTTTGGAGTGAACAGTATAACTATAACATATTAATTTACATAATTTGAATTATTTTCAATATGCACACCTATCTATTTAGCATACCTATACATACTATTTTAGTACATATTCTAAGCTACAAATATGATAAGGTTGTATTTGCTAAATCCATGATAGTGTACTAGTGTCACAAGCATAATAACAATTATTGCCATGGTCCTAATCTAAGAGTTAATGGTAATTTATTTCATAAGTAAATAAATGTACAGAGTTTGTGGAAGCATGTAAATAAACAATTTATTTGTTTGCTTAACTTACAAAGTAACAATAACAATAATATTGAGTGCTAGAATTTAATGCAATGGGCTTTGGGCTATAACAAAATCTAACAAAGTTGGTGTAGAAGTAAGAAAGGCAAATACTTATTTACATTATGAATATCATATTATAAATAACTTTATCGCAATAAATATGTTTTTGGTGCTGGAATCATAACAATGACTAATGCTACTAACAATGCAATGTACTAAATTTACTAACAGACCACTGCACACCAGTTTGCCGTTTCATGAAGGTAATTCCTTCGACCAGTCATATGTCGCATCAAGTACCTGAAATAGCTGTGCAGTAAGTATAATAACTGTATTATATATTTACATAACATTAACCTTTCATACTAATGTTATTAAAATACGGACACCATTCAGTCCTTTCATCATCATCATTCCCAGCCTATATACGTCCCACTGCTGAGCACAGGCCTCCTCTCAGAACAAGAGGGCTTGGGCCATAGTTCCCACGCGGGCCCAGTGCGGATTGGGAACTTCACACACACCATTGAATTGCTAGGTTTGTGCAGGTTTCCTCACGATGTTTTCCTTCACCGCAAAGCTCGTGGTAAATTTTAAATGCAATTCCGCACATGAATTTCGAAAAACTCAGAGGTGCGAGCCGGGGTTTGAACCCACGACCCTCTGTTTGAGAGGCGATTGGTCAAACCACTAGGCCACCACGGCTTTTTTCAGTCCTTTCACTTTTCAAAAATAAATATTTTTAGATAAAGTGACAGGAAGTCCATACAGGAGTATACATACATGCTGATAAACATATACTCATATAGACTCATATATACTACAGTAGATAAAAAGCGTTAAAAATTACTAACAGTCATATAGATCAACAGTGTGATTAATCAACCGAGGTAATGATCTGGGTGTCTATTTCAACACCTTCCAAGCAGTAATTAATTACTGCAATACAAAGATCACTTGCTCACCAGTGGCATGTCACTGGGACTTGGATTTCGAATTATATAACCAAAAATATATGAACTCCTGCATAGAAGTATGTGTGCTTCTGGGACATCCCCTCTATTCTTTCACTTATTGCGACAATTTACAGTCATAATGTACCTAATTTCAGGGAATCCGCATGTTCCACCGTCGACAATTGTAGCTAAAATTATGGACTGTATCCTGCAAGACGACGTGTGCCGAGAGGAGGCCATGATGAAGGCTCGGCACTCGATCGCAGATATGCGCAGTCCGTTAGCAGCCCATATCGTCGCGGTGCGTCAGCGCCACAACTAACTTGTCACTACTATGGCTGAAGTTTGTTGAACAAGCTTCAATCTGACCGAAAGTTGTATTTATCAAACCTAGCTAGCTAAATTTGTCGCTTCAAAAGTCTGTAGAAAAAGTTGTTGAACAACATTTCATAATCATAATACGAGTATAGTCGTAATTTTTGGTTAATCGCATATAATTTTTAGAATAATCATTTATGTGCAATCGTGATGTCTAGCAGCACCAACGATTCCTAAATGTTCAAAATGTCGTTGGTGAATTTGTCCCTTCTAAAAAATATGAAGTATGTTGCCTTTGTGTTGCGTTTCTTGTCGAAGGTAGAACAGGCAAGTACTGCGGGTTATTATTTTAATTAATAAAGTTTGTAGATGATGTTCACTTATCTTTTTAATAAATATGTATATGACCATGGACATATTTTTTTAAAGACAACACATTTGCAGTTTACTATAAACATGTTATCTTTTATGTGTATAAAATAATTGGAATCCAGTAAGGAGATAAAATAACTAAAGAGCGACCCTTAATAGCAAGCTCTGTAAAAATATTACAGGCCTGTCTAGATTTGCTTGAGTCGTACTATGTAGTGGGATTCACCCTTAAATTTAGTGAAGAGTATTAAATTTAGTGGTACTTTACTGTTGAAATCTAGACCCCAAACTTAGCCGGAACTGCGACAAATCGTTCAGATTTTATCGTATACTTATCTTGCTTCAAGCTTTAAACATTTATTTATATTTTGCACATTACATACATATCAAATTTTTTTTGAACATTCATTCAGATTGTGATCTTTTCAACGCCAAATCCAGCTTAGAAGTAGAGCAAAGTGTTTGTACCCGATATTGCTTTGAAGAAGTAGAACTGCATTTAAAGACGTAAATTCAGTAATTTCTACTTTTTTTTGCTAATTTTTTGAGTTTTGTTCAACTTTGATATAACTTTACAAAGTACGTACATTGAATTTGAAAAACAGTAGGTAGTTTATCTTTACATTTTTAGTGATAGAATTTATAAGACTACAGGGTCAAGTTGTGTGACACACTGAAATTAAGAGAGACAAAGAATAATTGTGAGCTTATTGCAGAAAACAGAATTCTCGTAGCATATAATATTTAAAAGCAAATTAACTAGCCAACTGGATTGGATGCCTTGATTATTTTATCATGTAAACTGAAATCAATTGTTTTATATTTAAATATAATAGAGGTACTATATCATGTTGGCAAGGTCGTCTTTAACTGATATACTAGATGTTTTAAAGTGTTAAATAGAAAAGAGGGGCCTGCATTTTGGTAAAAAACATGTCTGTTTGCTGAAAGAATTCTGCTTTCTGTTTATTGAATGGAATAACTAACAGTCTGACATTTTGCACCAGTGTAGTACTTAGTGTTTTGATTACCTATCTATGTACAAACTTTAACTTAAAAGTGAACTATCTCGACCTTAACTTAGCAACCATATCGAAAATACAAACTGAGACATGGATGCACAGAAAAAGAGACCAGCGCTGGGAATCGAACCCAGGTCTTCAGCATTCCGTGCTGCGTGCCATACCCCTACACTACCACTGGATAGGAGTACAGACGAATTTCTCCTATGCACCCATATCTCAGGTTACTTGTTTTCTACTACGCTACTTAAGCAGCAGCCCTAGCGACATCTATGTTTCGCTCTCATCGATCGATCTCATTGGTTTTACGGGATGACCGTAAAAGTAACAAATTTGGAGTTGAAATAAAAAATACAAAAAGACTCCAAATAACCAATATTAACTTAACTTAGCAGTTACTTAAAAGTTTTCGCATAATACTTGCCTCGGTATAAGAATACTAGAGATTTATTAAGTCATCGTACAAAAAATCGTATTATATTAAAAGCTACATAAAGTTATTTAGTGGTTATTAGATGATAAAATGTACTAGATCTTTATATTTAATTGTATATTATCAATAGGGTACTTAATAGTGGATTTGTTGAAATATTTAACAGAGTGCCAATTTTATCAAAAATCATATTTTATTAGTTTATCGTTGGCAAAATTTCAATATAAATATACCTATCAATGAAGTGGTAGTCATAAAAAAGTTAATTTAGAATGAAAATTGTATCTACTAACTACGGCATTCCAGTGATATCTGAGGAAGAGAGGCTTTATGTTATCCTACATTTTTAATGTGTTTTTCCGACGGTATGCTTACGTAACGCTGGTTTTTGATTTTGAGTAATTTATTTATGTCTCTTAATTTATTATAAAAGGTATGTTGTGTTATTGTAGGTTAAATAATGTTATATTTTGTTAAATTGCACCATTTTTATTGTTTAAACTTACGAATATGACATAAAGGAAGCTTAAGACTACCTTTCTTTGATATAAAATAAGATTAGCTATCAATAGTTAAAAAATCGACCTGATTGGACAATGAATCTCCTTTACATTTCTTTTAGGTACGCATATTTAATTGCCTGATTACGTTACCCTTGTTTGAAATGCCATGTAGAAGTACTTATACTATACTTAATTTTATACACTTAGATCTTTTCGGCTGTGTGTGTTTAAATTTGATTCCTGATTTTGACATAGTAATATAAATATAATATTTTATGTGCAATATAATTGTGATTTATAAACATAAGTAATGCTAATTGATAAAATCACGCATTAGATGTCATGTTCACGCTCACGCTCATTTCTGTTAGCTAGAATAATTCGGTTATGGTAATTATAATTTAAATAATTTGAGGCCAGTCGCAAATTCCCCTTCAAAATATACTTTAGTGTATTGTATGGTAGTCATTTTACGATGAACCCTGTGACAATATGTAAACTTTCGTCAAAGAAAATCATCGACATTTTGATATCTCTTATCTTTCTATAACAGCTATTATTGCAAGTATCACAGGGATCGTCGCACTATGACTGCTAAAAGACGGGCGAAATATCGCTAGATGGCGTTAGTATCGTAAGGTTTTTTTGACGTTACGGTCTTGCTTGCAATTGGCTCATTTAGTTATTAGTCAATTGCAAGCAAGACAGTGAGGCCCATGTTACACATGCTCATTAGTAGCACGAGAGCATGCTACTATCGAGCAAATGCTACCTACTAGCATGTGTGAACAGGACATGCTACTATCGAGCATGCTTTTTAGTGGCATGCTTTCTAATAGCACATAGCTGGCCCTGCTATTTCCGAACATGCTAGTTGATGCGGGGGTGGTAGGGGGAAAGGTAATAAACAAGTGTGAACGCGTTTGCCTAATGAGCATGCTAGTATTGGTAGTGCCACAAGAGTTGCAAGCAAAAAAAAAGTTATTAAAAGTGAGTTTTTTATAAATAAATTAATTGACTACCGTTGAATTTGCGAAAATCTGTAACGGCCACAGGGTTGCAGCCGTAGGCCGTGGATTTTGAGATTTTTGGCCTGAAAGCCGTAGAACACTGTAATTATTTTGCCGTGGTAACACTGACATTGAACTGACAGGAGCATGCTATCAAAAGGCATGTGTATCGGAGTGTTTGTTTTGAGCATGCTTATTTAGTTAGGAGCATATTCAAAACTAGCATGCTTATTGCTAGCAAATGTAAACAGTCCATGAGCATGCTCATTAGTGGCATGCTAGTAAGCTGCTGCTGCTAGTAAGTATAACCTCACGATACTAACGCCATCTAGCGATGTTTCGCCTGTCTTTTAGCCCTCATTATTTAACCATAGATAGCGTAGGAAAATACTATGTAGATAAATTAAATCGATGTGTCCTGTAATTTACAATTATCATGAATGAACTGACGTATAATGAACTTATTTACCTAACTTCGAAACTATTTAACCAGTTTATTGATGTCGTACTATTTTCTGATACTAATATACTTATGCCACTTACTGTAAGGAACGTCGAAAAGTATTTAGATGACGGAGTCTTACTTAAATGACTTAAATCTTATTTGTGCCTTACTTAAACTGGTAGGTACGTAGTTAGATGAACATTGTAAAACAGTCACTAGTAGTATCATAATTATTGTACCTTTGACGTATTTCTAGTGACCCGAGTGATGCAGTGTTTTAATTATTGCTCATTTTTAATTAGTAGTTACTTATGTATGACTTAAGGTGAACTGAGTACCTATCAAGTGCGGGATCAAAATTCGTGGCAAATAAAATAGCTCATGTCTTGAATATTTTGTTTTATTTTGTTCTACGAAATTATTGATAACATTTTTACTCAGTTTTACTTATTCGATTGTTAAAACATTCCATCCCAGCCTATTTACGTCCCACTGCTGGGCACAGACCTCTCAGAATGAAAGGGCTTGGGCCGTAGTTCCGTAGGGTCCAGTGCGGATTGGGAACTTCACACATACAATTGAATTACTTCACAGGTGTGTGCAAGATTCCTCACGATGTTTTCTTTCAGCGTAAAGATCGTGGTATTCAAATGTAATTTCGCACATGAATTTCGAAAAACTCAAGAGGTGCGGGCCGGGGTTTGAAGGGTTCGGGGTTCTGCTTGAGAGGCGACAGGTCAAACCACTAGGTCACCACGGCTTTTAAAACATTACTTCAATAGTATGTCAGTATGTTATAAAAGCCACCAAATAACTCTCTTCTTATACAATACTTCCGGAACTCGTCGAAGAAAAACATAAAGACCGCAAAGGGTACAGCCAGAAACCACCTGTTGAGTTTAAAACTTATAAGTTCCAAGTTGAAATAAGGCAAATTCAGACATAAAGATTAAACTAAACTTTTTTCATGTCAGTTGACGTTATTTTTTTTATTCGGCATCGTCAGAATAAATCTTTATTCAAATATAAGTAGTAGGTAAAGTACAGTCGAGTTCATAAACTTGTGAGCAAAATTTTGATCAAAAATATCTGAACACGTTTCTACGCCGATAACAATAGAGTAGTTTATTAACTCGACTGTACTATGTGCTTACCACTGTATTCGTAAGGGGTAGGCTCGGAAGAAACTGTTGATCCCGGGACAGTAACATACTATGCACGCTATGATTATTTCAAACACCAGTCCCAGGTTAAGAACTCTGTTTTTCATTCCTGAAATGGTAACATAAGTGTCATAAATTCATAATCATTGCAACGGTTTCTAACATTTTTTTTTCATCAAAGTAGGCCAGTGACATTAAATTTTTTTCATTTAGTATACCTAACTAGTTTTTCTATTAAAACAAATGTAAGTAGGTAAATACATGATTTTTACACCAAGTTAAAAAAAACACTGATACAGTCACCAGCACCAATATCTGACATAATAACAAGCGTGCATAAATATCTGATACGACTCGATTTCTATGGCGGGACGTGTCAGATACTTTTGCACGCTCCGCTGTGGCAGATATTAATGCTGGTGACTGTACTTACAGTAATTTATCTTATCCCACTAATCTTAAAAACGCGGAAGTTTTTAAGTCTGTTTATTTCTTTGTTACTCCTCCACGTCTAAACCGTTGAGTTGAACCGATTTAGATGAAATTCGATACAGGTATTGATAGTTTGAGTCCCGGATAAAGACATAGGAGGATAGTTTATATCCCGGAAAATTGCACAGCAGGGCTACTACGAAACTCGAAGTTCGTATCGTACCGTCACTCTCGCTCTCGTATTAAATAGTATAAGTGTCAGAGGGACTGCACGACACGAACTTCGAGTTTCAGTAGCTCTGCAGTTCCCGCGGGATAGCGATAAAGGAATTTTACGCAGACGGAGTTGCGGGCAACAAGCTAATACTCATTAAGTACAGAGTCAGTACAGATTTATTTTGACCAAATACTCACCAACATGGTATAGCGAATTGTATCTAGTCTTGCAAATGACCCCGTTCATCATCTGTGTGATGACTACTGCCACGAAGTATGCGGCCTGGCTTGCCCGGAGCACTTCCGCGCGTTCCGTATACGTCCACTCCTGGCCCAGCGAGTCTTGCAGGTCGCTTACTGCTGGGTTGTCCCAACGCTCCCTTATTCCTATAAAGGGCCGTACCTATACTTAATTCGCAGGAACGAATCTGCCCAGTTTCACCACTAACCTCGTATTTTTACTAGAAAACAGGACACACATTGTTAAACAGTTAAATGTCTTTGTCGGTTTTTAATCCACTATTTTTATGCGAGTGATTAAATGCAGATAGTTTTTAACACTTTTTGTTATTAATTGCTTCGTCATTTAATCCGAGGAGTAGGTAGGTACCCACGTACGTAGATGGTGACAATTGACTTTAAACAGGTGTAGTTAAATATAAGCTTGCAACTACATGACAAAAATTACCGAACAAAATAGGTGGATAGAAGCCATGCTCAGCCATAACTATGAAGTAGGCGGTCAGTCCAGCAGCGGTTTCCACAAGTCCCAAATGTCCGTAGGCAAGTCGAACCATCCGGCCGGATACCAACGGGTCCTTGCCTCGCGGCCGACGAGCCATCACGTTGGATTCAGCTTCCTCGTACGCCAAAGACACTGCGGGCCACATATCCGTGCCTAAGTCGACGCATAGGATAGTCATAACTCCTGAAATTATTAGCAGATAGATATATTTTAAAGCTATTCGGAAATCAATTAAATTGGACCCAAATAACCGTTCCTGCATGAAAAAAAAAAACAGTGACTCGATCCTTTTTTTTTATCGACTGTATGGCAAACGAGCAAATGGGTCTCCTGATGGTAAGAGATCACCACCGCCCATAAACATCTGCAACACCACACGCAGATATTGCCGTAGATATTATTTATTGTATTGTTATGATGAAACTTGACATCTGCATAATATGAAGTCGACATTAAATTAAAAATTTCAATAACGTTTCTACTTTCTAATTCCATTTGAAAAGCCTTGTCTTACGTTTGTTTAAAATATATTCAGGTACACCATACCAGTTTACACACTATAGAGTGCATAATTGGTACAGCAACGAATTACATACCCAACGGTAGCGGTATTGAGAACAAAATAAATATTAACACTGGAACAATTTCTGGCACATTCGAAATGAGTATGTAGCATATGGATTTTTTGAGATTATCGAATATCTTCCTGCCTTCCTCTATTCCCGTCACGATGGTGGCGAAATTATCGTCCATTAAAATTATGTCCGCTGTTTGTTTTGACACCTGGAATAGTCAAACACAATATTTAGCTAGCACTGAACTAAGTAGGTACATAATTCGAAATAGCAATGACTTTGCACCCTACGTTTAGAACTCATGTTTGGGTTATTGTGTAGGGGACAAGAGGGATTCTTTTTTTGCTGTCTATATAGGTATAGTCTTGTCAGGTCTCAGAAAAGTAGTTTTTACTTAGTAGTCCAGTTCTTTCGCAGTTTTGTAAATAGGTATCCTTCTTGTACTAGATGCACCCTTGGGTTAGACAGAGGCGTCTTTACCTATAGTGCAGGGTGTGCGTTGCACACGGGCGCAGCGGTGTTAGGGGCGCCGGCCGTGTTTGACCGCGCGCTTCCTAGATGGCGCTAAAGTAATAATTGCACACGGGCGCTACATGGGCTAAAGACGCCGCTGGGGGTAGAGAGTGCCCCAGTGCTTCAAACGGCCATTGGCGAGGTTCGCCAAAATCTGTTGTCAAGGTAATTTTGATAGCGCACCAAAATATATCCTCACTTTACTCCGATGGAAGCTGAAGGCTAACGCAGGCACTATATAACTAGATATAGCATTCAAAGGTTTCGTAAAGGCCATCTTGATGTGATTTACAACCTCCATCATCCGTTTCGTACCTACTAACTGACTGTTTACTATAGTCGGCTATTTATAAGTAAACTGTCTAAGTACTTGTGAGCCAGTGATGCCCATAGAAATGCCGATGTCAGCACGGCGCAGCGCGGGCGCATCATTGACGCCGTCGCCCGTCACCGCCACCACGCCGCCGCTGCGCTGGCACGCCTCCACTATCTGCAGCTTCTGCGTCGGTGAAGTTCTTGCGAACACTTGTAAGACAAGACATAGATCAAATCAGCGAAAACAGTGGCCTAGAGAGTATTATCTACTGTTAATATAACTCAAGATATTTACAAAGGATAGCAACCAGACGTCAACCGTCAGAAGGCCCCCTACTTAGCTCCCAGCACACACAACGTCACTTGCAATGCAACGCAATGTGTTAATATCATGTTGCCACACGCAATGTTTAATCTAGAAACATTATCTGTTTTAACCTGTTCTAAGGTCTTAACAATTAATGAGATAAATTATAGGGCCAAAGTCGAAAGTTCGCTTTATAACTACAATACTTAGAGGCTGTTTCACCATCCATTGATTAGTGTGAACTGGCGGTTAGGTGTGATGCCGTCTCTATTTGTTTTGTTCGAATAGACGGAGACGGCATCACATTTAACCGTCTGTTAACGCTAATCAATGGATGGTGAAACAGCCCCTTAATGTAATCTGATCAAAACAATTGTAACTACGCTTGTATATAAACTTCTTAATTGTTGAACATATAGCGAGCCTTGACTACCTTTATGACTTACTCGTAGGATCTGCAAGTCCTCCCTACCTCTAAGTAGAGCTTTTCGCGGCGTAGAAATCGTTCACATTTATTGTTGGTTTAGAGTTTAGCCACGATTACGACTACAAGCTAATTGCGCTATCTTTGAATTAAAACTACCGTGAGACACACATAATATTAGGACACGGGTCACTCATCATCATCATCATCATCATCCCTTCCTATATACGTACCACTGCTGGGCACAGGCCTCCTCTCAGAATGAGAGGGCTTGGGCTGTTACCCACGCGGGCCCAGTGCGGATTGGGAACTTCACACACACCATTGAATTACTTCGCTGGTTTGTGCAGGTTTCCTCACGATTTTGTCCTTCACCGTAACGGGTCACTCACGTACGCTATTAATAGCAGAGATATGCCCGACATGTTTGGAACCAATCCGTGGTTCCTTTCCTTGTCAATGTGGGTTTACGTCAATCGTGCAGTGTCGAAAGGTGTTGTCGGTCCTAGTGGTTGATACCGTACCAATCTCGTAGTATTTATCGAGCGTCCGGTCGAGCAGGTCTGGCGTCATGCTCCTCAGCTCGGCGCCGGTGATGACGTGGCAGCGCGGCGAGGTGG
Organism: Choristoneura fumiferana; assembly: GCF_025370935.1. Lineage (NCBI taxonomy): Eukaryota > Metazoa > Arthropoda > Insecta > Lepidoptera > Tortricidae > Choristoneura > Choristoneura fumiferana. The sequence continues at coordinate 9,277,721 of NC_133479.1, read as the reverse complement.
CGATGCCGACCGCGCCGGCCACCGCGAGCGCCGTCGCCGGGTGGTCGCCTGTCACCATCATCACACGCACGCCGGCTTCGCGAACGCGAAGGATTGCTGACCGAACCTAAGGTTTGACGACCGATAGACAAGTGGTTAGAGAAGAACTAAGTATGAAGCTTGAGGTCCCGCTTCGATGCCGTCGGAACGATTATATTTGTATGAATAATAGATATTTAGATAGATATATAGCGGTTTTGGCTTTGGTATATTAGTATGTTTCTCCGTTGCCTAGTACCCTTGCCTAGCTTGTAGTACTACTACAAGCTTTGCTTATTTGGGTCTAGTTCAATTGGTGTCAATTGTCCCATAATTGATTATTTGTACAGATGGCCATAAATTCGTTGACCGTTTTTTTTTCCGCCCGGCCGGGGGACCGGGACGGGTATGTTGGACTCCCAGAACATAGGGCCCCGGCATACCCACTAAAAACTCCCCGGAAATTCCGCCTCATCGCATGGCGGCACGGCCACAGGAACGCTTGTGGCTTACCTACTTCTGCGACCTCGCCAACGGCAGTTCATCATTAGGCGACACACCTCGGAGACGCGCTAGGATGTAGGGCGCGCCTTCCTCCTCTTCGTCCCGTCCTGTGACGGACTCCCCCGAGTCCGAAATGCGTTGACCCAAGCCAACTTAGAACAACTCAAGCCGTTGGATTTACATGTGAATTTTTGCATAGAAGTTCCGTTTATTGATTTGAGACAAAGAAAGTCCCGGGTTTGATCCCCAGTCGGGGCAGATATTTGTATGAATTATACGAATGTGTGTTCTCGAGTCGTGGACGTTTTGTTTATAAGTATTATTTAGGTATATCATTAAAAGTACCTATATGATTATCCGTTGCCTAGTTAGTGCAAGCTTTGCTTAGTTTAGGACCAGGCCACTTGGTGTTAATTGGCCCATATTTTTTTTTTTAAAGATGAATGTCCCATTACAGAGTTAACGAATTTTTTTTGCGATACGCACAAATCCTTTAGATATAGGTACCTACCAACTAAAAAGGCAATTATACTGCGTCGTTCACCTAATGCGGTCGCCGAATTTGTTTCAAACTACTTCGGCGAACGAGTGTCGCCTTTACATTAGTCTGTCCGTCTACTGCGGCGGCCATATTAAGGCGGTGGCAGCTGTCGCTCGCCGAATGCGGCCGACTACCGTGTCCTTTACACTTTTGCGTTCGCCGCATGCAGCATGCGGCGAACGACTCAGTGTAATTGCCGCTTAACGGTGTAGCCAGAGTTGAACACGAAGGAACTAAGTGACAAATCCTATTTTTCTTTATTTATCTAAGAGTGTACCTAATCCATTAATATAAATATAGCGGCGCATGTCTTACCTCGCTTCTAGGTGGATCCATCAGACCCATGACCCCGAGCAGTCGTAGATTGTCTAACGGAAAATTAGCATCGTCTGCATTGAATTCGTAATTCAGTGGAAACTTGCGCTGGTCTAGCACGAGATCGGCAAAAGCGAGAATCCTTTGACCTGTAACCAAAGCAGCGGCTGTTCTATCTCCATTGCACTCATCATCATCCTTATCAGCCGGAAGACGTCCACTGCTGAACACAGGATTCCGTCTTAGAACGCCACAATGAAAGACAACTCGCTTCTTGCATCCACCGGTTGCCCGCAACTCTCACGATGTCGTCAGTCCACCTAGCGGGAGGCGCTACGTCTTTCGGTTCGTGATCGCTACTCGAGGCATTGCACTGTTCCACTTGAATAGCCGTGGTGGCCTAGTGTTTAATGGCTGTGGTGGATTAGTGGTTTGAAGATGGCCACTCCAGCAGAGGACTTTGAGTTCAAACCCGGGCTCGCACCTGTGAGTTTTTCGAAATTCATGTGCAAAATTACATTCGAAATTGACCACGATTTTGCGATGAAAGAAAACATCGTGAGGAAATCAAAACAAACCTGCAAAGCCAAGCGAAGCTGGTGTGGGTGAAGTTCCTAGTCCGAACTGGGCCCGCGTGGGAACCATGGCATAAGCCCTCTCAATCTGAGAGGAGGCCTGTGCCCAGCAGTGTGACGTATACACCTAGGCTGGGATGATAATGATGATTTGAATTTTCAAGGCTTTAAAAGGGTTTTTTGTAATGAAGGCTGGAATGGACCTACCAGATTTAGCCATATTAACTGCAGCTTTGTCAACAGCATCTTTCATTTCTTTGGTCAAGACTATTGTTTTTTTGCCGAAGGCGACTGTATCACAACGAGAAATTATATTTTCAGGTGCTCCTTTCATCATCACAATGAATCTTGATAATTTAGTGTCAAGGTGTACGCTTGCCTGAAATGGATAATTTAATCGTTTGAAATTCTAGAAGTCAAATAGGGGAGACGAAGGTGATGAATGAATTTAAGAGCGTTTATACCTGCTGAGCTGGCAATTTAACGTTAAAAATGTAACGTTATGTGTGTATGTTTTTCTCGATTATTCCATTCCATAAAAATGTGGTCTGATAGAACTCGTCTTAATATATAAGTATCTACTCCAATAATTATTCGTTATAGACTTTTATTTTCTTTATAAACATTAATTCGTTTTTAAAGAATATAAAAGTCTATCACGAATGATTATTGGAGTGTCTACTCGTGATGTGTCTACATTAACTTATATATTAAGAAGAGTTCTATCAGACCGCATTTTTAATTTTCATTTAATTTTTATGGAATAATCGAGAAATACTAACAAAACGCAACGTTGCCAGCTCAGAAGGTATAAACGCTCTTAACAATATTGAATTTTCTCGTAGGTATATAAACTCGAGAAATACCCGATATCGATAATATAATCCCGTGTTACTTTTACTTGGTTTTCCCAACAGAATTACGCGCTAAATCACAGTTGCTCGATTAAAACTAATATGAGGAATAGAAATAGAGATGTCATGCGAGCTAAAAACGTGACAAAGGTTAAAAAAATCATTTTGCCAGTTCAGTATATATGTAGGTTTCAGACATTTGCTCAGAAAATGGGTTGTTGCGTTGTTGCAGATGGTGGTTGAAAAAAGATTTCATTATAATCGTGAGTACCGTAATCTACTAAAGCTATGAAAATACGAACACATGTGCTCATTGACAGCGGTGAAAGTGGCGACATCGAATGTGGAAGGAAATTACACCATGCCATTTCTACTCCTCTTATTGTAAGTACTTACTGCTGTGATCAATATCTCTTCTGGTTGCGAATCCATATATTTCTTAATATTCTATCATTTGTATCCCTACTCACTTGATATTTAATGACAGAGTTGAACGGTATCTCAGCAACTTTAGGGAACTCGCTCCTCATGGCGCTCACGTCGTCATATTCGCTCACAAAGTTCAGTATAGCGGTCTCGGACGCGTCACCGCGGACGCTGCCGTCGGCGTTCAGAGTAGCCGTGCTGCATAGGGCTCCGCATCGCATTAAATCGGCAAACGCTATAAGCAACAATCGGTGTTGGTAGTCAAGTCAAGTAATCAAGCGATTCAAAACGCGCGAATGTATTCGCACGAAAATCGCGTCATCTGAAGAAGCTCTACCATCAGATAGTAGGTAGTGCACTTAAGACTTTAGAAGAACAGTGCCTTTATTCTAAACGTCCCTATTTAAGCAGAATCGCTGAACGAGTTATAGAGTTAGGCAGAACTTCGTCTATTTCGCGTATTGATACACTTTAACATATGTCAAACGAAAGGTCTACATCTGGCAAATTTGATCGATACTCGCTGCCAACAGACAATGTCCGGTCAGTTCCGGCCATGTTCGTGAAACCACAGTGAAACTTAGGTAAAGATCAGAGCCCCTAGCTGGGGTGGTTCCCATAACAATTTCCTTGCAACAAATCCAACATTAGACGTCACGAGGTAGTCTTGTCGATATATAAACATCAAATAATCAAAAGTCGATGGTTTCGCATAGTAATGTAATTAATTGCCTTTGTGTCTATTGGCTAGTAAAATGTTGATTTAAAAATTAGATAAACCTGATTAGATGTACCTTGATTACTATGTAAAACACCTGAAAAATAAAACAAAAAACGATCAGCATTCCGGCGAGTTAGGTTACGCTATTTTGAGCCAAACGAACAAATACATTATTTATTTACCTTCAAATTCTGGTTGAGTTTTTGAGTAAATTTTGTTCCACGTCCACAGATTGTACACGCACATCTTGTTCTCAGTGAGGGTCCCTGTTTTGTCAGAGCATATAGTCGTGCAGGCTCCCAGAGCTTCAATGGCGTCCAGGTTTTTGATCAGGCAATTATTTTTGACCATTCGTTGTGCGGTTAACGTTAGTGACGCTGTTACTGTTGGTTGTAATCCTTTAGGAAAAGTAACGATCTTAATAGAGAAATCCTATGCATAGCAATTACAACACGGTTTGTTAACAACAAAAATATATACCTTCGTATATAACAAACAAAAAATACATGCGTATTCTCTAATTTCATTATTATATTGTTAATTCTTTAATGTGGTCGATACATCGAGATTTTAGCAATAGTTTGGTCTCATTTAATTTAAGTCTCGGTTGAAATAACTGAATAACTAAATGCTTATTCGTTGAATTATCACGTCTTTCAACCCGTTTGTTTATTTGCCGATCATTTAAGTTAAAAAATAAGCTCAATAAGTCTCACCTTCAGGAATATTGGCCACGATAATTCCAATTACGAAGATGGTAGTCTGCATAAACGGGTAGCCCAGCGCTAGCGAAGCGCCTGCGATGAACACGCCGAGGCAGAGCGCAAAAATGGACATGCATCGCATGAAATGCGATATTTCCCGCGAGAGCGGCGAAGGTTCTGGCTGGAGTCTGGTTGCCAGCCCAGCTACTCGACCAAGGGCAGTTAAATCTCCACAACAAATGACTATGCCTTAAAAAGATAATGAATCTTAAAACCGTGTTCAAAGGACCATAACGTTCTTTGAGATTATAAACTTATGATTAAAATTAGATTATTACTAAACTAAGCTATTCAAACGCATCTAAATAACATATTACTTATGGTTTACCTAAAGCCCAGCCTTCCACGCATTGTGTCGAAAAGAAAGCTACGTTAGGTGACTCCAACATATTAGCTGTACCCTCAGTATTACATCGAGGCACCGCAACGGACTCTCCGGTCAAAGATGAATTATCGACCTATAATACAATAGATGTAGCCCTAATTATTAAAATAAAATACATGGGTCACACGTCATACGTATCAATAGTCGAGGCATGTCCGACATGTTTCGTACCAATTCGTGGTTCCGTTCAAAGTCAGTTCGAGCGGAAAGCTAACCGTGAACTACGTCCGTGAACACGTAAGTGAACCGTTTATTTTATTTGATAATTAAGTACGTCTCACGGTAGTTTTTAACCGACTTCAAAAAAAGGAGGAGGATCTCGATTCGAGTGCATGTTTTTTTTGTATGTTTGTTACGCGATAACTCCGCCAATTGTGAGCCGAATTTCAAAATTCATTTTTAGATCTTAAGGTCATACTTCCGAGGTGGTCCCATTGACACCAAGTCAGGATCTGATGATGGGATCTTAGAGAAATCGAGGGCAACCCTCGAATTTTTAAAGCACACCTATAGCGACTTTGGCATTTTTAACATCAAGTCGAGTATTTACATTCAGAAAGTATCATTTGGTGAACTGGACCCTGATAAAGAAGACCGTATGTACCGGTACTCTGTTATAAAATTATATAACTACGCTGTGTTTGAGCTTAATGGAATCTTTGTGAGATGCAATTTAGCTACAAAACACTAAAAAGTACGAAAAAAATTTTTTTTAATAAAAAATGGAACCGACTTGAAAAACCTTGAAAATAATTTTCTACTAGTTTAAAGTCGGTGTCTCAGCACGAGCCAGCAGGAGTGATTGAAGCCCAATATATAGTCTGTAGATTACGTAGACGACTTATATAGTTCCACTCCTGCTGGCTCGTGCTGAGGCACCGACTTCAAACTAGTAGGTAGAAAATTATTTTCAAGGTTTTTATTTTCAAGTCGGTTCCATTTTTAATTCATAAAATCTACACTTTCGTTCGTCATGGGAAGCATCCGATACTTCGGATTTGTAAATGAATCACCATCATCATATCAGCCGTAGAACGGCCTTGTGCAAGGTCCGCCCGGATTGCTACCACCATCTTGCTCGCTAAACCTGCCGTGCAGCAGCAGTGCTTGCACTGTTGTGTTTCGGCGTGGAGAGTAAGACAGCCGGTGAAATTACTGGCACTTGAGGTATCCCATCTTAGGCCTCTAGGTTGGCAACGCATCTGCAATACCCCTGGAGATGTTTATGGGCGGTGGTGATCTCTTACCATCAGGAGACCCACTTGCTCGTTCTCTAGTCGAATAAAAAAAAAACGTTAGACGTGGGTCTCCCCCAGACAGACAGAAGTCCAATTGTTTGTTGTTGTTGTAAATAAATAATGTAGTTATATTTGAAAGTTAACTGCTATTTACTTTAAATCCCTTGCTGTCTATGATACGCATATCCGCTGGCACAATATTTCCGGCATGCACACGAATGAGATCGCCTTTCACCAAATTCTTCACGTCAGTTTCTGGATTAAGAATACCATCTCTTATACATTGTGCGTACGTCGGAATCATGTTTTTGAATGTCTTCATTATCTAAGAAAAAGCGATGAGATAGTAATTAGCGTCAAATACTTAGAAACAACTCGGCCGAATGTCACTTCTCTTGAACACAAAGCTTTTTAAAAATAGTTAAAGTAAGCGTGTATAAATATCTGGTAGATTCTATTTCTAGGGGCGATAGGACGTGGCAGATATTTTTGCACGCTCCGCTGTCGCAGATATTAATGCAGGTGACTGTACCTACCTACGAACTTCTTTAGCAGATGCAGTGATGGCTCAGTGCGATAAAGTGCCTAATACACACACACATACAGAAGGCAAGTTTAAGATGTTTGGATGTGTCTAAATGTCGACCCTTACCTTTGAGCTTTTGTAGTTTTGAAAAAAACTAAACAAGCCGCAAATCACGTCAACTGCGATGAGCACACATCCAAGAAATAAGTTGTCTTTGCACGGATTTGGTTTCGCTGACGCTTCAATAAGATACGCGACTACGCAAAGCAGAGCACCCAACCAAATCAATATGGAAAAACCTATAAAAGGAATAACATTAATTAGTTTTTATTCAACATTTCATAATAATATATATGTAGGTAAGTATATAGGTAGGTACCTATCAAAGTTCAAGTCAATCCCACCACTCGAATGAGGGCTATCGTTTTTTGTCTTTCTAGATGGCGCCACTGTTGCGTGAGGTTTTTAAGTGGCTTTCAAAGTCTGTTGTTACGGGCGTGAAAACAAAGTTTAGATTTAAATCATATTTAATACACCTTAAAACCGTACCATAAAAATATCGAGCAACCACAGTGTTGCGTATTCCCGTTTTGTTCGGAAAAAAAGGGAGGACAAAAGTTTCCGAAATACAAAACTGTCTCAAAACACAGACATTCATTGCCCCGTAACGCATAATTGCCATAATTAATTTCAGGTAATGCAAAATATTCACAAAGTTATTCTAATTATGAATAAACCCGCGTAGCTCACCCCAAAAACTATGAGATTTGACATTTCGGAGACCTCACGCTACACTAGCGCCTCTAGCGGGTGAATTCATACGCGATAGCCCTCATTAAGTGGATCTAAATTAGTAGATAAGTAGGTACGAGTAGACGTATATAAGGTAAACGTACGATGGTGCTCGTCACTGTTCCAAAAGTTGTCATTTTCAGGGTTCCGGAGCCAAAATGGCAAAAACGGAACCCTTATAGTTTCGGCATGTCTGTCTGTCCGTCCGCGGCTTTGCTCAGGGACTATCAATGCTAGGAAGCTGTAATTTTGCACGAATATATAGGTAAACTATGCCGACAAAATGGTACAATTAAAAAATTTTATAAAAAATTTTAGGGTAGGTACCTCCCATAGACGTAAAGTGGGGGTGTTTTTTTCTTATCCAACCCTATAGTGTGGGGTATCTTTGGATAGGTCTTTTAAAACGATTAGGGGTTTGCTAAGACTATTTTTCGATTCAGTGATTTTTTTGGGAAATATTCAACTTTAAGTGCAAATTCTCATTAAAATCGAGCGTCCCCCCCCCCTCTCTAAAATCTAAACCGGTGGGTAGAAAAATTTGAAAAAATTCAGGATGGTAGTAAGTATATCAAACTTTCAAGGAAAACTATAACGGCTAAGTTTGCTCGAGAATTATTAGTAGTTTATGAGTAAATAGCAGCCTAAGCCTAAGGTCTAAAATATACCTAAACTTGGAAGATTCCGTATAAAATACGAAATCCTTAGAATATAATTACTTAATTTTTTCGTAATGGCTACGGAACCCTATTTTGGGCGTGTCCGACACGCTCTTGGCCGGTTTTTAATCTTGTAGGTATAGACGTTGAAGCTAGGTAGCACTTAGCTTCAACCGGCGCGGCGATCAAGCAAACTTCAATTTTATTTAGTCTTAATTTGCACTAGTTAGAACACCGTGTTTTTCTTTTCATAAAGCAGCCGTACAGTCGAGTCATAAACTTTGAGCAAAAATTTGATCAAAAATACCTGAACACGCTTCTACGCCGTTAACAATAGAGTCGTGTTCAGGTATTTTTGATCAAATTTTTGCTCACGTTTATGAACTCGACTGTACAGTTCACAACGCATTGTGTTTGTATCGATACAAACGCACATCGATGGCGCGTTTAAAAAACGCTGTGTGCAAAGGCTCTTACTAACAAAATGGATAATATAATCTGAATAAATAACTATTATTATTATTATTATATACCTGTGCACATAGACTTCAAAAGAATTTTCAACCATCCGTTTTGCGTCGCCGGTGTAAGGGTGTTAGGTCCATAGTAATCCAAGATCTCTGCTGCTCTCTCACTCGATAGCCCATTTGAAGGGTCAGTATCAAACAAATCATAAAAATCGTCTGCAATACGGTATTTGATTATTTTGTATATGTTTTATAAATTAAAACTACACAATGCCTGTTATCGAATAGAAAAACAATTTTTAAGCTACCTTTACAAATAACAAAGTTATAAAGGTTTGAAATTCAAGATTAGACAGAGAAAGACATACTGGCATGTGACGTCACACGCCAGTACCGCCATACTTGCTGCATAGAGAAAAGCGTTTTAGAAAAAGACAGGTATATAGATTTTTCAAAAAATCACTATAAATCCAATTTTCAACCGATTTAAATTTTCTCTTCGCTAAAAACTATCTGTATATGGCAAAATCAGGAGTTGTCAAATACCGTATTTGCATGCAACAATAAAAATACTTACCTAATGGTTGCCTGGAGATCGCTTTTAAGCGATAATACCAATTGTCAACCTTGCTTCGTATTTTTTTATTTTTGCTTAAGCTCATTGTCTTACTTTGTGGTGTTCAACGAAGAGTATTTGTATTGTATTATATACACTGATACCTACTTTAATTTATATGAGAAAGGAGTACCTACTTACCAAACTTTTATTCGATGTGGACCAGAGACAGATTTACTGTCGACTATGCCGTGAAATATTTAAGTACAGTAACAGTGTTGAGAGTAAAGAAAAATAGTTGTGAACAGGTATTATGAAAAAGTTCCGCGCCTGTCTATAAAATTCTGCGCTCCTAGGCGCATGCCTAGTTTTCCTAAATGATCTAGTGGCGGTGGTAGTCCACCGTGTTGGCGGTGGTAGTCCACCGTGGTGGTGGTGGTGGTATATACCACGCGCCATATAAATCTGCCTAAAAGTTCATTACTTAATACTCAGTTTTGACGCGTTTTTAAGATACATTTTTTATGCGACGTCTTTACGTTACTCCCGGATTGTGTTCGAATCGCTTAACGGTGTAGTTCCTATTCAATTGGAATTGTACCATTATAGTTTTTGTGGTACACTACTAGTCGTGGCAATGAACTTTTAGGCGAAGTTAGGCGGCTGAAAGTATAGCAACTAAACGTGCTCTATTTTTCGGTTTACGTACCCACAACATGTAAGTAGGTACACCTAGTCAAGTCAAGATCAGAGTTACATATCCCCTCGACTGTACTCGCATGTATCGTATCGCAAACGCATATCCAAGCTCATCAAACAAGTCGCAGAAAATTACGCTACCTAGTTGTGCCAATAAAGAACACTTACGCAACGGAATAAGATGTGCCTCTGTCTCTATTTCTTGTTTGAGCAAATTCAAACGAGTGCTACTTAGATCTCTAGACCTCAGGCCTCTCGGATTGTTCGGACGAAAAAGATCCGATAAAGACGGGAAACTTCCTGTCCTAGGACGCATGGCCATTATTAATTATAGTACCGATAGTGTATGTTAATTACATACATAAATAGCTGACAAAGTGAATTAGGTACATCGACAATCTAGTTGGCTGACATCGTGTAGTTTAGGTTTATAAATTGGGCTAAATAGGATCTTGAAAGTTTTTACAACTTTAGACAATGTTCATTTGTGTCTATTACCTACCAACACATATATTATCTCGTTAACTGAATTTATAATATACTAGCTGTTGCCCGCGACTCCGTCCGCGTACAATTCGTTTATCGCTATCCCGCAGGAATTACTCAATTTTCCGGGATAAAAACTATCGCAATGTGCTTTCGCGGCACTCAAACTAGATAATAATATATGTATACCGAATTTTATATTAATCGGTTCAGTGGTTTAGAAGTGAAAACAAATAAACAGACATAGAAACTTTCGCATTTATATATTAGTAGGATAATATAAGTACCTAAACTATGGAACCAGCGTCCTGGGACCGCATTTTTTTTATATAACTTAAGGATCTTTAAAAACGAGCCTATGAATCTCTCAAAGGGCCGGCAACGCACTTGTGATACTCGTGTTGCGGGTATCTATGGGTGTCATATCATATAGGGCGTGCATATGTTTATTAAAACATCTCACATTTTTAAAAAAAACCTTTATGTACTGTACTTTGATATCTTATCTTAACCTATACCTAACCATTTTAACCTTTGAATCTATGTTAAAATTACAGACAAGTTTAAAGATCAGTCAAACCTATTTCGCATTACCATTAACTTAAACATCTATTTTCAATCATCATAATCTAACTTGAGGTATTGATAGAACTCCAAAGTATATAATATGCTTAGATCAAAACTGTGAATACAATTCTACCAAATTTATGACATAACACATCATAACTATTAAATATTGTTAAAATTATCTAGACCTAATGATGTATTTACCAGATGTTTTTCACCCTCGCATATAATCATTAGAACAAAGGGTTGAAAATGATTGTGATTCAGATTGTGTTAGATAATTATTGTTAAGATTGATAATGAATGGGCATGTAGATATGCATTATCTCTATTGCATGGCATGCCTTATGACCTTTTGTGTAATGACAACACCATGGGTTGTCTACTGTTCTCTATCTCGTCTTCCGCCCGTCGACTCACTGCTTGTTATTTTGTTGCTGTGCTGTAATTGAATAAATCCTGATTCATCTGAGAAATCATCCGTCTTCATTTTATTGTATCCACGATAAACCTCTGAAAGGACACCGACTGCTGCTCCTACAGGTTATGTATGCCCAGTTCACGAAGAACGTGGATGGATGAGGTTAAGCATCTGACTGAACACAAGTAAGCGCAAATATTTATATTTTTTTGGAGCGATATGCCTGCTAATGGTGATGATGTGTTGGAACCTCGTGGCAACATGCCTGCCGCAAACTCGCAAGCGACAGTGATGCATGCCGCAAGCTCTCATGCCAGCATTGAAAAACTGGAAGGCGCTCGCAATTACCATTCTTGGAAATTCGCAGTAAAAATGTCATTGATGCATGATGGATTGTGGGACATTGTGGAGACTGGTACTAATGAGGGAGATGTGCTGCGTGACCAGCGCGCCCTAGCAAGAATATGCTTAGCTACTAAATCAAACCTATACCAATACGTAAGAAATGCCAAAACCGCCAAGGAGGCGTGGAAATGCCTTGCTGACGTCTTCGAAGATTCAGGTTTGGTGCGCAGAGTACTCTTGTTAAGGCAATTACACAGAATAGAGTTCTGCAATTTCAAGTCCATGTCAGATTACATAGAAGCTATAATGACAAATGTTCAACAATTGGCCGATATAGGTAAAATAATTGAAGACACTGAAGTAGCAGAGGTATTGTTGAGTGGATTGCCTGTTGAATATGATTCTCTTGTTTCAAATTTGGAGACCGCAAATATGACAAAGAAATTGTCCAGCGAGGTTGTCCGAGCCCGCTTATTACAGGAGGAATACAGGAAGTCTGACTCTGAGAACAACACTGCATTTCTTTTGAAGAATAGATCATTTGAAGGAAGATGTCACTTCTGCAAGAAAGTAGGTCACATGAAGGCAAATTGTTTAAAATTGAAACTGAAGCACAGGAGCAAGAGTAGCGAAGACCAGGCCATGGCTGCAGGTTTTGAGGTGCACCAGGATGTGTGGTTCGTGGACTCTGGATGTACTTCGCACATGTGTAATTCTCTGGACTCTTTTGTCAATTTGAAGACTTTTAATAATAAAGTGACAGTTGCAAATAATGAACAAATGCAATGTGAAGGTATAGGTGATGTATTTTTGAACTTAAATGGTAAATTAAGAAAATTGTGTAGCGTTTTGTATGTACCAGGTCTTGCAACAAATTTAATATCTGTTAGTAGGCTCATTAGTCGAGGTTACAGCGTGAGGTTCGACAGGACAGGGTGTGTCATTGTAGACAAAGGTCTTAACAGGGTTGCGTCTGCTTTTGTACAAAACGGTATGTATAGATTGAGCATAGGTGAGAATTCGTGCAATGTGGTGAGCTACAAACCCTCACAAGGGCGAGAGTTTGTTAGTTCCGCAGTTGCTACTCAGGATGCAAAACAATTGTGGCACCAGAGGTTGGGGCATATTAATCAGAGGGATTTGCAGTCGCTTGGGGATAGGTTGCCTAACAATCTTTTGTTACAGAACCAAGGACAGCAGGAAGGTAAATGTGTTCCTTGCCTTGAGGGGAAGTTGGCCGCTAAGCCTTTTCCTAAAGGGGCAAGTGTGTTAGCTGATAAACCGCTAGCTCTGATACACTCTGATGTATGTGGCCCACTGCCGAGTAGCTGGGGTGGCGCGAAATATCTGCTCACTTCACGGATGACTGCACGAGGAAATCATTTGGGTTCTTATTAAAGAAGAAATCTGAGGTATGTGACCGTTTTATTGAATTAGTTAGTATGTTAGAAAAGCAGACAGGGCTGTACGTTAAGTGTCTACGTTCAGATAATGGCGGAGAGTATTGCAACAAACAACTTTCTCATTTCATGAAAAGAAAGGGTATAGTGCATCAAACAACAGTGCCATATTGTCCACAACAGAATTCCGTATCGGAGAGGCTCAACCGCACTTTAATGAATAAAGTCCGGTGCATGCTACAGCAGTCGGGACTGGACCGCCGTTTTTGGGGTGAAGCTGTGATGGCCGCCATATATTTGAAGAATAGATCTCCAACAGTGGCATTAGGTGGACGTATTCCGGAGGAGGTATGGACTGGGTCTAGAGTGGACCTTGGTCAACTCCGGGTCTTTGGTTGTATGGCATATGTAAAGGTACCAGATGTTAAACGTGGTAAATTAGATGCAAAGTCAAAACCATATGTGTTTGTGGGTTATTCAGACACAAGTAAAGGTTATAGGTTGGCTGACTGTTTAGACCCGAGAAAAGTTGTATTGTCAAGAGATGTAGAATTTTTAGAAAATAGGTTTTATAATTTTCGACAGAATAATAATGATAATTGCAATAATTTTAATTTGGATTTTATTTATGGATTTATAAATAATGAGGACAATTGCAATGTGTCATTGTCAGGTGATGTTAATGAGAATAGCATTGGTTCCAGCAGTAGGAATGAGAGTACTATTGTCAGTGATGTGAATGAGAGTAGCATAGGAATTTGCAGAAACAATAGGAGTAGTCCTAGGTATGTGAATGAGAGTAGCATAGGAATTTGTAGGAACGAAACGAGTAGTCCTAGGTATGTGAATGAGAGTAGCATAGGAATTAGTAATAGGAACGAAAGTAGTAGTCCTAGTGATGTAAATGAGAGTAGCATCGAGTCTATTAGCAGGAATGATAGTACTGATATAGGAGTTGTAAATGATAGTAGCAACATTTTAGAGAGTATTAAACGTGATCATAATTACTCATTAAATTTTTCAGATGGAGCTGATGAAGAGTATTGCTCTGCAAGTGAGAGTGGCTCTCTATCTGATGGTTCTGCGGGAGTGAAAGAGTGCTCACCGGGCAGCACCACGTCAGCTGGAGGGGAAGTGACGGCAGAGGTGGAAGCCCGACCTTCAACCTCTACAGAGCGTCCAGTGCGTAGTACGCGTTCTGCTCTACCCAAGAGGTATGCCGATTACGATTTATCTTTGATGGCGAATGGTCGTGCGTTCGAGCCAACTACGTACGAAGAGGCCGTATCCAGTGCTGATGCTGATGACTGGCGAGCTGCTATGACGCAGGAATACGACTCGCTAATGAAGAACAGGGTTTGGAAGCTGGTAGACAGACCTAAGAACGTCAATGTGGTAAAAAGTAAGTGGGTATATAAAATTAAAAATGATGCCTCTGGTAATTTTATATGTCATAAAGCACGACTCGTCGCGAGGGGCTTTACGCAGCAGGAGGGGATTGATTACAATGATACATTCTCGCCTGTCGTACGCCACTCTACCATGAGGATATTATTTAGTTTGGCAAATGAACTAGATTTAAATATAGATCACATTGATGTAACTACAGCATTTCTGAATGGAAATTTAGAAGAGACCATTTATATGGAACAACCTAAAGGTTATAATGTAGACCATAGTAAGGTATGTTTACTTCAAAAAAGTATATATGGACTGAAGCAATCTAGTCGCATGTGGAATTTAAAAATTCACAATGTTCTGTGTAACAATGGTTTGGTTCAAAGTAAAAGTGAACCTTGTGTGTACTACATAAGGTCAAAAAATGATTTTGTTATCGTAGCATTGTATGTTGATGATTTTTATTTGTTTTATCAAAAAGATAGCTTATGTAAAGTCAAGCTATTGCAAACATTAGAGAAAGAATTTAACATTAAAAATCTGGGTCCCATACAAAGCTACTTAGGTATCCGTGTTCGTAGAGATAGAAAAAACGGGACTTTGTCTTTGGATCAGACTGTGTACATAAAGAGCATTTTAAATAAATTTAATATGTCTAATTGTAAGCCTGTATATACACCTATGCTTCAGTGTACTAAGTTAGAATTGGAAAATAAAAATGAATGTTTAAGTGATGACACATTCAAGTACAGACAGCTTATTGGTTCATTAATGTATTTGTCTGTCTGTACACGACCGGATATTGCTTTCGCGTGTAGCAAACTTAGTCAGTATAATAACTGTTATGGGAAATCACATTGGTCAGCTGCCAAGCGTTTGCTACGATATTTAGCAGGTACAATTAATTACGGTTTATTGTTTATAAAAAGTAAGGAATTGTCATTAAGTGCATATAGTGACGCTGACTGGGGAAATGACTGTCTTGATAGAAAGTCTTATACTGGTTTCGTTATAAAGCTGGGAAATAACACAGTTAATTGGGAATCCAGAAAGCAAAGGTCGGTAGCGTTGAGTAGTACTGAAGCCGAGTATATGGCTATAGCAGATGTATCTAAGGACTTATGTTTTATACAGAACCTTATGTCAGAGATACTTCCAGATACCCATATGAGCATTATTGTTTATAATGATAATCAGAGTGCGCATAAATTAATTGAGAACAAAGAATTGTGTCATAAGCGCACTAAGCATATTGATGTTAGATTTCATTTTATTAAAGATTTAGTGCAAAAAGGGTTTATGGTTGTAAAGTATCTGAGTACTGAAAGAATGATAGCCGATGCTCTAACTAAGGTATTAAGTGCTAGAAGAAACAGTTTATTGATGAATAAAATGTGTGTAAAGCCTTGCTAATTATGATTATGTGTACATGCATCATGAATTGTTTGTTTATGCTAAGTTAGCATGATAGGTTGTTATTTTATGGTTTGGACTGTATACCTACTTGAACCTTGCATTGTGTAGAGTCAATAAAGTGTTGATATAGAGTCAATGTAGAGTCGATGTAGGATTGATGTAGAGTCAATGTAGAGTCTATATAGAGTCAATGTAGAGTCTATGTAGAGTCATCAAGCATGCAATTTGTTGTGTTCGGCATTAGATTATAATGCATAAGGGGAAGTGTTAAGATTGATAATGAATGGGCATGTAGATATGCATTATCTCTATTGCATGGCATGCCTTATGACCTTTTGTGTAATGACAACACCATGGGTTGTCTACTGTTCTCTATCTCGTCTTCCGCCCGTCGACTCACTGCTTGTTATTTTGTTGCTGTGCTGTAATTGAATAAATCCTGATTCATCTGAGAAATCATCCGTCTTCATTTTATTGTATCCACGATAAACCTCTGAAAGGACACCGACTGCTGCTCCTACAATTATAACCTTTGAATTGTAAAAGACTAGAAATAAAAATGGTATTTTACTTCTCCTATACAATATTGAAACTTATTAAAATGCAGAACTGCTACACCATCTTACTAGGTACCATCAGCCAAATATGTGGTCTACCACCATAAAGTTGATAATCGTTTTCATGTCATAAAACAATAATGCCAATAGACGTGTCTGTCAACTTGAAAGTTCGACTTTAGCGACATATTCATTTGATAGGAACTTGTTTAAAAATTGATAGACCACTTATTTGGCTGATGGTACATCAATAAAATGAGGGTTTTTACAGAGGCGAAATATCGCTAGAAGGCGTATCGTGAGGTCTATTTGACGTTTGACGTTTGCTTGCGATTGGCTCATTTAGTTTTTTAACCAATCATGAGCAAACGTCAAACGGACCTCTCGATACTAACGCCATCTAGTGATATTTTGCCTCTGTGTAAACCCTCATTGACTCATTTAGTTTTTTAACCAATCACAAGCAAACGTCAAACGGACCTCTCGATATTAACGCCGTCTAGCGGTATTTCGCCTCTGTGAAAACCCTCATTGACTCTAGTTTTTTAACCAGTCACGAGCAAACGTCAAACCGACCTCACAATACTAACGCCATCTAGCGATATTTCGCCTCTGTGAAAATCCTCATTGGATTATAAATGCTTCAATAGTGAAGGCCAATAAAATATTTGCCTAAAGTTGTTGTTGTGCCCAGCAGTGGCTGGTATACTGAATGGGTGATGATGATGTTGGTGTGTCTATAATTTACTATTGCTGGTCTTTACATTTTCACGACCCTCCCGTCGTGCAGCCCAAGCTTTGCTCAGCAAAGCAATTTCTTCATCATTTACTTTAATCAATTTGTCCTGAATTGGTCCTCTCATCAATCTTTTTGTTGTAGTCAGCAAATAGTCTGACACATTTGATATCTCCATGAGTTTGTCCCACACTTTGGTCTGTATGTCTTCAGGTTTGTACAGATAATTCACAAAACCATTGTCCAGAGCTTCCTGGGCATTCATTTTCTGATTGAACAGCAACAGTTCTAAGGCCTAAAATGCAAAAAAAAAAAAATTTAAAAAAAGTTGCCAGCAACACTCGTTTTTTTTTCATAATTTGGTATTTTAATGAGGTTTTAGTGCACCAAATGCGACTATGTCAGCCTCATGGGGAGCGTCAGATATATACACCACACTACAGATATTACGCTCTCCCTTGCATTGAAACCACGTCTCGGGATGCAAAGGACTGTCTAATAAATCTGTAAATCAGCATTGCTTCTTCTGAAAGCGATCAAAATATTTTTAAAATTATAATTTCATGTTTTTTACCTTTCTATACCCAATTATTCTGGGAAAAGTGTAGGTTGAACATCCTTCTGCCGTGATTCCCAGTTTACCAAATGGAGTGTAAAAGAAAGCCTGAAAGTAAGTAATTTTATCACATAGATAAATGGCTTAAGACAATTTGTTTACATGCTAATAATTCACATCAACCCATGCTAGCACCTAAAATTTGCACTAACATCTAAATAGAGCAGCAATAGCATAAGCATTTTTCAGTTGAAATTACAGTCTTTTGGGCATTGATGATGATCATGCTACCTATTTGAATAACATTGGGAAACAAATTATGGAACAAGGTTTTTAGTCAATAAAGTACAGCCCGCAGTATGTAAGTCTAGCTCGCCTCGCACATCACTCAGTTTCTGCAATACCTAGTTTTGGACTCTGAATCAATAAATCATTGCATGCAGCAGGCTGTACTACTTGGATTTTGGTTTCACTTACATTTTCTGCAGCAAATATTACATCACAGAGTGGTAAAGTCGTCACTGCAATTCCCACTGCCGGGCCATTGACTATAGCAACCAGTAACTTGGGAAATTTAATGAAAGCTTCAATAAAATCGTGCAGGATATTAAAAAATGTGGGACCATGGACGTCCCGTGCTGCAACCAGATCATTTCCACTGCTAAAGTAGTCACCAGTACCCGTGAATACCATCACAGATACACTGTCATCTTTAGCTGCATTATTGAGTATTCTGGTCACTCTCTGGTACATGTCTGAGTCAATGGCATTCTTTCTCCTAGGTTTGTTGTACTTCACTGTCTTAATATTTCCGTGCAGGGTTTCGATTATTGTATCCGCACTATCCATTATAAAAAAATAATGGTAGTGAGTGGAAACGCGTTCACGATCAACGAAAACTATTAACTTAGTATGATTGATTAAAATCAGGTATTCATTGCAGCGTCAACTTTGTCTTGCAATTACGGGCCCACTTATTAATTTTACTATTTATCTGCTGTACTTTCGACTTTTAGACAAAACGAGTGAATCTAAATATTTTGTTATTGCTTATCATTCCTTACGAAAACCGATTCTAAAGCAAAAGTATTAGATTCATAGATTGTTTACTTCTTCTTGGTGAAGGTGACTAAACTAAAACTAATATTTGATTTGAATAAGCTAAATTCCGCCTTCCAACTATTGACGATAAGGTTTACTTTTGAAATAAAAGATGAGAAATGAGAAATTACAGAATTCCCAGATTATGTTAGGGGGGGAACGTCAAATACATGTCAAATAAGACAAAAGTGACAGTGTCTATACAACACATCTTGCTGTATTGCATGTATACATGCACGTTAAATTAATTGCTATGGAAATAAAAGAAACTTATAGTTCCTATGTCGATATACCTACCTATATCAATACATTATAAATAAATAAATCATACCTTACCTATCCAATTTATTGCATGTTAAAAATGTAAACAGTTAATTCACTTCACGAAAAGCAGCGTTTTAAAAGAAAGCTCGGTGTTAATGTCGTTTTAATGTCATTGATGACAGTTGTGTCCTTGAAGATTCGTAGAATGAATCTGGCATGGGGTGCTACCGTGTTCGGCCGGACCGCTGCTCTTAGTCATATATTAACCACAAGTAATGGTGAAATTGCTACATTTATTAAAAACAAATGTGTGTTACATAACAAGCCTTTCGTTCCCCCTTTCCTCAGCCCCTGCTTTAGTTCAATCCAAAAGTTTTAGTACCTCCAAAACAATGTTTAAATCCGCTGTTTTTAATCTCCAAGAAGGAACGAAGGATCAAGTTCAGGAGTTTTTGAATTCTTTTGACACAGTTTTAACAGATTGCGATGGTAAGGAATATTTCTTTCATTCTTTCTTATTTTATTGAACGATATACAGCCATCTGGTTTATAAATTTTGAAGTAATGCTAAACTTTCGTTACCCTTACGTCATACGAGAAATTAAATAATTAATTTTACAGTACTTTTCGGCTTTTTATTTTACTAGTTGCTTACATGCAAACTGAATTACAACTTTTCTTTATTACAGGTGTTCTGTGGATTGATAATAATGCAATTCAAGGTGCAGCTGACACCATGAATTACTTTAGAAAAATTGGAAAGAAAATATTTTATGTGACTAATAACTCTACTAAAATTCGTAGCGATTTTGCAGCTAAGGCCCAGCAATTGGGATTTATTGCTAGTCAGGTAATCATGGAGAAATTTAAACAAAATGATGTTTTAAGTTTTGAAAAATATTATCCAATAAGCAGCAGCATCATCAAATAACCTAATAAAAGTTTTATGTTCACCCTCATAAGACAATAGGAGGTATCTAAAAAAAAAAACCGGCCTAGGGTGTGTCGGACACGCCCGAAATAGGGTTCCGTAGCCATTAGGAAAAAATTAAGGAATATTTTTCTAAGGATTTCGTATTTTGTACGGAATATTCCAAGTTTAGGTATATTATATACCTTAGGCTGCCATTTACTCTTAAACTACTATTTCTCAAGAAAACTTAACTGTTATAGTTTCCCTTGTAAGTTTTATATACATACTACAATCTTGAATTTTTTAAATTTTTCCACCCACTGGTTTAGATTTTAGAGGGGGGGGGGGGAGCGCTTGATTTTAATGAAAGTTTGCACTTTAAAGTTGAATATTTTGCAAACAAATCACTGAAATGAAAAATCGTATTCCCCCTAATGGTTTTAAAAGACCTATCCAACGATATCCCACACTACACGGTTGGATGAGAAAAAAAAAATCACCCCCACTTTACGTCTGTTGGATACTATAAAAATATATTTTTTTTATTTTTATTCTACCATTTTGTTGGCATAGTTTACATACATATTCGTGCAAAATTACAGCTTTCTAGCATTGATAGTTCCTGAGCAAAGCCACGGACGGACAGACAGACAGACAGACAGAGACATGGTGAAACTATAAGGGTTCCATTTTTGCCATTTTGGCTACGGAACCCTAAAAATACTTTTGGGTATTTATACCATTGTTTAGCTTAAAATATTCTGCATCAGATAGTATAAATAGCTCTAAAGTATTTTTTCACTTCTCATGCTCGTAAAGTTCATGTTTATGCTGGATCTAGGTGACATAAAATGACTTTTTATGCTCTTATGCATAAAGTAAAATCTTCGTCTAAGACCAAGGTAATTAGCCACAAACAAAAAAGTTTCTATAATTTTTTTTTAATATATTTATTTTATATAAAACTAAAAATCAATGAAATGAATCAACAAAACAAAAAAACTAAAAAATATCATTATATAATAATGCATGAAAAATAAAAGGTACATAGAAAGTGTACAATTGTTTCCACTGTTGATATTTCATTTCCTCGCAATCTAAGTGAAAAGCAGTGTTAAACTCGAGCATTAAACCCATTTTCCCCTCAACGTGTCTATCCACACTTGCCATACTGGCTCGGGTGGCTATATGAATGTCTTGGGTAAAATGGCTTGTTTTATGGTTGTAAAATCGACTATTTTTTAGATACCTACCATCTTATTGGCCTTAAGAGAGGTTTTTACCTGACTGCCTCAAAGGAGGGTTATGTTTTTTTTGGTTTATATGACTATAAATGTAAACTTAGTTAAAAATGCAATTAGAACATATTTTATCCATTTTCAGGATGAAATCCTTTCAACAGCATACTTGGTAGCACATTACCTCAAAGGTATTGGGTTTACAAAAAAAGTATATCTAGTTGGCTCCAATGGCATTGGAGAAGAGTTGAAGGCTGTTGGCATTAGGCACACTGGAATAGGAGTAAGTTTGAAGTGTTACTATTTTAAAATTAAGGTTTGCAATGTGTAACCATGGGTGGATCTAGTGGTTGGAGATTATGGGAGTCAAAGACCCCTAACTGGACCCTGGGCTGGGTCTAGGATAACAGTAGATATTTTTATAAACTCCTAAATTAAGATAACTAGAATTTGACCATGTGACCTCTCCCCCTGGCTATAAAGCTAGATCCACCGTTGTTTGTAACATGCTTGCAATCACAATTGCATTCTCCATCTTTATTTATTTATTATCTTTGACGCACAAAGGTTTTGGTTTTTGTATGCGAAAACTGTCATTTGATTGAGTAGAGATCGCGAGTGTCAGAAACGTAGACAATACGGCCTCAGGTCTGTATTTAATAACAAGGGGGAAAGATTATAGCATGCATTCTTAAACATAGCAAGAGAAAAGAAACATTAGAATTAGGGTTTGTTGAATCATGATCATACTCACTTCATAATTATATTGAAGCAGCTATAATTTATTAAACTTTTTCCAGCCAGATCATGTCAAACCCGATTTTAAGTCAATGAAGCCATCAGAGCTGGATCCAGAAGTGGGGGCAGTAGTGGTCGGATTTGACGAACATGTGAGCTACCCCAAGTTCATGAAGGCTGCCTCATATCTGGCATCTGAGGACTGCCTGTTTATCGCAACAAATACTGATGAGAGGTTTCCAAAAGGTATGTTACTGATTACCCATGGCCGTAGTGTATATCAACAAGCAAAACCGTAGTATATGCGTGTTAGACTAACCGTTATACTCATAGATGCCTATTATCATTGATCCCATTTTCCCGATTTATATGCAATACTTAGAGAATATAATGAGATTAATGAGTTTAGAATCCATAACAGTTAATTGAAATCACAGTTGACAGACAAACAAGCTCAATAAATTGACAGAAGTGGTCTAAATAAATATACCATGGTTGTAATTAGATTCTTGTAAATATCACCTTAATAGTGAGCTGTCTTAAAAAAAGATGGCTTTGAAAAATCATTGGTTTATCAAAACATGTTAAAACTTTACATTTTGGTAGAATAAAACTGCTTCCTCTGTTATATTGCGGATGGAATACTCGTAGTAGTACCTTTCTTTTCATACTAAAAATTGTCCTTTCTCCAACTACTGCAAATAATAAGTGCCATTGACGATTCCAGGTGGTTCTATTGTGGTGCCTGGCACGGGCACTATCGTGCGCGCCGTGGAAACGTGCTCTGAACGCAAGGCGCTAGTTCTCGGCAAGCCGCATGCCTATGTACGCAAGTTCCTTGAATCCTGCGGCTTGGACCCTGCGAGAACTCTCATGATCGGAGACAGGTATTAACTGTTTCATGACCCCCCCCCCCCCCCCTGTTTCACCATCCATTGATTAAATTTATTCGACGTATAAATGTGATGCCGTTTCTGTTTTTTTTTGTACGAATAGACAGTGACGGCATCATATTTATCCGTCAGTTAAAATTAATCAATGGGTGGTGAAACAGCCCCTTAATGTCTTAAAACCTAAATCGCTACCGCAAGATGATTTGACGAGAAGAGTGACGAGATAATTTGATTTATAAAATAGCATGCTCACAATAGGGACGAGTAGTGCAAGAAATGGGAAGCCTTTAGACAGTTGTGGGACTCTTATGTAGGACTAGCCGTTACCCGAGATTTCGTCACCATCCCACGGAAATTTTGCATGTTCCCAGGATAAACTATAGCCATTGTAACCATATGGTTATCTGGAATACTATTTATAGCTTTCTGTTACTGAGAGATTGATATACTAGTTCAGTAGTTCTAGGCAACACAACCAAACAAAATTTGCATCTTTATTATGACATGACAGTATAATAATAAATAAGTATAAGAAACATTAATTTGTGTTGAGTGTTGTGCCCGCAACTTCGGGAACTCTGCGATTTTTATGAAGATTAAAAAAATGTGAGTGGTGCTGGCTTCCGATATAAATAACATTAGTGTGCGCGTGACTTTTCTTGTTATTTCAAAGTCAGTCCACATAGTGTATAGTTCACGTGTCTATCATCAATTCATAATGTAATTTTGACTGTGAGAAAAGATTTCATTTTTTTTTATTCGACTCGATGGAAAACGAGCAAGTGGATCTCCTGATAGTAAGAGATCACCACCGCCCATAAACACCTGCAACACCAGGGATATTGCAGATGCGTTGCCAACCTAGAGGCCTAAGATGGGATACCTCAAGTGCCAGTAATTTCACCGGCTGTCTTACTCTCCACGCCGAAACACAACAGTGCAAGCACTGCTGCTTCACGGCAGGATTAGCAAGCAAGACGGTGGTAGCAATCCGGGCGGACCTTGCACAAGGTCCTACCACCTGAATTTTAAAATTAATTCATATATTATATATTCCAGGTGCAACACAGACATAGAGCTCGGCGTGCGCTG
Source organism: Choristoneura fumiferana (assembly GCF_025370935.1). Lineage (NCBI taxonomy): Eukaryota > Metazoa > Arthropoda > Insecta > Lepidoptera > Tortricidae > Choristoneura > Choristoneura fumiferana. The sequence continues at coordinate 9,253,560 of NC_133479.1, read as the reverse complement.
CGGTTTCCAGACTCTGCTAGTTTTGTCTGGAGTCACCTCCAACAAGGATCTGCAGAAGATCCAAAGCGATAAGACACCGCCCCTGCCTGACGTGGTGTTGCCTAAACTGGGAGATTTGCTCTCCCTACTGCCTTCGTAGTACAATGATACGCTTTCTTAGCCAAATATTAGTGCAAATAGGTCAATTTTTGTTACATTGTGATAAGCGTTTAAATAATATTATGTTTGAATATTCGTTTATTGAGATTTTATTTGCCGTAGATAAGAATGTGTCTTTAGGGTCTGATGTGATAGTGCTTTAGTGATCTTAGTCTCTTTACACATTTGTCCACTGGGCAGATTACTTTTTGTAGTTACTAAAATTACCACAGTAGAAATGGGGGTGAAAACCTGTGATGATATTAATCATCCTAATTCGATTTATGAACGTTTCAAACCAGGAATAAAGTTGCGCTCATGCATCATCGAACAGAGAATCCGTATATAATGCGATATAATATAATGTATGTATGTAAACTCTTTATTGTACAAAAATAAATGAACAAAAACAATTATCCCTTTAAGGGATCTTTACCAGATCATGCAGAGGGCGATTATTATGGTCCTGTAACAACAAGTTTCGCAACCTGTTTCATTTCGGAACTTTTCATTTCGCAAAGTCTAAAACTGTAAATATTTCAGGGTTTATTTCAGGGCCATCGTGTAGAACCCTTTAGGTTAGGTTAGGTTAGTTTTATAAAAATCCTGAAATATTTACAGTTTCATAAATATTAAACAGTTGGGAAATGAAAAATTGCGAAATGAAACAGGTTGCCAAACGTTATTCGCCGAAACATTAGTAAACCTATTATGGTATCATTGATATTTGTGCAACTGCAGTCTGCAATATATGTATACTCCTGTGCTGTTTTACACTGATGTCCATTTAGGCCATAACATTGTTTTTATATATATAAAAGCCGTGATGGCCTAGTGGTTTGACCTATCGCCTCTCAAGCAAGAAGGTCGTGGGTTCAAACCCCGGCTCGCACCTCTGAGTTTTTCGAAATTCATGTGCGGAATTACATTTGAAATTTACCACGAGCTTTGCGGTGAAGGAAAACATCGTGAGGAAACCTGCACAAACCTGCGATGCAATTCAATGGTGCGAGTGAAGTTCCCAATCCGACTGGGCCCGCGTGGGAACTATGGTCCGAGCCCTCTTGTTCTGAGACGAGGCCTGTGCCCAGCAGTGGGTCGTATATAGGCTGGGATGATGATTTTTTTTATCCTATCGTTGACCCCTTACGATGATCAAGGCGCACTGTTGAGTTCACGCTTATTGGAAATGAATCATTAATACGGTATTTGAGAACTCCTGATTTTGCCATATCTTAATATTATTATGAATAGCGAAGAGAAAATTTAAATCAGTTGAAAATTGGATTTATAGTGTTTTTTTGAAAAATCTATATATATTTGTCTCTTTTTCAAACGCTTTTCTCTATGCAGCAAGTATGGCGGTACTGGCGTGTGACGTCACATGCGAGTATGTCTTTCTCTGTCTAATCTTGAATTTCAAACCTTTATAACTTTGTTATTTGTAAAGGTAGCTTAAAAATTGTTTTTACATTCGATAACAGGCATTGTGTAGTTTTAATTTCTAGAACATATACAAAGTAGTCAAATACCGTATTATTAACGCTGAATCTGAAATGCTTGTGTTAAGAAAATAACTAGAAGTTTCAAGCGAAGATTGTAGAATCAAAGTTCGATAGATAGATTGAATTCGCTTATCGTGTGTGTCGCGTTTAGATATTTGACTTACGCGAATATTCAAACACATTTTTGGAAGCAAGTTAGGGTCAATTTTATACCTAGTGAATAATTTAAACACGAATAAAATTCGTTGCTAAAAATACAAACATCCCTGATCATTGAAGCAAGTACGTAAAAGCACATCAATAAACATCCCAGATAATGACTCTCTAATATTGTATTTTTTTATTAAATAAGATATAAGAGCTTGCCTCCCTAACAATATTTTAATCTTAAGTGGTTTAATGCACCCAATAATAGGTACTGATTCCGTTGAAAGTTTAAAGCAAGAGCATTCAGGATAGCTGTTTGTCTCGTTTTTAAAGGTATTAAGTAAAATGTGATATAGTATTTATTTGTATAGTTGATCTATTTTGCATGTTTTATGTTTGTCCCTTTCTTATTTATTGTAGACCCTTATCTACATGTATTACATCGCCCGAAAACTAGGTTTTATTATAAATCAATTTTATTAATAAGACAATATGGTATCAACGTATTAAGTTAAGAACTTAATTAGACATAGGTACATTGGCTCTTAATTCTAAACGCAATATTTATGAAATATTAACAATAACGTGACTGTAAAATTTGAAACACGCACATACATATAACATTGTTACGTATTATGTACTGTGTTAATATCTGTAATAGTGAAAAGGCTTTTAATAAATTGGCAGTGTTTGTATGAAATTGATGAGTGTGCGTGGAAACAACGTGTAGTTCAGGACGATTTTTATTTACGAGGATGTGATTAATAACACGTCTATGAAATATGTACCTCTAGTAATTAGTAATAAATAATTTAGTCTTTCCATTGGCGCGGCATCTACTCGTGTAATTGTGCTGGTTCACTGAAAACTAGTGAAGGGAGTATAAATCGGGTCAGTACTTTGGCTGGTAAAATGACAAGCAGACTAAGTCTGGCAATACTCATAACATTTAATCAACAATTACAAATATATCAATCAGAGCGAATAATCATGATGTCAAATAGACATTACCTCTTCGGCCAAGATTGGCGTTAAGGTTTAATAGCTAATCGATTAGGAATTGGCAATATGTTATTTTTAAAACCACTTTAGATAATCACTACTTGGCATGCCACGCATCCGGGTAGAAGTGGAACTTTTCTTAGTTTAAAAACTATAAAATCTTTGTGCCCATCAGCATAAATACTACTGTTATATGTTTTTTTGTTCACATCAGAAACCAAATTTTTAGGTGAAAATTTGATTCCTAGATTTATAGGGCTGGTCGTGATCCGGGCACAGCTTAAGCCTCCGCTATGCCAAGGCCAGCAACGCACCAGCAGTACTAATGGAGCTATAGGTATCCATAGGCGGCAGTGATCACTTGACATCAGTTGAACCACATGCCCGTTTATTGGCGTTTATAAAAAATAAATGTTGATTGTTCCGTCAGATCTTCTATCCTTAATTTTATTTGATCCGTTATTACTAGATACATTTCGTATGGACGCTATTTCTTATATCTTACTGGTAATACAGCATGTACTTACCTCCGCATAAGCAACGAACGAAAAAGCTTTTAAAAAAATCAGGAAATCCATCCGGCTAGTTTTTTTTCCAAGGTTTTTAAATCTACCTACTACTCGTTGTTTTCAACACACTTTGTTTTTTTTTTGTTACGCAGGATTAAACATTTTGGAGTAATATAAGCAGAACAAATGCAAAGCTTTTGTTAATTGTCCCGTACAAAATGTACAACACACCATCCGCACCACACGAATATTCTGCTCGTTATTCTGTGCCCTTAGTGTAAGTTTTCGGTTACAAAATAAGTCTCGATCGCGTTCGCGTTAAAATCTCAATTTGTATGCAAACACGAACAGCGCCTCTAGCGGAACGTTTGCGATTTTCGAGTTTCCATACAAATTGAGATTTCAACGCGAACGCGATCGAGACTTATTTTGTAACCGAAAACTTACACTAAGGGGCTGTTTCACTATCCATTGATTAGTGTTAAGTGGCGGTTAGGTGTGATGCCGTCTCTATTTGTTTTGTTCGAATAGACGGAGACGGCATCACATTTAACCGTCGGTTAACGCTAATCAATGGATGGTGAAACAGCCCCTAAGGGTTCTGATACCCTATACCAGACTATAAGGGTAAGCACTACATGCTGCGAACGAAATTATATACGATATATAAGGCATTGATTAAAGTTCTTGGCCCTCCAGCGTAAAGCCGAGTTCAGACTTTCAAGAAAAATCGTGCAAGTTGCATTACATTGCGGCGCTCTATTGATCACCACAAACTCGTTGGCTTTACGGCCTCGCAATGTAATGCTACTTGCACGATTTTTTTGCAAGTCTAAACCGGGCTTTATAGTGTAAAATAATTTTGAATAATTTATTGAATCAGGCAACTACTTTGGAGATCCATATCAATTAACGATAAACGATTACAATTACCAATTACTCACGAAGAAACAATTACTTTGCTTACCCGCGACCTTACGATAGCTATGTACACTATGCAACAAATGTGTGTGCTTGAGTCTAACATCTGCTAGCATCGTGAAAGGTTGTGTTGCTCTGAGGATGAACTCTGGTTGAGTTCGAAACTTGTTGGTCAGCGTAATGTGATGTTGGTGATAGTTGGTTTTGTATGTTCTTACAGTGTGGAGGTGGAGTACGTGAACACACATTTGTTAAATAGACGTAGGGACGTAGCTATCGTAAAGGTCGCGTGTGAGCAAAGTAATTGTAGTTCACTAAATATTCCTCGGTAACGCATTTAGGCAATCTGTCGACGGACGCTGTTCTTCAAATCAACCCCCTAAGTTTAGCTTGAATCTGATGTTGCACAGTGGTCAGTTGATCAATTTATGTTAGGTACCATCAGCCAAATATGTGGTCTACCACCCTAAAGTTGATAATCGTTTGCATGTCATAAAACAATAATGACAATAGACGTGTCTGTCAACTTGAAAGTTCGACTTTAGCGACATATTCGTTTGATAGGAGCTTGTTTAAAAATTTGATAGACCACTTATTTTGCTGATGGTACCTACTCACTTTCAGTCACTTTGCCCGTTTGTATCGTCGGGGTCACCAATGTGGTTTGGTAGCACATATTTTAAAAAACTACATTTAATACCTATTAAATAAATACACTATTATTTGACTTAAGCAAAATCTATTTCTAAGGTATTTTTACTATTGATTACAAGTTACGTTTTGGAAAGTGTTTTCAGCTTGCGAGCCGGCGAGCGAGAGACGTCAAGTCAAAAGCATCATGGCGGCCGCCCGCGCGTAGTGCGGTGCGGCTTCCGGCTAGGGATGAGCCGTGCCAACATTAGAGCTCGCCTACAATCGCCACAGTATCAATTTTTTATTACAACTATAACTTGTTATGGTACGTGTTTGACAACGGAATATTAAATTATCATGTCACGCAACGGGGTGTGCGCAGTTAATGGGATATTGGGGAAACATAATAAATGTGTGAAATTATTGTTCAATAGGCAATCTACTTTTATGGGAGTCGAACTAAAAGGGAAGGGAAAGAGCTAATAAGCTCTACTCATACCAAACTGTACAGTCGCCATCAGATATTTCGGAGCGGTCAAGGTGGTCAAAAATATCGGCACATGCACTCTATTATTAAAGTATTAGAGTTTGTTTCGATATTTTTGACCACCTTGGCCGCTCCGAAATATCTAATGGCGACTGTACGTATAGAGCATTAAAACCGCCTGTCTCCTTCAGTGTTTCCCCTTTACAATGTCGATTAAATTAAAGTACCGGGGCGACCGACCTTCGTTCTGGCTAAAACTCGACAAGTTGCGTTTTTCCAGACATAAGACCAAGCTAGATCGATCGTTCATCCGTAAAAAGCCCTACATACAGAATTTCATCGTAATCGTTAGAGCCGTTTCCGAGATCCCCGGAATATATTACAAATATACAAAAATTGCTCGTTTAAAGGTATAACATTAATTAAATTGCGAGCTCTAGCATGACCACACGCTCTGTAATTTTTGACCGACTTCTAAAAAAGGAAGAGGTTCTATGTTCGAGTGTACTCATGTATTTTTATTACTCGAAGACGGCTTGACCGATTTGAAATGTTCTTTTTTGTTTGAAAGGAAAGGACATACTTCAGAGGTTCCATTTTATCCGTAAGTATGGTCATTCATCGATTTTGCTAATGTAAAAGATACCACACTCCTGATCAATTTAGTCCCTGGAACGTCTAAATTAAAATGGTGCATTATTTTGTGTCCACCTGAAAGTGCGACGGCGATTGAAACATTTCACGGCCTTACCCTGCTGTTAAGTTTCAGGAAGCGAGAAGTGCTAAACAAAAAAAAAATAGCTATATCTGTTGGGCGCATGCGCGGATCTCGCCGCGCCCAGCTCCCGCGCGCTTGTCAACAATGGCGCGATGGCGGCAGTATCAGTGCAGCCGCGCAAGCCCGCACGCACGCCGCACGCACGGCACGGCCTATGTGATCTCATTCCCTATCACAACCCGATTTATGTGAGTCTATTTATATTTTTTAAGTATTTATTACAGTGCGTGCCTTCATCGTTTGAGATATTCTAAGAACTGCACGATTCTTTCATAACCGGGATAGACGCGCGATTAAATTGCAGATCTTCCCCTAATCAATTTTCTTTAATTATATCCGCGTTGATGCGAAATGGGATCAGGTTTTTATTTGATTCGTTATCTAAATGTAGATTACTTTTTATGATTTTAATGCTAGAATAAGTATTTCACCCCTTCTTTATTCCTGTTAGCAAAAACAAAGGAAGCGTTAGGGGATGAAATAAGCAACTCGGTGTTGGCATAACTACGCAAAACACCGGGCATCGCGGTCTTAACTTACGAATAAATATTGGGTAAAACATTATTATTTACATACACTTTTTAAATTAAAATTCAGACCATTATTGAGAAGTTACTTATTAACTCTATTACTTCGGCTGTTTTTTTTAAGTCTACAAATCAGATCATAGCAACGATCGAATGTTATAAAATGGTTATAAATAGAGAACGTGATTTAATACGTAATAATTTCAATATATCCTATAGATAAAACGTTATCATTATCAGCGTCACCAAACCGTCATTAATCTTGCAATTTATTGATAAGTTTAACGCTAGAGTACACTGTCACGGCGGTTGCACTTCACCAAACAACACTCAACTACAACAATATCTAATAAGTAGCTCTTACACAATAGAAGGGTAGGTACATAGTACCTAGATGCTTTGGTTGAGATACGTTGAACGATTGTCTTCTGTAATAGACCACAGCGATGGTTTCTCATAATATGGCCAATATAAACTTTAGCTGGGACAAACGTCACTACATTTCACGCACACTCCTCAATGATATTGTCTAGACAAGACATGTTAGGATAACTAAGTAGTAGTCTTATAGGTAAGGTTTGTATCGGAAAATTTGGAATCGACGCCAAACCTATGATATATATAGTGGGAAACCTTGATATTTCTAGTTCGCTATAACGATCCCCAGGCAATAGTATGATGTCATATGTGTTTGCCATTCAATATACGTGCGGAATATCCTATTGGCTTGAGCATACTTTGCTTGGTTTTGACGGCCTGTGCACTATTTAACCAGCTGTCGAGAATTGCACAGATTTACGTTTACATAACAGATTTCGTAGGTAGGTTTACCTTAATAATTTAGTTTAGGTTCATGATTGTTATTACTAGCTATTGCCCGAAACTCCATCTGCGAAAAATTGTTTTGTTACGTACTATTATCCCACGAAAACTATCTGGGATAAAAACTGTCCTATCTCCTTCTTTGGGTCTTAAACTATCTTCATTCGAAATTCCATTTAAATCGGTTCAGCGGTTTAAGTGTGTAGAAGAACTGACAGACAGACTTACTTTGGCATATATAATATTGGAACCAAAGAACAAGATTGTTTTTTTTGAAATTCTTTTTGTATTTTTTAATTCAATTCCAAATTTTTTGTTACTTTTACGGTCATCCCGTAAAACCCATATTGAAAATACAAACTGAAATATACTTAGATGCATAGAAAAACCAGAAAAATAAGACCAGTGCTGGGAATCGAACCCAGGTCCTCGGCATTCCGTGCCACGTGCTATTCCATTACACCACCACTGGACCCAGACTGGTCCAGTGGTGGTGTACTGGTCTTATTTTTCTGGTTTTTCTATGCATCTATATTTCAGTTTGTATTTTCGATACCAAAGAATAACCTTTGATATATATAAAATAATTTATACTTAGGTAATTTAATATCTTTCGTTACCTACTAAGTATTACTTCGATAAAAAGAACCAAATAATAATCTCTTTTGATAATATTATAGAAAAATAATATAAACTATACTTAGGTAATTTAAGTTTTTTTGCTCCTATCCATCTTCGTCTTAAGGGGTACAAGTGAACCAAAATAATGTTTACTCATACGTACCTTTACCGTACTAACATACCTACTAAGATAAATCTGTAAAAAATGCGGTCCTTACTAAAATCAAAAATATTAAAAACTAGTAAAAAAAGTATAAAACCAAGAATTAGCCACAACATAGCTGCATTTGATATGATTATTTATTTTTTTACCCGACTACCCGAAGGAGGGTTATGTTATTTTTCAAATGACTTGTGCAATAAAATAATTGAGTTATCTCTTCAACAACTGCACCTGACGCCCGCAATAATTTTCCGGATCACCAGTATATCTCTAAGCTGATACGAACAGAGAAAGTTTACGTAGAGCCGTAAGCTATAAACTCCGATATAGAAACCAGCAAGGCCGTTTACATTCTGTCGGCTTTTTCACACGATATTTTCACTTTCCAGATTTCCCTCCATTTTGATAGTGAAGTACCTACAAATCGTAAAATAATTGAATTGCAGCTTCGAAGGTGTCTACCGCGCTATTGTCCTACACCCGGCCTAAAGTGTCCTTAACCGAACACAGTTTTGTAATTAATCATTATTAAAATATGGCGTCACACCTTTAACATTACATTAGCATCAGGTAAGTAGGTAGGTATATTGTAAACTAGCTTGCAGCCGCGGCTTCGTTCCCCTGTCAGAACTCCCTATTTCGTGGGATTTCAGAAAAATCCTTTCTTTCTTATATTCTTGTCTACATCATAAATAATTTTGAGTAAGTACCATAATTAAGTAGAAAATATGAGATGGAAAGGTACAGTTATTCGACATTTTAATAACAGTGCAGAATATTATTATAATTATTATGATATCAGAAGTGACACGCGAATAGTTAGGTACTGAACTCGTTAAGCAAATATATCCGCAACCAAAAAAAAAAAATTCTGAAGATGGTAGGTAAAGAAACTTGATATGCATCTTGTCACTAGACACTAACGTAATTTAACGTATATAACGTAGTTTAACGTGTTTGCTAAGCTTACTTTGGGACTAGGTCAATTGGTGTGAATTGTCCCGTGATATTTATTTTATTTATTTATTTATATTCTATGGATATTTTTCTTTCGACCTTAGCAGTAACTCTTGCATACAGAATTATATCGTCTCTGTCAGTTTATTTATCCTTGTACGCAACTACGAGTATACAAAATAAACAACTAGTTATGTTTTTAACCTTGAATGACTTAAGTGATAAGTCACACTGGTTAAATACCTACCTAAATATTTTTGTTTTGAATATATTTTACGCTGAAATCGACTGTATGATACTAAACTAACACAAACTGAAACAATGGCGATGTGGAGGTCAAAAAGCTATATAGTTTAGGTTAGGTTTAGGTAGAGTTTGATAAGATCACTTCTAAGTGTTTCTGCTTACTGTGCATTTGTTAAAGAAAGTGCCCTTCACTGGGCCCTATTTCGGCAGTATGAGTCATGGTCGAAATAAATAGCGAATCGCTTGGGGTGACGTCAACCAGTTGAGTGGGTCACGCGTGGAGTAACATTATTATCATAAATAGATCTATGTTGTACTTGGTAGTAATGTTAAAGGATCCTGAGAACTAGACTACTTTTACTAAATAAAGAAATAATAAACTTACATCCTTTTTAGGGTTCCGGAGCCAAAATGGCAAAAACGGAACCCTATAGTTTCGCCATGTCTGTCTGTCTGTCCGTCCGTCCGCGGCTTTGCTCAGGGACTATCAATGCTAGAAAGCTGTAATTTTGCACGGATATATATGTAAACTATGCCGACAAAATGGTACAATAAAAAACTAAAAAAAAATTTTTTAAGACTACCTCCCATAGACTTAAAGTGGGGGTGATTTTTTTTTCTCATCCAACCCTATAGTGTGGGGTATCGTTGAATAGGTCTTTTAAAACCATTAGGGTTTGCTAAGACGATTTGTTTGCGAAATATTCAACTTTAAAGTGCAATTTTTCATTAATTTCCAGCGTCCCCCTCCCCCCCCCCTCTAAAATCTAAACCGATGGGTGGAAAAATTTGAAAAAATCAGGATGGTAGTAAGTATATCAAACTTTCAAGGAAAACTATAACGGTTAAGTTTGCTTGACAATTATTAGTAGTTTAAAAGTAAATAGTAGCCTAAGATATAAAATATACCTAAACTATGGAAGATTTCGTATAAAATACGAAATCCTTAGAAAAATATTACTTAATATTTTCGTAATGGCTACGGAATCCTATTTGGCCAGTTTTTTCGATTATTGGTCCACTGAAATGGTCACAAGTTTACAAGTTTACCCCACTTTACGTCTATGGCCTATTTACCCTAAAAAAAAATTTCCCTAGCATTTTGTCTGCGTAGTTGCTACATATATCCGTACAAAATTACAGCTTTCTAGCATTAATAGTCTCGGAGCAAAGCCGCGGACGGACAGACGGACATGGCGAAACTATAAAGGACCCGTTTTTGCCATTTTGGTTTGTGTCTGTATTTTTCTATTTTTGTTAATAAGTGGTAGTACTAGGTAGGTATGTCCAATCACCAATGGTCGTAGATGCAGTTGCACTGTTTACAGAGCCCTGCAATTAATAATTCGTCCGGCACGTAAGAACGAGCACGGTGCCGCGACCCGCGTCGAGAGCGATGGCCGGAATCGCATAAATATAGGCCGAGCCGAACTAGGTCGGAGAAGGTGCCACAGCTAATTTACCTCCCGTCACGCAAGCCTCATAATACGGAAGTTATGTACCTATAGCACCTCACTAGTTCCACTGTAAAATACAGACGCTGTAAAGAGCTGCTTTAAAAAGTTGACATACACACTTGACCTTCCATAGGTGCTAGAATAGGCTACGCAATGCGACATTTCTTTGAAAACTGAACAAAGAAACTTATAATCGGCAAAGCCTTGGCTTGGTAAGGTGCTACAAAGCAACCTTTAAACTTATTGAGTAGGTACCTATGCTTCGATTCTTTCTTTAAACTATCGTAGGCGGTGACAGTGGAAGTCAAGTAAACCATGTCTAGCTGAAACTACTGCCTTGTATTTGTACAAAGAAATTGCGAATAGCCAAGACATTTGTTCATTAGCTCAGACAAACTATAGGTACTTACTTATATGTAACAAACACTAGCCTGAATGGCATCGAGAAAAGTATGGTATGGCCGTGCCTTTGTTTTTGTTTTGCTCGACTTGGCGGGGGCACTGCCGTGCCCCCAGATTACTTCTTGAGGTCCTCACATTATACCTACAGTGGAATGGGCATTTAAGTAATAAGTAGGTACATACATTTATTGCATAAACTACGAGTGTGGATACAGAGTCGACATGTGGTACAAAGTATCAACAGGTACCCGTTTTGGGCACGTAAAGATTTGTTATCAGTGGACGCAAACAATTAATGTCTCAGCGTTAAATATGGTTATTTAGATCGTCACATTGTCATGACTCAACTGCCTACATAATGCCTTAATATGAACAAACAACTGTAGAGTTTACGGGTAGTCTCTACGCAGGTTGCAATAATACAATGCGTAAATGGGTTCTTGCTACCTTGATCTCTAAGGTCAGATCATTTAGTCTAGATTTTATAGCTATTAATAGGCAGTGCACCTACAGATCCTGTGGAGGTGTAATAGCATATTGTTACGGCCCCCGCGCGAGAATTAAGACCATTTGAACCTATGAATTTGTTTATGTTTCACGATGCCGAAATACAGTAGTTGATGTCATTTTCCGGTTTTACGAATAAAGTGTTCATAATTTTTGTGCTCATTGAATACACTATATTATGAGTTCATGCTAGTAGGTGTTCGCGGTACGTGTCTGAATATGGGTCAGCAGTAGCAGTTAGAGGTAGCAGCGTGGTATGGTACTTATGTGAAGTGCATTTCATGCCATGGTTTGATGGTTGTTTGGATTGAAGAAGTCAATGGATATCTACTTACCTAAAACGTACCAACCCAGTTATTTTTATTCTAAAATTCCTGGACATAATAAACATACAATGACAGACGTAATCCATACTAATATCATAAATGCGAAAGTGTGTGTGTTTGTATGTATGTTTGTCCGTCTTTCACGTCGAAACACAACACACGTTGGCATAGAGATAGTTTATGGGGAGAGTGATATAGGCTACTTTTTATCCCGAAAAAATGCACAGCTTCCAAGAGAACACCGCGCGATAACCGAATTCTATGCGGGCGAAGCCGCGGGCTAAAGCTAGTAAGATATATAGAAATGTTATCGTGTATCGATGTCGCCACTTTTTCGCTTCTCCTGCTGTCAATGTGCACACCGTTTTCTGTTTTCATAGGAATTAGGAGATTATAGTACCTACACTTATGAATCCTTTTTGACTCTGCGGTAACCCATTTTTTTGAGCATGCAGTTAACTTCGTTACAGAGTGAGCTGGGAAAATAAATAGGTGTATGGTTTTTAGCCTAACTACATGGGAGGCGTTTTTAGCTCGACATTTCTGTTCCTCGTTAGTTCTGTCGCGTACGGTGTTTCTTAGTAAGTACATTTGTTATAGGACTTATATGTATGAATTTATAAGGGTCGCCTGTCGAAATCGTTAAATACTGTGATAAAATACTAATAATGTGCATGGAGTACGTCACTCAAATCAGAACAAGAACAAATCGATCCTAAACAAAATCCTAGTTGTGAACAGATTTTCAGCTTTAGCAGACATTGTGTGCGCTTCTTAAATTAAGTTTGTGACCTACGGAAACTTGGCTAACGTGAGCATTATCAACAAGTTTGCATAACATTTCATAGACAAGGTCGGTGATGTAATTGCCGTTTTTAGCGGCTGCCGCAATCTACGACTCCGTTCGTATTGCGATGGGTAGATAGAAACAAAACCAAAGAACAAAACCGTTCGTTGGGTTGTAAGCATGACATCATCCCCGACCCGCGGTTTTTAATACATATTACCTTGACGTGGTAATGGTTTGTCTATCTCCTTTATGTTAGCAAAAATAAGTACATCCTTGCACTTTCTTGTAAAATAAAAACAGAATCGTGTTTTTATAGATAACGGCGGGTATTTTATCAGATATCAAACTCTACCTTCTAAAATAAAAACAAATGAAAAATTAACGAGTTCTGAACTCTTTGTTGGTTGGAAAGTATTTGTGATTCGGTGCGATTAGCTTAGTTTTAAGTTTACTTTGAGCTTGTGGTTTCATTTCGTTGTCGAGTTGTTTATCTCGTAACTGACTTTACAATGAGAAACTCATATAACTTTTGTTTTAGCGTTATAAAACTTGTCTCAAAAGTCTCATAAAATCTCGTGTCGAAGGTTACGAAAGATCTTTTATTTGCAAATATCTCGCATTCAATGGTTGTGTTAATAATTTTATTCTAGGTGCTACGAAATTGTAGAGCCTAAAATGATGTATAAATTTACTGGCCCAAAAAATCAAAAAAAAGAGGCCTATAAATCGATATAGTCTCACCTGTGGAAGACGTGTTTAGTTACTGTATATTTCAATTTTTATATGGCGCCAATTTTTAACAACTGGCCAAACGAAAGACTGCGTTATTCACTCGCTTTACTCTACCAGGTACTTACTTTTTACTGTCAATCGTCCCTTGATGACTCAAGAGCACCCGAATAACTCTACCATTCTTTTCCAGTGACAATGTCTGACGCAGCGAGCACCCCGGATGCCGTGGAGCAGGTGACGCAGGACGTGAAGGCCGTCAAGTTGGAGAACGGCGCGGCGCCCGGCGCGGCCAACGGAACCAAGCCGGAGGACAATGCCGTGTCGTTTAAGGTGACGGGAACCATTGTTCTGAGGGATAATAGACCGACATTGTGGGTCAACTGACCCTTGCTGTTTGTAAGAGAAAGTTAGTTGGCTAGGAAAAATTGTAGGGCGACACGCGGCGACTTGGGTTGGGGCGCATAGTTTATTTTATCTACATCCATATCATAACTTCCCTACAGTATGTTCAGAGACGGAGAAGCAAGTGGTAAGTGCAGGTGGTAGGACCTTGTGCAAGGTCCGCCCGGATTGCTACCACCATCTTGCTCGTTAATCTTGCGTGGAGAGTAAGACAGCCGGTGAAATTACTGGCAGTCGAGGTATCCCATCTTAGGCCTCTAGGTTCGCAACGCATCTGCAATACCCCTGGTGTTGCAGATGTTTATGGGCGGTGGTGATCTCTTACCATCAGGAGACCCACTTGCTCGTTTCCCATCCAGTCGATTAAAAAAAAGACCTTTGTTAAGAAACTTCGATCTGTGGTTGCATCTTGCTTGATGTTTACGTAAAGTGTCGGTAAACGACACTTTAATTACATTCTTTCCAACATCTTCTTAAAAAAATAATCATGTTTGGTTGCGATAATCGAATTAGTCGATTTGTAATTTCATTCAATAATAAAATTAACTAGATGAAAACCCGGCTTCGCTCGGGTAAAATGTAGACTCTTTTATCGAAAAATCTGACGTACCTATATTCCCAGCCTTAAATTATCACAAACACTTTAACGGCTAACCTACGTATCGGTATTTCACCAGTAGATATTTCTCCTAAATCTTATTTGCCCAAATAACTATGATGTCTTTGTCTCACAATCAAAGAAATTAGACCTAAAGGTCCCCATATACGGTACGATTCGTCTGTACGATCGATCTGATGAAAATCGACGAATCGTACCGTGTGCGGGGCTTTAAGAGGTCACAATGGACAGCGAAATGCAAACCTGTGACACCTGTGACACGTGATGACGTGACACTAACGCCACTGATGTGATGACTTTGACATGTTCACTTCGCAACGCCATTATATACTTAGTAATTTATTCAAGTTTATATTGAAAATACTCGATAATCCGAATTTTCCGCCTACAAGTTGTCGACTCGGATTGACTAATTTTTTACGCTGTTCAATTTGATGTGCATTTCGTTCGAGTCTACCGTAAACCGGTACGAAATTATTAATATAGATTGTTCTATTGGTTCCACAGAATAACAAGTTTTCCCTACAGTAGGCCGACGCCTTTGAAGTTGAGCGATACCGCAGCCTGTAGGTAGGTATAGGTATTTACGCAAGCAAGGAAGGGTTTTCACAAATTTAAAATTTGGAAGGTAGATGTCTTTTACGAATCGGTACATATTGGTTTTGCGAAATTATATAAAACAAAATGAATTAGGGTGGCATACTTACTAAGGGTAAGAAGTATCAAAATTATACAATTTTTGAAGTAAAAGCCTTTTTTTTCTACAAAATATACTTTCATAGATTAGTAACCGACAAAAACTTTAAGTTTCTAGACTTAACGAACTTAAATATTGAATTTAATTACATAAAAAATAAATAAGTATAATTATATAAGTAAATAGATGAAATCTTAGTTCCTTATTTATGCGAGATGATGATTTGCACGCACTCACACACAGTACATGACGTATGCACCATAATATTTTTTATTATAAATTAAAAAGTAAAAAAAACGCGATAGCCCTAGAAGACTTGTCCCAAGCTACTAAGAACGGCGAAGTATGCAGCTGGGGCTCCTCCCACCCGCGTCTCACCCCTCACGCCCCGCACGATTGCTCTGTCTAGACGTCTCCGTCGGATTACTGTAGGGAAACTTGTTATACTGTGATTGGTTCTATGCACTTTTTGAATAGAATCGATTTGAGAATCAAAATCGACTTAAGCCTAGATTGTTTGTGAATTAAAAAACATAACTGTCACTGTCAATCATACCATTTTTACCCGAAAATGCAGGTATATATATCCGTATATATTGCTTAGATATGTTGTAAAAAACAAAGTAGAAAACTTATGATATGCATGTTGATAAATGCGACTCTACATAATTAGGTTGTGTATCAATCACATAAATAACTATTATTACTATGTAGTAGCGCATAAATCATTAAATCCAGCAGTAGAATTAAAATTCCGGTATTTACTTTTTCTTTTCCCATGGAGATCTCCAAAAATTACTGCCGTGTTAGTTAAACTCGACTTAAACTAAATCCAATTATTGCTAAAAGCTGTGTCCAGAAACGCGACGCGGCCAGTACGCACACAGCTCACGCACGCACGCAGCACCTCGAAGATGTTCACAACAAAACTTTTTCTATTGATTCAACCAGCTCTTTTACAAAATCAGACGTCATCATCATCATCATCATGGGCACAGGCTTTCCTCTCACAATGAGTGCGGATTGGGAACTTCACACAAACCATTGAATTGCTTCACAGGGTTGTGCAGGTTTCCTCACGATGTATTCCTTCACCGTAAAGCTCGTGGTAAATTTCAAATGTAATTTCGCACATGAATTTAGAAAACTTCAGAGATGCGAGCCGGGGCTTGAACCCACAATCTTCTACTTTAGAGGCGAAAGGACGAACCACTAGGCCACCACGGCTTTTTTTTAATAACGACAACTTCTAATAACGAAAACTATACCTAATTACAGGACGCATTCAAGGCATTCTCGAAATTTGGCGATTCAAAATCAGACGGCAAACACATAACCTTGTCTCAGAGTGACAAATGGATGAAGCAAGCAAAGGTGATAGACGGGAAAAAAATAACTACCACAGACACCGCCATCCACTTCAAGAAGATGAAGCTAATGAAGCTGACAGCTGAGGACTACCAGAAGTTCCTTGAGGATTTAGCAAAGAGCAAGAAGGTCGAAGTGGACGATTTAAAGAAAAAGATGACCACTTGCGGCCAGCCTGGGCTAACCTCGCACGTAAGCATTCTCTTAGGAACTAAATCCTTCCGCTCCGCGACCACACGTGAATTGAATATATATTTATGTTTGTGATTATAACCTAGTGCAGTTAAATAACACTTTCAAATTAAATATATTAATTTACCTCGCTTCTCCGTTAAAAGTGCATCCGTTTTAGTGAGATTAAAAGGTAAATTAGTATAGTTCATTGTCATGGATCTCCGCAAGTAACGCCTGAATCAATCAATAACACTTGTCCCATTTATTGCTCAAATATGTACAGCAGTGCTTGTCTCAGGTTGAAATGAAAAATTCTGCTTCCAGGTAACGAAGTCACAAACGGCCGCGGCGGCAGTAGACCGCCTGACTGATGCTAGCAAATACACAGGCTCTCACAAACAACGGTTCGACGAAACTGGGAAAGGCAAAGGTATCGCCGGCAGGAAGGACTTAGTGGATGCAGCTGGTTACGTGAGCGGGTACCAGCACAAAGATACCTACGACAAGAGCCATTAGTTTATTAACCACTAAATTGTTATTTAAATGTTTCATAACGAATCTTACAATAATATTTCCACGTAACACTTTGTCCTGTCAGCAGCATAAAGCAGCAAAAATGTTCAAAAATATCTGAACACGCGTAAAAAAAGTATTTTATTCATTGTGCATGAATTATCTTGTGCTCGTGTTGGAAAATGATCTTAATCCTTTGACAATAGAATCGTGTTCACATGTTTTTGATTTTTTTTTTAAGCTTTGGTATCCAATGTTGACTGTACATTGCTGCTGTAAGTTTAACCTTTTTACGCATTCATTGATGGCGCTTCGTGTGTGTAGACTGTAGCGACAACATTCCTTTTAATTCAGTCTAGATTTTTAAATATTGAGAAAATAATACAAATCTTACAATACTATTTTTATGTGAGCATGATTGTAATTGTTATATTTTTGTGTATGATTTGATTGTACTTTCTGATGTCTAGTCGTAAGTAGATTTTAGATTCAATCGATCTACGTAATTTTATCAACTTTTGTTCTATAGGTACTCGAGAAAATACAGGCTGTCACATCAGTATCAGGTCGATTCACAAAAACTGGCACGCCTGAATCGAGCGAAAGTTGACATTACAGTGTGGTGTAGTGACATTACTTATTATTCAATTTATTCATGCTAGCTCTTCTGAAACGACCTATACCTGTCAGATACGTCGACCTATGCCTATGTCTGTAAGCTGTCACTCTCTAATATCAATATTTCGTCGGTGAGATTGTCAATTCCGTTGTATGTTTTTTTTTGATATATGGATTTTGGCAGTTAATTTAAAAGCCATATGTGCCAAAATCAATATATGAAAAAAATACACATAATTGGCAACCTCACCGACGATTTATTGCTTATTTTCTAAAATATACATACAGACATAGCTGCCAGGTAAAAAAAAACAAATAGCGGGAATGTGTACTGTACTCCATAATCAGCGGACAAATCACAGTGAAGCGCAAAACGTTAACTGCCTGCTTCTAAATATACATAACTTGGCAACAAATTTGAAAATCTTTTTTATTTTTTTAAATTACATCCTGTCTAAATTAACTGTAATTTGTCTGTGGTGTGGTGAATTACGGAAATTATGGTTTTATAAAGTTCACCAATAACAACCTTCAAAAATTTTGCGTGTATAGGGCATTTCATATCACCTGGCACAAATTAATTGAAGTACAGTCAGTGTCATATAGAAATACTTGGAAACAAAAAAATGGTTTACGGCGTATACATTTGGTGGATGTACTGAAAATTTGATTTCATTCGTTTAAACGAGACAGTGGTAATGAATATTTTGATGTTGGGAGACATTTTGGGGGTGTTGACTGTAGATGCGAAGCCGGTTATTAACGATTTTAACCAAAAAGTTAAAATGCATTTTTCATTTTTAACGGTTATTTAACCGCATTTTATGCTTATTACGGTTAAATTGCACCGCTAGCGCTAGATGCCGCTAGCGGCTTGAAATGTGTATCTGTAAAGGGCGGCCGCTGTGCTGTCATACTTTCTCGCTCATACATTCGCTCTGTCTATTCTATACTCGCACAGCGTGGTATGGACAACCAAAAAATAATCAGTCAGTAGTAAATAATCAGTCAGTCTAAAATGACATCTTTATCCTTCGGATACCGATTTTTCACTTCACCAAAGAGTTGACTACAGAATAAAAAAACATATTATTTACCCTTTTTCGTTGTCGTTTACCCGTGTGGTGTCGGGTTAGAATTACACCTCTCTATTTCTGCCGTGGATGTCGTAAGAGGCGACTGAGGATATAGGTTCAGGTATACCGTAGGCGAAAGGCTAGCAACCTGTCACTATTGTACCGTTTTTTGTCAAACCTAAAACCTAAAATTGCTAAAAGTAGCTCCGAAGCGGTAACGTTTCGTGTGCTCTGCCTACCTCATTTGGGAAGACAGGCGTGATGTTTGTGTGTGTGTTTTTCGTTGACGCAGTCTGATAGTTAACCGTTAATAACTGTATTTTATCGGTAGCTTACCATAAATTTGGTTAATTAACGGTAGCTTAGGGGGTTTTTACAACTATAGTAACTATAGTGTTGACTTAGTATCTATATAATGCTGACTGTACACATACTATCAATACTCACGTCATGAACGAGTTTGTCTTCATATCAGGTTTTAGTCTGGTTTGAAACACCAATAATTAGAACAGATGTGTTTAAATAGTATGCAATTTTATTTTGCCAGGTTAAGATTAAATTACCAATAATAAAACGCAAGGTAAGAATAAATTGTACCTATTATAATAATGATATACATATATCGTAATACAGATTATTTAATTTTAATACAGCGTTTTCTTTCACCAATTCCCAATCAGAAACAAAAAAATGATTTCCATATATACCATTTATTCGGCTTATAACTACAAATATATGTATAGCCTTAGCATTTTATGAAAATAGTTACAATTATATACGTTCGTGATTGGTTCAGTAACCGATTCGGCACCTCGAGCGCACAACTCGACGAGTTGGAGTTATTCTTAACAGAAAAACTAGTTCAAGTGATGGGAACTCTGCCGCAGAGCATTAATTACGTCGGCAACGAGAAATACTGGAACTATACTGTTGCTCCGCTCAACAAACCAATTAAAGCCTTTTTAATACGCTTTTATTACATTTATAACTAAGTAATAATGTTATCAAATCTTAGAAGTTGAAAGTTTTGTGTCAAAAACTTAAATTTACATTGAGTATTTTATTTGAGTTGACTTGCGTCTAGAGAAGATAAATTCTCTTTTTTGAAACATGGCAAGAAAGAGTGCCTTTATCAAATTAAGATCAAAGTTAAGTGTTATGTATTCATTTCTTGATATGCAACTGTTGGTGAATGCAAGACTGCGAACTTCGTGTACTTGGTGTGCCAAATCGTTTTGGAACTATGCACATAAATGATTCCTACAAAATAATTTTAAATGTTGAATACAAGTATGTCATAAGTCTAAATAAATTTAAATAAATTGTACAGAATGTTAAATGTTATCTATAACTAATGTATTAGTCAATAACACAAAGAATAAAAAAATATCAGCTAGCCTTTCTCTATCCTGATAATTTTAGTGGGTACTCAAATTATCAGGATAGAGTAACTGATAAGACATACAGAAAATATAAAAATTGTGTGAGTGTATTATTTATATTTATAATTTAGCAGATTATAATATACCAATTCGAAAGTAATGAAGAAGAAATCAAGAAAATAATATAGATGCTTAAATCATGAATCTAATTTGGTTCACCTATAGTTCACTTTCAGTGACAGTGATAAAATAATATGACTAGTGAAGTAATGAAGCTACAGTTTCTGCAGTGATAATAAATTCACAATATTCAATTATCACATGTTGGTAGAGCACAACAGGACACTATCCCGAAGTATACAACTTTATTGTTTTGGTGTCTACTTTAACATCGCAACCAGACAAATATTAACCTTTGAGTACTTTGATAGGTATACTACTTATTTCTTACAAAACATTATTATAGTCTGACACATTTACCACATAAGCTGAATGTAAGGCTAGACTGGTTATATCATTTAATATCAATATGCGCATAGTAAATAAAAACCGGCTGATTCAGTTTATAATAAGTTACATATGTACATAAACGTCTGACTCAAATATTACAAATCCTAATAATATGTAATTGAGATTATACAATTCATTAATCTAAATGATTCTACAATTTATACAGGCCGAATTATGAAAATGCATATGATATCTGTAAATAATAAGGAATATACAAGCTTTTTTTTAAATTGTTCAAATATATCTTTATTGTTTGACAAACCATGTTTTGGAAACATTTTTTACTAAAAAAAATGAAGATATGAATGTTTTAAATTGTCAATTAGACAGAGATCCGACATGTACTATGGCGTCATATGACACGATGACCATTTTTAGGGTTCCGTAGTCAACTAGGAACCCTTATAGTTTTGCCATGTCTGTCCGTCTGTCTGTCTGTTCGCGACTAAGCTCAGAGACCGTTAGTACTAGAAAGCTGTAATTTGGCATGACTATACATATCAGTCACGCCGACAGTGGTAAAATAAAACAATAAAAATATTTTTTTTAGGGTATCACCCATAGACGTAAAGTAGGGGTAATGTTTTTTTCTCGACTAACCCTATAGTGTGGGATATCGTTGGATAGGTCTTTTAAAACCATTGGGGGATTGCCAAGACGATTTATCGATTCAGTGATCTGTTTGCGAAATATTGTGCAAATTTTCATTAACCCCCCTTTTAAAATTTTAAGTGTTGGGTGAAAAAATAAAAATAAAACAGGATGGTAGTTGAAATAAAAAAAAGTATTTTAACAGTAAATAGCAGCCTAAGGTATAAAATATACCGAAACTAAACTTGGAAGATTTCGTGGATACGAAATCCTTAGAAAAATATTACTTGATTTTTTTCGTAATGGCCACGGAACCCTATTTTGTTCTTGTTCTTGGCGTCTTGGCCGGTTTATCTAGAAAAAGATGGAATGCAAACTTCATATACTCATCATTCGTTTTATTTTCCTTTGTATCGCAATAAAATATTTAAGAGAACATACACGTTTCATGCATATTCCTTATTGAATGCATAGACTAAGATGACTGAAATATAAAACATTTTTGGTTATTGGTGAACTTACTTTTATTGCTGGTGGTTTTACACTAAATTGCCAATAGTAATTTTGAAAGACTATGTAAACTTTTATGAAGATGTATCACATGTATTTTTATTTTTTTCTAAAACAATATTTTAGTCATCGCATCGCCAATGTTAGCCAACACATTTATATAGGTAATTAATCTCAATAATTGCTCTATTAATTCTTTTTTTAAACTATTAACAGATTTAGAAATTTTCTGTGCCTTTCATAGAGATTTCCTTTACGCGCATGAGACCAGTTAAAGTAGCATTTCAATAATAACACTCAAAGGCTATCATTAAGCGACCATAGACTCGAACTCATCGTCGTAAACAAATAATAAGAATGCTATATGGAATTAACAAATTCTTATAAAAAATCCTAGTAATAGGTTATCACAAATTCGTTTGCAAGCTTAGTGCAAGGTTTACATGGGGCCCTCGATGGTACTGACCTTCATAGCGAAGTAGTAAACGGCTCGACTGAAGAGTACGAAGGCGAGTAGGAAGGCTCCGACGTAGGCGACGTAGACGCCAGTGCCGTGGCTTTGAGCGGCGGCGAGCGTGCCGAGAGTGACGCCGAGCGCGATGGCCAGGAATATCACAGAGAGCACAGCGAAGATTGCGCCGCGGACACGCGCCATGCGCGGCCCGACCGATGACACTTTGCGGCAGTGGGGACACCGCACCGGAGCGTTCTTCAGCAGTTGATACTGAAAAATAATCAGTAAATTAGATCAGTGTGGTGCTAGTATCCCAGCGATTATAATTTTAAAATCTGTTCACGCAGAGCTGATAAAATCAGGGGTTAAATGCGCCGCACTAACTATTTTTAATTATGGTAATAGATAAAAATTTAAAGGAAAACAATACTTTTACCTTATTAAGGATAAAAAAAACAACAACTTTATTTTGCCAAATATGTGTGAAAAACACGGATTAGTATGGACTTTGAAAAAACTTCATAAATTAAGGACCTTATAACGCTGTTTTACTGTTAATATAATTAATTATCTTAACTCTTGATTATCTTTTAAACAGTAAGTTAGGCAACTAGTGTTTTAAAGAAATTAACTTTGTTTTTTTTTTAATTAAGAGAAGTTTCCCTGCCGGCCGCGCGGCCGCGTTAGGTATTCGTTTGGGATATATTGCTGTCTTTATCGCTCGTGACATAAGCGCTCGCAGCTGTCCCCCCCCCCATGCCTTCCGCAACGACGTCCATAATTTATATCGAGATAGCTGTAGGCTTTTCAAGATTTGGGCGGTTGAATTTTGGGTTTCGTTGTCCTCATATTATACGAAAAGTATAGCACAGAAATCCATTTCACAATCAACATATTCATTATATTTTCTATGCTTGTGGTTTTTTCGATTTTTGTAAAAATGCTTTATTAGTCCGTAATTCTCGTGCAAAGTTGACATCTTTTTTTTGTCGACTTTTGAGCTCCTGTAATTCTGATATTACACATTTATATGAAAATCTGAAAAACCACAGGCATAGATAATTATAATTACGTCTAGTCCATACTTACAAAATTTCATCTATTTCTGTTGACTAGTTTTCAAATGAGACCGGGACTACGTTTGTATGGAGAATGGAACGAAGAGACTTCTCTTAATGTATTCGCGTCGGTATGGGGGGCTGTAAGCCACACCGGAGAAGTATGGCATTACGTCTACATCTTTTTTTATCGACTATCGGAAAATACAATCATTTTTGTGGAACACTCGTTATTTATCCGACACGTTCGATTAACGCCCACGCGATTGGGCCGCCGGTACCAGCGCTATGACCATCATTTTCTTTATCGTCATTCCGTAATTAGACCCCTGACGAATCGCCATACTGGTAAAAATCATCTAATATTTTGTGTCACCATCTCCCGGTCTAAGTGTAGTCCGTTTAGTACGACTTCGCATTTAATAACCAATCGTTTTTAGCGGCATAAGTTTGGTTTAAAATGAGCCACCATGAAAGTACATCAGTTCGTTTAGAATGGCGTCTGGCTATTACGACGTAATATCACCGGTCCCTTGGCCGTCTTTGTAACCGGATTCTACTGTACTTCATTTACCTTTGTATTTATGTATAAGCACAATCCGCGAGGTCCCGGGGTGGGTTAATAGTTAAAAACGATTTTAGTCTGCACGCACTATAGGTAGATTCATTCACGGTGACGCTTGCCGTGGCTCTTATTACAATGACATTAATGGCTAATTTTGACAAAATCACGCGTCTTCGTATAATTTCCTCAAAGCATTCATAAATTTACAAAAATATAAACTTTTTTGATGACTTCAGAAGTATAACGTATTCAAAAGAGGTTGTAATCGTTTCACCCAGAATATGGGGGGACGGCTGCGAGCGCTTTGTCACGAGCGATAAAGACCGCAATATCCCAAAACGAATACCTAACGCGGCCGCGCGGCCGGCAGGGAAACTTCTCTTAAGCGACAGTTGCTATTCCAAAACGTTATCATAATATTTATCAACTCTGCAAACAAATTTGATTTTAGGATGTACCCAAAACCATGACCAATTGCCTCCCACAGTCATTAGTATTTATCAATAACGAAATATTAAAATTATGTCAAAAGGTTTGATAGTTTGACAGATCCATATTAACAAACTACTAACCTTTTACCTTGCTACTTCACAATAACAGAAGTGATTAAAGTTGTAGTTCGTTTATATCTGGGGCACAAAGTCTGGGGCTTTCACCACATGATTAGATTTACATTATATTTACTTTAATGTTTCTACTACAATGTAATATCCATATCCTTCTTTAGAGCATATTTTTTAGTCATATTCTATACATTTATAGATAGTTTGTAATGTATTTAAATCTAATGTTATTATGAAAGTAAGACTTTAGAGCCAAAGCTATTAGGTAATAAAGATCAATAGGGCAAACTGTGGAACTACTGAACCCTTTTTTTTAATACCTACTTTCATTTTTTTCCAACTACACTGCCCCAGTAACATAAGCTTTTAATCATGATAAAATGCAGTTACCACAGAATGCATACAAAGTTGCAGACAAGAACTAGTGACTTAATAGAAATACTTTCCTGGATCTACTATATTCTAGATTCACATAAGCAATATGGTTGAAGGCATGGGCAGATTTCTTTTGTTATCTCTAGTAGAGAGTTTTTGTAGATACACTTTGGCTCATTTGAAACTTTCGTATATTAATAACGTCTTTGCATAATCCATGTTCTTCCATTAAATAGATGCTGTAGCGCAAAATAAAGGCGGGAATCATTCTGGCTCACAAATGTGTAGCAAGTCATTAACAAAGGTCATCTTAAATAGAACTGTAGAAAGTAATTATTTCTACGAATAAATATTCTCTGGAAACGTAACTAAGCCCGAAAAACCATTCCGCGGAATGTCTACCGCGACGGGCGGGGCTTAAAATATCTACCGCGCGTCGCGCCAGTTCGGCCGTAAAACTTGAGTCGTGCAGTCGCTCCGTGGAAAATTTTGTGTTTGTGCTTGAATCAATTTAAAAAATATGCCGTCGTGTTGTGTGTAGATCTTTGCTAACCAATGGAGCACTATATTACTATGTATGCCACTCCAAGATTAACTAAACTAATAAAATATAGATTCTTTGTGATCTAAAATAAACAATTTTATTTTTATTTTATTAGTTAAATTACCAGGAATGTATCTTGGCAATGGGCGCACACCACTCTGCACATGCCCGGTAGAGTGGGCACAGGTGGAGTCACCGGCGAGGGGGCCAAGTTGATGATCCTCTTGCAGTCAGCTCGGGGGCAAGCAATGCGCTGCGATGAAGACTTGCAGATCAGCAGGCAATTGCATGGGCACCGCACATATTTCTTGCCTGGCGGAGCATTCCTTATTGGCTGTAAAACAAATAAGAACTTGATATTATCTAAGTAAAAAGTTAGAAAGTATAGACTCCTTATCTTTTTTTTTTTTTTCGGACGGACTGTTGCTGTTAGCCTCAGACGGCTTTTACAGCTTACCGGGGAGAGGGCGAGCAACCAGATGGGCTGCTCAGCAAGACTCCTTATCTTACAAATATTGCTACTAAGTGAATGACACATTGATAGAAATTTATTGAAATATTATGGTAGAAGATATTCATTCTATTATAAAGAGAGTTACAATTTGCCTATGATAAAACTAATATGAAGCCGTGGTGGCCTAGTGGTTTGACATATGGCCTCTCAAGCAGAGGATTGTGGGTTCAAACTGAGTTTTTCGAAATTCATGTGCGAAATTACATTTGTAATTTACCACAAGCTTTATGGTGAAGGTTAATATCGTGAGGAAACCTGTACAAACCAGCGAAGCAATTAAACGGTTTGTGTGAAGTTCCCAAACCGCACTGGGCCCGCGTGGGAACTATGGGCTAAGCCCTCTCATTCTGAGAGAAGGCCTGTGCCCAGCAGTGGGACATATATAGGATGAGATTATAAGGGCCTGTTTCACCTCTCATTAATAAATTTTATGATACATAAATGTAATGTCATCTCTGTTTATTCAGATAAAACAAATAGAGATAACATCACAGATATCTGTAACATAAAATGCATTAATGAGTATGAATTTTATAACCTATAGTCTATAAGTACTCATTACAGGCATGCCTTGTTCCATTTTTAATAACACATTATGCATCTAGACATTAACAGTAATGCAGTGTGGGTAAAAATATCAAATTAGACACTCACTGCTTAATAGGATCAAATAAAGAAGACCCACAATCTTCAGCAGTTACAGTTTATTTAGTAGGTTTTTAGGCCACTGCAAACAATCACAGCCAGAATCATGTTTTCAGATACCAATATATCTTTTAAGTAACTGTAAGAATCAGCTGACTTCAAAAAGTCAAACAGTGCATTGCTAATATTGCTATGTACGGTTAATGGTATAATTGAATCATAGTTTCCATTTGCAGCAGGCAGCTGCTGCTGACGTTGCATTTAAATATTGGATAAATGCAATTTACTAGCAATGGTTTTTTTGGACTATTCTTTCAGAAAAGCCCAAAATCAATGTTTTCCAGCTGATGACGATGAGATTAGCTGACTTTACAATTTTTGTAATTTCACAGGCTCTTTGCCTTACATAAAATCATAAACAGTGTTACAATGACTATCATACCGTGGCTTCGTTGCACATGACGCATTTCACGACGTGTTGTTCCCTCTTCCCCGATATATCGATCAAGGCCTGGCACACGCGACATGTTACCAACGGCATTCCCGCTTGTTGGTAAGGCGGAGGCAGCTCGTCGGGACCGATAGATGATATCGTGCTCACGACATTCACCTCCTCTTCTGTCAAGCAATTACCAACTTACGTCAGGTACAATAAATACGTAACCGCACTCAACCAACCGGCTCAACCAATAACAGGAATAGTAGTTGCACAATGTTCACAATTCAGGTAATCATTTATGCGATTCTATCGCCTCAAAATAAGCCGATTGCATTGTTTAGCAACAAAAAAACAAATAGGTTTTGGTTGAATCATCAGCTGTCAAAACAACAAAATCAAATCATCTGCTTACCGTCCCCTAGGAGGGGTTGATTTTCACTTTGCCCGTCACCCATTTTCTTCACTGTTAATTTAACAACACTGTTACGATCTAAACGTTACTAGTTATTCCAATATTTCAGAAGATCACCTACGATTCCTACAATTCAACAATGGAGAAATCAATTTTTTTTATTGGTTGGTTGGTGTTTGGTGTTGGTGTCAGTATTGCCAGTTGACACAAGGGACAGGGAAACGGGGTAAAACTCGTGTGGCCAGCGTGGCGGTGCTGGTGTATGTCAAAGAGAATATGACCACTAAAATACGTTATACGTTTATGTACGTAACTGCCTTTATTTAATAACATAATAATAATAATTTCTCAATACCGACTTCTAAAACAGGAGGAGGTTATCAATTTGGTTGTGTTTTTATTACGTTTTTACCTCAGCAGCAGCAATTGATCCATAGATGATGATATTGGTAATAGATAGCTATATTCACGAATATTTGTGGTCTCGACTAAAGCGCCACCAAGCGGTTGAGTCCGTGACTAAATGTCTTCTTTATAGATGTATAGCTACGATAGCTGTCTATTACTTATATATATTGATAGGTATAGGTAGGTGTGTAGTGTTAGTTAAAGGTAGGTATGTATAACACGACCAAGCTAAGTTTGCACCTCGCACTTAACCATAT
This sequence comes from Choristoneura fumiferana, assembly GCF_025370935.1. Taxonomy (NCBI): domain Eukaryota; kingdom Metazoa; phylum Arthropoda; class Insecta; order Lepidoptera; family Tortricidae; genus Choristoneura; species Choristoneura fumiferana. The sequence continues at coordinate 9,225,196 of NC_133479.1, read as the reverse complement.
ACCTATGGACCAGAAATACCTACAAAATACGCGTGCATACCTAAACATGTCACATAAAATGGCGCTCAAGGGTTGTGCTGTGCTATCGATTTCGAAACCGAAATATTTGATATCGATATTCAAATTATTGGCGGCTAATACTTTGAGTAGCAATGGTATCAATATTTTGTGTTTCTTTTTGGAAAAATAAGTTTGAAATTAACTCTGTTCATAATTACTTTGACTGCATGTAGGTACAAGGAGATTGGTAATGTAGGCTGCTGATAGATAACTAATACGATACAAGTGAAAAAATATGTAACAGAACGTGCAAAAGAAAGCTAGGCTTGTTTCAGGAACTTGCACGAATTAAGTGGCGTGTGATTACCTTGTAAACCTAAAAATAAAGTTGTGTAACACTTACTTGTGATGTATAGATATCATTTAATAATATTGTATTTTTTTTTAAAGTATACCTCGTTGAGTTTCTTGCCGGATTCTTCTCAACAGAGGTTTTTCCGAACCGGTGGTAGATTTTTTTTGGACATTCATAAGTGCTTGTTTAGCCTAAATTGAATAAAGATATTTTGACTTTGACTTTTAAATGAAACAACAGCGACGTATAAAATGCCCTTTATTTTCAAAACAACGAAAATAATACAACTTATTTATATTTATACATAAATCGACCATTAACTCATGTTAACAATCTAATGACAGGTGACAGAAGACACACTACGTTTTTTTAAATAATTGTGACGGGCAAAGATAATGAAACATGATGAAAGCTTGACCAATTTTAATCATCATTACATCAATTTACAAACTATTTTCTTTACCGTTTGACAAGCGGGAGGCAAATAATTCTTTGGTGCCACATTTCCATGAATGTTGCCAATTTCACATAAAACTGGAACTTGTCTAGAAGCTGACGGCTGAAAATATTTTTTGCATTAATTTATGTAACTGACAGACAATTCAAAATTATTTTGAATTTTATAAAAAAAAATGACATTTCAATGCATACAAATTACTGGACTAATTATATTAATCACTATCGATTTATTAAACACAAAATATAAATTTTACCATATCATGAGCCGGTGCTAGAAGTTCTCTTTTCTGACACATCCAAGGAACCGCTGTCACCAGAAAATTATTTTGCTTGTTTTATTTTGCTCTATTCATTTCAGACAGTATGTTAAACTAATTTATCTATAGTTATGTAGTACCATTTCGTATGACACATCCCGATTTTCTTTTGCTGGTGTGATTGGTGTTTCTGTTGATTTTAATAGCTAAAAAAAACAGTATCAATTAGTGGCACCAAATTTAAGTATTATATCGCTTGTCCGAGATAGAGTTGGGCACTTTTGCGCCCCAGTCAATTTGGGGGCAAGGGGCTTTTTGACTTCACTTAAGGTCATACAAAACAGCTAATTCAATTTGATTGTTTTCAGAGCAATATTTACCGTATTAAACAACGAGGGTACAGCGTTATCCCGCAATCTAACAATGTCTAAAGTTTTGTTGAACTGTGCCTCTTAAAAATGCAACGAACAGATGAACAGTTCCTTTTGCCGTGGATTAATATTATCTACACCTATGGCGTCCAACCACTTCCGCCGTAACGCATCATTTCTAGGGAACCTGTAAAATTATAACAGCCATCAGTCAAAAACCATGGACGAAATTCACATTTATTTCAGTTCTACTTATGTCGATATTCAGCACAACACTAAAGAAGATTGTCAATATTACTAAATTGAATGGAACCAAAAATACAACGATAAATTGCGAAAAATCGGCATTTCTTAGATGGTAACGATAAAAGCATACGGAAATTAACTATCAGTGATTAAATATTATCATGAAATGGCACTATTTGAAGAAAAAACGGGTATTTCGTTTTGATTTCTGGTTTTCCGAGAAGAACAACATTTTATGGAACACAAAGGCATGTTGCGTTTGTATCTCTTGATGTCCACAACACAAAGCCAAATCTAAAAATATTTTTATTTTGCTGAAAATTGCTAAAAACTAAATACGCTGTCACATAAAATGGCGGATTGCAGCCGGAAATGTCATCTGCTCGTAGTGACAAGCCATTGCCGAGTCTAGAATAAACAATTGTCATGCCGTCTTTGTTTTGTTTGTTGTTCTTATTTTTATATCGATTTTACATGTATTTGCATAACAAATGTATGTATAGTAGAATAGGGCCTCCTTATGTATTTATTTCCTCTGAGTTTTGATCAATTGCTGTCCCAGCTGACATCTGTCAAATGTGATAAAAATGTCAATGTCAAAGCAACGTGTTCGTTTCTCTTCGTTCGTTCGACGTTCTTTCATTGTCATTGGCCTTTGATTGGCCTGCCCGCCTGGCACGTTTATGTTTTGTGGTCATGTGAATTCACGTGCAATTGCATTGCGGTTATAAATAAAATTATTTTTGAAAATACAATGGCAAGCCGGGTTCACAGAGTTCGATATTATAACCCAAAACCTGAAATTATCAACTGTGTTTCTTTTAACAAGTCAAGTAAATTACTCGCATTAGCTAGGTAAGTTGGTGCTTGAAACTTTAATATTCTTCATATTCAGAAAATAATTTCGCTCTAAAAAATAATATTATAAATTTTACAGGGTGGATGCGTCTATTGAACTGTGGGACTTGTCTCATGCGCCATATCTGGTGAAGTTTATTCCCGGAATTGAAAATGGATCAATTGAAGCTCTGAGTTGGGTTAACGATAGGCTGTTGTCCACAGGACTAGTTGGTTCTCTGGTAGAATGGGACTTAGAAAGACTTACAGTTAAGAATACTGTTTTGCTAACGGGCTATGCAGCTTGGTGCCTGGATGTTAGTTTTGACAATACAGTGGCAGCAGTGGGTACTGAACAAGGGTATATTAATCTATTCAATGTGGAACATAATGATATTGTTTACTCAAAGCTCTTTGACAAGCAAGAAGGGAGAGTTATGTGTTGCAAATTTGATAAGACTGGAAGTATCCTTGTTACAGGTATGTTTTAATTTTTATAATGCTTTGGTCTCTTATTTAAAATTATTTTAACAATGAGCATCTATAACAGGTCAAATATCAATGCAATAAGTTACGTGTCAATACATAAATGTAAACGCTAGTCAGGCTTACCTTGTAACAATGTCAACATTACATAATATTTGGTAAATAAAATATTAATGCATCTTTTCATATAAAAAACCCATTTAACATATTATACTAGGTATATATTCTGAAAAAAAAACCACTAATTTGTTTTAACCTGTCATGCGTCCAAGACTACATTAGTCCCTAACTTTATTGTGCCCGTAGCTTGTGCGTGTGCTTTTTTGTGTTGTTTTTTGTAGTAGTCTCTAGGACATTTCCGGCAAAAATATGTTAGGGACTAATGTAGTCTCTAGGACGCAAGACGGGTTAAAATCAAAGTAAATGTCATAGTAGCAGAAGTTGTAGTAGTAGTAGGGTATTATTAAAAATAGTAACTGTCATGAGAACACATTGGGAAATTTCACTGTAAAATTAAAGCTTCGAGGTGCTGTAGGGAAATAGCATGCGTGCCAGACTGATGATAAGTTCTGAAATCAATTTCTGGTTCCAGCTTTTCCTTTCTGGTTTATTTCAATGTGTTTTAGTTACAGTACATTTAAGGTAAAAAATGTTACATATGCAATTAATTTCAAAGTATATTGTGCTAATTTTGACATAAAATTACAGGGTCCCTCAACTCAATCAGAGTGTGGAACACAAAGACAGGTCATGCCATTACCCGCATGTCAGTTACCAAGCGTGACCAGGAAACCATAGTTTGGTGCCTTGCAGTTTTGTCTGACAATATAATTGTGTCTGGGGACAGTCATGGCAGATTGTCATTTTGGGATGGTGCTCTTGGTGATCAGGTAAATTTCTATTCTTTTTCTTCTTTTGCGAAGTAATTTTATTACTTAATGAAAATGCTATTGTCTTTTTTATAAATTAACAGGTATTGTTGTAAGATGAATACTTATAAAACATTGTAACTAACTTTATAGCATTAAAGATTGACATCCATAACAAATGATCTGAAAAGAAAAAGTCTTGCCCTCCACTCACTTCTATGGGGCTGAAACTGAAACGAAAAAATAATAATAATAAAAGTAAATCTCTCCTTATTATTATTATAATGTCATTTTCAGATTGAATCATACACTACACACAAAGCTGATATATTGGCAATAGCAGTATCTGATGATGAGCAGAAAATCTACTGCAGCGGAGTAGATCCTGTCATCCTATCGTATCGGAGGGTTGATAAGAGTTCAGATTCGGGCTCTCTTCAGTGGGTGAAGCATGTTCAGCGTCATATACATGAACATGACGTCAGGTACTGTGACTTATTCCTTGTGAATAACTTATTTCTATTGATTATCACTTTTTTTATTATTATGTAAAATCTACTTTAGTTAAGCAATCTTGTGACAATTGTTAAATGTTTTGAAATTTTACTATATTAGAAAAAAAAAACGGTTAAGTAAGTGTGAGTCAGACTCACATACCTGGGTAGCGTACATCTCTAAACTGACTAGGTTTAGTACATGTTTGGAGTTCATACTACAGCTACTGACAGACAAATTGTGATGTATATTTGTCGATAAGCAGTATATTTATTTCAATTTATCATTTTGAGATTGAGGTTTGTAAGTTTAAACTTTATAAAGAAACAACAACAAAAAAAGTAACTATTTTCTGGTATCGGACCCTCAATGGGTTCACAAGATACAGCCCCTGTCATAGACAGACAGACTGACTGCATAGCAACAGTAATAGGGTTCCATTTGTCACGACCTATGTCCGCCGTCGGTGTGATGTTGTACATATCAGGGATGTAACGGATGTGGTTTTATTGGAACCGAAAGCAGAACCAGATATTTTCAATTTAGTTTATCAAAACCAGAACTGTTACATAATTAAATTAGCCTTCTGTTTGTTTTTGGTTTTGTACGCCGCTCATGTCTAGTCGCCGCGGTAAGCATTGACATCCGATATAACTTCCGTTTCAAAAGTAACGGAAAAGATGTTTGATATCAAACGGAAGTTCCGACTTAACGGAAACGGAATCGGAGCTCCGTAACATCCCTGGTACATATATAGCCACGTAACAAGACCCGCTGCTCACGACCCGGCCCGCTCCCGACCCACTGCCGTTCTATGCGTGATTTACGTTAACTACACGTAGAAAGGCAGCGGATCGGGTAAATAACATCTCACGGCATCCGTGCACTCACTACCTACCCGCCCCGCATCCGCCATCTGTGTGAGGTTCTTCATATACAACAGTAGGCCCTCTTGACTCGTTGCCGTTCTATGTGTGGTTCATTGTTATTTTTTCAGAGGTCTAATAATGCATGGGGACAAACTAATTTCTGTTGGCAATGATGGCTACTTGTCACTCTCAAGTTTTCCTCCAAAGTGGGTGAAGAGAGTGCCGCCTATGATACCAGGGCCACGATCATCAGTTTCTGTCAAGAAAAAGCTACTGCTGTTAAGGTAAAATGGGAATGTTGGAAATGGGAAATGGGAATGGGAACTGTAGCGTAGATAGGGGGTTATTTGGATAATCTTTTAGTTCATTAATTATTCACAATTAATCTGTCATCTCCCAGGATAACAGGATCAAAGGAATTTGGGCACAAATTTGTGCCTCTGGGAGGGGACAGGTTAATCGCGTTTCAATTAGTCAACTACATTTTCTAATGATAATTGATGTAATCATCAATTTGCTTAAATATGACGATTAAAAATGTCAAATAAATGTAGAAAGACACTCATATTTGCCCATAACTATAAATCAAGATGTCTTGTGTACAGGCCTTATCAGATTTTTTGGAGCAACCTAGATGATGAAACATATCGAAAGTAGTTGTGGTTATTTCCTCGACGAAATCGACATTTTTAATCGTCATTCGCGAATACTAAAACTCTTCTTAATAATTATCTCGCTATTCGATTACATACATTTTGTTTGACCCATCTTTGGTATGTAATAGATCAATAGAAACCAACACTTGTTCTGTCATTTTCATTCAGGCAGAAGGTATTTAAACACGACGTAGCAGTAGAAGAAACTGAATCGGGTAGGTACCTGGCTGGAACCTTTTTGATGCAAATATCATATTGACATTCCATTAATGTGCCAAAATTGTGAAATTGATGGTAAAATTGATTGTAAAAAGGTTCCACTCTGGTACGTAATTCAGTTTCTTGGACTATGCATTACATTGCAACTATAATTTAAGTAAGTACAATGTTTATAATTGTACTTTTGTCCATATTGTCTTTACAAGTAATTTTTCTTTCAAATTTTGCTGTAACATCTAATTTTGATGCTGTTGTAACAAGAATCTCAATGACATTTTATCTTATTATTTACAGGTACAGTAACCACTTGCAAGTGTGGAAGCTAGGTTCTTCAGCAGTCAATGACAAAGGCCAATTCATATTTTCAAACATCAATGACAATCAGATTTCTGCACCCAATGGAAACAGCCACCTTGAATCAGACTCTGAAGCAATAGATAACACACTGCCCGTAATCAGTACCAAAGAAAATACGAGTTTGAAAATAGCGAACAGCCCAGCGAAGTTGGTGTCGATTCAGACTAAAAAGAAGAAACAAATGAGGTGCTGCGAAATCTCGCCATCGGGAGAGTTCATTGTGTATGCCACGGAAACTGACATTAGGATGTTGAAACTGGATGTTGTAAGTTATTACGAGTATAAGTTTAAGTTGTTTGAGTAACTGAATAGTTGACCAAAAATATTTTCTTTCAGTTAAGCAATGCATATGGTGCACTGAAAATTATAATCTACTTGTACATCCCGTTGTAAATATAATAATATGTTTAGGACCTGTTTCACCACTCCTTCATAAATTTTATATAACTCTTTTTTCGTTCATTGGTTTTCAAAGTTAGTGAAAACAAGTAAAAAAGGTGTTTAAAAACGAGAGATTTTTTTTGGAATAAAAGCTATCATATGTACATTGTATATCAACATCTATGTATAGACTGCATGTTTCTTACATTAAAACAGCGCAAAATAAGTTCAAAGCGCGGTTTAGTGAATGTTTCACTATAGTCTGTTGAAGTCCGTGACAGGGGTTGTGTGAAAGTAATATATCAATATAACGTTTTAAACTTTCATGATTTCCACTCATCGTCTAAATACCACAAATAGGACTTTTCACGCTAAACACACGCGTAATATTTACCACGAGTAGACCACGGCCACTGTAATGTGGACGTAACGTGTTTAGCGTGATAAGTCTTGTTTGGGGTATTTTGACTGTAATATTGATGATTGATGCGACGCGCGTTTTGTTCTAAACAGTTAGGGGCTGTTTCACCATCCATTGATTAGCGTTAACCGACGGTTAAATGTGATGCCGTCACCGTCTATTCGAACAACAAATAGAGAGGGCATCACACCTAACCGCCAGTTAACACTAATCAATGGACGGTGAAACAGCCCCTTAGTCTCAAATATGTGGTCTACCATCCTGAACTTGAAAATCGTTTGCATGTCATAAAACAATAATGCAAATAGACGTGTCTGTCAACTTGAAAGTTCGACTTAAGGGACATATTCATTTCATAGGAACTTGTTTAAAAATTGGTAGACCACTTATTTGGCTGATGGTATGTAAATAAATGTTAATGCCTATGAACTAATCTCCATCATTTCATCTAAATCGTTTCAGTGGTTTAAGCGTGGAGAGTTATTTTTTTTATTATAATAAGGTAAGGCAGGCTTGTCTCCCGATGGAAAACAAATACCGCCGCCCATGGACACCCCTAATATAAGTTGAATTACGGACAGACAGATACACTTCCTTTCCAAATTCAATACCTCGTCTTCTCTACAGGAGGATGATGACGAGTCAAGCACGTCTCTATCCAAAATGGTGGTGAGCGGGGTGTCACTGCCTGCCAACAGAGTCGCGTTCACCGAGGACTCTCGAACCATGGTGGTGCACAGTCCAGGAATGTTGCAGGTGCTGCAAGTGGACCCCGACGCAGGCGCCACGGTCCTCCAGACCATCAAAACTGATAAGTGTAAGTAAATACTGTTGAATGTACCTAACGCTGGCTATCAGTAGAATCTATAGGCTGTCTGGCTGTCTTATTTTGTACGAGGAACAGCTGTCACTGTCTTGTGTGGTTTTCTTAGAGCGTATGATGTTTTACATTTTGGTTTTAATACATTTTATAATTAAATTATAGTATTCGTAGTAACCTACTCTTTTAACAGGTTATGGGCCCAGCACACTTCAACTGCTTTCTATTTTTAGGAAAAACGGAACCCGTATTTATAGGATCACATGTCTGTTACCGTTATGGTATCAACTTGAAACTTGTTTTGAATTTGTAGTATGGACGACAACTGTTGACTACAACAAAATGTACAATCAGCAGAAGAAATTGTATTCAATTTTTTTTTTATAAAATCTTTTTATTTTCAGATCTGAAATCAAAGGCGATCTTGCACTTGCTAGTGTCTAAAAAGACTCCATCAAGTAAGACATACTTGGTGGCAGCGGACACGGAGGGTGCGATAGCCGTGTGGACGCACTCTTCTACCAAGTTCGAGCTCCACGCGACCTTACCAAAGTACCAGTGCGTGCCATCTGCCGTTACTGTTGACAGTCGGCGCGAGAGTCTCGTCATTGTTTATGTGGACCAAAAGGTAAAGCATTATTACTAAAAGAGAAATTTAAAAGTAAAAACTTTGACTAGATTTATGTTCAACAGTCGAGGAAAGCAAATCACTCATGTTGTCATCCTATACATCTGCCAAGGAAATCACATTTATATTGTGGCTTATAACTAGATAAGTATTTTTTTTTCTAAACATTTTCTACGGAAGAGAAGGAGACCTTATAGTTGAATACTGTTTTCTTTTATATGTCTTCCACTACTGCTACTAATGTGTAGCTGCTAAATCTAATGGTTTTCAACGATAGCTTTTCTCCCGCCAGCTCAAAAATAAGTGTCAGATCGGTCTTTATTTACAACTAGCATGTTGAGGATTCGATTTGTAGCATTCGAACATGGCGGATTTAGACAATATCTAATTTTGGTATTTCTGCTTCTTTGGCTAGTTGAAGTATAATTTTGATAGTGTTTTATGCGGCGATTAACCTTAACAGTGAACAGTGATCACAAAATCCTATATTGCTCTCGTGTCTGACATTTTTTTATGCGCAAGTGGTCTCCGCGTGGTTTCTGGAATTTTGCTATCAAGTTGCAAAAACTACAATTACCGTACAACATGCATAAGAAGAATATATTTATCTTTAATTTAACTGACATTGGCCCAAGCCTTATGGCCGCCATTAAGAGGAATAAAAAAAATAAAAAAAATAACTAGCATGTTATACGTGACAGGGAAGAGTGGAAGAAACTAGGGGAAGCATATGTCCAAGGATAACCTGACCAATAAAATGGTTGCTGAATAATACCTACATAAAAATCAAAGTGGGGAGTAAAGTACTAGTTAGATGACGGAAATATTATTATTTCCATCTTTTGTGTATTCTCTGCCCCAACTCAAATTCAAATATTTTATTTGCATAAACAAGGGTATAAATTACTATCTATTACCTACCCTTTGCAGGTGGTAGGCCCTTGTTTATGCAAATAAAATATTTGAGTTTGAATTTGAGTAGCGTCGCTAATCTTGCCGTGAAGCAGCAGTGCTTGCACTATTGTGTTTCGGCGTGGAGAGTAAGAGAGCCGGTGAAATTACTGGCAGTTGAAGTATCCCATCTTAGGCCTCTAGGTTGGTAACGCATCTGCAATACCCCTGGTGTTGCACTTGCCTATGGGCGGTGGTGATCTCTTACCATCAGGAGACCCACTTGCTCGTTTGCCATCCAGTGGAATAAAAAAAACCTATTGCCTATTTTAAACTACTATTTTTTTGTGTATAGTTTATAAGCTAAATTGATACCTATTACGTTTTGGTCAGTCAGAGAAAAAGGCTTTTATTATTATTATATTATTATGTTACCCGCGACTCCGTCTGCGTAGAATTTGTTTGTCGCTATCTCGCGGGAACTATGCAATTTTCTGGGATAAAAACTATCCTATGCCTTCCGCGGGACTCAAACTAGCTGTATACCGAATTTCATCCAAATCAGTTCAGCGATTTAAACGCGATGACAGTGATGAGGTAACAAACAAGCAAACAGACAAACTTTCGCATTAATAATATTAGTGGCATCTCATTGTCCGCAGTTAATGGAATACCAGTTGGCAAACAAGAGGTTCGAGGAGTGGCCGCAGACTTCTCTGCCGGTGCAGTGGCACCGGCGCCAGTCGGCCGTGCTCGCTGCGTCGGCGCACGGGGCGCGCGACGCGCTCGTGTTCCAAGACGAAACCTCGCTGTGGATCCTGGAGAGACCTTCGTCTAATACTGAGGTAGGGTGATAGCACCAATCATAGACATGTTAAGCATAGTATTACCTACCCAGAAATGGACAACATGGCTGCATCACCATTCATGAACTTCACTAGTTATGATCATCAATTTTCTGCACATTAGTGTTATTTATTCGTTTAAAAAAGTACTATATATTAAATAAAAAAATAGTTTTTCGCGTGCACTTTTATGCACCTAAACGAGTTGAATGTTGCATTGAAAATAATGGCTGTCACTTCAAACAATGAGTTATTTTCATAATTTAAGATAGGTATCATGTTTAATAGTAACATTTTACTGCTTATGACCTACACATTCGATATCCAAATAGAGATAATGTAAGTTTAAGGAGGGTAGGCACTTTTACACTGTACTCTTTGAGGGATAGTATTATTCATCCATTTATAGGTTAAATACTAATTTCTTTGTTGGTTACAGGTTGCGGATGACGAGCCGCACGCCAAGAGACGGCCGAAGCATGGTCAGCGTACAGCGCGTTTTAAAGTTATTCCAATGAAGGTATGTCATGAAACTTATGAATTGTAATAATTTTAATATTGATCATTTTTTACACACACACAAACATCACGCCTGTATTCCCAAATGGCGTAGGCAGAACACACGAAACGTTACCGCTTCGGAGTCACTTTTAGCCATTTTAGCCTTTCGCCTACGGTATACCTTAACCTATATCTCTTTTTAGTCTTTCGTTAATAAAATTTCATACATAGGGAAATATAAAAGGTCATTTGTTTTTATTAGAGGGTAAAAAATATAAAAAGCAAACAATGTTAAAAAAATGTCTATTATATTACTATTTTAAATAATATCTTTACTAATGTAGGTATCGATAATTATGTTAGTAAAATCATAATTTACGAATTTATTAACATTTATTCGGTCGTTACCAGGATTTCAAACCGGTATATTATACCGGTTTATTTGTACCAGATACAGTACCTTGATACCCTTGTGTTTAAATTGTACCACCTGCTTCTGCTTCTTACTTTCTTTTTGTTGTAAAAGGTTGTTTCGAAGAGATCGTTCTGAAGCTGTAAGGCGGTCTATTGCTTACCTGAATATTTTCTCTATGTACTATTAAAGAAACTGAATCGCGTACTAGGGTGGAACCTTTTCGTTGTATTTAGTTAGAGCTAAGAGTTAATTGTAAAAAGGTTCCATCTTGGTACGCGATTCACTATCCTAGACTGTACCAGGTTGTTCTGTACTTATTGTTTTTTAGGTGTTCCCTTCTTTCGCAGACAGAAATTTCATAGAATTTCGTTTCGCAGAAATTTTTTCATTTAATATTTGGTCCTTGTATTTTTACTTCGAATATTAATATTTCAACCACTATTTACTTGAATCAAACATATTTAATAGAAAAACAATTAAATGAATTTTATAATCTCATTTTATTATTTATCAAACTTATCAAATTGTAGAATTATTTTTTAACAAATGTTCTTTTTTCGGTAAAATATATTAGAATAGGTTAGAAATCGCTACTTTCACACTTCAACGAAACTCTTTCTTCCCTCAGTACTTGGGTGGTTTCCACTGGCTCGACGACTCGGAAGCAGTCTCCATAGAAATACTTCCTGAAAACATCGTCGCCCAACTACCCGCAGCTTGTACCGTATCAAAAAACCACACTTTAGGTTAAAATGAACTTAGATTAAGTAAATATTTCGCTAGACGATAAGTATAATAAATGTTGAAATTTAGATTAACTAACTTTCTTAATCCTTTTTACCATAACGAACTTTTTCAATTAAGTGATGCTGTTTAAATTTATGATTCTGAGCTGAAATGAGTCATCTTTTATTCATCACTTGGCGATCTGAAACACCGCAAAATATTTACAGACTGCTTGTTTAACCGCTAATTATCTTAGCAAATTTTACACAACAATCGAGAAAAAGGAAAACTTAAAAGACCTATCCAACGACACCCCACACTATCGGATTAGTCGAGAAAAAAAAAACATCCCCACTTTACGTGTATGGGAGGTACCCTAAAAATATTTTTAGTTTATTTCACCACTTTGTCGGCGTGACTGATATGTATATATTCATGCCAAATTACAGCTTTCTAGTACTAACGGTCTCTGAGCTTAGCCGCGGACAGACAGACAGAAGACAGACATACGGACAGACATGGCGAAACTACAAGGGTTCCTAGTTGATTACGGAACCATAAAAATACGTGTCCACCAAAAATAATTAGTTTAACTGAACTAAATATAATTTTTCACTTCTCATGCTCGTAAAGTTCGTGTTTATGCTGTATCTAGGCGACATAAAATGACTTTTTATGCACTAGTGCATAAAATAAAATCTTCGTCTAAGACCAAGGCAATCAGGTGTAAACAGCCATAAGCAAAGAAGTTTCTACATATTTTTTAAAATAATTTTGAATTTATATATAACTAAAAATCAATCAAATCAATGAAAATAGATCAATAAAACTAAGTATAAATTTATAATTATAATAATGCGTGAACAAAAAAAGGTACATAGTAAGTGAAAAATTGTTTCCACTGTTGCTATTTCATTTCCTCGTCATCGAAGTGAGAAGCAGAGTGTAAAACTCGAGCATTAAACCCATTTTCCCCTCGACGTAACTATCCAATCACGCCGTACCGGTTCGGGTGGCTATATGAACGTCTTGGGTAAAATGGCTCGTTTTATGCTCTTGTTGTACAATTGACTATTTTACTACTACGACACCGACAGCGCTTTTTTACAGATCATTTACGAGGGAGCGCCCCTCTACATTTTATAATTGCAGTTGTATACGTATCCGTACGACAAGTTTATGTGTGCGTAGCTCGAACGTGGCATTTTTTTGGTGTCCGTACCGCCAGTCACGCACACATTAAGACATCGTGTAAGTACGAGTTTAACGCGTACTATTGCACATTGATAAGCTTAGGAGGGGCGCTCCTTCGTGAGTGAACAGATCTGTAATAAGATACTAGGGTCACTAGAGTTTTCATAATCGAGGTGTCCCTGTAGTGTTTCGAACCTCAATATCCTTTGACTATTATTACATGAATGACCAGTGGTATACCAATAATTGTACTAGGAGTAGTTCAGTCTTCCGCGGCCAGGAGCATTTTATTCAGGCCGTCGACAAGGGGATCTATAGCGACGGGCTGCTCACGCGCCCACAGCGCGTCCGTCACTTCGCTGCGTGCCGGCGGCAGCTTGTAGGAGATCGGATCCCCCACGTCGATACTGGAACAAACGCGGGAGGTAATGGCAACACTACGCTGTAACTACGCTTCTGTTAGTGAAGTTATTATCATTTATTTTTGGAAGTTTTTACGGTGTTTTAAAGCTATTTTGTTCTGGCCGACTAGTCCTAATTCAGGGCCATGTGCTTCACACGTGGCATTCCAATTTATGTGTAGGTAGGTAAGTACAGTAAATACACGATAGTAATATGTATCGGTAATCCAAGGTCTTTCAACACGGAACATAGTTTTTTTTTATATTTTATGATTTATCAAACATTTTAGAGCGACATGTTTTTCTTTTTTTACTGGATACATTTTGGAGAGTGTGTTGGAATCACGTGAACTTATTTCACCATCTACATTTTACCACCGCACGACCACACGAGAGCGGGGAAGACTGATTAGTGCTTTACACTGAGTCGGCAGCTATAGCAGCCCTGAAAAGACCCAAGGCCATATCGTTTAACGCACTTGGAATCAGTTTGTCTCTGTCACACGTATAGGATGAGTGATGATGAGTGAATACGGTTGCAAGCGCTCGCGCGTTGGACATGCGCTCACCGCTCTTTGCTCTTCATCATGTTATTAAATGCTGTTATAGTGACCTATGCTGTATTACCCGATTAGCCCTTCAGGGCGTGGCGGGCGTACGTGTCTGCGGTTACTCCCCGTTTTGCCTTTAGTAATCTTACTCACCCTAAGAATATGATAGTCTGCTTGTAAGGATCGTAGACTTGGCCGGGAGGCAGCGGCGGGCGCGTGGGGTAGTCTCGGCCAGTTCGCACCAGGCGGCCGTATCGCTCCAGTGGGCACAGCGCGCGGCGCCCCACCATGCCTGTGAATACTCACCAAACACCTCGTTTATACCCGCATGACGTAAAGCGTCACTTTACGAATGTTTCATCATGGCTTGTAATAGTAAGCAGCTTTGAATTGTTTGTTGGACAATTTAATTAAACTTTTACGGCGCTCTAGGAAATAAATTCGTTGTTTCTTATTTTTTTTCCTTCCTCAACCTCAAAAACCAGGAACCTTCTCAGTGCAAAGTACTTATTAGACAATATAAAAAAAGAGATGGATGAAATACTTGACCACGGATGCTTGATAATGTAAACAATAAATAAATAAATTAGTAAAGATATTTTCTAACTAATGATAAAACTGTCTTTTGTTAATGTTTACCCGAGGAAGTTTGTGGCAGAGGCGCGGGCGACGGGTCCACGTGGACGGGGTACCGGCGCGGCTCCGATTGGCAGTTCATGGAGCGTACGCCTGCACGATACTCCTCAATCGACATACCTGCGAACGTCAAGAATGAGGGCTAATTTACAGGCGGAATACCGCTAGATGGCGTTAGTATCGTGAGTTTTTTTGACGCTAATAACTGAATAAGCCAATGAGGGCTATCGTTTTTTGTCTCACTAGATGGCGCACTGTTGCGTGAGGTTTTTAAGTATGGTTTTAAAAGTCTGTTATTACGGGTGTGAAAACAAAGTCTAGATTTAAATCATATTTAATACACCTTAAAACCGTACCATATAAATATCGAGCATGCCACAGTGTTGCATAGTCCCCGTTTTGTTCGGAAAAAAAGGGAGGACAAAGGTTTCCGAAAGACAAAACTGTCTCAAAACACAGACATTCATTGGCCCGGAACGCATATTTGCCATAATTAATTTCAGATATTGCAAAATATTCACAAAATTATTCTTATTATAAATAAACCCGCGTAGCTCACCCAAAAACTATGAGATTTGACATTTCGGAGACCTCACGCTACACTAGCGCCTCTAGTGGCGAATTCATACGCGATAGCCCTCATTGCAAGCAAGACCGTAACGTCAAAAACACCTCACGATACTAACGCCATCTAGCGATAGTTCGCCTGTCAATTAACCCTCATTTATTAGAGTTGCCGCCTGTTCTGCCGCTAAGTGCTCACTTTTTTTGGATAGACTGTTGCGATTAGTCTCTAATGGCTTTAATTGCAGCGCATGACATAACATAACCTAACCAACAAAAAGTTGGAAAACCCCCGACTTTGTCATTTCAAAGTTCAATATCTCAAAAACGGCTGAACCGATTTTGAGAAAACATGTCTAAGAACCATCGCTAGAAAACCTGCTTTCAATTAAAAAAAACGTATTTAAATCGGTCCACACGTTTAAGAGCTACGGTGCCACAGACAGACACACACACACAGACACACATAGAAAGAATATATTTCCTAAACTTCGACACAACAAAAAGGAAAAAAAAATACAGCTAAAAATAACAAACAACCTTATATAATCTTATATATGTATTAAACAGAAGAAAGAAAAGAAAATGAACATCGAAGAAGAATTACGAGAAAAGAACACCATAGCTACATTTACTTTGCGTCTGGAAATACCTTGGTAAACAATATCAGCACAGTCGAAGCAATTTGCCAAATTGAAAATTACAAAGAATAAAGATTTGACTTGTAAATTTGTGTTTAGTTAAGCTGGGACTAATTTAGCTATTGGAAGGGCTTTTGTCTAGATAGGTACAAGTACAACAAAAGTAAACAAAAATATCGTAATGGCTTTCATCTTGGTAGAATAATAAGTTAAGTAACTAGGTACCTAGTAATGTACCAGCAGGGGCTTACGAAAATTGGGCTATTATATTTATTTAGGGCCAAAAAATTGTTGACGACTCATCTTTAGCATACTTTATTATCACTATTTCCGAATGGGATTTTATTACGTGAATTCATATACCCAAGGGCCGGATTAACCTTATATAATATACCCAAGATATACCTACCGAAGGCCTGTGCCAAGGCACTGCAAATTCTCGGGGCCCCATTTCACCCATTTGAAGATCAACGGCTCTTAAAGTTCAATCAAATTAACTGACAGCATGCGTTGAAAGGATGCATATTTTACAATAGAATTTTTGCTAAAAAAAATAATTATCCAAACGTCTCTCGGGTGCCACAGGGGACCGTAGTGCTGGCAGCTTCCTCGCACAACGTATCAGCATTGCTATACCTACAGCGAGGACATGCCGCCAGCATCTTTGGGTCCATGCCGCGGGAGGTTACTTTTTCAAATTTATTTTAGTTATAGTTTCGTTATTAGTTTGTTTTACTTTTATTAATATTTTTAAATTAGTCTAATTTTAATTTAAATTTATTTCATTTCAATTCAAATTAGTGTAAAACTAGAAATAAGGATATCCATAGACTGCTTCTTCACCATCACGCTGTGTGTTTTAGTATTTTTGCTTTATGAAACACTTGTTTACCCGCGGCTTCGCACACGTAAATCATTAGATGCAGCAGCTGAATTGGAATTTTGGAATCTTTGAAAAATTCTCGTGGGAATTCCCGAAGGTTAAATCGTGGTTTTCATTGACGTTACATTATAAAAAAAAACGCCCGAAAAAAATTGCCGACAAAAAAACACCGCCAAAAAAAAAAAAATTATGCACTACCTAGTATACCTAGCTGTTGCCCGTGACTTCATCTGCGAAGAATTCGTTTATCTCTATCCCGCGGGGACTATGCTGATTTCCCGCAAAATTAGCCTATGTTAATTTAGTATAAGTACCTAGTAATATTTTTTTTATCTAAGCGTCGTCGGTGTCGGGGGACCGCTAAGATTAATACTTTAAAAAATACAACATATGTACTTTAGTTTCCTGTTAGCCTTATAGAAGTAGGACTTATGGTTAATCCGGTCGTGCATATACCTAATACCTACTTATATTACTTAGATAAAAATAATATTTAAAAGACAATAATTAATGGGTAGGGTGAAGACCAAAAAGTTGCACACCGTTAAAGCTGCGTTAGCAGGTAGTTAAAATTTCCATAACTTTTTTCCATTGTATGAAAATTTTCGTGTCAAATGTAAAATTAATAATTAAAATTAACATAATTGTGTGGATAATTTCGTGTCACAATAAAAGTTAATGGAAATTTAAACTACCTGCTAACGCAGCTTTAACGGTGTGCAACTTTTTGGTCTTCACCCATGTGCGAGAAATGTGTTTGTCATGATCCAATGGTAACGCTTCATTTACGTATCCTCTAGTTTACGAGTTACGAGTCCAGGCGTTTCTTGGGCCCTGTTTTACACACCTAATACCCTTAAGCCCTAAATTAAACGTTTGCCCTTACCTAGCTTGAATGCTTCTTCCTCTTGAACTTCCCGCTGCTGCATGTAGAAGGACCATCTCTGTTTCCAAAGCTTGGCTGCGTGCCGCTCTTTGCGAGTGAGAGATGATCTGAAAACAGACAAGAACACCCATCAGCATGACCCGCCAACGCTGCATCTAGCCCTTAGACTGAAATAACCTGATAATCTCATCATTACTTAGGCTTATATACTTACATCCTACTGCAGAGCACAGGCCTCCTCTCAGAATGAGAGGCCTACGATCATAGTTCCAACACGGACCCAGTACGGATTGGGAACTTCACACACACCATTGAATTGCATTGCAGGTGGGTGCAGGTTTCCTCACGATATTTTCCTTTATCGTAAAGTTCATGGTCATACATTTTTAACGTAATTTCGCAACATTCCGAAAAACTCAAAGGTACGAGTCAAGGCTCAAACCCATAACCCTCCGCTTGAGAGGCCATTGGTCAAACCACTAGGCTACCACAACCGTTAATCTTAATTTGTATGAATAAGTTTTTGTAAAAAAAAACGGCTTTTTTCCTGCTTTAGGTTATTTTCATTGATTTCAACACTATACAACACTTGCGTTGACATCAGTACTTACTGCATTTATTCTGTGTTACTGCATGCAAGTGGCAAGTTGTATATAAATAAGCCAGTAAAAATATAGGAACATTACATATACTTTCAGTTGCCCGAAATACCTACACGAGGAGGAAGTTCAGTTCGTGATGTACAGTCACCAGCATTAATATCTGCCACAGCGGAGCATGCAAAAATATTTGACACGTCTTTCCGACCCTAGAAATAGAGTCGTATCAGATATTTATGCACGATTATTGTGTCAGATATTGGTGCTGGTGACTGTACTCGAGTATAAGAAAGAGTATGTAACTGGCAGGCATTAGTAGACAAAAATATGTAACATTTGACAAGACTTAAGGGTTCACACTTTTCCGAATACTCCAGTGTATCACGTACTGAAGTTCCTACACAGTCCGGACAACCTGTTAATAGTTATGTCTACCTAGAAATAATGAGAATAGACATTACAGAATTCCTTGCGCCTTCACTGGATCTATAGAGGGTTCCCGACGACCGGGCGCAGGTGCGGAATTCTCCATTTAAGTAAGTACAAGGTAGGTTTGTACTAGGTAGGTTTTTCGCACTCAACTTTTAGCTTAACGTTTGTCTTGTACAGACGCCGCCTCGACTGCGCGAGACAGGCAATCACGGGTCGCTAAGAGACTGCTGCGATCGATCAAACGCCTAATGCCATGTTTACTATGTCAGCCAGGGGTTCCAAAACCTATACTGATTTTGGAGACGTGATCGGGATCCACCATACGCAACTCAGTAAATTGGTATAAGTCATCTAACACCATAGTTGCGTTAAAATTTATTCATATTTATTATTTTAATAAATAATATAACATAAAATTAATCTCGCTTTTAAACCCCCGACGCAAAATGAAGAGTCAGAAGTTTGACGCCAAAATGGGTCTATAATATAAATATAGACTCTATATCGACTGGTCGAAAATTGTTAGCCATTATGTAATGTTTGACAACTTTTTTTTACTCTGAATTCATAGGTATAGGTATTTTTCAGAATAGTTATAAAATAAACCTAACATATAGAGTTCTACTGAATGACCATTTTAAAAATTATATAAAATTTATGGTTTGAGCGGGAAAAAATTATGACCAACAAAAATTATGAAAAACATTACATTATGACTTATAAAATTATGGCAATCGAAAGGATCCCAGGACGGTAAGATACGAACTTCGATATTCGTAGTAGCCCCCCTGATCACGTCGACAAGTGGCCAGAATGCCTGTAGTTAGCAATACTATCCTTTAAGCAAGCTACAACAAGAAAAGACTTAACTTGAACTATTCTGCTGGTTGTAGCAGGAGATATTTGTTTATTGTGTCATAATAACATTTAAATACTTACATGAGTTTCCAAAATCTCATGTCATTTCAACCACGAGTGTGTCAAACTGGAGTTGTAAATTTCACTGAGTAACTGAATTGATGACCAACCTAAAGTCAACAGAGAGATCCACAAGAACAGACATAATGGCAGGTGTGGTTGATTTAAAAGCTTGTAAAAATGTGTGTCTCGCGGCGCCCCAGTGTATCTCGGGGCGCCGCAGTGTACCTACACTTTGAGAACCCCTGGTGTAACCAGTTAAGTTGTTGCTATGAACGGTCGTGGCAACAATTCATCAGATATCAACATAAATCTTCAGCAACTAGGTACCTAGGTACTTAAGCAATTATCACAATGTCATCGTATCCAACATCACTATAATTAGGAGACTAGGACTACCTACCTAAACGTAGCAATTTTGAATTGTCTCGTAATATATCATAGAACTTTTTAACAGTGAAAATGATACTTGGATTTTTCAGCTACCTTTTAACATCAGCTTAAATGCGACTAATATTACAGACTTTGGAAAATTCCAGCCCCCCCCCCCTCATGTTTGGGCTCAGTAACAATCAGAAGCAAGTTAAATATCTTAGTAAGTATAATAAGATTATATTGTCTCAAAGCATTTTAAGTCTAGGTTACCTAGTTAAACGTCATCAAGCACCTATCACTAAACTACAAATTTACATAGCTTTAGACTCAAGAGACGCTTGATACTTGCAATAATAGAGCTAAGTAAACAAATAAGAACTTGTTAAGTTTATAGGCTTTGGCATTCAGGAGGCCCTATTCTATTCATTCTATGATTCTATTATCATACGACCGCACTGCGATACGACCCACTTAAGTTTCGTGGCCTTTATTATTAAGTCAGTTTATTGTGGAGGAGTACCTAATAAGATTCTATGTATATTCGTGAAAGGTAAGGATTTTAACAAAAAAATACCTTACCAAGTGGGCTCTTGAATACCAGTAAAAATGACAGCATAATCGCTGTCGGTAGGTACCAATGGGAAAAAATATGCGATATACATATATTGTAGAACTCTCCTTTTTTGGCAGACCAACGTTTTTGCCAAATTTTTGAGGGTAGAAAAAGAAAAAGCCAAACTGAAGTTAACGCAAAAATGTAGAAAAGTTCCTGCAAGTATTTCAATTTTGTTTTAATTTGGGAATTGTATAGAGTAGACAAAGGTGCTCAATCGAACCTCTGCATTACATACATACTTACAGAGTAGAGGTAAATGAATTAATGGGTAATGCAATGCAGTTGTTACCGAAGAATGGAAATGCTCGACTAGTACTCATAACATTACTAAGTTCAAAAGACACAGACCAACGTAGCAGTACATACTCCTGTTGCGTTTAATTTTGTCACAAACCCCTTAACTACCGCCGTATTTCACGTTTCCCACATCCCGAAAGACTGTTACCTATAATGTTTGCGGTTACTTATATTGGCGCTTGTTTGCCGTCATCGGCGCTCCATTGTTAAACAAATATTTTCTACGTCAGAAAGTTACATTAAAGGTATGTACAGACTGGAATAATTGTATTCAGTATGTTGCGGCCCGCACAGAGGGGCAATAGGGCGTACGTCTAGACTAGACGCAGTTGAGGGCACGGAAGGGCAGACGGCCTGCACTGCGCAACCCGCCTGTGTTCGCCCTGTCTTTCATCGCGAAGTTGTGACGCACTATGTTGAATATGTCCAGGGCCTACCTATACAACGAAGCGCAAAATCCAAACTTCGTATCTAACCGTCCCGCTGACGCGTAGATATATTTTTTTTCCACCTCACTAGCTCGAAAAAGCTTTCTTTGTCCTTCGAAATCTGCTTGGAAAGCCGCTTTTTAACCTCTTGGCTGGAAAGAGTTTTTGAAATTCGAACGTTATCGTGAACGGCTGCCCCCTTGGAACTACGTATCGACCGCTTACTTTCACAACCTCGTATCTGGCCACATAAAATTGCTTTAAAATCATCTTTATGTATTGTTGAATAGAGTGTTGATTTGTTGTATACAATTCGGGTTGATACGAGGTTGAGGAAGTAAGCGTTGAATATTGACGTGTTAACAAAGAAAGTTCGTCATACCTATATTGTTCAAGTAATATTTAAATCTGTTATTTTATTCTAATTACTAAACATTTATTTAGTAAAAAATAAGCTCATTTCAGTTTTCTGAAATTATTCCAAATGCGTCAATAATTAGAAAAAAAATCTAGAACAAACATTTATTAAAAAGAAGAAAATAGATATCAAAGGATTCATAGATACGGATATCAAGAGATTCGGTAACGCACCCGAAAAAAAAGCACAGTGACACGTTCTGAAACGTGGTTTGTCATAAACTATTTCATTAATAAATATAAATGCGTTAGCGTATGCGTTTTCATTCTTGTTATTATTGTTGTTATTTATTAATACCAAAAAAATACATAACATTTATTTTGTTCTATTAAATAAGTTTTTCGTCTTTTTTTACAAAAAATAACGACTTAAAAATAGGGAGGTAGATATGTGGTCAAATTCAGAACGCACCTACCGGAGGGAAATAAAGTTCACACTTTGTCAATATTTCGAACTCTAGTAATAATTATTTTAACTTTAGGTAGGATTAGCTACTTGCATAATGAAATGTAAAAGTACTGGCTAACTCACTTATGAACGTCCAACCCAAACCCTTGATCTAGAAAGCTAAACTTTTACTTGGACTTCAAAATTCCCTCTTTTTATGAAGACATAAAGAACGTGTATGTATTTTGAGATATTTCCATGGGATGAGAATTCCACGATTTACAAAAATCCACTGGTATAAGCTAGCTAAAATAACCTGAAACTGATTTATAAAAGTGTTTAATTTATTTTCTTCCATCTACCTACTATTTTTCTCGCTGTCCTGAGCTCTAAAGTTGTTTAGCATCTCGTGCCTTTGAAACCCTCGACTGCGCTCAGGATTCTTCTTTTGAACCACTCACTTCGCTCGTGGTCCAATTCTAGAATCCTTCGCTTTCTCGGCTTTCAATATAAGCCCTCGTGCCAAACAGTTACTTTCCAGCCTTGCATACCTAACAAATAACTAATTACGAGAGTGGGAGGAACGGTAGCCCCCCCGTATCCAGGGATCCGGATCCGCGTCAAATTTAAAGTTTTTTTTAAATTTTTATTTAGGTCATCAGTATTTTGCTAA
The DNA here is from genome assembly GCF_025370935.1 of Choristoneura fumiferana. Taxonomy (NCBI): domain Eukaryota; kingdom Metazoa; phylum Arthropoda; class Insecta; order Lepidoptera; family Tortricidae; genus Choristoneura; species Choristoneura fumiferana. Next base: position 9,202,193 of record NC_133479.1, on the reverse strand, counting down.
TAAATACAAATGACACCTGAATGAAATATTTTTTTTATTTCCCGCATACGAGGGGTTAAGGCTTTCAGCCACTCTGTTTACGTAGTCAAGGGCTTGCCACTGCGGGTACAAAATACAAAAACAAATGAATGCTATTCGTCGTAGTGTTTTGTATGATTCGTCATATACTTACCTACCTAACCTTAATTATTTGATTAAAGTCAAGTCGCTGGTACCTTTAACTTTCGGAGAAAAATTAGTCAGAGATAAAAAAGTACTTTTAAAAGTATTTTGTTATAATCAAAGATCAGGAACTTATCATCGAGTGGTGAAACTTGCCTTCAATGGCCAGTTATGAGCGTTACGACAGCCAAACACACTAAACCCCCTGTTTCACCATCCATTCATTAAATTTATTTGAGGGATTAAATGTGATGCCGTCTCTGTTTGTTTTGTTCGAATAGACGGCGTCACATTTATCCGTCAATTAAAATTAATCAATGGGTGGTGAAACAGCCCCTAACACTATCATCGACTACGAATATCGATCCGCCGAAATCCTTGAAATAGCCCTAAATTTAAAGGCTCCTTATTTTATTTTTTTACTTCGATTCGTCGATGACGTTTAGATATTTTATTAATATTTTATTTTACAGAACACAGCGTTTAACATTGAAGCTGAAAAGCCAGACCTAAACATTAAATCGGTCGACCTTCGCGACCTTGTCTCGTTACGAAGCAAAATCCATTGTTAGATTCGTTACACGCTTACTTATTCACGAGGGCAGCGACTCTAGCGAGATGTCGTCCGTATAACGGTGATTTACATGAATGTACAGTCGAACTATTAGAATTGTGACATGTAGAGCATTCTTACGTGTTACATGGGCAAAAAACTAATTATTATTATTACTTACTAATATTATAAATACGAAAATTTGTGAGTAACGTGCGTGCGTACGTGCGCGTGTTTGTTATTCTTTCACGCAAAAATGGCTGGGTGCATTTGGATGAAATTTGGTATGTAGATAGCTGGAAATTGGGAATATAGCATACTTAATTTTTATTCTGATATTCCCACGGAATCGGACGAAATCCCAAGATTTGAACATGTTTCATCAGTGACATGAAATTTGGCCGCGTCTCTCTGTCTTTATTATAACCATTTCAATGAAATCCACGATGTAGGTATTTCGTGGGAACCCCCATGGGATTTTATGCGAAATCCGGGAAGTTCAATTCAACTGCTATACATAATGGCCCTACAGAAGAGTAGTTATTTTTCAAAGAAATTACCTAATACAGTTAGCATAAAGTTTTAACAAATTGAAATTATACCCTAAACACACTGTTTTGTTTTATAAAAAATCCGCTCGGTATCACTAATTTCTTCAACATTTAGGTATGACAGGATACTGATAGCGATTGAGACGCTAGTAGAACGAACGACCCAGAAATAGAGTAGAGGTGAGACGTATTTACTGGAATAGGTTTTTGGAATAGGTTTCATGGCTTGGACGCGTGAGTACCTACGCGTTCCCGCCCGCGATTCTTTTAGCGTACGAGTATTTAGGAGTACGGCGGCTGACAACGTTCCGCCAACTTGAAAACAAGCATTTATGTACACTTTTTAACTGAAAATTTTATAAAACTTGCTGACAGTCCTAAGCCTGTTCAAAGTATGAAGGGAAGTTTTTAGTCGGTATTTAATATAATAATCTCATTCTCATTCTATTTAATGATATTCTCATTCTGATGATGATTTAATATAAGTTAAAATTAAAAGTATATGAAGTGTGAAAACTGAACTGTGACGTGGAATTCGGTAGCTCGATATTCGTAAAACTACTAAAACTAGTATGGTGTATACGCAATCACGGGAGCGCATTTACGGGAATCATTTTGTTTACGCAATGAGTCGATGAGGGCTATCGTTTTTTGTCTCACTAGATGGCGCACTGTTGCGTGAGGTTTTTAAGTGTGGCTTTCAGAGTCTGTTATTACGGACGTTAAAACAAAGTTTAGATTAAAATCATATTTAATACACCTTAAAACCGTACCATAAAAATATCCAGCAACCACAGTGTTGCTTAGGTCCGTTTTGTCCGGAAAAAAAGGGAGGACAAAAGTTTCCGAAAGACAAAACTGTCTCAAAACACAGACATTCATTGCCCCGTAACGCATAATTGCCATAATTAATTTCAGGTAATGCAAAATATTCACAAAATTATTCTAATTATAAATAAACCCGCGTAGCTCACCCAAAAACTATGAGATTTGACATTTCGGAGACCTCACGCTACACTAGCGCCTCTAGCGGCGAATTCATTTGCGATAGCCCTCATTGAGTTAAGTACTCGTAGATACTCGTGGACCTAGTCTTTGGATCTAGTCTTTTTGTGGACGCGTACTCGCAAGACTCAGCCCGCGTTTTGCCTAGTACGTCTCACCTCTAAAATAGAGTCGTATCAGATATTTATGCACGCTTTGCTGTGTCAGATTGATGTTGGTAACTGTACTGTACACTAAGGGGCTGTTTCACCATCCATTGAGTTAACACTACTCAACACTAATCAATGGATGGTGAAACAGCCTCTAAGCAAGTAAGTACATTCCTACTCATTAGGTGCGGTCATATCCGAAAAATAAATGTTAATATATTAATGGAATTAATGGAAAAGGGTAGCTAACTAAACGAAAATCAATCATTCAATTCCTTCTGAGCTATCACCCGCAAATTGCTGCAGCATTTGTTATTTTTTTTTAACTTTTTTTATTGTACCACTTTGTCGGCGTGACAGATATGTATATTCATGTCAAATTACAGCTTTCTAGTACTAACGGTCTCTGAGCTTACCCACGGACAGACAGACAGATAGACGGACTGACATGGCGAAACTATAGAAACCCTTATAGTTGACTACGGACCCCTAAAAAGAGTGCGCCATATTCTTTATAGCTGTCACATTTTAGTAGTAAAATGATTTGTCATACAATAATTTCGTATGTATGTTTTAGTTCTTTTTTACCCGTTCTGTCTCATTATCCACCTACTTACTGTTTTATGTCGTTCACAGTTAACAGTCGCACGGCACGGGGGTTCAATTCCCGGCCGGGGCAGATATTTGTACGAATAATACGAATGTTTGTTCTTGTATGTTTAATATGTATTTAAGTATGTATTTATCTATATAAGTAGGTAGTTTATCCGGTGTCTGGTATCCATAGTACAAGCTTTTGCTTAGTTTGGGACTAGGTCAATTGGTGTTAAGTGTCCCATGATATTTATTTTTCAGGGTTTCGTACCCAAAGGGTGTTAACGGAACCGTATTACTGAGACTCCGCTGTCTGTCGGTCTGTCTATTTGTCCGTCCGTCTGTCACGGGCTCTATCTCTTGAGTCGTAATAGTTAGACACTTGAAATTTTCACAGATTATGTTTTACCTACTGTGGCCGCTGTAGCAACAAATACTAAAAATAGAATAATAGTTAGGTATTTGTTATATTGAAAGCTAAGCAAGCGAAGAGCTCTAGGATTGAACCACGAGCGAAGCGATGTATGAAACAATGTATGAAACTTTCTTTGTGAACAATTCAATATTTAACGCTTACTTCCTCAACCTCGTATCTACCCGAATTGTATACAACAAATCAACACCTAGTACTTAACAGAAAGATGATTCTAAAGAAATTTTGTAGCCAGATACGAGGCACTCGTTCACGATAACGTTCGAATTTCAAAAACTCTTTCCAGCCAAGAGGATAAAAAGCTACTTTCCACGCAGATTTCGAAGAATAAAGAAAGCTTTTTCGAGCTAGTGAGGTGAAAAATAATTATTTCAAGCTGGGTCGGTGATAGGTTCTTAAAGAAGTATCAATTAGCGAGTGACATTTTAGTTTTCTGTTAAAATTATTCATATTTAGGGTACCGTAAGGGCGAATTTCTTTGTTGAAGTTGTTACTTTTACTCAGCATACATAAATCATAATATTACCTACTCGTGGCATAAGCATAAAAACATATAGTGGCCTGGATACATTATGTGAATCATATATTAGTTTTTTATTTAGTTTCCTACAAAAAACTTGGTGTACAGAACCAAAGCCATTATATTTTTTTAATCCCGCGGTATTTAGATCCAAATAATGAGTTGGGTTCCTATTACCGATGGTAGGAAATTGCTTTTTTTTTATACCCTCGGTAATAAAACCTCAATTCGCGGTAATAGAATCACAGCCTGTCCATTACCACGGTAATAGAAGTTTTGGCTATTTTTATCAAATACTAATAACTAAAACGAGCCCGAAAAGTTACGACACTGAAAGTTCAATAAACGATCTTAAATATAAAAACTATTCTCGTTTGTAAAGGAGATTTGGTACCCTTAATTTTTTGGACTCATTTGAAAACTTCCTTATGTACCACGGTAATAGGCGCCGTTACCTTAATAACGGCAACAGGTAGACGCTTGAATTATTTACAGAATATTTAGTTATGTAATCGCTTTAAAAATAAATAATTAAATTAAAATAAAATAAATATTTAAGGGGGGCGGCTCGCACCTCTGAGTTTTTCGAAATTAATGTGCGGAATTACATTTGAAATTTACCACGAGTTTTGCGGTGAAGGAAAACATCGTGAGGAAACCTGCACAAACCTGCGAAGCGATTCAATGGTTCGTGCGAAGTTCCCAATCCGCACTGGGCCCGCGTGGGAACTATGGCCCAAGCCCTCTTGTTCTGAGAGGAGGCCTGTGCCCAGCAGTGGGACGTATATAGGCTGGGATGATGAAGGGGGGCTCATGGGAGTCGGACTCGCGCGCGATGGTTTCCGTACCATTATCTATATATATGTCGGCGGCCGATCGTAAAATCCGCCAGATCACGAAATTCCTAGGCATATCGTGAAACGCCGCCATTTCATGATATGCCTAAACGTTGGCCAAGCATATCACGATGTGCCTGAGAAATAATACGGCAGATCGATTAGAGCAACGCATTCGTCGATACTGGGCACATCGTAAAATAGTTTCTTTTTTGGCCACTGGTGGCGCAGCGTATGCAATGGCGGCCGTGACCAGCTGACCGGCCGTGTTTGTATACCGCGTGAAAAATGTCGGCGTCACATCAAAATGATCTTTAAACCGAAAATAGTGATTCAATTCAAAATAGAAGTGCAAAAGAAGCTTTTGAACATCAGCTCCGTTCTTTTTATGTGAATCAAACGGATTCTGTGCACAATGTGAAAAAACCATGGACGTCTGTCCGTATTTTAGAGGTTAGTATTTTGTTGATAAATAAAGTATTCACTAGTTGTTATTTATCGATAAAGAAATATAATAAATATAGTAATTTCTTAAGTTTATACCTTTGTGTCCTTGATTTATACTGAGCGGCAAAAAATCTGGCCCTCAAATGTACCTTGCAGTAATAGGTAAGTAATTGTGTGTGAAGAGTGGGCCTTTTGTGCCGCTGAGTATATTATGGTACATACTTAGTTCTCAGATCAAATAAACTTAGTTATATCACAAAACAGATAGGTTACAGAAATCAATCTACAATTCTACATGGCTAAAAGTTGGCCAGGCATATCACGATGTTCCTGAGAAACAATACGGCAGATCGATTAGAGCAACGCATTCGTCGATATTCTTATTCTTATAAGAAGAAAAATTTAGGTACGACGAGCGAAGCGAGGAGTGGTTAGTATTAATTGTGATCACGACGCACGAGCCGAGCGAGCGAAGCGAGCGTGCCGCGGCAGCGGCCGGCGAAGTGCCAGAACCGATATGGCGGCGTTTCATGATATGCCTAGGAATTTCATGATCGGCCTAAACGTCACTAGGCAAATCGTTAAACGGTGAGTTTTGAACGATATGGCGGATGTCCCTTAGCCAATTCATGAAATGGCGGCATTTCACGATATGCCTAGGAATTTCGTGATCTGGCGGATTTTACGATCGGCCGCCGACAAATACAACATTCTAATGTCCAATTTGTCAAATTCAATGTCTAATGTTGTATAGATAATGGTACGGAAACCATCGCGCGCGAGTCCGACTCGCACTTGGCCGGTTTTTTAAATGTTTAAATGTACAAGACGCCGTCATGTTAGAGTAACCAAAGGCTCTTCCTAACTTATTATATCGTATGGCAACGTGTGTGGCGGTGTCGGACACGGACTGACCGACTGACGGACGACCGGTCGCACGGAGATAGCAACACTACTGACAACATTTACGGTGTACGGAACACTAAAATAAAACTAGGTTGAGGGGTTGAATTCTTTGGCCAATAAGCTAGAGACGTATAAGTACGCGTTAAAATGTAACTATGTTGTGTCGACATGAAGGGTCAGAGCAGAGACAGAGTTATTTGCACTCTGTTCTCATTGCACGTAACCTTTCCGCCTACGCTGTCTAGTCTAGACTTGATGCTCGGATGAATTTTCGAAGTTAGTTACCTATGATCCTGTTTCAACTTACGTATTAAGAATTATGAATCGGACTTTAGCTAACCAAGAATCAGTTGTAATCAATTTGCCCAACGATTATGTAGCAATATTCATAAAGTCCAGACAATGTGATAAATAATGAAGTTTAGATAATAATTATCATTTTGCCCGTTATAGCTTGTCATTATTCATAAAGCCCGGGCATTATAAATAATGCCCTTATTAATCACTTGGTCCATAATATACATAACTAATCCATTATTTTAGCAATCTAAGTAGGTAATATGTACCTATATAAATGCAAAAGTTTGTAAGTACCTATTATGTGCGTGCGTAAGTGCGTATTTCTTATTCCTCAGTGCTAAAACGGCTGGACGGATTTGGATGAAATTTGGTATGTAAACTCTGAAATAACGCCTAGCTACTTTTATACCGATATTTCTATGGGATCAGGATAACATTTCGAATTAGACATGAAATTTTAGGGATGTTTTTTTATTTAAGCAACTATAATCAAACCCACAATGTAGGGAACGTAGGGATTGTAGGGAACCCTAATTGCGAACCCCAGGAAATTTTCACCAAATTCCAGATTTAATGGTTTAATCATGCGAAGCCGCAGGTAAAGGCGTAAATTAATAAATATTGACCAAGTTAGTAAGTAAGAAAACATTTTTTGTAAAGAAATGAAATGAAATGAAATACTTATTTATTTTTATTTGCTTTAACACTATGTGGATAAACTGTGTAAACTACAAATATCAGATATGTCGGGCAAAATTATAATTCGAGACATTTAATTTGAAATATATTTTTCTAATAACAAATAACAAAGTAACAATAAAAACCAGTAAGAAAAAACAAGTCTAGTGGTCTAGGACTATGGTAAGATAATTTATTCAATCAATTTTCGGTACACATTATCATAAAATACAATAACAAAATAATAACAATTAAATTTTGATGTGACATAGTCATTCGTATTTGTTATGGTATGTATGCAGTCGAGTCGAGTATAGGTGAAAATGGTGAATAAATAATTGCCATAGTACCTATTTTGCCGGAAATAACCAAAATTTCCGACAAAATACGATGGAAAAACACTACTCAGTCTACAGATCGACAGATCAGATATAGATCAGGAAATCCTCACTGTTAACCCAACAAAGTCGTGTAGGTACCTATAAATACTTTTGTGACTTTAGCCATATCAATCTTTATGCAGTTGAATGTACCAGTAATTTTTTTGTAAAAGGGCTTTTTCAAAAAAAAGTGTACCCTTTCCGTATTTTTGAAATTTTGGTAAAACATGGTTTTTCTTACTCAGAATCAAGAGCACAATCGATTCCGATCGTTTGATGAAATGTCCAGCCAGCCAGTTTTGTCCAGCCAGTTTTTTCATACAAAATTTTATGAGTCAGTTTTGTCACGCCATACTGAGTGTTTGAAAAAAACAAAACTGTCATTTTTTTTGGGGACATTTTTTTAAACTATTGGAAATGATTGTGCTCTTGATTCTGAGTAGGAAAAACCATATTTTTACAAAATTAAAAAAAGGGTACACTTTTTTTTGAAAACGCCCAAAACGTTCCCTCATTTCTATTGCTAAAAAATCGAAATACAAGTATACCTACTCTTCAAATGACGTAAGCAAAAGCTTGCACAGTCGTTAAAGTCAAGGGAAAGTCAAACTCCTGAAAATAATTGTGGAAAAGTCCATTGTTTGTATTCCTGAGGTACCTACCTACGGGTGCGGGAGGGGGATGGGGTTACGCAGTCTAGACGCCAGCCTACCACCTAGGTCTACTAACTAATTAATATAACCACCCTCGAGTGGCGACCAATGCAATGTTGTGTCGTCAGGACTCACGTGAACAGAAAAAGCAGTACTTAATTAATACAGGATTCATATTCAGGGTTAAAATTAACTGATTTAAAATTTGCTTATTGATTGAAGGGACCCATTACGAATACCGAAAGTAACGAAGGGTGGTGATAAAATTTATATTATAATTTGGTAGGCAGTAGGTAGGTTCGCGGTCTATATTCGTAATTCGTTTATTTATATAAACCATAGCATTATATCCTAGTAGTTAATCATAAAAATACGTCTACATGAACCCTGATGGGGCAAAGTAATATTTTAACAACCTTAAGGGGCTTTAATTGACGGATAAATGTGTATTCGAACAAAACAAACAAGAGACAGTATCACATTTATCCGTCAAATAAATTTAATCAATGGATGGTGAAAAAGGGGTCAAACTCCCAACAAAAAGTACGTAACATTTGAAAGTTGGCCAGTGAATTTTTTTCCATTGTCCGATAGACAATAAAAAGTTGTAGCAATAGCTTATCTTCATGTCATAGTGGAATTATTTTCCTATCAGCCGTTTTATATGGTCCAACTTTTTGACGCGGCAATTCACTGACAAAAAATCTGAAATTAAAGCACGAGGAGTTAATTTTTTAGCTAGCCCTTTTGAAATTGGCGGTATTTTTTTTATTAAATTTGTAAGTTATCTACAACAGTGCCTTGAGTATGTAGGTACATGTTTTAGCAGCACTTGACCTATTTCCTATCTGGGGCGCCCTGAGCACCCTCCCTGCGACGGTAGGCTGCACAGGGTGGCGAACATCTTTTGTCTCTTTTGTTTTTTAGGAGCCTCATAATATATTTCAGGGCGGTATTTGCCAGAGTTTATTTAGTATTTAAGTAGAATTTATCTTCTATGATATTAAATAAGTAAATTATAATGTGGTTTAGAACATGTCGGGAATAACAATATCTATGTAGATAGAGTCTTAAAAGTTAAGCTAGCTTCGACTTGGAGTAGAGTACCTATGGCAAGACTTAATGCTGGTATAGTCCACCAGAGTTGAGGTCACGCACACAAGAACATGTTATGTAATTACAGTGGGATTTTGACATTCACTCATACTTACATTTAATTCATTCTCCTTTTATGCAATAACTTCTTATCATGCAGGTACCTGTGTGTGAAATCATTCACTTCAACTCTCGTGGCACTACCTATATTTTGTGTATTAGTTTTTACTCGAAGCGCAGCTTCACTTGCGCGACCCATCAGATCTAGCAGTTGAATTGAAGTTTAGGGATTTAAAATATTCTCGTGAGATTTCCAAAAATTTAGTCTTCATTTAACTACGTACTTACTCGTATATGTGAAAGAATTCTCGATCAAAATTCCTGTTTCTGGGCAAAAAAAAAATTGAACCGACTTCAAAAACCTTGAAAATAATTTTCTACTAGTTTGAAGTCGGCGCCCTCAGCACGAGCCAGCAGGAGTGGAACTATAGTCGTCTACCTCACCTACCTATGTATTTGGCTTTAATCACTCCTGCTGGCTTGTGCTGAGACACCGACTTCAAACTAGTAGAAAATTATATTCAAGGTTTTTGAAGTCAGTTAATTTTTTTGTTAAATTTTATTTTTTCATAGTTTTTAGTGATTTGTAGCCAAATTGCATCTCACAACGATCCCATGAAGCTAAAACACGGCATAGTTTTATATTATTTTATAGTTCTGGTACCTACGGTCTTCATCATCATATCCAGTTCACCAAATGATACTTTCTGAAAGTAAATACTTGACTTGGTGTTAAAAATGCCAAAATCGCATTAGGTGTGCTTTCAAAATTCGAGGGTTGTCCTCGATTTCTCTAGGATTCCATCATCAGATCCTGACTTGGTGTCAATGGGACCACCTCGAAAGTATGTCGTTTAGAACTAAAAAAGAATTTTGAAATTCGGTCCACAATTCACGGAGTTACCGCGTAACAAACATACAAAAAAAATATCCGAATTGAGAACCTCCTCCTTTTTTGAAGTCGTCTGAAAAAGAGGAGCATAAAAGAAAAAAAATCTTGTGAGCAGGCTCGAGCCATTTTATTGAAATATTTTAAAGGCCAATATAAGTTCAAGCTACGTGGAAAGAGGGGGCGAGGGCCCGATTCTTTCTCTATGCACCGGGGCCCTTTTCCACCTAGCTACGCCACTAAATGTGCCTACAGAACACATTGCAATGCACCTAGACACCGGCAAAACCATTTGATTGGACAAAGCACTTAAATATATCTAAAAAGTATCGTAGGTGTATAGCCGTTAGATACCTATCTCCTATAACGTATCAGATAATTTGCGTGCTTTGTCCTATCGAATACTACTGACGGTAACTGTATTTGAAATGATGTATTTATTAAAGTATTTTTGATCGGATTTATGCCGTCTAGTTAACGTTGAGGTTCCTATTTCCACCGCAATTACAATTCCGATTTGAATTGAACACTTCTCATTCTGACGAGCTATGTCGGACGGAAAGCATAGACGCGACCCTAATTCCAGATATTGCGTTGCCCTGAAATAAGTGGCTGTTACCATGTTATTACCCACTGGCTGTGAGAAATTATTGCGTTTCGTAGACACCGTTAATAGTAGCTCGTAAACTGGTTACACAAAAGGCCGTAAAATGTATACCAGCAAGTTTAATTCCTTTTATTTATGTAAAATAAAGGGCAATGAGTAAACTTTATAGGTCTGTCAAGATAATGTAGAATAGAGTCTACGGAAAGATGGAGAAGACGTGATCAACTGACAAGTGATTGAGGCAGTAAACGGGATGTGTATATCTACAGAATTGTTCTTTACTTAATCATTGCGCAAATTTCAAAACCTTCAATCATCATCATTATCTCAGCTGTAGGACGTCCACTGTTGGACATAGGCCTCCCCCATAGAATTCTAGTTGCTTCGGTTGGAAGCGGCTTGCATCCACTACTTTAACCAGGTCATCCGTCCATCTCGTTGGTGGCTGGTGGACGTCTTACGCTGCGCTTGCCGATCCGTGGTCTCAGTTAATTAAACCCTCAATAAAATATGAAATTATAAATTATCTCACCTCACACATGAATTAAGCAAGGGCGCCATTTTTTTCATAACTTATTTTATTGGCATAAAATGCTCGAATATGGCAACTATTTGTAAGAAATATTTATTTCCATTTCATCCATTTTCTACCTATTCTTTATTAGCTTACCTACTCAAAATTTTAGATTTTCGCGAAAACGGTAACATTTTAAAACAATGCGACGAGGAGAAGTTACGATAACTTTGTCAAATACCTACTTTCAACAATTTTTGCCGAAGTATATCGAAGCCAGTAAGAACAAAATAAATTGCTGAATTGCTAAAAGTCTCTACATACCGCGCTGGGCCTTGGCGTAAATGCTAATAAACTATTATTTGCCAAAAAAAAGACATGTTAAACTTAAGGTATTTACTTAACTCCGCAGGCTAGACGAGACGAGTCATAGTAATTATTCTTTCTTTGGCCATTGTGCGAGCGAGACACGTGCAGTCTAGACGGTCGCAAACCAATTAAGATGCATTTAAAAGGCCGGCGCATCTCACCTTCAGACGCTCTGCACGGCTCGCCTGTTGTCCTCCCAGTCCTCTCACCGGCTGTCTAGACTCAGCAAACAATATGATGCCACAGACATTCATTGTGCTAGCTCGCTGGTCAATGTCGACGTAGTTTGATCCGACGTCACGTGAGCGATGCAACACGCGCGAAAGGCAAGGTCGTCATGCGCCGCTGCAGGGTGTTGCAGTCGTCATCGGGTGACAGTGACACAGACACAGCCGTGTGATTTTGTTATTTGACCTCTTCTTGACTTCTGTCTGCACCTTTGTGACTGGATTTTCCATACCTAGGTACTTAATTGTTTTTGTCTGACTTTGTTCCTACAGACGAATGAAGAGCTCAAACAATTAATACCTACACGAAGTAGCTACGCATTACTCGAAGTATTGACGTGTGAAAATTAAATTTAGTACCTGGGCGACCGAGCTTTGCTCGGAATAAAACTCGATAATAAGCGTTTTCCCAGAGATAAGACCAAGCTAGATCGATTTGTCATCCCCGAAAACCCCCCCTTACCAAATTTCCTATTATGTAAATATGTTATGGGCCAAGTGATTAATAAGGGCATTAAGTTAGCTGTAATGCCCGTGCATGATGAATAATAACAAGCTATACAGGGCAAAGTGATAATTATATAAACTTCATTATTTATCATGTTTTCTGGGCATTATGAATAGTTAGGCAATTTTTTTATAGTATTATTATTTATTCACAAAATTAAAACACAGTAGATATTTATGTCCTCCCATGTAATTATGCAACTTACAACCATACCTATACCATCTATGCCTTTCATACCTATTCATCAGTTTAAATAATGAATTTTTACATAAAAAAATAAAAATAAAAAACACATAAAATTAACTAAAACGGGCTTCCTCTTCCAAAGGCAGCGCAGCGCGGGGCATTGTACCTAAGACGCTAGCGGCGTTGCCTCGTTGCACTGCAAGGCTCAGTCTTTGGGCGAAGAAAAAGCCTGCTCTTTGGTCGCCAGATACGCTGATTAGTTTGTCCGACACTTCTTTCATATTTTTTTTTGTGTCGGACGACCAAGGCCCAAAGGTTTCAACTGCAAGTGCCGCAAAAAAGTAGTTGTCCTTAAGAAAGGCATATTTGCCGCACTTGACAGTTTGGGCATCGTCTGCAGCTGTCCCTGGCTTCCGCGCAGACCGTTGGACGTGGGACGGGGCTAACGTATCCACGCATGTAACATCCCACGCCAACGGCAGCCCCAGACGCCACGGCACCAACGTACAACCGTCGGGCCTCTTCCCGTCCGCAGCAGAAAGACCTGTAGGCTCTAGGGTCGCGGGGATGGACGCGGAGCCGAGAGCTCGACGGACGAGATCGTTGAGTGTCGCGTGTCTGTAGGAACGGCCGGCACTAAGTTGGCAATGTAGGCCGTGGCGGCCGAGAGCGTCAGCCGAGCCACCGCAGCGACAGCAAAGATGAGGTTCGCAGGTCCTGAGGCCCAGGCGAAGGCACACCGCGACTCGCAACGATCCCGGGTCAAGCAGGGATCCTATGTTCCGAGAAGAGAGAGCGTGAAGCCAGTGTCCCGACTCAGCTTCCGAAACTGCCAATAATCGGGCCCGCTCGAAGTGGTTACTGTAATTCTCAATTAAATTTTTTAGGCAATTTGATTACAACTGATTCTTGATATTCGAAATACCTATAAAGAGTGAGGTGTTTGTGCAACATTGCTAGCAACGAGAGGTAGGCGCTGTGACTGCGCTCACCTCCAGACGGGTCGGACGCGGGCGGCGAGCGCACTCGCCACTCGTGTCGTGTCTAGTCTAGACGAATTGCATTATGGAGATTTATATACATAGGTACCTAGACCTAGACAGCTATTTATATCAACTTAAAGCTTATTGCGAAGGATTTTTATTATCACTTGGGTACCATTGTCAGGTCTTTGTTGTTGAACTTTGTCTGGGATTGTTTTGTTTTATGTTTGAAGAGACGACTTAAATGATAGCTGTTTTAGATACCTATTTAATTTTGTATTAAAATATGGACAAGCAATTGTAAATTAAATCTTAGGCTATCCCACTGTCGGATGGACAATAATGACATAGGTAAGGAAAGTTATATTCGTGTGAACCCTTATGTCAGGATCGTATTTGGGGAGATTATAAGCTATAGCATTTGTCACTTGTACCTATGTCATAAATGTAGTGGTCTAACTAAAGTGAAAATAAAGGTTGTTGATTTTACTACTTTATTTTATTTCAGATATTGTGTTAGGTTAGGACTATCTTGATAGGTTAAGTACCTAACTAGGTACAAACAATAAAAAATACTTTTTCACTTCTCATGCTCGTAAATTTGGTATTTATGCTGGATGTAGGCGACATAAAATTACTTTTTATGCTCTAGTGCATAAAGTTAAATCTTCGTCAAAGATCAAGGTAATCAGGTGTCAACGGCCACAAACAAAAAGTTTATATACTATATTTTTTTAATAATTTTTATTTTATATAAAACTAAAACCAATCAAATAAATCAATATATGTAATTAAAAGAATATAATAATAAAGGAATGCATGAAAAATAAAAGTTAGCTACCTAGCAAGTGAAAAATTGTTTCCACTGTTGCTATTAAATTTCCTCTCAATCGAAGCGAAAAGCAGAATATAAAACTCGAGCATTAAACCCATTTTCCCTTCGACGTGTCTATCCATCCTCGCCGTACCCGCTCGGGTGGCTATATGAACGTCTTGGGTAAAATGACTCGTTTTATGCTCTCGTTGTACAATCTACTATTTCTCCAACTTGCTCGGAAATGTTCTCATTAATGTTGGAAAAATCGACCGGGAAATCCATCGTTATATGCGTTGACGCGATAATAAAAATTAAAAAAAGTGGTATTAAATTAAAAACCTGCACAATACCTACTGTACAATACTGACATGTCCGGGAAGTCCTTATTGTTGTGCAGGTTTTTTACTTTTAATTTCATCCAAGACTGAAAATTTACCAAACAGCCAGCCACATACAAAAACCGAGATTAAAAAAAACTTTGTTTTCTGCGTTAATGCCAATAATGATTGTGTCCAAATCATAATAAGGCGTATTTAGACTTAATTATATTTTCGGACTGCTAAATATTTTGTAACAAAGGTAGGTATGTTTTTTTAACGTTGTGCGTTTAGAGGCATTGCCGCTTTTAATTTTTTTTGAAGTACTATACTCGTATTGTATGTGGAACCAAATATACGATTCGGACCCAAATCTTTAATATCGAAATTGAGGTGGGAACGTGAATTGCATTTTGTCTAAGATTTTCTGCCGTGTTATTTTTATGAAAATAAAATGAGTTCTACAAGTAGTAACGAAAATATCCTAAAGGGCAAATTTTGTTTAGATTGTAGGTAGATTGTTATATAAACATATTGTGTCGAATAAATATAAAGTTTTAGTTTTATTTCCTCGCATATTTGGGAAAAACAGTATACAGGCCTCGGCAGGAATGTCATTTCCTGGATTCGTAATAATTCGTAGGTATCTATTGAATGACTCGGCTACGCCTCGTCCTTCATAACCATACTCATCCACGAAATAACTTTTCCCGCCCTCTGCAGTAATATACTACTACGTTCACTTAAATATATTATTATCTGTGAAAATATCGTAAGGAAATCTTCCTTTTTTTATTTCGGAAAAATATGGTTTTGACTAGTTTTTCCTACTCAGTCAATCGATTCAAATAATTTTAAAAAATGTCCCAAAAAATTGCAGTTCAGTGCAGGTCACAAACGGTTTTTTCATACACTTAATATGGGCGTCACAAAACTGACTCAGAAAATTTTGTATGAAAAAATTAAATACGTTTTGAAGCTTTTGCTTCCACACTACACACTACACACACTACACTACACTTTTTTTAAACGCCCAGTTTTGTAGGTAAGTAGTAGTAGTAGTAGCAAATTAGGTATATCTTTGCTTGCCCGAATTTCATGTGACATAATATTCAACCGCCATAATATTGTTTCTTATAAATTCATTTGCACTACCTACTCATTGTTAATCACATGACAGAATCTTTGTTTCCTATAATATTAATTTCAATAATTTCATTTTTCATAATCATTGGAATCCATAAGTATCACATGCCACATGACATTAATTACAGTTGTTCAGGCCCCTATCATTCTTAGGTCAGGGCAGGTTAGAATTGAGACAAGGCGCGAAGCGCCTCAGCCACGAGCTTAGATGTTCAGAGAAAGAAGATAATAATATATAGCCAAGATGGATTCAGAAAGAAACACTATTTAGTATTTAATTGAATATTCTATTAAATAATATTATTGCACTTAATAATATGGAAAACAATAAGTAGATACCTATTGCATTCGTATTATTATGACATCTGATTTTCGGGAAAATAAGAATATATCAAATAAATTTTCGAAACATTCGGGCAAATGAAATTTCGGTCATATGAAATACGGGCAAATAAAATTATAGCATTTAACTTTCGGGTAAATAATAGATAACCAGAAAATTTACATTCGTACTCATTTTCTCTACCACTCAAAAATGTTTTTCGTTAACTTTCTAGCAATGCCATAGGTACTAGGTGTCATAGATTTTTACCTCTTTGGACTTTTTACGGGTGTAGTAATATTTTTAAAATCGGCTCCCTGAGCCTTTCTACATAGTATCGCGTGCCGATCGGCGGAAACAGCGTGAATTACGCAATCTTGTAAATTCTAATGCAGTCAAATTGTTATTCCGATTTTTTATTATGTAAGGAACCAATATGCTCTAAGATATGGTCTAATGGCGGCACGTGTATCGTAAAAATTACTCCGGTTTTATTATTCCAGCGTCTAGCACTTACGTTCTACTACTTGATGCTCTTGTTTGTTCAATGATGTCTGCTAGTTACTATGTCTGAATGTTCAAGGTAACAAATTGCATGCTAAGTTTTGTAGGTATACTCAAACATGTCTATGGGGCCGATTTATTAAGCGATAGAAAGCAAAACAAGTTTTGAATAAAATCTCGTCCGGATTGTGTCGAATACATTTGGAATTGTTGACCAAATGTTTGTAAAGTGTTTTTGAACGTGAACACAAACATCTTATTTACGTAAAGCTAATGTCATATGCGTCGACTATTTGTTTTTGTTTTTCTGTTTCTCTATTCGAGACGTACTAAACGATTGCTTTAACAATATTGCTTTAAAATGCTAATCAAACCAGAACCAACCGGTTAAAAACGACTTGAAAATAAAAAGGAACTCAGTTCATCTGTTCGTTTTCTAAAAAGGTACCATTTTAGTTTCACTATGTCCGTCCAACCGCCTGCAGTCGGGCTTAAAGACTTATAGTGCAAGAAAACTGTAATTTTGTATTCGGTAGTATTTATGTGAGCTACACTACAATTTTTTTTTAGGGTAATATACCTTCCTACCTAGCCCCCTTCATGTAAAGTGAGGATGATTTTTTTCTCGTTTAAATTCATAAAGTAGGTATATCATTGGATAGGACCAGAAGCAGAAAGCCAGAACAAGTTTACGAGTAAGACACTGGATGAAATTTTGTTTTCCTACTCAGAATCAGGAGCACTTTCGATTGTAATAGGAGAAAAATAGTGTCCCAGGTTTTTCATATAATTTTGTGTTATCCATTACACTACCGCTACGTCGTACCGCCTAACAGTCAATAAATGTCGTGTTACAAATTAGCTGAACTTAAGTAATTTATGATTTTATGAACGGAATACAAAATAAATATTAAGTTCAATAAATAAGATAATAACACAAATATTATGTGAATGTGAATAAATGTATTCTTTCTTCCTTTCAGAGAGAAATAAAAAAGTACAAAAATTTGTTTTCCGAGATACAGCTCCGTATCGATAGATTCACAGTTAATGAAAGAAAATGTTTGACTGTTACGAAACCCTAACATTATGAATGGGATAATGTTTTTTCTTCTATTTGTTCGTATATTTTACAATATTTTAATAGTTATTCTGCTATGCGGGACGGAGAAAAATACAATAAATTAAAAACCATGAAAATCGGTCCAGCCGTTCTCGAGTTAAGTATAAGTGTTCGAACAAACCCGACTTTGTTTTATAATATAAAATATATATATTAAGATAATGTTGTCTTGAATTAGGTATGAATATTTGAGTTTTCTTTCTTTCTTTCTATACTTAACAGGTGTTTTTAACATCATCAGTATTAGACGTGCGCTGTATTGTATACGTCAACAGCCGCTAGTGCCGACGGATATGAGTCCTTCCTCCGCGCTATCGGCCGGCACTTTTGTTAAATTAGAATGGATGAGGTTTAAAGTGGAGCGGTCGTAACTAACGGTTACCGCGTCCCCGCCTGGCCCGTAAGACAGTAAGTGCAAAATTCGAAATTCATATATTGCCGTCCCGCTTACACTAATATTGTTTAATACGAGAGTGAGAGGGATGAAGGATGCGAACTTCGATTTTTGAATTTTGTATAGTAACCCCCCAGGTTACTGCAAGCAAGCGGGTCGCGGTAGAAATAGGACGTCGCGGGATCGCTCCCCGGGGGCGATTCTTGACATCACACCTGTGAAATTACCGTTCGTTAGCAATGTACATAAATTATAAGTATCATGGGACAAATTACGTCAATTGATCTAGCCTTCAACTAGGCAAAGCTTTTGGGTACTTACTACGCAACAGGCAAAGTATATACCTACTTATGTACTAAACATACGGAGTGCCCGAAATAAGAGATTGTATGATTGATTGTAAAAAAACCGGCCAAGAGCGTGTCAGACACGCCCGAAATAGGATTCCGTAGCTATTACGTAGTTATTAAAATTATAAGTAATATTTTTGTCGTAATAGCTACGGAACCCTATTTCCGGCGTGTTTGACACGCTCTTGGCCGGTTTTAAAAAAATATTACTTAATTTTTCTAACCATTTCGTATTTTATACGGAATATTCCAAGTTTAGGTATATTTTATACCTTAGGCTGCTTCTCAAGAAACCTTAACCGTTATAGTTTTCCTTGTAAGTTTGATATACTTACTACGAGATTCTGAAGCAATTTTATGTGGCCAGATACGAGGTTGTGAAAGTAAGCGGTTGATATGTATTTTCAAGGGGGCACCCGTTCACGATAACGTTCTAATTTCAAAAACTTTCCAGCCAGGAGGATAAAAAGCTACTTTCCACGCAGATTTCGAAGGAGAAAGCTTTTTCGAGCTAGTGAGGTGAAAAATAATTGTTTCAGTTCATTGATAAATAACGGTGAATAATAATAATAATTATTATTATTAATGCAGATCACTTGATCCACAGGTTGCTACGAAAATATTGCTTGAATAAAATATTTGACTTTATCAATTTAATTAGAGGCTCCGTAATCCGCTTATGTTATGGATATCTATGGGCGACGTTGATTGCTTTCCATCAGGTGACCTGCGTGCTCGTTTTCTTCCTATCAAACAAAAAAATCTTGGGGGGGGGCTATGTCCAGCAGTGGACGGTCTTTAAAAAAATAGAGCTGTAACTACTGTTGTACTACTCTGCTCGTATTCCAATTTCAGAATACGAGTATGCAATATTCTATTTATATTCTATTATACTAGAAAATGATCGCTCTAGTTACATTATTTTGTTGACATCAACGATTTTAAAATTTTGAATAGTATTATATTATGGCAGGGTGAATTTAATAATCGACTCTCACAGTAATGTTCGAAATTAGAATTTCACATCGCGCCGTCTCGCTTACATTAATAGCATTTAATAAGAGTGTAAGAAGGACGGTAGAACACGAACTTCGAATTTAGAATTTCAGAGTAGCCCCTGTAGTTGAACTGTCAAATAGGATCTTGGCGGGAGCCGACCCTAAGTATCCCTGGCGCTCGCTGATTAAGGGTTGAGCGCTGATCCTGTTACAGGGGTACAAGTCGCATGAGTGACTTCCCAAAACCGCTCCGAATATAAGTAGTAGGTATTGACTGTGGCTGTGTGTTGTGCAAATGTTTTGTATCCATCAACAACTAGAAGTCGGACCACAAGCAGCCAAAGAGACGGTAGATGAATTTAGAGAGTAGAAAGAATAGCTGGCTTCTATTCGACGTTAGCTAGTTAAATATTGTATATAGCTTAGTTAAAACAAAAAAAAAACGCAGCCGCCGCATAATAGTAGATTGTTCAACAAGGGACTAAAATAAGCCATAATGACACGAAATGTTTAGCCACACGAGTAGAGCGAGGGGTGGCTAGTTCGAGTGGCATTATGGTTGTTTAGTCTCGCGTTAAACACTCTACGTTTCACTTTGAATGCGAGGGAAAAAAACATGTTCTGTTCAAAATTACAATATTACTTTTTAAAAACGTACGCTCCACTGGACAGGCCATCTATTCAAAATTCAAAAAACAAAAAAAATTGGTTGCGCGGTTTTTGCTTTTCTTTTATTGTTTATGAAGTGGTGCTTGCATATTTAGCCAACAGTTTCAAAATTGAAAACTATTTTAAAATTAATTAATTTGGACTATGCATAATAAAATGAATTAATCCTTAATATAATTGAATAGATTCATTCACATTCGTAATCATCAATTATGTTTCACGAAATTAAATCGTGTTTTTTTTTATATTATTGCACAGTTGTCATTTTGAGGTTATTTCCACGCCCTAAAAATCCTCCATTCACACACACCGTGTTGGCTGTTTAGGGGTTTTCATCGTAAATTAAATAAAATACTTGAATCCCTAGAGAATAAAAAGGAGCTTTAGTCCCGATATGCAGAGACTAAAGTAACATTTCATGAGCATGAGAAGTGAAAAACATATTATTATGTATAATATTTGTGTTGTGTTGTATGTAATATTTCTTACACATGACTTTTAGTTGAAACTAGATATAATACATACAAAATTACAATATTAAAGAAAAAAGTTAATTTAATTCGAAGTACCATACATATCAACATTTTTCAATGATGGGCAAGCAGCCAAATGAAGCGTGGTAGAAGCACAGACTTGAAATATCCTAGTATTTCAAGTCTGTGGGAAGAAGTAGAAGCATGGGAAAATGATGATAAGTAGTCCAAAGCTTACTATATCGTAATAAAAAAATTCAAAATTTTCCATCTGCAATTTCGACAATTTGGCAATCTTAATGATATAGATTAAATAAAATAAAATAATAATAATAATAAAAAGACAAAGAAAACTTACCTAAGAAACCTTAACTAAATATATCTATGTTACAATAAAAATAAAAATTATAAAAAGAACACCCCGTCCAAAAGATCTGCCTGTGGCAGAGTTCCCATCTTAATGATTGGACAAAGAACTTGTAAAATATCTTACCCAACAGTAGTCGTCTAAGTTCCTATCAAATGAACATATCGCTAAAGTCGAACGTCTATTGGCATTATTGTTTTATGACATACAAGCGTTTATCAACTTTAGGGTGGTAGACCACATATTTCTTTAGCTGATGGTGCATAAGAAAGGAGGCTTTGTCCCAGCCAGTCGCCAACAAGAACTGTTATTTCTCAGTGCCATATTCTATTCAGGTAATAATATTCGAGGTAACACGATTGGAAATGGAATTGATGTGTCAGTGCCCATAGTTAAATACATTGAACTTTAGATTACCTAATTATTATTCGCTAATACAGCAGGGGCGATAAAAATTGTTTCTTGACTTTAAGTGATTGAATAATTCTCCCGATTATGATGTAGTTACTTACTTAAATAAATTCAGTAGGTAGGTACAGTCTCACCTGAGTAATATCTACCATGGCGGAGCGTGCAAGATTATCTGACGCATATGACCGGTTTTAGATAGGTATACTCGTAATAATCCATGTAAAATATTTAGTTAGACAGTCCAGGTGGAAATCGAGTTGTAGGTATGACGCCACGCCACTGTAATTCAGTCTTATTGTTACCAAATCAATTTATAAACCTTATTTATATACTTATTACATACGTAGTTTGTTGTTGAGGTATATTTAGGATTTATTTCATGCTACATACTTTATTAGTACATTCTAATGTGCCAATGCAAGCCTTTTTTGTCAATAACTGTGTTTAAGTGGTTAAAACACACTTCGAAAACATATCCGAATAATCACACAGATAATTGTCATTTTTTATATGAATAAACTTTACTGAGCTTAATTAATCTCTCTGAATGCGGCAGTCAGCCAGACATCGAAATACATCGATATACTATATACCTAGGTAGATAAACGAAACGAATCTACTACCTAGTTAGATAAACGCTCATTAGATTGATCCCGTGACTAGATTAAATATATCGGTAATACGCGTACATGTAAAAACTAATTCGGGCCGTCTGATTAGATATCGGGCGCGCCGTCTGCTAGCAGTGCTGCCAAGGTAGCAGGTTTTGCGTTAAATGCAGCCACTTTTTAGACACATTTGGCTACAAACTTTAAAGTATTTGGTTACAAGTTGGGTAAGTTTTGATGATTTTAGAGGCAAGAGGTAATGAGTTAAAATAAGTATCATGGATCGATACTTTGTTACACTTATAACTTTCCTACAATTTTTCTATGAAATAGTGTTAAACGAGTCCTGCTTCCAAGTAGATAAAATGCACGCAGTGTAACGTCATTTTAGATGGGTAATTGACAAAGACATTTAACATTTTTTTTTTCAGAACTTTCTTATTATTTATGCTTTAAAAGCTGCTTTCATACCAAATTTTCCGTTATTATTACAGCTGGAAATAATTGCCTTTATAGATTGGGATTTCCCGGCAATTTGAATGGTTGTCTTTTGATTTCATTGAATTATAATTTATTAATCATTAATCATTGGGCTTATACTTTTTTAACAACCGGCAACCAACCAGTGACTCTCCTTGAGTAGTTAGCACTAATGGGCGGTGGTGATTATTTCCCATCGGATCACCCGCATGGCCCTTTGCCTCCTTCTCATAATAAAAAAAATATTCAAAAAATCTTAAAACAGCTGTGTAGCGGCTTAAGTACCGGTGAGTTGGCAACACCGGCTAGTCTGGCCGCCGACACCCGTCCCCTTACACGTGGCAGCGTGACGTCACTTAATAGCGTCTCCTCGCCGTCGAACAGTCTGCCCCAGCTACGTAGACAGGCGTTATACGAATGGAAACGCATCTAGCTTCCTGTTCTCACCAAGAGCAAAACCTTTAAGGGTGAGCGAGAGCTCACAGGGTTTGATGTAAATTATTGCGGTTACGTAATGCCTGTATGTACTTTGTCTACCGCCCGCCCTTCGCGCTGCGGTAGCGTCCCGCGCTTGACCGCAACACGGTAGGGAGACTTTTATAGAACAATTTTATCACTTGTTTATGAAAAATCTTTGTCAATGGGAAGTTGTACCCTATAGATTTTGATTTCCAAGGATTTTGTGTGAAAGGATGTATCTTTTGATAGAATTTTTAAATAGTTTCAGGGGCTGCTAATTTGAGTTACAGTTGATATTAATTTAAACTCGATACCTCCACATAGGTCGTGACAGACTATCAAACAGACAAAAGGACAACAAAGTGTTCCTATAAGATTTCTTTTTACTTTAGAGGTAGGTACAGAACCATACAAATTGCGTTAATTATTCTTCTTTACCTACTAAAATTATTTTCGCAAAAGTACGATGTCTGTCTGATTTTGTCTGTCCGTCTTTTACAGATTAAACCGCTGACCTGATTTAGATGAAATTTGGTATGAAGATAGTTTGAGACTCTGGGATGGCCATAGGATAGTTTTTGACGTGGAAAATTACATTGTCCTCTGGATAAGGATAAGCAAATATAAGCAAATAAGTCTTCACGGTCGAAGACACGGGCGCAGTAAAATATTCTGTGCCACAAGAATCAAGTAGAAGATGGCAGTATTCAATGCGGGAATATCAAAAACATCGCAATTTAACTTATACAGCGAGGAAATGCTGCCAGCATCTTTGGGTCCATGCCGCGGGGGATACTTTTTCAAATTTCTTTTAGTTATAGTTTAAAAGTTATTATAGTTTGTTTTACTTGTATTAATATTTTTAAATTAGTCTAATTTAAATGTATTTTTTTTGTGTATCGAATAAATGTTAAACTAAAACTACCGAATCCTCATTTCTGAGGCTTAATATTCCCAGTTTCTATTCGGTGCGCCGCGAATTATCTCTTGTTAAAGTCAAAGTGATTTATTGCTCACAATATCCCAAATAAGGGCCCTGCTAGGGTTATATCCTGCAGGTAGGGTATAGTCAATTTTTACAATTGTGAAATCGCGAGATTAGTGAGAGATAAGATTTGAAAATTTAAAGCAGTTACCTACTAAATGCGGGCTTCTAGCTAGCACGCCATGGGCGGTCGCGCTGGTACTTCCGTACTGCCCTTAACCTTGAACGCCGCCGTCTGACCCCGTACCTCCCCCCTGTCGCGTCATCGCCACCACCCCCCACACTTTCCTGCACCACCCCTGAAGCTGCCATTCCCAATCTACAGCTTCATACTACAATATGATAAGGACGATGATGAAAATAAGCGCGAAAGGAGAGTTTATAAAAGTGAAAAGTTGTTCTTTTCCTCGCAAAATATGTTAGTACAGTCGAGTTCATAAACTTGTGAGCAAAAATTTGATCAAAATATCTGAACACGCTTAAACGCCGTTAACAATAGAGTCGTGTTCAGATATCTTTGATCAAATTTTTGCTCACAACTTTATGAACTCGATTGTATCATGTCACATTGACTTATTTATCCACTATTTAACTAGGTATCTCTATTTTCGATATCGATATGGGATATTGATAAAGGCTGTAGGTAATTTTATTGAATGTAGGTAGGTGATATTGATTTCATTCAGCAATAAGGCCGCGGTCAAAAAGTCAGCGGGCAGCGGCACGGCGAGCCTGTTCTCTGTTCATTGCGGGTGCTGCTAGGGGTATTACGAAATTCGAAAACCGTCTTTCCCTGGTACCCCGTACCGTCCCTCTCACTCTCGTATTAAATAATATAAGCGTCAGTGGGACGGCAAGATACGAAGTGCGAATTTTGCACTTCGTAGTACCTATAGGGCCAGGTAACCCTGAACTTCGTGACCGCGACCTAATGCTAGGTTTACACGGACTTAGTAAGTACTTGTCATTATTGTAAATAAATGATTAGGGACTTGTCTGCAGAGGGAAAAGTAGCCGTCTACACATTGGTGTTACAGAATGCTGGTATAGGAGTTACAAGACTTCGCCATGGGTTACCACCGCTGATTCGTTTCAAGAACTGATTTTATGCACTTTTCGAATGTTCACACCACCCGACAAGTGATAAGTATTAGTAGATTTTTAGATGGCGTTAGGCACTTTGCTTCGTAAAAAGGGCCAGCTTCTATTCACTAACTACTACTCACTACTACTATTCACTTCTATGCACTAATACATAGCACTTATGCAATATGTTAACACACATCTGACAAGTGTAAGTTACAAGTACTGAGCATTAGCTTTTAAGCTCGTGTAAACCAAGCTTCACAGTCTCTAAGCTAAGCCGGAGGGACAGACTGCATCACGTCGCCTCCAACTAACCCATCCGAAAACACTGCTTGCATACGCCAATGGTGGCGTATGGTGCTCAATCGCATAACTATCATAAGTCACGACACGACTCCTACGTTCCAAATTACATTGGAAAGGTGTAAGAAATGGACTAGTTATATTACTATTTTTTTTTAGGAGAACGTTTTAAAGACAGGTCAAGTTGTTTTGCACAACAAGAGTGTGTTTATGTAACGTTGAATCTACGTTGAACACTGGTTTTTGTTACATTATAAATATACCTCACGAGGCATGTGACACTAATTGACCTAGTCCCAAAGTAAGCAAAGCTTGTAAGTATTACAGGTACCTACTAGGCAACGAATAAAAAAATGGGTATGCTTACATAGATAGATACCTACGTAATAAAATACATATTTAACACCCAAGCTTTGATAACAAACATTCGTATTTTGTCTTACCGCATCAGACTGGTTTTCACCCAGCGATATGCTTTTTTTATTTTATTACGGCAATACTACTTATGTATTTTCTAACCTGGAAGGCTACTACGAAATTCGAAAATCAAAGTTCGTGTCGTTCGGTCCCTCTGACACTTATACTATTTAATACGAGAGCGAGAGGGACGGTACTCTACCGAGGTCCTCTGTGTAATGTGTCGCTGCTGTTATAAATAATTTATCTTCTTTCTTTCTTTCATACAAATGTCTGCCCTGATCATGGATCGAACCCGCGATCTCAAGCTTCATAGTCAAGGTCTCTAACCACGGCTATCTACTGGGCTATCGGGCCGTCAGGTTCAAATGCGACAAAGCTAAGCAACTGCTCGTGCTATCCGTTTAGTACCGAAACAAAAACAAATTGTAAACAAGCATCCCGCTCGGAGGAAATTAATTAACCACCATTTATTCTAATTTCGGCAGCACTGACGACTGTGGTGTTAAGTGATACCTCTTTTGTGGTGTCTTATATTTCATTCCAGGCATCAGAAAACAAAGAAATGCTATCGCAAATGAAGCGCTATGGTAGTAAAGTTCAGGAAATATTAATTGGTAACTTGTTATGCACGTATTGAAGCTTACAGATGGGCGATTCATATTTCCTGGACTATACATACGTACTAGTATTATTCTATTTTATTAGGATATAGTCTCTTGTCATTATAACCGAATTGTACGGCAGGTATCATCAGCCAAATAAGCGGTCTATACATTTTTAAACAAGTTCCTATCAGAATATGTCGCTACGCTAAAGTCGAACATTCAAGTTGACAGACACGTCTATTGGCATTATTGTTTTATGGCATGCAAACGATTATCGACTTTAGGGTGGTAGACCACATATTTGGCTGATGGTACCTACTAGCAAAATCCACCCTGATGCCTTGTCTGAATCATTAAGCTACTTTTTGCAAAATTTCAACTTTCTAAGTCCAAGAATTTGGGCTTGGCGTTGATGAGTCAATCAAAAGGTGAGTGAGGACTTTTATTTTTTTATGTTATTAGTTTTATAATACCATTTACTTTTAACTTAACCAACATAGAACGCTTTCGTGTGAAAAAATCTCAACGAAATCCATCCGTTTGAGAGCCACGATACCAGACGGACAGAGCGACAGACATTGGCGTCAAACTTATACTACCTCTCTTTTTGCGTCAAGAGTTAAAAAAGAAGGAAACAACAAGCTTATGGTTTCTTATTCAGTGCAAGAACAGTTAGCTCGCCTTTGTGAATTAAAATGACTCCGTACGGCGTCCGCTCCGCTTGGTGGGCATAAGAACTAAGGACCAATTTTATAAAATCATGTTTAAAAATATCATTTGAAAATGTAGTAAATAAGCCTGTGCATTGCTACAAAACCATAGCTTAGATTTTTTTTGTTACTAGATACATTTATTGAAAATGAACTACAAAAGTTACTTTTTCCTATTCCACTTTTTCTCCATTTTCATTTTCACACAGATACGAATTCAAAAATCCACTCCCTGGTAGGATACAGCCGTGATTTTAATTCTCTACCTGTTTTCAGAGTAGTTCAATTGTTGAAGTATTACGCTGAATATTTGCAGTACATTTGTATGTACAGACTATAGGTAACAGAGTTATCTAATGTTATTTAGATTGAAGCATAGTGACGGGGATTAATGTTGGTGTTGATGGTGTGAGGCAGTTGGCGTCCGAGTGCCCTCCAGACACCATGACCTTGGGGTGTCAGATGCAGCCGACCTCTTCACCTTACTAGGTTAAAGTCAGAACATATGGCAACTATCAATTTGTTTATACCTAACATCTGCGAACCAGATTGAAAGTAGCGGATAACGCTCGTACTTGTAGCAGACGAGTGTAAAAACATTTAGATACTTGTGCAAGTGCAACACTTAAAATTACTTGTATTACTAGCACTTATTCCGACGTAATTAGGAACTTATGGTACTTTTAAGTGGTTTAAATAAATATTGCACCTACAACCTAATCATGTAATATTATATTATTAAGCAAATGAACATGACATGAATGTACAATTTTTTATTTATTTATAGTTTCACGATGTCTGTCCGTCTGTCTGTCTGTCTGCCCGCGGGTAATTTGACATGAATATACATATCAGTCACGCCAACAAAGTGGTACAATAAAAAAGTAAAAAATTTTTTTTAGGGTATCTCCCATAGACGTAAAGTGGGGGGGGGAGTTCTTTTTTCCAAGGAAAGTTATAGCGGTTAAGATTGCTTGAGAATTATTAGTAGTTTAAGAGTAAATAGCAGCCTAAGGTATAAAATATACCTAAACTTGGCAGATTCAGTACACAATACGAAATCCTTTGAAAAATATTATTTGATTATTTCGTAATGACTACGGAACCCTATCCTGGGCGTGTACGACACGCTCTTGGCCGGTTTTTTTCCTCGCATTCAATGTGAAAAGTAGAGTGCTTAACGCGAGACTAAACAGCACTTGAACTATAACATCTCGCGTAATTATGGCTTGTTTTAGTGCCTTGTTGAACAATCTACTAATAAGACTGTACTTTTTGATAGCATTAGCTTAAAGAAGTTTCATTTTTTCACTAGTCCAAAAGGTAGTAAATCTGAGTAGGTATTTGCATAAATATTGGTTACAGCTTGACACTCGTTTGGCGTTTTCTCAGGAGTGGAAAAGGGTCTTAAAATACGGACTAGGTAACAAAGCACCCATGTCGTGTTACTCGATATAATCCACGATTTCCACAAAACTACAATCTATTGAACCTACTCTTTGATGTCCTTTAGCTGATGCATTTAAAGTGAAGGGTGAGCGACCGGCAGACAGTCGATTACCGATATAATAAATCTGAATAGGTATTGTGCGCCGGCGCATATAAGTGTTGTTGCTTTGTGAATTAAATTCGTGAAGCCGGGGTTCAGAGAGGCGTTGACATCAATTTAAAGAATGTGGCAGGCAATGCAAGAGCCACTTTAGTATGACGAGTTAAATGTCCTTTTACTGCAAAACGAAATTTATTTTAAAGGTAGATATTTTTTTGGCCATTTTTAATTAACTTTCTATGTTTTTTTTATATGTAAATAAATAAAGTAAATCTGGCGTTTATTGACAATTTGGTACGTTAATATTTAAATTCTTTGTACAGGATGGTATTTTATCTCGTACCTTCTCACATAATTGCTAAATCCTTGACAATAATTCATGAATAAAAATTTTAAAAGTAACTTCCAGCCAGATACATTTAACTTACCTATGTGTGTGAGAGTGTCGAGGCAGCTGCGACGTTTATGCTACAACTAGCTGTTGCCCGCGGCTTCACCCCCGTTGTCATTTTTTTTTCCATAAAAACCTTCTCCTGACAATTACGAACACAACAAAAAAAATATTAGTGAAATTTGTCCAGCCGTTCCCGAGTTTTACGATTCAGCACATTTTACGATTCATTTTTATTTATATAGATAGAAGATTACATGTGTTCTCGTGATTGACCGAACGAAAGTATTGACTTTACCCAACCCTACCCAATTATTTTATTGACAATAAAAAAATCCTTTAAAGTCGTTTTAATACCTAATAAACTATATGAAACCAGTCCCAAACCCGGTCTGACGCATATATAGTGCATTTATTTCGTATCAAAAAATGTCGGTTGTTCACATTGAAATAATTTGTTATTATGATTTTGGGGAGGCCTATGTGTCGAACCTGTGGCAATTCAATGGTGCTCTACGTGGGCTGAATATGCCCAGCAGTGGGACATATATAGGCTGGGATGATGATGATGATGATGTCGAACAGTGGACGTCTTATGGCTGATATGAGATGATGATTTGATAAAAAATTTAAACTTTTTAATTTTATCCATTTCATTTCATTTATCTTTATTTTGCTAAAACATGCCTAGACACAGTTGGTACAAATTTTCCATGTATCAGTAGTACAAATTAAATGAATGCATGTTCCGCCACATTGTAGCATGGAAATTTTTAGTAAAGTAATTAAATATAAATTAAATTAAAATGTCTTTCATTCCATTTTGTATTCAAAATAATATGTAAACTAAGTAAATATCTACTTTGTTTACTTTAAAGGTTTCTGCATTGCAGTTTAAAAAAAAACACTCTTACTCGTATCAACTTAAGTGGGTAGCTACCTACTCTACTACAGAAAATAAAAGATGTTTGATGGTTATTGCCTCTGGATTTCCTGCGTTTTGATATGACGACATTTGTTTCATTTGATGAGTAGGGACTTAAGTACTTGTAGGTACTTATTGTTATTTCAGGTCGTTGGCCTGTAATAAGCTCTTTTAGGTTTTGCTGGTTAAGTTGCATCAGGCCGACCGGCACCTGCGGCTTGCGGGTTATTTTTAGATACGTACCTACCGTCAGCGTCAAATATAAGGGACTGCCCAGGTGCTTAAATATATCGCACCACATATATCTAAGCATTTTGGCGGCTCTCTTATACCTATATATTTACGACTCCACCGGTCCGAGATGTTCATAAGTAGGTAATTATAGCGTATAAAAAGGTGACCTGGTGGGTTTATCATAACATACTTATTTTAAAATAAAAGTTTTTAATGATTCAAGGTTAATTGTAGGTATTAGGGGATAAACTCTTCAGCTACCTCTGATCATGCATGATGCATGCAGCTGCGTCAAAATATCGTCTGTATACATCCCATAGATAATAAATATACGTGTGTCAAAATATTTGGCAAAGACTAGGGGTACGAGTATTTAACTGAGCAACTTCTTGAACGATGACGAACAAAGTTATGTATAAATATAATTAGTACTCATTATTTATTTTTATTTATTTAACATAAACCTTCATTTAGTGGAAGATGTTTACGCATCTTCCGATCCCAAGGTTACACCGAAGGGCTAACTGAAAAATCCATGCACACACACGGACTTCATTTATTTTCTACTTACCTGTGTATTTGTACTTAAATGTGTATTTGTGTTATTTTTACTACTACTACGTGATAAGTTTTTAGATGTAAGATTTATTTATTTTTTATGTAATGAACCTGGCTGACACACTGGATACTCTGGATTCCTACAAGTACCTATCACCCAAGCAAAGGAAGAGCGGGACGTTCTAACACAGGCTCTGTAAGCCTAAAGGGAGGTCCCGGAAACTGTCATTTATAAACCTACTTGTAAAAGGAAATAAAATATTTTATTTTATTTATTAACAGCCTTATTCATAAAAAACTTAATTGAATCGGTCTGTTACAGCTTGTAGACGGTTGTGTATGATTATAAACGCTTGCTAGCAGTCTGCTATTGTTGAGCCGCTGATAGACTGATTAGACTCGTTATGTTGGCCACCTTGGCCTAATCTGACAGCAGTGACAGCAAATTAGCAGGGCGACAAATTTCCGATCCGCATGTTTATGTTGTGCAAAAAGCCATAATTGTGCATACTTATTGTTAATTTATTGCTGCTAATTTAGAGGCTGAAAATACTGGTTTTTTTTAAACTTGTCATTTTTTGACTTATAAAGGAACGGTCCGCTAAGCGCTAACAGATATGAATCATGTTTTTTATTTTTTAACTTTTTATTAATAATTAACTCTTTATTAGCGCGATAAAACAAAAAAAAGACTTAGTTATTTTCTATTTGCTAGTAAAAGAAAACGGAACCCTTGTTTGTCACAGGTATTTTATTAATTGCTACATAGGAATGTAGCAGTTTACAAAGATACCTAGGTAGGAGATAGGTAGTACTCGTACCTATTTGTGCAGTCAAAATAAGAAATGTCAACGTCAAAAATTGCCCCTGTCTAGTTAATTTTTTTTATTGTCGAATTCTGGGAAGGAACGAAAAAACGATCAATTAAGACATGTTGCGTTTTATAATGGTAAAGTAAATCTAAGTTCACGCGGACAAAGTAAACATAAATATGTAATAACACCTACTGCCATGACATCTTAGTGCGTCGACATGCTTAATACATCCTCGAGTCAACCGATTTTAAGTTTCAAAGAGGACGGCACGGTAACAGCACAGTGGTAGTAGGTAGTTTAACTTTTAGAGCCTACTTACAAAACAAAATAATTCTCGCGTGAAAAAAAAACTAAGTACCAACAACAAGTAATCCTTGAACATGTAACCCGCCAGTCTGGAAATCAAAAGTGCGCTCTTGAAGCTCTGCAACAAAAACTAGGTAGACAAGTGCTTATTTTTTCCGATTGTCCTTTAAGTCATGACTCATGAGGCTTTTGATACGCAGCATCATGGTATCTCGGGCAGTCAGCCATTCCGTGCGTGGCGTTCCCTAACGGATCTGACAGGTCGAGAGGAACATAGCATGAAGTACATAGACAATATCGTGAGCATGATTTTATTCTAGTTAGGTACTTAATGTTTTGTACAAAAATTTATCCGAAGCCCGTTTCAAAACAAAAAATAAAAATGAAGTACATATACCTACAATGTAGACTTATATAAAGTCTTTGGCGTTGAGCTACATTTTTATCGGTTTGCCAGAGCTGTGGGCCTAGTACAGTTGATTTAATGGCAAACATATAAAGCAAGTAGTATCCCTTTCTAATCAGTATGGTGCAAACAGGATGAATTTCATATGTCCGCGATGAACACTAGTGTCGTGCTACGGACTACGGGTAGGCGGGTGCAGGGTGCATGCACCGTCTGACTCCGCAAGGGCAAAGGGGGCGCTGCATGCGACGCGCCGCCCTTGCGACGCCCGCGGCGACCGCTGCGTTCTCGAACCGGCCGATTACCTACCCATTACGGGAAAAAACGGAGGCTACTGTATTAAGCAAGTTTAATTAGAATACCTTCAAACGTGGCAACATTACCTTCTGTAGGTAACCTACAAAACCCGTAGACACATTAGGGTCAAAATTTATTATTTATTATTTCTAGAACTTCGTTGATAGAAACTGCTGATGGGACCTTGTTTATCAAGAGTAACTGTCAGCCAATTTGATTTCGTAATAAATAACACAGTTTGTACCTAGTTGTCGGAGCTGTTGAGCGCCGTTTTAGCTTAGTAACATACGTTTAACGTTGATGTTATTTCTAGTGCTTTTTAAATGCCAATTAGCGATAATATCGCACTTACTAGTTTATCTTACAACATCTTGGCGAAAATTATCCTTGTTAAGTGCAAAAATTGCCTTTTTATATGAGATAGCGACGAAGTACCAAGACCTCCTAACTAATAAATCTCGAACATGCAACTTAGTTTTAACTAGGGGGTGTTAAGGTCCTCAATCGCATGTCAAAGGTCTTTCAGTTGGGAGGTCTTGGTACTTCACCGTCGATAGGTACCTTCTGCTGTTTGACATAAAAATACGACCCATAAAAACTTTTTATTATTTCGCATAAAAGGTGATTTCTTACGTCGCCATAATTTTTCACTTAAATTGAAGAAACGTACTTTGTTTGCTTTAAATAACGTAACTACGACCATAATTACTTTTATATTTTATTTATATCGTAAATACTAAGGCAATTTAATACGTCATGCAAATTGATAATGTGTTCTAAATAAAATTATTCTGTGTCTGTTGTTTCGCGCGGCTAAATTACCGGACCAATGGTATTGAAATTCAACAAGTCTGCTGGGCTACTCCGAAACTCGAAACTTCCCTCTGACACTTACACTGTTTGATACGAGAGCGAGAGGGACCGCACGACACGAACTTCGAGTTACGAGTTTCGGAGTAGCCCTGCTGCTTTGTTTATTGAGGAAAAAGATTACATTTATCCAGGAAAACGGCAGCTTTGCAGGATAGCGAATTACGCGGAGACGAACTCAAGGTAACACCTACTGACCTAAGTATGTTTTAAACACGACAATCGAGGTCTTTATGAAAACAGTAATAGAGTGCTTAATATAGCTGTTCTGAAGTTACCTACGTGTTCAGTAA
The DNA here is from genome assembly GCF_025370935.1 of Choristoneura fumiferana. NCBI lineage: Eukaryota > Metazoa > Arthropoda > Insecta > Lepidoptera > Tortricidae > Choristoneura > Choristoneura fumiferana. Next base: position 9,168,397 of record NC_133479.1, on the reverse strand, counting down.
TTACTTTATTTTTAAATATTTTTAGTTATAAATATGTATTTTAGTTTGTACCTAATGTATTTATTGTATGGGTCAAGTTTCCCAAATAAGTGAATTTATTTCTTATGTTAATGTTTTAAGGCTTCTATTATTCTATCTAAGTATTCTATTTAATTTTTTTTGCTTGTTTGTTCCATGTAGGTACATACATGTAGTTAACACCTTAACCAATGAAGCCAACCATTCACCAATGAAGATGACATTTTACCAGTGAATTTCAAGCATTCCAATTCAGACGACATTGATATAAAACTATGAAATACTTACTTTCTAAATCTAAAATGTTTCAAGATAAATGAGATTATTATAGGGTAAAACTTATTACACTTTAGTACCACAATTTTATTGGATTATACGAAACTAGCTTTTACCCGCGACTTCGTGCGCGTAGACAACATAAGTAATACAAATATTGTTTTTTTTTATGGAAGGTGATGTAACAGTTTTTAAAACCCAATCTTTCTGAAAACCCAATTGGCCTTCCTACAAAAAAACAACAAAACTACTATACAACAAATAAATATAATTAAATCATCATTGAAAATAATTCGTATGTACAGTCACGTGCAATTAATACATAACATTTCAAATGATGCATTACATACGTTACGTTACAATACGTCTGCAAAAATATCCTCGGCAAAAATGTGTAAGGAACCTAATCTAAAATTCTTTATAAACTACGTTTTTTGTACGTTTATGCGGTGGCGTCAATACAACCTGGCTGGTACGTGAGATTCATTGAGACCAATTAAAAAATATTTCAGTACAACTTTTATCCTGAGAAAGTATAAAGTTCCCGCGGGATAGAAATAAGTCTGTCTAAAAAAACACTAATAGACGTTCCTGACAGTGAATAAATGAATATGAATTCGAATATGACTATAGTAATTGGCTCAGGCTATTATTCTCCGGGAAAATGCAAAATTCCCGAGGGATAGAAGTAAGTAAATATAACTTCGGGGCCGATTTTAAAAATTCTTTCAGCAGTAAAAAGCTTTATACTATGCCTGATTGACAAAGGCAAAAGTTCCTCGCGAAAAGCAAAATTCCCGAGGGGTAAAAATAAATAAGTGGATCTACCGAGCAAAAACATTCTTCACTCATAGAGAGCTACTGTTTATACTGTTTCTGATTGAAATAGGTCATTTACTTATGTCCTGAGAAAGTGTTAAGTTCTTGTGGGACAGAAATGACAATTTTAACCCCATTTTTAATTTTTTTATTGTTTATCAGAGTCTGTAGATTTCTATTAGTGTTTTTTTAATCAGCCTCGAAGTTGAATTCGCTTATTTCCATCCCGTGGGAATTTTGCATTTTCCCGGAGAAAAAGTAGCATATGTTAATTAAGGATAGTGTAGTTTTCCCCTCTTTTTGCGTCGGGGGTTAATAATGGTATTCCTTCGTTACTCATAACATTGTTTATAAATAAATTGACATTTGTAATAATATTTCTTAAATAATATATAAAAATTAGGACGTTGCAAAAAAAAATTGCAAAGATGACAGTAAAGGTTTTAAGTGTCTTTGCACTGACGCATCGGAACTTAACAAGTAGGTACCATAAAATTATAAAACCGTCCCGTGCCGTTAGTCACGATCAGAATGCCAAAGCTTTGTTTCGAGTTTTAGCGGGCATTCCATTGTGCAAAACGTCCGACCGTCGTAAATAAGGCTGAATCATGAAGGTGGGCATTGTAGGACGAGCCAAGGTGGCAGGTGTCAGGCCCTGGGCGTGCAAAGCACAACGACATCGTACAGTAGGTACGCTGTCTTATTAATGCACGTGCAATCATACGAACAATGCGTTTAATTACTCATTGTCGTTCGCAGCGTATTGTTTTACCGGGTTTTCACGGGAGGCTTGTTTTTTAGAAAATAATCTGAGTACCTACATACTGTGGGGACTGTAACTTGGTAAGAGCTTAGGTACTGGGGATCTACGCGCGTGACTTTAAGCTCAGTTCAAAATAAAAATGGTTATTCTTCAATCATTTAGATTTATTGTGGAACTTGGTAGCACTTATAAATACATTTACATACATGGTTCCAGCCGCTTAGGCTGTCGGGAGCAATCTGCGCTCCCCGGCATGTATACCGCTGTCAGTCGGTTTTAAAGTTAAATTCTAGAAACATACAATATAAAAAATCCTATCTTTTTATATAAAACAACGTCAATCTAACCTGCCAGGTGGTCAGTTTTACCACCTGCCAGCGGCATACAGCCTAGTTCCTACAATACCTACCTGCTACTTATTTATTTAGGTTGTGATTGTACCGATCACCTTGAAAATGCATTTTCGGTGACCTAATAAATAATATTTGTTCCTAAAATAGTAGATCTGTCACCTAAATTCAATCACCAAATAATATTAAAACGGTTACCTAAATATTAATTAAAAATTACTTGGAAATAATATCGATCATGATTAAATTGGTTTGAAGAAAATAAAAGTGACATTAAAACTGAATCACCAAACTATAAGTATAAAAATGTTTAAAAATGTTTTTTGTAAAATATGTTTTTATTTCTATTAACTAAAAATTAATTTTTAATCACTGAAAAATAATATTAAATATCAAATTACGTGGCAGGCAGTCATGCGGTTGTCTCTTTCTCTGGCCTTACGTTTCGCATTATAGTATGATGGTGATGATGATGATCATTGATGGTGATGATGATGATGGTAATGGTGATTAATGGTGAAGATGAAGAGGATAATGCTGATGATGATGATTATGGTGGTAATGATGGATGGTAATTTGAATAAATTTAAAATAACGAAGTTTCATGCCGTAAGTATTAGCAAAAAAATGGTCGGTTCTGAGTTCTGCCGCGGCACAGCACGCTCGCTTCGCAATGAAAGTCTTAGTTCTACCTAAAACTCCTCCTCGCTTCGCTCGTCGTCGTACCCAACCAGACCTGTAATAGAATAGGTAGAAGCATTTAATTAAAGAACAGACCTGTTTATTAGGTGACAGATCTATTATTTTGGTAATTTAATTTTGATGATCAAACTATAATTTAAGATACAGGTTTACATTATTCTGATGACTCATACTTAGAAACAGTTTTGATTAATATGATGACTAATATATTTCTTAGGGACAGAAATTATAATTATTAGGGTATTGTAGATTAGTGACATATCTAGTTAGGTATCAGAAAAAACCTAATTAAATGAAAAAAAAACATTTTTAATATAAGCTTTTTCTAATTTATTGAATCAGACGTTACTTTGCGGAGGTTCATATCAATGAACTAAAAGAATTTTCTGCAGACTGTACTTTTCGTTGACTGTACTTGCATTGCCCCCAAACTAAATTTGCATATCAAATTTCAAGTCGATGCCATTAACCGTTGAGAGTTCCGTCCTGCGGAGACGATCCTGGCCGGACTACCAGAATGTGACTACCAGATTATTGTATTGTCACGCAATTTACAGAAGTAAGTATATCAAATTTTAAGTCTGACAACGGGACAGGTGAAAAAGCTTGTAAAAAAATACTATCTTACAGTGCCGTCACATCCTTTGTCGCATCAGCTAATTGCGGTATCTTAAAAAGCTAGAATTCGTTCGAATTCAAGTAATTCCTACCTATTAGGTCATTAGGTATGTTAGGTAAAAAACTTCCAGTCACACTTTTGGTATCGTTGCTACCGTCAACACGGCCCAACTTTTCAAACTCCGCCCATTAATCGGTGAAGGTAGTATATTTTTATTTGTTCAAATATTTGTTCATTGCTTTACAATCCGAGTTGTAAATGATTTTTTTTAATATATTAAAATCACGAAGATATGTGTAGACGTTTTAAATGGTCAATTAGATCCGTCATAGACTATAACGTCATATTCATATACATATATACTACGACGGTCATAGAAAGTTCATACTAAATTTCATTTGTCTAGAAAGAGATAGCATGCAAACTTCAATCGCTGTGCTTGAACCATGCTCGTACTTATATGCTTATTTTTCAACAGATATTGATATTTTACGTCATTCGTTTTATTTTCCGGTTTTCTATTAAGGTACAATTTTTAAGAGAAACTTTGTGTTGCATGCATATTCCCTATTGGTGGTCGGCGCGGCGACAGAGCCCGGGCGGCGTGGGCGCCGGAGCGCGCGTCCGCTACACGCGCCGCGTTTTAGCGCGCATCCGGCCTCGCGCGTTTTCACGCGGCGCTGCCCAAACAGGACTTCCATCTTACCGCCTCGCAGACGCACTTCCTTCGTATTTTTTATCGCCAACATCCTTCGGGTCGACAACCGCGCTTTGTTTTGTTTCCTTGTCCGTACCAGGTTTTTGAGGTTTAGTGTTTTGTATGACGTTCGTGATAAATTATCATGTGTATAAAAAGAAGTGAAGCAAAGCAAATACCACAAAGATGAGAATCGTGCGACCTTTCCGTATGCCTCTGAATCGATAGCTTATTATCTCTCGTTCCGAGATTGACCCCTTCTCATTCCTTTAGATGACTGTATAACTTGGTCTACTCTTACGGCTGACCGGAAAAAGATCAAAACTTTTGAGATGTGGGTTTGGACAGCAAAAGTACCAACACATCCATTCTCGACCAGCTGAATGTCAGAACCAGATTATGCACGATCTGCTACCAGCGAGTACTCGGCTATTTTGGCCATATCGCTCGAAGGGAGTCAGACAACCTCGAGAAACTGATTGTGTTAGGTAGGATAGAGCGGAAAAAGCCCAGAGGATGGTTACTAACAATACTACAATGGTTGTGTAACCATTGCCATTTTTGGCATCACTGATGTCACGTAAAAATTTAGACAAATAGGTAAGGATCGAGTTGTTACAGCGTCACGCCACTGCAAACACCATTTGTATCTACAACCGACCTTAACTATGAATGTTATCCACATAATTTGGTAAAGCTAGATCGCACCGGAATAACTTAGCTCTTAGTAATTAATGAGCAAACTTACTCTTAGAGTCTAGACTTTTGGTTAAACTTTACAATATTATATTTCGTTCAAATTGCGTTCAATAGCAGTTTGAATAAATACTTGTACTAAAGAAACTTAGATAAATGAAGTGTAAACGGACTCCAGATAAGTTCATTTGCGGATAGCTGCCTGCTGCGGCCCACGCTGGGCGCCAGCTGTTCTCTCCCGACTTTACCTGCACTTAGTTAATTTTATTAAATGCTTTATGTATTTACATTATTTTTTCGCCGAGTTTATTCCAGCCGATTCACGATCGATGCAGGTCGCTTTCAACCGAAGCAAGTAGAGGTTTATGGGGCAGGCCTATGTACAAATGAATGAATGAATGAATGCATGAACGACGTCCTACGGCTGATAATGATGATGATTCACCGAAAGTTATATTCCAATGACTTCTCAGAATAGCGTAGTTATCCCAAACTGTATGACGGGTGTCGCTTGTCACTGCGCGAACTGAATTTCGTGGTAACAGGCATTCAGCAGGGCTACTACGAAACTCGAAATTCGAAGTTCGTGTCGTGCGGTCCCTCTGACACTTTCACTATTTAATACGAGAGCGAGAGGGACGGTACGATACGAACTTCGAGCCTGCTGTTCTGACAAAAGCACGGTCGGGGAGCGAGCGGACGAGGCGGCCAATTATTGCTACTCGTATTTTGTTCTAGAAGACTTCAAGTTGGTATTATGTGTCGGAGGGTGTTCGCGTATTTTTTGCTGTTTTAAACTGTTAATAAATTTATTGTTTATATAAAAAATATAGTTAACGTTTAAATTAATAATTAATTCTAAACAATAGGTATAAAACTATGATTAATTTCGTATTATCTATCATCCCAAATTGATAAAAATATTTACAGAGCTAGGTGTTGAGACATGTATTCTTTTTAACCTCTGACGTAAAAAGAGGGGTGTTATAAGTTTGACGCCAATGTCCTGTCTGTCTGAGGCACCGTAGTTCTCACTGTATTTGAAGCGAGTTTCCTTGCGGTGGTTCTTAGCTATATTTGTTAAAAATCGGTTCAGCTGTTTTTTCAGATATCGAACTTTGCAATGACAACATCGGGCATTTTCAACATCTCTAAGTTCGCTAGGTTAGTTCCTAGTTATTTCCAAATGAAATTTCATGACAATGGGGGCTAAAAGACAGGCGAAATATCGCTAGATGGCGTCAGCATCGTGAGGTTTTTTGACGTCTTGCTTGCGATTGGCTCATTTAGTTATTAGCCAATTGCAAGCAAGACGTCAGACAAGCTCAAAAAGACCGTAATTAAGAACATTTTCCATCGGTTACGTGTTTTTCAACGTGTGGGTCCCTATTAGTTGCTCGTAAAACTACTTCAGTAAAAAAAAAGTTCAAACATATTTATTAAGAAAACTTTAACTAATAATATTTGTCACAAAATAAAATACATGAAAACAAGGAGGGGTCGCGGAATATTTCTTTATAATTAAAGGGTCGTGTCATGAAAAAGGTTGAAAAACACTGGGTTACATAATGCAAATGAAACTTTATTTAAGGTTGGCGTACTTATAATAAGTTTGCATAACAGAGATTTGGAGAGCTTCATGGAATTGGAGGCAACGTCCAGCGGGGCGGCGGGCGCCGGTACACTCGGGCTAGTTCCAACTCTACGCACCTCTTTTTACATTTGCTCCAATTTTACCTAAAGAATAACTAAGAAAGGGTTGTGGTACGGCGTGTAAAGAAATATTTTTTGGGATGGCGGAAGACTAGGGGCCCCACTGGTGTCAAAAAGTATTTTTAAATAGTACAGAAGCAGTCACCTTATTCGGATCTCCGACCGATGATCAAAGCGAAGGTCTTGCAGGATAGTTTATATGCATGATATATTATTATTTATAAATATCATTTTACAGTCTCTAAGGCTTTCAATATGTATGAAACTTATGAATATAACACAATTGAGTTTTTTCTTTTGCCATAGAGCATCCTTGCAATGCAATACAAATAGCATATAGCCAAAAGAAGATTTACTGCGCGAACAGCGTGTTTGTGATAAAATGGAACATGTATGGTGGAGTTTTATTAGATTGGGACAGATTTTGGAGCCAACCCGCAAATGTAATTATTAGTCACATAAACTACTACCGTTAATTTTGTCACGCATCTAACAACAATAATTTAGCCTCTCACTTGACAAACAGAACATAAACCAGTACACACCTATCCTAAAAAGACAACTCAGTCTCAGTGCACCTATGCACATAAAGGTGAGTAAGTACTTGGTACAGCTGGGCACAGCCCGTGCATCGTACATGGCTGCAGTGAGTGCATCGGCCGCCTCCCCCCCCCCCCCCCCTCGTGCCGCGCTGCACCCCCGACGACATCAATTCACTCATCTCAAATAATCCGTACATTGACGTCGCGAATGCACCCATAATCTCGCTTGTATAATTTGAAATGCATTCTTAGTGTTACCACTCCTCAGGTTTTTTCGGGATCATTAACAGGTAAATATAAATAAATAAATAAATACAGCATTTGATAATTTTTGACATTTTCATAATTATATATTTGAAAATTTTTGAAATGCAAATATGTGGTAAGTAGGTATAATATTAATTGATTACTTATCCTTTTTTTATCTACAATATAATATTATTTTTATATAATTAATGATGAAATTTACATTAGCATGATTACCTACTATTTAAAGTACGATTCGATTTTAAAACTTTCTAGTCCAATGTACAGTAAATTGTGTTGATGCACACCGATTTTTAGGGTTCCGTAGCCAAAATGGCAAAAACGGAACCCTTAGTTTCGCCATGTCTGTCTGTCTGTCTGTCCGTCCGCGGCTTTGCTCCGGGACTATCAATGCTAGAAAGCAGTAATTTTGCAGGAATATATATGTAAACTATGTTTTGCAGGTGGTAGGACCTTGTGCAAGGTCCGCCCGGATTGCTACCACCATCTTGCTCGCTAATCCTGCCGTGAAGCAGCAGTGCTTGCACTGTTGTGTTTCGGCGTGGAGAGTAAGACAGCCGGTGAAATTACTGGCACTTGAGGTATCCCATCTTACGCCTCTAGGTTGGCAACGCATCTGCATTCCCCTGGTGTTGCGCGTGTCTATGGGCAGTGGTGATCTCTTACCATTAGGTGACCCACTTGCTCGTTTGCCATCCAGTCGAATAAAAAAAAAAAAACTATGCCGACAAAATGGTACAATAAATAATTCAAAAAAAAATTTTTTTAGAGTACTTCCCATAGACGTAAAGTGGGGGTGATTTTTTTTTCTCTTCCAATCTTGTAGTGTGGGGTATCGTTGGATAGGTCTTTTAAAACCACTCAGGGGTTGCTAAAACGATTTTTCGATTCAGTGATTTGTTTGTGAATCTAAACCGGTGGGTGGAAAATTTGAAAAAATTCAGGATGGTAGTAAGCTTATCAAAGTTACAAGAAAAACTATAACGGTTAAGTTTTCTTGAGAATTATTAGTAGTTTAAGAGTAAATAGCAGCCTATTTGGAATATTCCGTACAAAATACGAAACCTTTAGAAAAATATTTCTTAATTTTTTCGTAATGGCTACGGAACCCTATTTCGGGCGTGTCCGACACGCTCTTGGCCGGTTTTTATAACAGCCTTTGTACCATGACTCGAGCAAATAAAACTTTGACTTTGACTTTAAATGCCATCGCCCAGCGAAATTAAATATAGATAAAGAGTTTTGACTGCGGTTTTCTCAATTAATGACACTGGGATTTATAATTATACCTACTGTTATTTTATATACGAAATCTGTCATTTGATTGCGATCGCGAGCGTCAGAAACGTTACGCAATACGGCCTCTGATCTCGCAAAGGCTTAATTTGACAATGACTTTCTTACAGTTAGTAAGTTCTATTTCCTGTTCTTTCGTTCTTTATAGAAGGTACCTATATCTCATTTTTGTCAAAAAGTTGTAGTTTGACCCTATTAGCACTGCCACACACATATTATAACATCAAACGATAGAAGCAGCCAGAGATACCTTTGTTAGTATACTTTTGATGTACCTAGGTATTTAAACATTAAGTTGTCCGTTGTTACAGGGTTTACCATTGAATTGCCGACAAACGTTTAATCGAATAATGACTTCAAAGACAACGTTTCACATAATTTCATTTCATTGACAACGGATTTTTTTTTGTATGTTTTCGCATACAAAATCTGTCATTTGATTGCGATCGCGAGCGCCAGAAACGTTAGGCAATACGGCCTCTGTGTAAAAAGTTGTACTGGTATGAATTGCTAGGGCGGTTTACTAATGTTTCGGCGAAAATTATTTAGCAAATTATTAGCTCCCAAACTATTAATCCCATATTTTAATTTAGTCGAAATGTTATTTCCCAACTCAACGTTTCGCACTGATATCATTTCCCAACTAATGATTTGGTAAATTATTATTATGCAAATTATACCTGGATTTTTTTAAAGATGTCATTTATGTTTTCGTCAAATGTACCTATTGATTGGCACACCTTAACTTAGCAACATATTGAATGGCATCCAACCTACTTTCCTAGTGGCAGTTATCCTGGCTGCTATAAAAAAAACCTGACATCATTCTGAACCTAAACTATCCAAGACGCTTCTGCTCCGAACCGTCTTGCTCGCTCGTTACGCTCGCTCGCACAAATCAAATTGAAGTAAACCTATGCCATATAAAAAATGGCCAAATGTTATTTGCCTAAGCCAATCATTTGCTAAATAATCTTTTTCCTTCACCGTTATATATTTTTTTAATTTAAATAATTAATTATTACATACATAACAATATATTTATAGTACGCCTAACTGTAAAACAGTTTGTTGGCTTCGCGCTCTGGTACTAAAATTCTTGTGCAAAGTGATCATATAAATACAAAATATGTATACAAACGGAGACTCAGTCATACCCATTTAGATTTATTGCGTTGCAAATAAGGCTTATATCCGTTTACCAATGGATAGTAAGTTACGTGGATAGTATATTCTGATATTTCACCTTTGTAACCTACCGACGACAAATTTTATCAAGGTGTGATTACGATACGAACGCTCTATCAACCTAATTTTCTTCAGCGCACCTCTTCATAATCGGTGGAAACTTGGATGGGCATACGTATTTATATGTATATCATGTTACTGGTAAAATATGAAATTTAGGCACTTCAGATAGTTTCTAAAATATTGTGCATATTTCATAGGATGCCTAATACTTAACTGAATTAACTTGGTTCAATGGGACCTGGTTAAGTGAAAAACCTCTATGACTGAGGCTCATTCTGACATGTTTACCTACACTGAATTACCCTTATTAGCAAACATAAGAAACCTCTAAACCAGGAATTAATTACTTCGATTTATCGTCATAATTAATTCGATTACTACGGCTACTTTAACAATTTTATTGGTATTGGATTGTGTAATTGGAATAACCGCAATTCCCTGGAATAATGCAACTTCGTCATACAGATTGCAGATAAATTAGTGTTTTTCTTCATTTAATAACTGAAATAATCTTTAATATTAGAATCCTCCATAAATATTTATTTTTCACGACACTGCTCGAAAATGTGGCCACAGATAACGTATACACAAAAGTGCCTAAGTATAAATGTCCACGACGGACATTTGTATGGTAACAAAATATTGCACTTATACAAAACGTCTTTGAATAAGTTTATACTAGTTAAACTTAAAGTACGATTGCCTCATTTAGTAGGACAGTCTTGTCTTGTCGCAGTTCATACAAACCATAAGTATCAATTAAAACCGAAAGAAAGAAAAAAAACCATTTTTTTTTTGATTGCCACATATTATGTAGGTATGTCAAATAGAAAGCAAGTAAAGAGCAGCAATTTATTTAATAAACGTCTATTTTATTTTTTTACATTAAAAATTTTATTAACACCGAAATATGCACAGTGCCGGTAACATATACGGTGCGTCTACGTCAACTGTGGAGTCACGTACGTAATCGACGCGGCGCAGGTCGGAGAGTGTCGAGGGGCAAAGGGGGGAGGTGGAATTTCGGCGGCCTTCCTAAAGAGCCTTCAGGCTGACGCGACGAACCGTCTAGACGTCTGGCGCCTACCATGTGTCCCCGCACTATTAACTTCAATTCCAAATTCAAACAAGTTTTTGTTTACGCCAGCCAGTTTTGATGCGTTTCAAGTTGTTTGGAAGACGTTTAGAGTGTAGGTACAATGTTCTTAGAAATATTTTCAAATGATTATTAAAGGAATTGGGATGCACCAAAAAAAAAACCTATAGTTTTTATTTTATTTTTGGAAAGAATAGGATATTTTAAGATATTATCATTTTCATTGTTTTTGAATTTGGATGAGTATTTAATTTTTATATTTATTTTACGAAATACTCTGGATGACGTCACAGTGAGACAGCCACGTTCCATTGCCTAGAAAAAATCAGGTCGTACCTTTAGGTCGTACATAACATAATCTGTGGCATTACAATTTGACAATAATTCAAGCACGGCTTAGGGTCCTAAATGAACCATGACAAATAGTTATATTTATTTCTCTTCTTTTAGCTTCGATTATTCCTATGTTTGTTTACTTAATGGTGTGATAGTAAATGGATATTTTTATTTAAATCTGATATTTAAATTCTTTTGTATTTACTTGTAACGTAGTAACTTAATAATTTAATTTGTAAAAATACATTGGAAATACCTACTCGTATACATTTCGGACTTTACGATAAATGACAACTGTTTAAAGCCGGGTGCGCATCATGTGATTAAAGTTCTATCTTTGTCACTATTTGCTATTATAAGCAGGACAGCCACATTTCAAACTGTCAATTTGCTTAAGTGTGTAGACCTGCTTTATAACTGCCTTTGTTGCGAGAAACTGCAGGGGTCAAATGAGGGTCATTACTTAAATTTTGTTTATTTAATTCAGTTTATCACATTTTTGGAATCTGATTTCTGAAAACGCTTCACAAAGCCTATTTCTCCTAATGGTTTTCGATTTATTATATGTTGTCAAAATTAGGACATCCCATTGCATTGTGATTCGCTACGTCGTGCTTGTCAATTATAATTCAATAGGTATGTTTTTAAATAACGAAATCGTCGTTAACAGGCTCTACCACAGAGCAGGACGCTGTTTTGCAATACTGAGTCAACTCACTGTCATTTTGCAATACAATGCCAACTGTTAAAATTATTTTCTAAGGGTTAAACATTTTATTGCAGAATTAATCAGGGTTAAGTATGTGTTTGAATAAAAAATGTTTTTAAAGTCTTGTTTTTTTATGGGTATTGGTTGATTTAAAATGCGAATTTAATCAGTGCACTTAACAGTTTCGTGTACATTATCCCTATTTCTTTCGCAAGGTAAACGATAAGTTGTCATTGCCCATTGGTGGAGTTTTCCTTTATAACCATCTGTCACTTTAAGGAGCGTTATACATTATCAGTGTTTTATCTTTTATTTTGCATTACGTGTCGTTCATATTAGAATATATAACATAGATTAAATTGCCGAATTGTTTTGACTACGTACTTATTAATTTTTACAGCTTTCTTCCATCAAGTTATGTATTCTCTTCTGCTAAGTCCGACCACGACAACTATGTCAAGAGTGTAAGAACACTACACTCGGTTGAGAATAAGATGTGAACCTTCATGACTTCTTCTTCTTCTTGACATCGTGGTGATTTTATTTTACCTTCCACATCGCGGTTTGCAGGTAGCCCGGAGTTCGTAGTTGGCCACAGAGAGCGCTGCTGTCCATTCTCCCATCTGGCACTATACTACGAAGTGTAAAATTCAAACTTCGTATCTTGCTGTCCCTCTGACGCTTATAATTATTTAATACGTGAATGATAGGGACAGTACCATTCGAACTTCGATTTTCGAATTTCATAGTAGCCCCCCAGTTCCTTTAGCCGCCTTTTACGTCACCCACAGGAAGAAGTTAACAGTTACATGTTATATATATCTACATATAGTAATGTTGAAACTAAACTAAATCTGTAATCAAGTCATGTAATTAGGTCCATATAAATTAGTTCACCTATTTACTTAGATGGTACCTTGCATCTATGTAGCTGTGGTGCTCAGTTTTAGCGAAGAAGCAAGGTAAATTACTGTTGTTAATTAAGTTCCACTTTTCTTAATTATAAACCTAGCAACATCTTGATTGATTCAAGCATAACTTTACGGAGGTCCATATCAATAATATAAAATATATATTCTGTAGGTTAAAATTTTTAACAAAAGAATTAAACCGCCGAAAAAACTGAAAAGCGAAAAAAATTATACCTTTTTCATTTAACCTTAATCTAGGTAGGTACTAGTTAGAAGTCGGAGCACGAGCCAGGAGGAGTGATAGGTAGAAGCCCATCAGATATACTCCTGATGGCTTCTGCTGAGGCCCCGACGTCAAACTAGTACCTAGATTAAGGTTAAATTAAAAAGGTTAATTATTTTTTATTTTGCAGTTTTATCGGCGGTTTTATTTTATATATTTTTTTCCCACCCTTGGGGTTTTTTTCCAAATTTAAATATATGGTACCAACTTCAAGGTATAAAAAGTAATAATAGAAAAGAAAGAACATAAAAATGAATTATAAAATCAGATAACTGTAAAAAGTTATGCCTCGTCATTCATTACAATCAGTGACTGAACAATCAATCATACCCTGTTTTCCTACCATTAGGGTTGGATCTTTCTTAAAATATATATGGAACCATCTTTCCAATAAAAAAAATTGCCAACATCGGACTGCTCTGTAAAAAAATATTTATTATACGCTTCGACTTGAGAACCTCCTCCGTTTTTACTTCGGTTAAAAAAAAGAAGCAAAGGTCAAAAATATTGCATTTAACTATACATATGCATACATATATGTAGGTATAGATGTTACTCCTCCACAAAAGTGTTTACCGTGGTATCTACTATAAGGCTGACTTGAGCTTACGTATGCACGTAAATTTAGTAGTTTTAATACATTATATCCTAGTCAAAAAATACAGCATCGCCATGCGCTGTAAAATGGTTTTTTTTTGTCTACGCTTTCCTTACACGATAGAAGACGACACCTTCCGCCAAAATTCGGAGCATGGGACATTGCTGATGCTTGCCTGCCACTTGGAGTCCAACGAGCTAAAATCGTAAGCCCTACTAGACTCGAATGGCTAACCCGCGCATTTTGAAGCACGCTAGGCGAACTCGCAAGCGAATCGCCGTAGCATTGTTGAGACGGGCTCGGGCGGCGAGGCGGTGACGTATCAATAAATCCGTGTCTCGGCTCGGCAAGGTCGGCGCGAGGGCGCGGGCCTAGTTCCGCGCGCCGCCGTCGCCGCCAGCGCCAAACAATGGCAGACAGCGGGCGCGTGACTCAGCGAGCGACCACCGCGTCTGCCAACGCCGAACGCTCCACACAAACACTTTGTTGCTCGGTGTGGCGTTGGCACTTGCCGTCAATCTGACGACCGAATAGTTGATTGGTAGAGAACCTGACTACAAAGCTTGAGGTCCCGGGTTCGTTCCATGTTCAGGCCTAATACTGTATGAAAAATACGAATGTTTGTTCTCAAGTCTTGATCTTTTGGGTGTATTTATCGCACTCCCAGACTAACACCGCGTCAACTCAAAATAATACACCATTTTAATTTAGACTTAAGTAAATCAAATTTCTGGAAGGTCTAAAATTTAGACCTTTGACACCATTTTAATTTAGACTCTATATTTATCCGTTGCCCTGTGGCTGTATCCATAATACCTTCGCTGACTTTGGGACAAGGTCAATTAGTGTCAAATTGGCCTGCAGTATTCTTTATTTTATTTATCGTTTTAGAAGTAGATGAGATAGTTAACCTCAAGCCTTCTGACTATAAGAACCAACATTATATTGGCAGAGTGCGACGTTTCCACAGGTAATCTGTAACTTCTTCATAGGAGTCCTACATTATACCTACTGATCGAGAGAGTATGCTGTAGTAGGTACTCGATGACAAAGCTAAAGTGCCTACAGGTATAGTACTAAATTAGCATATTAGGTACGAATACAGATGAGCAAGTGAGTGCCAAGAGTCTAGTCGCTGCTAGACCTGAATATTATATCAAGCACCCTACACTTTTATACTAACCAACCACCGACCCAGTAAATAAAAAAAAGATTTGATGAAATTCGGAACGCCGTTTATCACGGTCTTGTAATAAAATGTGAGTCAGACGAGTGTAACATCATTCGGAAATTCAGTCTCAAGAATGAGGTGGGTATTTTTATAGTAGTCAGGATCTTCGTTAGATTTATGCCGAGGCGGGCACGCGCAGCGCAACTTTCTTATCGTGTGCAATAGTCCTACATTTCTGACACTAAAGACTACGTGATTGTAATACTTAATACGATTTTCAATAGGTTAATACAGCACAATAAAGTAGGCTTTTAATACGATTCACAACTTTCTTTCTAACAATGCTGGTATTGTTGGTCTTCTCATACAACATTTTATCGAATTCTGCACTAAAACGCCACCATATTTATTCCTCAAATAAGGAATCTTAATGTAAATTGCAGTATGCATTCACCGGTGTTGTGTAAACTGCAGTGCAATGATAACACCTTGATAGCGACGCGGACCTCGTATTACACAACTCAGGTTAGGTTGTCTGTCTGGGCAAATGTTTGTGTTGCGATAAAGCATAACTTGCAACCTGCTGAAATAATTTCCATGTAACGTTTTTGATAATGATAACAATTTAGAAGTGAAGCAACAGACAATTTTACTCACAGAAATTGACGAATGGTGATGCAATTTTTGAATCATATCCGCAAATACGTGATGACTCTTATGACGATGATATATGTTTTTGTTGTGGTAATGCTTCGGGTATGTTTATATAGTTTACAATTATACGATATATATACAACTTTGCTGCGTAAATACAATATCTGTATAAATAAAAATGAATCGTGAAATGTGTTGCTAAGCGCAAAACTCGGGAACGGCTGGACCGATTTCGCTAATTATTTTTTAGTTGTGTTCGTTATTGTCAGGAGAAGGTTTTTATGGAAGAAAATTTAGAAAAATTACAACGGGGACGAAGCCGCGGGCAACAGCTAGTTTTAAATAAAATTATAATACTAGGAATGATGATATTCCTTTAAAAAGCTCTTTACTGGGTACCTAACTACACAGTGTGTTACCGGGCAGCCAGGCTTTTTTTAAGGCAGTTTCGGAACCGGTTTATAAAATAGCGGTAAATACCGGTTTATTTCGGTTTTACTCCGAACTTTCATAAGAAAGCGAACGTTTTTAAGAACTTAACTATAACCTAAATAAACCGGTTTATTCGACGAGTGCTGACTGCTGGCCGGTCGGCGACGGGCGGCGACGTTTATCCTGCGCCGGAATAAACCGGTTTTTATTGTTATAAACCGGTTAATCTGACAAGAACTTTATGGAAATGTTCCCTTAAAAACCGGATTAAAAATAACGGTTTCGCGAACGAAACCAAAATGAAAAGGTTTTACGCCAAGTACATGAAAACGGTTTGGTTTAACCGGTATCCGAGCCTTGGCAGTTAGTACCTAAGCAAATAAGTGTAAATGACAGCCAACATTGATTATTACTTGTCAATTTACTTTGCTGTACATTGCTGGCAATTATAATTATGCGAGAAAGTTACCAAAGTCTGAATTTTAGTTTGTATTTTATTACAGATATTTCCCATCTAGGCTTCATAACCTGACAGGCCTTACCCAGTACCCATACTGGTAGGGGTATCTACGAATAATAGGTGGAACCTTACTTTCAGAATTTAGCATTAGCTATAAATTTATTTTATGCAGTGTTAAGTGTTCGCACGTTTAGCATAATAGTGTATTAGTTCAAATGCCAGCCAAGAACAATGGTTATCCGACGCTGTATTAGTGGCAATGAACAATGTAACATACAGACGTCGGCCGCTGTGAATGACCTGAAGAATACTTGCGACGGGTATCGCTCGTAGTTTCTGCTACGATTTCTATTGATATTTTGTTGTACAGTAGGCGGTAAAACATTTTTCTCATGCGACGAAGCGTGGCGGGTAGACGCAAGGCGAGGACCAGCGGAGCGGCGCGGGAGCGGAGGCGGTAACGTGAGCGGGTGTACGCTAATTAAGGGGCTATCAGGATGTTTAACAACTGCTGGCTCGTGCTGAGGCACCGACTTCAGACTGGTAGAAAATTATTTTCATGGTTTTTTGTAGCCGGTTCTATTTTTTGTTATAAAATATATTTTTTCACGCTTTTTAGTGTAAAAGATCTAAGATACAACCTCCTCCTTTTTTTGAAGTCGGTTAAAAGTCTTCATCTAAGGCCGCCTTTACACTTGTGAGTTACTTCCGTTATATTTATGCAAGTTACTTACGGTTGTATTTATCACTGAAAATAAACATTACATTAAATAATTAATGCCTATTTACACCAGCAACTACAGTAACCAGTAGGAACTAAAATCCTTTTTCATCGGCGCCAAGTTCAAGCGGCTTTGTTTTGTTTTTGTCTAGCCATTTTATCGGTGGAAAATTTAAACTACAGAGCACGGAATTTTCGCGAGATTTTTGATCTGTCATAGTGACTTCTCACATAGCGACTTCCGATATCCAATAATAATCGATACACAACATGTTAAAAAAGATTAAAAGTAGAGGTCAACAATAGACGGTTTTATCGTTAAAAAAACGATCTCTTACAATAGCGAATGTAACGCAAAGCTCTGCGCAGGGGCCGACACTAGCACAAACCGCCATGATAACGTTCACTTTATAGTTTGTCACCATGACGGATCATGATTTATTTATTGGTAACAAAATAAAATTATATTATTTACATTGAAAGTAACGATAGAGCTACATTTTAAAAAATAGTGAAACATTATGAGATTATGGTGTATTTAAGACATTCAAAAAGCTGTTTACGGTTTGTGCTATATAGTGCTGCATTCTGATGGCAGAACATTGCAGTAATATTCCCTATTAACTTTCAAGCCATTGAAAATGTGAAATAGTTATAAATATGCATTATGCAATGAAAGCAATGAATAGTAAAAAAAATGTAATTTAATAATTCAATTTCATATTAAAAGTCTGTTGCAGTGCTAATAAATGTCCATTGGTAGAGTCGATAAGTTAGAAGTCACTGTTACCGATCAAAAATTCCGCGAAAATTCCGGGCTCTGGTAATCAGTAACTTCTCAACTTATCAATTTAGTTCGATAAGCTGTGAGACGCAAACTCGAACATGTTTAGACCAGTAATTTTCCAATTTATGAAAGTAGTAAGAAATTACGGTAAACCACTTACAAAGAGTGTTTACTCGTACATATGAAAATTTAGCCTAAGTTGCTTACGTTACTGACTTACTTAAGTAAAACTCACAGGTGTAAAGGCAGCCTAAGACCAAGGTATCAAGAGCCATAAACAAAAAAGTCTCTATATAATTTTTTAATATTTTTTATTTAATGTGAAACTAAAAATCAATTAAATCAATCAAAATTAATAAATAAAACTAAACTTTTATAATTATATATAGCAATGCATGAAAAATAAAAGGTACATAGTAATTTAACAATTTTTTCCACTGTTGCTATTTAATTCTCTCCATCGAAGTGAAAAGCAGAGTGTAAAACTCGAGCATTAAATCCATTTTCCCCTCGACGTGTCTATCCACTCTCGCCGTACCGGCTCAGGTGGCTGTATGAGCGCCTCGGGTAAAATGGCTCGTTGCATGCTCTTTCTTTTAGTAGTAGAGTATTTGCATACACAGAGTTGATGCTCCTTCACTCTACATGCCATAAAGTTTACAATTAATGGCACAATCTCACTTTATAATGGCCGACAATCAGGTTACTCAGAAATCTTACTTTCGCTCCGGTCCGATATCAACTGTCGCATTAATTATTGATTTTTATCTAGAAATTAAATAAAGACTAAGCCACAAAAAAGCAATGTCATCTAATTCCACAATAGAATTCACCGTTTTTAACCGGGACTGAAACCCATAGTATGTAAAAGTCCCACTCCTGCTGGCTCGTGCTGAGGCACCGACTTCGAGCTAGTACGTACCTAGCAAATATTTTCAAGGGTTTTGTAGTCGGTTCCATTTTTTGTTATTTTTTTTTATTTTTTTGTAGTCAGTTTTACTTTTTTGTTAAAAAAAATCTTTATGTAGGTTTTCGCAACACGCGTCATTGACTATCGCTGTCTTGTGCGGCAACATGTACTGATGGCAGATAGATGTCCTATTTTCTGAGGTGTTTAGTACAGAGCTAAATATACACGAACTAAAATTACTTACGTACCCATTACTTACGTTATAGTAGATATTAAACCCGTGAAGTTAGCAACTATGTAGTAGAACCTGCGTCGAACTTAGCTTGCAACCAGACGCGGTCTTGCGTGCTACCAATTTTACCTTGCTAAGTACTTCACACCCACTCGTCCAAAATCAAAATCATAACGTATATATCTTGCAAGTAGGCCACAAAGGGCATACATGTCACTTTTTTATAGTACCAGCGCTTTCGGAAAGACTATTATTGCCAAACAGCTATGTCTGTGCCACAGGTCTGTGCAATACGCAAAAATTCTTATGAAAACTCTCCCTCCTCCGCTTCCTCATAAATCAAACACACCCAACAAGCTCACACGTTTTAGACTCAATACTAGTTTTTCTCAAAGCTATATCGTTTGCCCTGTATTGCCGTTTCGCACATTTTTTTTCCAAATGTTTCATTTCCCAAGTATTAAATTCCTTTTTTTCAAGTTTTTTTTTATTTATTTATTGTGAAACAAACAGTCATATATAAACATGAAATTGAGAGTATTAAAATTTTGTCAGAAAGAGCACAGTAGGTTAGGTTAGGTTTGTTTTATGAAAGTCCCAAAATAATATGGTTTCGGATTCAGAGAAATTTGATATTTTGGAAATAAAATATTTGTGAAAAATATTTTGCCCAACCGGCAGAGAACCATCGTTTGCACGACCGTTTTTAACCCCCGACGTAAAAAGAGGGGTGTTATAAGTTTGACCGCTATGTGTGTCTGTGTGTGTGTGTCTGTCTGTCTGTGGCACCATAGCTCATAAACGGGTGGACCGATTTGAATGCGGTTTTTTTTATTTGAAAGCAAGTTTTCTAGTGATAGTTCTTAGACATGTTCCATCAAAATCGGTTCAGCTAAGATATTGAACTTTGAAGTGACAAAGTTGGGGATTTTCCAACTTTTTCTTGGTTAGGTTAGGTTAGGTTATTTAACAAAATAATTAAGGAGTGGTCGTCGATCGTCCGCATCTAGCAATCAGCGACTTTAGCCAGGTCATATCTTTTGGGCAACATAACTTAAAGGCGGAATATAAAATACTTAACTTTTACTTAAAACAATACTTTTTTGCTGACTTTACTTATTGCTGGCTGCACTAATCCATTCGCATTGTGATCCGACCTACACAATTTATTCTAAATTTAATATTAATATTTATCCGACCATTGGAAGTGATTTAAAATTGACTTCCAAGATTTGACTCTGATTATTACTCGTATCGTAATTCATTAAATTGCATAATTGTATGTTTTACAACATACGAATAAACATACATTACACACACACAGTAAACATTCAGTACAGTACAACATACAGTTAAATAATAACTTGTAACTTAATTCAGAAGTTGTCAAATACCGTATTTTAATTGAATTGACCCTGAACGACAGGTTTAGGGCCTACGATAGCTGACGCGGTTTGCACGGAGCGGGTGGGCGCCTATTGAAAATTATACAGTCGAGTTCATAAACTTATGAGCAAAAACTTAATCAAAAATATCTGAACACGTCTCTATTGTTATCGGCGTAGAAGCGTGTTCAGATATTTTTGATCACATTTTTGCTCACAAGTTTATGAACTCGACTGTTTGTAAATTTGCGACTGATACGGTAAAAAGTACATCTGTAGAAATGTCATCCGATATCAAAGGCACTTCCCAACGGCATAGATTGTACAACTGTGGCTCGCGTCTCTCCCTATATATACTGTAGTCTTTGCTCGCGTCACATTCGATTTATTATAAATTGTTCCTATAACTTTTACCGGCCATACCAAGGTATTATTGTGCCTCGGCATAGTATATTAGAAGAGGATCCGATGTCACCTATTTGTTAACCGGATAAAAATTATATTTTATCAAATAAACTAAGTTTCTGAACAAAACCCACATGGGTTGCCAAAAAAAGGTGTTCATGAATATACACGTAATTATAATTAATTATATAAAAAATAATATAAAATATTTAAAACATTCCTGTGTAAACACTGTTGGTATATCAATATATCAATAATTGCCACCGTCTCTGTGCCCGCAATCCTTGAACCCGTTGGCATGGTCAGAGACGATGGTAAGCGCCCCGACGGGGCTACTCTGGTGCCATGGAAGCTGGGTAGGGCTCTGGTGTGGGACGCAACGTGTGTCGACACTTTCGCGCAGTCCCACATTCAGGCAACCCGCTCACAAGCCGGGGCTGCAGCTGACCAGGCCCAAATTCTCAAGCGCCGCAAATACTCTTCTCTTTTAAAGGACTATGAGTTTGCGGCGCTCGCAGTGGAGACAATGGGTCCCTGGTCGGCTGACATGAAGGCCTTCATGGGAGCCATGTCGTCCCGGCTGATAGAGACCTCAGGCACCCCAGAGCTGGCGCTTACCTCTCCCAGCGAATTTCTCTAACTGTACAGAGAGGTAATGCCGCCAGTGTGTTGGGGTCTATGCCGCAGGAGGGCCTCCTAGATGGTGTTTTCTTTTTATAGTTAGGTATATTTATGTTGTTTTTATTAATTTTGTTTCCTATCATATTATTGTATCTTGTGTTGTGTATAATCTACTTTGATTAAATTAAATTAACATAAATAAATAAATAAATAAATAAATAAACATTATAAAAAATAACTATTTAATTTAAAATATTTCTGTCTATCTATTCTATAAAAAAGAACTGATTTTCTCAAGCAACCCAATTACAGTATTTGTAATAAAATTTGCTTTATTTTTACGTATATTTCGAGTGGTTAACAGATGGGTGCAATTATTAATATCAACATACTTGTTTGTACGCGGCTGCCAGGTAATAACTATAGGGACCAGAAAACGGTAAGCAACCTAAGTGTTGCATGTTGCATATATTATATAGGTATTTTTCATTGGTGTTTAGTTCATTTGGCCAGCACGTTAGTAAAATTTTAAAACATTTTTTTTATAATTTTAATCTATAAAAATAAAAATGAATCTTAAAATGTGTTGCTAAGCGCAAAACTCGGGAACCACTGGTCCGATTTCGCTAACTCTTTTTTTGTTGAGTTCGTTACTGCCTGGAGAAGGTTTTTATGGAAGAAAATACAGAAAAAATACAACGGGGGCGAAGCCGCGGGCAACAGCTAGTTAAATATATTCATGAACATTTTTATTGGCATATAGGTTTGTTCACAAACTTATTTTATTTGATATAATATAATTTTTAGCCGGTTAACAAATGAAGATCGATTTTAATTCCTATCTTAGACCATGGCACGTGTGCCTTGTGAGAGCGGTAGAGTCCGTCTAGACAGTATCTGGTTTGTCGAGCAGCACTGTTGCTGTTAAATTGAGCGCGTCACATTAATGCCGTGCACCTCGTTTGTTCCCTGCTTGTGTAACAATTTATTTCAATTGCAAAATAATTTACTGCGTACATTACCTGAAGGCAAACGAGCGTGACATTTATGGTAGAAAAAAAATCTATGAAGTTTTTTCGCAATCTCTTGTGAAATTTAATAACGTATCTGTTTATACATTATTAGAGACTATTTGTGATACTTTGTGTTTGCTTCGATTTGATTGTAATGCGACCATTACATGAATACCTACAAAGCGTCAAATTAAGTATGACGAAAACTGTGAAACCACAGTACAATAGGAGTAATAGCTAAGAGGAATAGAAATGTGCTTATTTCATTTCAATTCCACCATCAATGCCGCCAGTTTTTCGCTTTTCCTGTTGTCAATAAGCACATTTTGTCCAGGTTTAGGTAATTCTTTTTGAACCATGATCTCTAGAACAACCTATTATTCAATCAAATAACTTCGTTATTGAGTTGGGAAAATAAACAAAAAGGACTTCTTAGCCACGCGCGCAGTCATGTAGGTATTTTAGCTTATTATGTAGCTCGTGAATCTCGTGGTACTTCAATTTACTATTAACTCTTTGAAAAAAAACCGGCCAAGAGCGAGTTGGACACGACCAGAATAGGGTTCCGTAGCCATTACAAAAAACTCAAATAATATTTTTCTAAGGATTTCGTATTGTGTACGGAATCTTCCCAGTTTAGGTATATTATAGGTACCTTAGGCTGCACTTAATCTACTAAAATTCTCAAGCAACCTTAGCTGCTATAATTTTCCTTGTAAATTTGATATATTTACTACCATTCTGATTTTTTTTTTAATTTCAGAGACCTATCTAACGATAACCCACACTATAGGGTTAGTCGAGAAAAAAAAATACCGCCACTACGTCTGCGGGAGGTACCCTAAAAAATTATTTTATTTTACCACTTTGTCGGCGTGAGTGATATGTATATTTCATGCGAAATTACAGCGTTCTAGTACTAACGGTCTCTGAGTTTAGCCGCCGATGGACAGACAGACGGACAGGCATAGCAAAACTATAAGGGTTCCTAGTTGACTACGAAACCCTAAAACGGACTAAACGGTATTTGTTTACATTTAAAGGACCTTAACTCGACTAGAGCTAATTATAATTATTGTTTGCTTTAAAAATAGATCATCCTGATGCTGATTAAAGTGCTCATTTGGTGTATCATTATGGTCACTCTCCGCATCCGGTTCAGCCGGGAACTCCCAGTTGAGCTACTTAGGTTTTTCCAGGTAATTAATCACAATTAATACCAAATACTTGCCCGCAACTTTTTCTGTGAAGAATTCCTGTGTCGCTTTACCACGGAAGTAAAAGTAATTTTATGTCGCCTAGATGCAGCATACGAAATTTACGAGCATGAGAAGTAAATAAGTTAACCTGTCCTCTCCCAGACGCTCAAATTTGTGCCCAAATTCCTTTGATCCTGTTATCCCGGGAGATGACAGATTAATGTTAAAAATGACATTTTTAATACAAACTTTTTTTGCTGACTGTACTTGCGATGTCATACAAACTACATTTTTGTACCAAATTTCAAGTCGATGCCACTAACATATGTATTCTCACCATGTTTACATAAGTGTAATACCAGTACCTGCGCGACCTAGATTTGCTCGGGCTAAAACTCTTTAATAAGCGTATAAATACATATAGTCGTTTTTCTTTCTTTTTGTATTTGTGATAATTACTGCGATCGGCCCTCTTCGAAGGGACCAGTCTGAAAACCAGCGCTGGGTAACTAAACATTGCTGAGATTGGGACCCATTGCTCTTACTGTGTCCATTGTTATAATTTCCTAAGTTTAAGTATTCTTTGTAATGTCTAGGTTAAGTTTGTGGCAATAAAGATTTTTATTATTATTATATACAAGAATTGCTCGTTTAAAGGTATTAGATAGATAGATAGATTAAATTATATATTACAAGTGAATCCAACCACTAAAAGTGCGTCAAATTTAACTTGTAATATTTGACCCGCGCGTACAGTCAAGTGTAAAAATATGAACTTATTCAAAGTATCAAAAATAAGTACCGCAGACTCTTTTTCCGACGCAATAAGGCAGTAGTATCATATTTTTGAGTGGTTAAAATACATACTTATTTTTGCACTTGACTGTACATACATTCATTGAAAGTTAATTAGAAGCTTTGTAAAATGGTTTTTTTCCAACCAGATCAGGTATTTTAATTCCTCAATGAAACAAACTATTCATCTTGCCAATGAGAGGCAGCCGGATGCACCCACATGTCCACGCCACAGCTCAACGATTTGAAACTGAAATGTTCATTGAATTTACATCACATTACGTGTTCACAACGGAACGATGCCGTCCGGCCATAGCGCTCACCGCTGCAACTGATCAATGAACTGGACTAAAATTGTACTTTCATTCAGAGCAGGCATTTAAAAAAAGTGCCGTGTTTACAGCTACGCTATCTTCGGAAGCACTGTTTCATAAAACTACTAATTTTTTAGTGCTGTTTAAGTAAGCGTCAACATTTGTTAACTAGACACGTGTACTTTTATCTCATTAACGCATATACCGGGTGTGGCCTGTAATACGAGCAAACAATTAAAACATAGATCATACTCCTCAAACTGAACAACATTAGTTCAGCGACTTTTAAAAATAATTAGTATTTTAATTTTTATTACACTTGAAAGTTTATTCGAAGAAGCAATGTAAAGCAAAATGCTTGATGTTTGTAGCGTGACAGTCGACGTAAGTTGTATTCTAGGATGGCGTACGATAGCAGTATTTAATTTGTATCCAAAAGGGAAAATTCAAATACTCCATTATTTTAAAAAGCCGCTGAACTAATGTTGTTTAGTTTGACGAGGACGATCTATGTTTTAATTTTTTGCCTCGTATTGCAGGCCACGCTCGGTATGATACTTGGTCTATATTCGGTACCCTGTATCACATTATATCTTATGCCATGTCAAGTTCTGTTTTTTGCCTTCGTGACATCTTACTTGTCGTTCAATTTATCCTTTTCTCATCTCTTGATGGTATATAGGTACGATGTCATTGCAGCAGATTATTGGGCAAGTTTCTTTATCGAAAAAGCTGCTGCTTACCCTATATTACCTGATGAAACATGAAGCAATCAATCTTTCAAATGAGCAATCTTAATATTTAACAGCCTATTCTTATATTTTTGATGTGGTAGAGCCTTACTGTAACCGCTTGCTGGCTGCAGTACGAATGGGCCGGCTCGACCGGGTTAGTACCACACTCCCACAGAATACCGGCTTGAAATAATAGTTTTGCTACTGTGTTTCGTACGATGAGATTGAGACCCGGAGGCTCAACTCCCCTACTCCTTCACCCCTAACTTTAGCCCCCCTTTTAGGCCGGCAGCGTACCCGCAGTCCTAATAATGCTGTAGGTGTCCATGGGTGGCGGTGCTCATTTACCATCAGGGACCCGCATGCTCGTTTGCCAGCTACTTAATAAAAACACTACCCACAAAGGACCCACGTCGCATATCTCTATCTGGAAATACAGTCAGACGATGGGAGCGAATTCCACTCCTTAGCAGTTCACATTTGAATGATGATGTGAACCACTATGAAGTTTGTCTGAACACCCCTCTAAATGTTTCACATGATGTTTTATCACAGATATAGATACACTATATATACAGATATAGATATACTAGGTCTATCTATCCATATCTGTGTGTTTTATTTATTGTGATTGACAAATGTTTCCATACATGGATCGGTATTCAAAGCGTACGGCGTCAAAGGTGTGAATACATCTTGAACCCAAAAATCTATATAATTCAGACCCTTGTCTGTTATTATTTGTCCTTCATAAATAATAATAATATTAAACTAACTGGTGTCCATGAAAACTACTTTTGTTATGTCCAAACTATCTTTAACATTATAAATTCATCTAAATCAGATTCAGTTCAGCAGGTTAAAAGAGGTAATAGACAGGTATTATATTGTACGAGTATATTCTTATTTAACTTTTCGTTCGTAAAATGGGCCTCCGATAGTCAGTGATGCGACTGCGCACACCACCGTCTCGTGCGGGCGTGGCGTGACGGTGATAATGATAACGCTTCGATGACTTAATCAGAACTCAAGATCTACCGTCGACAATACTTTGATTAGATCTCGGAAAAACACTTTAAAAGATGAGCAAGCTTACCTCCAATGTACATAGACTGAGATAAATTTACTGGTTAAATCACAAATATTAAGCAAGTATATGTGGTAGAGCCTTACTGTAACCACTTGCTGGCTGCAGTACGAATGGGCTGGATCGACCGGGTTAGTACCACACTCCCACAGAATACTATAAATAATATAAATTATGAGTAACATACAAACAATATTTCCTATCCTTCTGTAACTATACCAACTAACGTACCACAAGGCCAAGCAATTTGCAGTGATGTAGTTCTAACTAAGCTATTCATATCCACTGGTCGACTGTATCTATAGAAATATAATCGTTTTGAATATCATAATACAACGTTACGGCGTACATACGTGTGACTACAGCTTTAGAAATGGACTAGGCGACCATTGACCTCTTAGTCTATGGTTTAATAGTGCTCGAATGTACCTAGACC
Organism: Choristoneura fumiferana; assembly: GCF_025370935.1. Lineage (NCBI taxonomy): Eukaryota > Metazoa > Arthropoda > Insecta > Lepidoptera > Tortricidae > Choristoneura > Choristoneura fumiferana. The sequence goes on along the minus strand of NC_133479.1, from coordinate 9,141,099 downwards.
AACCAGTCGGGCAGAGTTTGCATTGACATAGCTGCATAGGTGCCTAACTGACGAAAGATGGAATAGTAACATTATAAGACCGAGATGAAATGAGGAATGGAACTATGGCAGGTGTTTCAATCATTTTCTTATCGTGGTCTATCTTTTTATATATATTAATAAATAAAACAAAACTGACCTGTCAGTGAACCATATCATACCTGATGAAAAGTGCAGATAATGCCAAGGTTCATAATATAATGCAAGAGCTATTTCATCTTATTTCATTATTTAATCCCAAATTCCAACTAAAAGTAGAGTCGTGTGAGCAATAGCATCTTCTTGCTTGTTTACGAGTAGTCTGTATAGTCAGGTTTGGTCACTCTACCTTCATACAAGGAATAACTTGAAGCGCAGTTGACCTAAAAGGTACAGTTGACCTGATTGTAGAGTTGACGCAAAAAGGTTTTGTCACATCTAGAGATTTCTAATTATCTATTTTATAACTATTTTACATATGTCCTTAAACAAGTAAACATACAATTCAGCTTGTTTTTAAAACGACCCACATTGTTTGATAGAAATATCACGTAAACAGAAGATAAGTCTAAACATATAATGAGTAACAAAGTAGAGTAGGTATGTTTTATTACCCAGCTTTGCAGCCCGTTCCGTAAACGAACCAACTACGGATTGTTGTTTACTGTTTATTGGCTCATTCATTAAGACGATACAACGCACTAACACTAATATGACTAATTGCTGGATATTCATGATGCCCCTGTCCTTAATAAAACTATGTCAACCTAGTTTCGCGGCTGTAACATAATACGTGTTCGTGTATCCTATTTCAAGATTAGGTATCATTTTTAACGATAGCTTGATAATATAGGTACAGCTACTAATTAAAAGTCTTCCGTCAATTAATAAAAATAAGCAGCAATTATTTGCAGAAATAATAATAAATACACATCCAACAGCTCGCTTTGTGCACGGCTTACAATAATATTATTTAAAAACTATTTTGTTGGGAACTCATTTAGGCACTGAAAATTACTAGATACTATTTTCAATGATATACTAATAACCCTGTGATATATACTTAGCGGCACAAAATTTGGCCCGCTTTAGGTACAAAATTACTTACCTATTTTGTACGCAATTAACTATTATGCATACATTTGAGGATCAGATTTTTTTCCGCTCAGTATATATTTGTACGTTAATTGTTTTGAGGAAACTGTAATCCATTCACCGGATCTGTCTTCTGGGATTTCCATTATTCAGTCTCGTCCGTATGCGTATGCAGTTATATTTCTTATTATTGGAATCTTTATGCTTAGCATTCCAAGAGCTTTACGTGGTCACGCAGTACAATAACGTCTTCCGCGAAATCAGTGAAAGGATATTTGCGTTTTACCTTTACCTATCTCTTCTGTAATAATTAGTAACAATGGGGTATCAGATTGTGTTTTGGAGTTTGCGTTATTTGCGCCACCTGCTGGTATTGATTACAAATATCGGCCCTGTCCCATGGGATACGGCGTGGAGCGGCAGGGTGACCGCTTTGGCGAGCGAGTGCCATATTCGGTCAGTGCACATTGTTGTTTACCGCCGCGGTATCGCGAGGCCGCGTGACGTAGCGTCTAGACGGCCCCGCGCGCCCGCGCTCGCGCCCGCCCGCCGGCCAGCCATGCACTGTTTCGATCACCGGTTTATCTTTTTAAACGGTAATACTGCAATATACCTAGCGGTGCACTCAACTACAATGTTGTCTCTGCTATATACAATGCAAAGCAACTAGGTTTGTCACCAGTAGCTATACTTCATTATTTTCCGGTAGGAGCCGTGACCGCGCCCATGACGTGTAATTTTTGTGTATTACAGCAACGTAATAGCGGAAATCATTCTACTGTATCTGTTGGAGGCATTCACTGCGTTCCATTTCTAATTTAATTTACTTTTTTTTGTTATGTGAAAATGCTTTACGCATACTTCCATGGAAAGTTATGTGGGACTCACTTTACTTAGCATACCCACTAAAGCACATCGGCGTTTCTCCACTCTGCCGTTATGGGAGCGCCATGGGATCGCGGACATTCAACCATGACGCTCCACCTGTGCTAGCCGATGTTCTGTTATTTCAAAAAATCCAAATAAAGTTCTTTTATTTGTTATCCACTAGTTATTAGTTTTTAACCCCCAGCGCAAAAAGAGGCGGTATATAAGTTTTATGGTGTAGTGTGTTTGTCCGTAGCATCGCTTTTAGAAGAATAAACTGATTTTGATGGGATTTATTTGATAGCCGATTCGATCGAGATGGTTCTTTACTATGTTTGGTGGAAGTAGAAGCAGCCGTCTCTAAGACCTGCCACTAAGAATAGTGGGACGGATTCAGGATAGGTCCTTAAATAGCTTGCGCCACAGGTACGATGCAATTGAAGAAAATCAAGAAGATGCGAGGGGTGGGGTCACACGCATTAAAATACTTCTTATCTGCCACTGTTCTTATCAAGATGGGTTAATACAATACATGCACTACGGATGTGTGTGCTGCAGTCAGAGTGTCGCAATATAATATAGCCTTAACGCAATATAACCTTGTCCCTCAACGCAACGATGCCTAATTTACAAGAGTCATTTTTTTATTATTTAGAAACTACAAAGGTTGACTGGTAGAGATCCCTTAAAGGGATAAGTTCGCCTTTGTACATGTATTTCATTGTTGGTCATCTGTGTTTGTTTACTTATTTTGTACAATAAAGAGTTTACATATATACAAACAGTCTTACATAATAATTTTACATTTTAGCTAAAGCTAGGGATTCTTCTTCTTCGAGGAATTAGTTTTATATAAATAGACCTATAGTTACCTATAAAAAGTCTAATATTAACTAAGTACAGTTAACATTTATTAAAAAATATGACACACGTCTAAACACACAACATATACCTACGCAATACGAGTATTAACATCAACATGCATATATAGGTAAATATACATTTCAGTAAATCTCTGATACATTTTTTACCACCGAGCCGCAAAACAAATCTGCAATCATACAACTATCAAACCATCATTATACAGTTTGCATACACGTCTTAGAAAGGAGAATTGCGCATACCGGGTTCTATGTTTCTTTACACTAAACAGCACCTTTTTACGGTAGCTGCGTTCGTGTTTCCGGGGGACGCGAATGTTCACTACATTCAGTAGTTCAGGGGCATCTATCAGGTTATTCAGGATCTTAAAAAGTGTAAAAAAATCGGTACATGTCCGTCTGATGGTCAGAGGCTGGATGCTGTGGCGTACAGCTGACGATATATAATCAACATATTGCCGACCTGTTCTAAACTTCCTAGGGCCGTTACGAATTTCTTTTGCACCTTTTCTATTCTATCCTTATGGACTAATGAGGGTCCCACACGACCGATGCCAATTCTAAGCGACTACGCACGTAACTATTAAATAACAACTTATATGTAGCAGGTTGTTTAAATTGCTTGCCCACGTGGAGAATAAATCCAAGCTGTCTATAGCCATTTTTAGATATGGTGTGACGATTGAAAGTAAATTTGGAGTCCATTATGACCCCCAAATCACGTATCTCATGAACCCTGTTTAACTTATTGCTGCATGTCTCATATTCATAAATAATTGGGTTCTTTTTCCTTGTAAACGTTATCACCGAACATTTTTTAGAATTTAAAAATAAACTACTTTGATTACAATACCTTTTAACAACTCTGAGTATTTTTGTATCATCCGCATAAAGTAGAGCGCTAGAGAAACCTAAAGCAGTGGTAATGTCAATAATATAAAAAGTAAACAATAATGGTTCTTATATAAATGGGAACCCTGTGGTACCTCTGAACAAGCCTCTCTATGCTCAGATGAATGCCCGCCCAGCACAACAGCCTGAGACCGATTTCCCACGTACGAATTAATCCAGAGAAAAAGGTCCAAATGGACACCGAGACTCCAAAGTACATTTTTACCTACATTTTAAAAGCAATTAACTATTAAATCTTTCATTAGGAAATTTAGCAGCGTCCCTATTAGGTACGTTGGCTTAACGTAGGTGCATAATGGGTTAAATGAAAATGTCGAATATGAAAAATTTACTTTATTTGATCGGAAGAATATTCAAAAAAACAATCGCCTTTACTGGCTTTACTTGTATTTCTGCAACTAACATTAATAAGTATCAAAGTGGATTAAAAAAACCATCCAGAAAAGCAATACAATTTATAATAAACATAGTAAATAAACTGAATTGAATCTTGAGAAATGCTGTTAATCAAACAACCAACAGGACTGTAGCGAGTGCTATGCTATTGAAGCAAGCTTTGAACCTGAAGGACCGAAGGGGAATGCTAAAGCAAAAATAATCTACTTACAATGACACGCGCAGATACACGCCTGACTGCCAGGAAGTCTATCAATCAAATGGTATGACATGCACGTGAAACATACCAGGCCATTTCTATCATCGCGACCCGAGGTCACAGCGAGGTTAGTTTCATATATATAGGATACCTACAGTAACACACACACACACACATAATCACGTTTAACGACCTTATTTTAGCCCCGTTAGACAAATTGTGTTTCGCTATATTCGTAGCTTCACATTACGAATGTGTTTTTAGAATTGACATAATGCTTAAGATTTATATTTATCATACCTATTTCTTACATCGTATTTATGGCAAACGGAAATCCCTAGGTAAATGTAGTGGAAAAAAACAAAAGAACATACTCCTAAAGAATTCCGACGGAACTGATAACGGATACTTAGAATTAGAATTATACCAGTAACGGCCTATCAACGCACACCTATGTACACGAATATGTATAGATTTATGCTAGATATACTCGTACATAGGTACATATATACAAGCTGCACGTTCGAAAGACAGCAAGTTATCACGTCTGGCGCGTAATTGTCGGCTAGGCAAGCAATTAACACGGTACAGTCTGTGGCTAGTTAGAAACTTGCCCTGAGACAAGGCTTTATCTTGTCCAAACAATAAACAAATCTACTGTGCTACGGAATGCCTAAAGCTGTTTCAACTCAATTAAATTACACTGGATTCCCACACCGGAACAAATATTTGTATGCATAAAGATAGCTATAGAAGTTCGTCTGGCTGCGGCGGGAAATTTATCTCGCGTTAGTTTTGACTCGATTCTCGGAAACCTAACTACCAGTGCAGTGCAGTAGGCACACGACACGAGTATCAATGTGTGTTCTTAGTAACCGATAAGCGTCCTCGTGATAAGCACGCAGCATGCAATATCGAAATGCAGTTTTCTTTAGAATCAAAACAATGGTGGCAGTTTTTATTTAAATTACTCTTTAGTTAACTTTTGGCGATAAAAATAAATAAATTGTAAGTATTGATTGCAAGACTGTCCTATCAGCAATGATATGTAATAAGGAGAGCTACTGAATGAGTAGCATAGGTGAGCCTGAGCATAGTCTCATCTGCAACTTGCTGCTGATATATAACTGAATGATTTTTGTTCCAATAAATGTGATAAGAGGTGATATCACAGCTGATATATGGCTGACGTGACCACTAAATAGAGTGGACTATCGTCCCCCTATTAGTCATCTAGCATTATCACTTAAAAACACATGGTTATTATTATTCATGCCTATATATAATCAATGAACTAAAAGAATTTCCTTGCTCACCCGCGACCTTATGATAGTTAAGCTTATGCAAAATATGCGTGTTCATGCAGTTTCTCCACCTCCACACTGTAAGAACACGCACAAATCACACAAACCCATCTATCACCACCACCACACCACACTGACACGTTTCGAACTCAACCAGAGCTCATCTTCAGAGTAACACAACCGTACACCATGCTACCAGTTGTTAGAATAACAAACCACAACAACCGTTTTAATTTGTCACTGTAAGGCCCCAAGTATCCACGTATATTTTTCTCAAACAAAACAAAACTACCCACAAAATATTAATAAATTTTAATCGTCCTATAAAACTACCTTGAATTTTTATTCATTTACTGTCAAGGCGTGTTTTATTAACTGCCATTGCTGAAATTAGACCCAAGCCGTAGCAAGAGAGATGATACTATATTTACCTGCTCATTAATAATAGACCCCATACTATTGTTACTAATTATCTCCATGCATTCTAGAACATCGAGACGAAACCCCTTGCCGCAATAATGTAACACTTCATACGAATCTGAGTCCGATAAAGAATGATTTAATTCTAACAGATGTTTGGCAAAATTCGATCTATCAGAATGCTCACTCCTATTTGCCGATCTAGCATTAAAACTGCGACCTGTCTGACCTACATATACTTTACTGCAGTCATTACAAGTGAGTTGTGTACACCCGAATATAATCAACAAGAAATCACCCAGGTACCTAAATAAGTAACTCTAAAAGGGTTTGTTCTGTCCTTTTTAGGAAACAGAACCCCGAATCAACCCGCATCGAATGTTAACGACACTCATATTCATTAATGTTACACGTGGATCGTTAATTAAACTTTTGGGTCGTTTCAAGTCGGACTTTAAAACTGATAAAGATTTATTATCTATCACGAAGTTCATATGACAAGTCAAAGATAAAATCAGTTATCATATTGCCACGAAATCTTTTAATTTGATCTAGTCAAGGAAGCAACTTAAATGCTGGTTTTCCCTGTGCACCTGTAGATTAATTTGTTAACGTCATCGCAAGGTTTAAAAGAGGTAGGTATCATGACTCTTTATTTGTACGCGTGTCTACTCATCTAATGACACCGGTGATTACGTAATCACCGTATATTCAAGCAAGGGTATATTGTCACCTGATTTAACAGCGCGGCGGCGCGGCCGCGTCTACGCCTAGCCGACCATGCACTCCGCACAATGGACAATCAGCTAGCAAATTATACAATTTGTGGGAGGTTCAAAAGCGAGCGTCTCGCCGGTCAGTTCATTATGAGTTCAAGGCTATCTGCTTGTATATTTAACATTAAAAAGTAAACACAACCAAATGTTGCCTAAATTGATACCTACGCGCTTAAGATTATGTGACCTTTTCGACGCCAGAAATATGTAGTTCGCATTCACGTGGATCAAAGACAAATTGAGTCGATTTTCTGTTTTAAAATGATACCTAATATTTATTCGCGAGGATAGGGTAGGTAATATAGCGATAATATTCACATTCTTTAGTAACTTACTCGCAAGTAATTTTGGTAAATACCTAAATACTTACTAAATGAAAAAAATACTTGCGCAACGTCTAATCTATTCTTATAGCATCATCATCAGCAAGGAATATAAAACCCAAGTCCATAAGATAAAGAATGAGAAATTCAAAGGTGAAAATTATGTTTCTGTGTATAGCTAGCGACAGGTGTTCACGATGCCCATTGGTTTATAAAGTGGCCCAGATGCCTAGTGAGTTGTTTAGGGTGACCGTTTGTCATAGCGATTGAGCGTCGCCGGGGCCGTAGCACGCGTGCTGATTAAGTATATACGCATAGCATCGCAATCAGATGGCGGCGGGAGAGATCGTACCAAACAGCTACCGAAATTGGGGTTAGGTTTTTTGCGGTGCGCTTGCGCCTTGCGCCGAGGAGGCGCGGGGTCGATGCGCCGGCGCGTCCAGCGCCCCCGCGCCCCCCATCCTTGCGACCAGTTCCACCACAAGGTGCAGCGGCCGCTGCGACCAACCAACCCTACATACCTATCACCTGTCAGACACTATGTGGGTATATGCGGCTTCAACTCGATACAATCGACATTTGACTTTTGAGAGGAACAGGAAAACTCAACTTAGCTTCCAGACTTCTCGGAGAAAGGATCGTCATCCATTCCCAAGTAACTAGCATAAAGACTGAGAAATTGCCCTATAAACATATTGCTTTAATTTTTAAACTTTAAACGTATTGCTTTATACATATAAATATATATAATATAATATAATAAATAGACCCGTGTGGTGTCAGGTTACAATTACACCTCTCCGTTTCTTCCGTGGATGTCATAAGGGGCGACAAAGGATGTTAAGGTATACCGTAGGCGACAGGCTAGCAACCTGTCACTATTATACCTTTTTTTTGTCAAACTTTAAACCTAAAATTGCTAAAAGAGGCTCCGAAGCGGTAACGTTTCGTGTGCTCTGCCTAACCCATTTGGGATACAGGCGTGATGTTTGTGTGTGTGTGTGTGTGTGTGTGTGTGTGTGTGTTTAAATTGACTCTACACAAAGTAGTTAACAATAAAATAAACAAACGTTCACACTAAAGAGTAAAATAAATGCTGTCCAAAATCAAATAGATATTAATGTAAGAAAGTAAGCATTACGGGCCGAGGCAAAAGATGCCCTGGGGGTCGAGTTTTGAAATTATATCTGTAAAAACAGCGTTCCAAAGTGAAGAAAAACTGTGATGATTTATAAATGTGAAATGAGTAGAAAATAATTACTATCCAAATACAGATGTGGTTTTAAAATCATCCCCTGAACGATACAGATAGATACTAGATTACAGTGCTGCCTGCAGCTAATACTGTAGGCAGGTACAATATACAAAGCCTCTCATAAAATCTAGAACGGCTAGCTTGCCACCAGCCAATTTGCAGTTCTTAAATGGAGACTGCGTTTTTCTAACGCTCTTTGTAAATTATTCTTTTTTACCCGTCGCGTCGAGATCGGCCTGCAGATAGACGCGTATGAATGACGCGTCTAGACTCAAGTCGGCCCAACTGTCATATTACAGTCTGGCTGGCCGTTTTTTTTTTGTACATGCTAAACGTGCTATGCAGCGCGCCTCGCGACATATTTTTTTTTTATTCGACTGGATGGCAAACGAGCAAGTGGGTCACTTGATGGTAAGAGATCACCACCGCCCATAAACATTTGCAACACCAGGGGTATTGCAGATGCGTTGCCAACTTAGAGGCCTAAGATGGGATACCTCAAGTGCCAGTAATTTCACCGGCTGTCTTACTCTCCACGCCGAAACACAACAGTGCAAGCACTGCTGCTTCACGGCAGGATTAGCGTGCAAGATGGTAGTAGCAATCCTAACAATAACAATATTGCGTTTTTTAAACCCTCGCGTCATTTTTAAAATAATTAAAGTCTGAAGTAAAGTTATCTTCTGTTTACATTTAGAGCTCATAGGTACTTATATGTCTATCAGAGGCGCGGAGTGAACATTGTCGTTTGTAACTGAGTGAGAGAAGCATGCATAAGGGTGCAACACCTCGCAGTTAGTGTTCACACACTACCTATGCCATATTAAAGGCAGAAGAAGCCTATTCACAGAATTGTTGTTTGCCAAATGTTTAATTTGCTAAATGTTTCATTTCCCATCTCTCAATATTCCCCGAAACCAAAAAAAAATTTTGGGTGTATTTTCTTATGCTTAATAAGAACATACTAGGTTAGGTAGATTTATGGAATTTATATAAACATGGTTTCATAGAAAATCGTGTGTTGGGAAAAGAAACAGTTGGGAATCGTGAGTCGGGAAAAGGCAGAGAACCATTACTGACACTAATAAAATTTAGCCAAGTTGGTTTGAATCGAGTTGTAACAGCGCCATGCCACTGTTAACTTTAAAGGAATCGATAGCTAGCTATACCTAGGTTTGTTTCACTGCGATTAGTATTAGAAAGGCACATCAGGACCTTTTGCCACACTGTGCCCCGGACCGGGTCTGTGCTGCAAGCGTGCATTGAATATAATGCCACTAAATTGTGTTTTTACGATGCTTCTTACGCCCTGCTCTTTGAATACGAAATTTTCCACTATTATAGTATAAGTATATTTAGATGTGTCAGCTTCAATTTAATTTACGTAGGTAATCAATAACACAGTGCGTTAATTTTATTGAAAAAAAGTTTTCTTGTGAAAAAGATCCCGGATTACAAGTAACAAAAATATCAAATTATCTCGCGGCTGTCTGCATAAGGTGAATATATTATCCTAAAAAACACAATTAGTCTTTCTGAATTAATGGTATGGAGCACAAAAACATCTCTGATTATCTAAGACTCCAAACATTAATGTAAGGCTTTTGTTTTGCAAATCAATTAATGTCTCTACCCCATCTCTACCCGATTTTATGAAGTCATGACACATTTCATCCTGAACGAATAGTGGTTCATACATACCCATTAACTGATGATGATGACAGATAAAGAGGACAAAAATTCTAAAAATGATTGTTTTCTGTTCTGAATATTTACAGTTTTATGTTATGTAAAATATCCATTTGAAATTTTGAGTTAAGTACTCAAAAGTTAGTGTGTCAATTATGGCAGCATTAAATTTAAATTCATCTCGGTGGCCAATTTCGAAAATGGTGAAATTTGAATTACCTAATGTTGTTCAGTTTGACGAGTACGATATAGATCGTAGGTTTTAATTGTTTGCTCGTATTACATGCCACACCCGGTACCTATATCGTTACAAAATTATCGCTGGATAAATCGGATTCGCCCATAAAGCGGAACCCTTGCAGTTGGAACATCTTTTTTTGCCAAAGCCGTTCGAAAATTTCAACTTGAAAATAAAAGAAACTTGAGTACCTACGGTGTAAAGTTTAAATAAAAAAAAAAAGTAGATTTTATCAGGTTTTGTTTTATGGTATTAAAATACTGAAACTCTTAAAATTAAGATCATGGCACCATGGACATAGAAGATTGCTTTTACTATTTTTTACCAAGAAAAATTTACAAAAATGCGATCTCTCCAGCCACGCTGGGATATTCACTAAATACTAACTTACTTACAGTTATATTTTTTTATATTTTTATTTTTCATATAATTCATACTCGTAGGTACCTACTCGTAGATACCATATACCTAACCTACAACCTTCGAGAAATTCTAGCGTGTAGATGTGTATCACGGTTCAAAGTTACTAACCGGCAAACAGATAGTCCAGGTGGATAGACAAAAGGTGGCGCTTTACTAATCCCATTAATTACGACTTAAAAGTGAATAAGCACAACCAAGTGCAAAAATATGTAAACCTACTTGTCGATTCGAACCGCTATAATTATGTACTTAACAGTCACGAAGGTTAATTTGGTACCCACTTAAGATCGAATATAAGTCATTTTGCATGACAATTCAAAGGATTTTGTTCACGAAATGGGTTCTAAATTAATGTTCTTGACCTTACCACGACCTATTTACTGTTACATATGAATAAGTTTACGTGGTTCATATTTTTGAAGCGTTGCAGAAGTACATATTTTACACTCGACTGTATAAACTAAAGAGTTCGTTGCCAAGTACGGATAGAGCGTCGACTTGCAGCGAAGTCTAGAGAGTTTGAACTGTCTCCAACTTGCAGTGCAGACGAGAAAATTTCATTACAATTGCATTCTGCACTCGTACAAAGTATACATCAGAACCCCGCTTATATTAACACCGCGAGTGCACTTACAAATAATTCCTTTTGTACCCGTAGCTGACCATTTCAAGCTAACTCGGAGTTACTGCTATAACAATGAAGCTGAGTGCTTTAAATAACAATGTGGTTCGTTAATTCAAGCTAAGTTTAAACAAACCCAATTGCAAATTATTAAATTATTAGTTCTCTGTCTCGCTGATCTGTTAGGTTCTAACACCTCAAGCAATTAATCTGGAAGTTCTTTAACTTATAGGTCCAAATGAAACCCATGTACGGGTCCAAACCAAAGATAATTATTATTGATTCTAAGTCTGAGGTAAAGTTAAACACTGGTGGTGTTAAGTAAGCATCAATCCACAAAATATAAAAAAGGCATCCATGTCTTATGGAACAACGAAGTGAAAGACTCCAATGCATTAATAATCGTGCCTTTTTTTTAAACAAATGCAAACTTCATGAGTGTTAAGTTCAATTAAATTCGCCACCTACATTATTAATTCTCTCGAATCACGCGTTCACTTTGAATCATCGAATAGGGAAAATTTGAGTTTAGGATGCGTGACTAAGTAAATACGTAGGTATGTCGATACGCTGAACCAAACTAACACAGCTACATTTGTGGTATCACGTCACATTGTAAGCGGAGCGCGTCTAGACAGGCCGCAGACGAATTTTTAATACGGTCACGACCGCAGCTCTACGAGTAGGTACTCGCTAAAGCTGCACATGACACAATCTGCTGCCAGCGACGCACGCATTGTGTTAGTGACAGCTGTCATAATATTAATGTATCGTAATGCTGGATGATTACACCCGTATTACTGATGTGCACAAATTGAGTAAGTATTAATAACTCAAAGCAATACTTACACGAAATACAATACACCTTCCTAAACTAGACCGAGCCTCGGCGACAATTCGTGGGACTACTCTTGTAAAGAATGTTTGCCAATGATTTGTTGTTGTTGTTTCTTTAAAAAATATGGCTCTGTCCATTGGAGGACAATTTTGCCAGTGTCTAGTAGTTTTTGTTTTGCCGTTGTACGGTAAAAAAATTCTAGAAAACGAAATATCTGCCAATGATTTATTTTTAATGAAAAAAAATTGTTTAGCCGCCTAAAATTTAATTAGTGTTCGAATGTCGAACACACCAATGAATAAGACGAGGGTTGTCTTTTATTCAAATCAACAGGCCTTCATTAGGGTGTTACCAAAATCTAAACAGCGCCATTCAGGAATGGCATGCACTCATTGTTAGCCGAGTCAGCGACATCCACGGGAGAATAAATTATCTAGAACGAAACTAACTTACCTGAGGATGACCAAAATTATTAAACTTAACTTAATTTTACCCTTTTGATTAGTTGCATTCCAATACCACACCCTTTTAGCTAGAAAAATCCTGGAATTGAAAAGAACCTACAATATTGTCAATGAAGTCATTTTACTTATTCATTTTACTTGATTTGTTCAAAACGGAAGCCGTAACTAAGACCCCTAGCTGTTTCGCAATCTTGCATTCCGTTGAAGAAGGTCGTCAGGTCTTTTGAATCCTTGGGCTTAATTTCACAGCATAACACACAGCTGGCCAATGACATTATGAGATCAATAATGATGGCACGAGTAAATGCTGTGAATCAACAGTAATGGACTATACACATAAATAAACCTACGTACTTAGTAGTTAGACTTAGATGTAAAGAAAAAACGGCTTCATGGATTTTATCGGTAGGTAACAGGAAAATAAAAATATGTTTATAGTTTTACGCAAACACATAATATCCAATAAAAAGTATATCTATTTTATTTTATTCGAATTGTATTGTAATATGTACCTAAAACCCTAAATTGAATATAAAGTTTTTTAAAAATACACATTATTATTCATACTTTTATTTTAACGATGAAACTCATGTGGTCCCTTATTATCTTTTAAGTAATATAATATATTTAAATAAATACTAGTAATCTGGACTACTTATTCAAAGTAACTTCAAATATTAGCACTGTCTGTCAACTTATTCTTAGCTCACCGACCAGTTTTTCTACCGCTTCATTCAATGTATTTTGGGATGTGTGACGCCGTAGGCTAAATTTACTAAGTTAATCAATTTCCCCACCCTACCTGCAATTCTGCATAATAATAATGGTTAGTTTTTTTCTGATTTCACTGTCCCAGGAAGTCAACCAGACGTTGGAAACGTAATAGTTCCAATTCGACTGTCATTAAGGTCGACCGTAGATTTGCATACAGATTTTTCAATGGATATTATAATAGCATACCAACTCCTGACAAATCGCCATTATCGTTGTTCATAAAGGTTGCTTGATTTATTTCCGTGCTGTTCAATTTCTATGGCTGTATGGATGTAATAAGTGAATAAAAAAATTGAGCTTCGTCACTTTTTGACGTCGGTCTAAAACCCAAAAGGTAGTATATATACGACTGTAGGTAGGTGGCTAGGTATGCTCCTGCTGACTCGTGTTGAGGTACCGACTTTAAACAGATTAACTAGGATTCTGTTGTAGCACATCAATACTTCTTCCTTTAGCTTGTAACATGGCAAACCTCCGCGGTGCGCAACTGGCCGCTTACAGAGGAACAAAATTCTAAATTCTAAATTGTTGATACTCATTTGTTTTTTTTCCGCGATTGGCTCTACTATTTGGCAGGGCGTAAGCCGAAATTTGATTATTTATAGAAAAAATTAATTATTTCACTTTGTGATAGCTAATTCACTGACTTTTACTTGTGATATAAGGGCTGCCACTATTGCAGCCCTTCCTTTTTCCTGCTGAATCCAAATCATCATCTCCACTTCCTCTCCGTTCTGCTGCCTCGGAGCAGATCGCCGTCGCGATTGGACGCTTCGAGGCTACCTCAACACCCTGCCCTGTTTCCCTACCTATCCTACAAGTCTCAGGCCAGTGTTTTTTTTTAAATTTATCTACACGAGCAGTGCTGACTGAAATAATTGTATATATTTTCTTTTATATTATATTTTTATTTTGTAACCACACGCCTTTTATTTCTCCGACCGGCTAGCCGGTTACAAGCTTTCCCTTACCTCGAAAGAAAAAACGGAACCCTTATAAGATCACTCGTATATACGTTGTGTCTGTCTGCTGTCTGTTTATCCATCTGTCATAGCCGATTACCTTAAAAAAAACTAGACCAATCTGGCGGCACGGTAGGGGGCACTACCACGGGCCAAGTCGAGCGCGAAGCAAACACTGCCGTACCATCCTTTACTGGAACCATTTCGCCGCATTTTCAGGCCCCTATTTGAGGACCTCTGGATAAGACCAAACGCAGAAATTTTCGTCATCCAGTAAGCTATAATCACACACTTAAAATCCAACATTTCAAGTCTGTAGGTCATTTAGTTCCGAAGTTAAGCGAACGCAAAGTTTCGCATTTATGACACTCACTCATCATCAAAATAGAACTAGTACTTCCCATAAACTCAGAGAGCTGAAATTTGGTACAGAGTTAGGGTTTAATGGCCACATAAAGGAAAAAATTATAAAAACTAGGATAATCAAAGATCTGGAGTACATGGTGACCCTGATTAGAAAACACAAGAGTTCAACCAAACTATTAGAGATCGACATACCGCCTTTACAAATTTTCTACAAAAAGAAGTGAAATCCCACCAAAAACATTCTGTAAAAAACTAGCCAAGTCTCGATGGAGCTGCTTGTTTATCTCTAAAAAGTAATGAAATCTAGACAAAGTCGTGCCAAGTCTAAGGTTCCTTACTGTGATTTCTTTATATTGTCCGCGTATTGAGTCTGAACATTTACTGGATAAGACTTAAGACTCAACATTCTTTATACGTGAGTGGGTACAAGTTAACGGCCAAGTCGCACAACATTAACTATAATAATATCTGCGCATAAGTTCAAGAGGTCGTGGTAGTAGCTTTAATCTGGGCGTCATCATGTCGTAGAAACACTGACTATATAAAATGAAAAAAAAAATTGATATAAATCTTTTTTTCGTTTCTTTACTTAGTTCTGGCCCATATAGCAATATCTCTAAATTTCCGCAAATGTAGCGCATCGAAAGTACACCTTCATAGGCATTGTGGTTGGGGTGAAATAGCCTATTTGACAGTGAAGTATCTAGACCACGTCTACGTGTCTAGACGTCTGCTCCAGGAGGTCAGACAGGCCAAAGTACTGCTTTCACGTGCCGGCCGCGCCTCTCGCACGCGCCGACATACAGCTCTACAGTGTATATGACAAACAAGCCGAACTTCAAGAATTACGCGGCACACCGGTAACTACACAAACTGTGCAGAATTTTAGCAGAAACCTAGGTCTCCAATTAATGTGACTCAGTGACAGTGACTTAGACATGTGTCACGTGTATAACATGTGTTTTGTGTGTGTGTGTGTGTGTGTGTGCGTGCGTGCGTGCGTGCGTGCATGCGTGTGAGTGGGTCAATCAACTTTTTTACCGACACTAATCTGTCCGCGACATTTTTCAAACAATTGCAGATTTTTGTAAGTAAACATGTTTTTTCTGTAATTTAATAATGGTGTATTTGAATACATGCCATCCTGCGTAAGTTCAACCTATTAAACCGTGAAATATCTTGTTGGAAGTACGATTTTTTGGTAACGCAGGAGACGCCCAAAGTGTCGGTAAAATAGTTGATTGGCCCGAGTGCGTGTGAGTGTGTGAGTGTGCGCGTGTGTGTGTGTGTTTGTGTGTGTGTGTGTGTGTGTGTGTGTGTGTGTGTGTGTGTGTGTGTGTGTGTGAGTGTGTGTGTGTGTGTGTGTGTGTGTGTGTGTGTGCAAATACATCATAAATATTGTGAAAGTGAACAATTCGTTGATTGATTATTCAGATCGGTAGTTCAGTATCAATTATCAAGCCCTTGAGTGAGTGATAGAGCCGCTTTCACATCGGCTCGTAACATCTGCCTGTCTGCATCATTCTGCCTTCTGCAGAATCACTGGTCAACGGATGGTAGTTAAGTATCCAAGTTTCAAGGAGTTGGGGACGTGCAAGCGGGTTTTTTAGCCGGTGAAAGTCCGGCACTGTCTAGTTCAGGGATGGGGAAACTTTTTCCTTCGCGTGCCAATATATACTAACGAAATATATTTTATGGCGGGCCAAGTTGATGCATATTTGGCTGTTATTTACTGTAAAAAAAAAGATTGATACGTAGGGCCGCAGCATATCCTTGGTCAAGTTCCTCCGTTCCTTTCGTCCATAATGGATTTTTCCCGACTGCATCTTCTATGAAACACCTTACCTATAAAATTAAAAACTAAAGCAAGTAAACAAAAGCAAGGATAGTGGCTTGGTCCTTAAAACGATTCACCCCAAAAAAAGTTATTACCGCAATGTTGATAGGTAATGAAAAAGCAGAATAATGATGTTATAGTTAGTTGTCGAACTTTATTTCAGTCAATTGTAGTACAGCCGGCACCAGGGGCTCAGTATATTGGTGATGCTTATAGTAGGGAAGCCCACGATGCTAAATCGGGATTTACTCGAGCGTCATAGAGACCTATTGGGTTGCGAAGCTTAGATCATAAGAAGAAAAAAATGTCATATAATATATACCTTTTCATCGGTGGGGGGAATTGTTATAGATTTTCAAAAATGTAAAAAAAAACTGTTGCATGGACATACTCGAGCGCGTCAGATATTGATATCATCCATGTCCTACGTATTTTTAAAAATGTACGTATGTTAATCTGATTGTTTCCATGATGGGGGTGGTCGTACGTAAGGGTTGAAAATGAAAAAAAAAAATTTAATCGAGCGCGTCAGATTTTCTAAGGGGATGTTAAGAGATCCTAAAAAAAGGCTCTTATATAATAATCTGACGATTTGGATGTGACGCAAAGTCGTAGCCATTATTAGAATGTGCATAAAAAATTCGCCATTTTGAAATCCTCAAGCGCGTCAGATTAAGATATATATGGTTCATCTTCATGCCCTAGACGTGCTGTCTCATAATCTGACGATTATCTGGAGGGATTCGCCTAATCTGACAATTAAAAAAATTTTTTTCTTATTTTTTTAAATCATTGCACTTAATTTATTGAAAAGCTCAGGAAATAGCATGCAAATAAAAAAGTGTATGTTTTTTTAAGTAGAATACTGTATTTATAAAAAAATAATTATAAAAAAATATTTTTTTTTGAGTATTTTTTCTCAATTATCATCTTTATCGGTAGAATCATCTTCTTCCTCTGACTCTATTCCGTCCTCAGATTGCGTATCCAGATCATAGGTGATCTGGATATAGGGAGCTTGACATTCATTTGCAATTTCCTGACTCAATTCTAGAGTTTTCAATACAGTTGAATTGTTGGTAGGAGATTCAGGCCACACAGTGAAACTTGAGTAAACAATAAGAACGAAATTTCTTCCGTAGTGTTGTCGCGGCCGTTAATAAATGCCATCCTTGTCTATTTATGAACGCATTCTGCAAGAATAAGCAAGCGAGATATAGGTCTACCAGTTTATATTTGTTAGTGAAATACGACACCCGCCATCTACCGGGAGCCGGTCGCTTGCCACTCAAGGGTTTTTGACAGCGTGCCGGGAGCCGGTCGCCTGCCAAACAAGGGTGTGCCGGGACCCGGACGCTTGCCACTCCAAGGGGCAAAAACGTTGGAAATACGTTGTAAACAATATCATGCCACGAACGAGTCTGTGTGATCAGCTGTGATGGCGTCACGGCAACAGAAACCAGAGTGGGGACGGAGTGAGAGAGTAATAGATAGAGTAAGAGTGAGAGAGGAATAGAAACGCGGAGAGGGGAATATAGGCATCACGTAGCTGCACGCAATAAACTTTATCGATGAATGTTTGTTATTTCGGCTTGTGGAAACCGTCAGATTATATATTTTTCGTAATTCTTGAATTATTCCATTCAAAATAAAAAAAAAATTAACCACGCTCGAGAATGTCGAGATGACGTTTTTTTTTTACAACTTTCTAGCCCTACCCCTTCTTTACGTCACTCTCAAATTGTCAGATTAGTAGAATACACACGTTTTAGTATGTAACTAACTCATCCTACCTTAATCTGACGCGCTCGGGAATTTCAGATGATGAATTTTTTTTTACTAATCTGATCCTTTATCCTTGACGGGCGGCCATGTATATGGGGCTCATAGTTGGTGGAAGGACTTAACCGGGTACAAGGTATCCCCCTGTATATTAATCTGTCGCGCTTTAGTAAATCCCGAAATCCCCTCTTGGGCTCCCCTACTATTAGGTACCTACGTAACTTAGAACAGGAGGTCGTCTGCCTATTTCCATTACATTAACTTTGTTTTGTTCGGCTGGGCACGTAATGTTAACATTATTTTAATAATTATTCTGAACACTATTCAAAAATTTTGTTATGTAGACATAGTTGAATCGCGCAGAATTCTCTTCCTTCCATAAGGTAAACGTACAAGTGCTCGTCACTATCGCAATAGAGATGACAGTGGGGGTGTCGTCTGTTGGGCATTAGCGTATCGAGCACTCGTACATTTACCTTACTAATGTCATAAATATGAAACTAACTGTCTGTCTGTTATCTCTTCAAGCTTAACTTATAAACGCGATATAAATATAATAATTATAATAATAGATATAGCTTAGCGACATAAATTAAGTTTAGTATTTGGTAGTTTGAAACCCTGAGAATTAGGTATCCCGGAAAATTGCGGTAGGTACACGCGGGATAGCGATTAACGAATTCTTGACAGTCGATGTCGCCTATGGTCCAGCAAGCGTCACGAAATGAAGCTCAATTTCCAACCACCTTTAATTGTGTTTTAGTTGGATGGAGGAGTTTCATTTGAAATGGGACGTATTTCGCCACCTATCCAGCCTCTGCGCACAAGTTAAAGGTCATCGGAGAAGTAAAAAACAAATATTCGGAAGGTGATTTAACAAAAAAGCTCATTTTGGTGATTTCTCATTTCTTTGTTTACTAATATTTTTAACCGACTTCAAAATAGGAGGAGGTTCTATGTTCCAATGATTGTATTTTTTTTTAATGTATGTTCACCGAAGTCAATTGTGGACCGATTTTCAAACTTATTTTTTTAATCGGAAGGGTATTCTTCTGAGGTAGTCCCATTGTCACCAAGTCAAGATCTGATGATGGAATCCTAGGGAAATCGAGGGCAAACCTCAAAATTTATAGGCACACCTATGGCGATTTTGGCATTTTTAGCATTAAGATGAGCATTTACATTTAGAAACTATCATTTGGTAACCTGGACCTGATGAAGAAGACCGTGATGACCAACGGAACTCATCAAAGCTAAGTAATGCTCGCTCGTCTATAAACGATCATGATTAACCGACCCCGCCGCCCCGCCTAGATAAGCGACTAAGAAGAAGCTTTAAAGTTAATGATTCTTTCGAACTGATCTGATGCTGAAGCCAGAAGGTAGGCAACGGAACTCTGTTATAAAACAAAGCAACTAGACCATATACTTAAAGAAGAGAGACTAAAAACACAAGTGCTGTGATGTACACGCGTCAGCTCTAAGAGCTGCTAGTGTATTATTTCAATAATAATAATAATAATAGTAATAACTAAGTCGTGATTGGGCTTAATGGAATCGTTGTGAGATGTACTTTGGCTACAAATCACTAAAAAGGGAGAAATAAAGATTTTTTTAACAAAAAAGTGAAACCGACTCCAAAAAAATAACAAAAAATGGAACCGACTACAAAACCCTTGAAAATATTTTTCTAGGTACGTACTAGCTCGAAGTCGGTGCCTCAGCTCGAGCCAGCAGGAGTGGGACAATAAGCCGCGTATCCATTACAGCAGCCTCAGGCCGAGCACCGTGAGCCGAGCCATATTTTATCGGTTTTTTGGCCGTGCTCAAAGGAGCCTCAGTCTGAGCCGTGCCTTTGGCAGCGTCTCCACTTGCGCGGCCTCGGAGCGAGGCAGCCGCTCGGCCCGAGGCTGCCTCTAGTGGATACACGGCTATAGTCGTCTACCTCTTTTACGTACGTATGGGCTTCAATCCCTCCTTCACGTCTATGGACGTTATGGGAGATAATCTAAAAAAAAAAAAAAACTTTTTATGGTACCATTTTGTCAGCATAGTTTACTTATATATTCGTGCAAAATTGCAGCTTTCTAGCATTGAGACACACACAGACACAGACATGGCGAAACTATAAGGGTTCCGTTTTTGCCATTTTAGCTACGGAACATAAAACTCTTGATGAAACGAACAAAAACAAATGTTGCATTTATAAAATTATTGAACTACTAAAGAAGCTAACAAACCCGTCTCATTTCCCTAATAATATCGCGTGTCGGTACAGACATTTCATATTTGTATGCAAAGCCAAGTCGCGCTCCGGCCCTGCTCTACACCAGACTTTACTTCTCGTTATTTTTGATTGGCACATCACTGGGAATTTTCCTTAGTGTTTGGTTTTATGTTTTACATATAGCTCTGGCTCTTGTTTATTGTACCTATAGACGTTATTGCTGCGGGCGTCTTCGCAGCCAAAGATCTTGGTGTTGTGAGGGATAATAAAGTTGTCCTCTGTGCTTCACCTTTTCCACAGACCGGTATATGATCATTATAGTCATTTTACGGGAATTCCTGAAAAGGGAAGATGATTTTCTTACATTTATTAAAGTTAATAAGTTGAAAATGGTTTTTTTAAACGGGAACAAGGATTTTAATTGGCATATTGTATTGTATACTTATATAGAAAGTGAAAAAAAAATACGATTTTTTGGTCCTTGAAAACAATGTAAACTAATACTAATATTATACCTACATAGCAATATTAATGAAAAATACTAGTATTATACCCAACGTATAGATATTTTTTTAGGGAGTTACACATTTTCTCCGATAACTACATTATAATGCACACCGGTTTTCACTCGCTCAATGTCGACGAGCGTTTTCAAGCTGCTATATTCTGCGATCGTTAATGCTATCGTATAGTCCGCGCCCCGGCGGCACCTGGAGCCCGGCGCCCGGCGCCCAGGCTCCCAGGCAGTGGCACCCGAGCCCCGGCAGGTGCTCGCTGCACTTTTTACTGCACGTACATTGCAACCGGTGCATCGAGGCGGCTTATTTATTACGTTGTCCGAGTCGGCGCGGCTTGTGGTTCCCGCGGTTCTCGCATTATCCAGACCTTTTTGCCTGTCTGCAGCCCCAGCCCGGCTATTTGGCTACTGTGTACGCTGCATGTAAGCCGTGCAATGTTTTTAGATGTTGAGTCTTCGTTATCTTTGTCAATTATCCTTTATTTCAACAAGCATAATATAGTTAATATGACAAATAACGGTTTTCAGGGGCGAACAATAATTGTTAAGGTTGCGTGGACAGACCCTATAAGTCAAAATAATAGACCGTTGAAAAAATAACACCGTTGTAAAAATTTAAACTTGAAGTTTTTAAGTATTGTTAGTGATTTATTTGATCGAGCTTGGTCTTATAACTGAAAAAATGCGTTTGTCGAGTTGAGCATAAGCTCGATCCCCCAAAAACAAACACGCATTCTATAAAAAATATTGGCTGTCTTGCGGAATCAAAGAAATCTTTTAGTACCTTAGTAACTTCTTACGGCGATTTCATCCACTCAACTAAGCAAAATACCTAAAATACGAGCCAAAAAATGCTAGGCGCCTATATGGCTAAAAAGCTTACTCTTCTTACAGCTCAATCTGTAAGAAAATGAACTGCTTCAAAATGGGTTACACATTAGACCTTTCCCCTCTGTTGGTTACATCTACGAGTATAACCGTTGCTACAAGGTAGGTATAACTTACTCGTACATACGTGATGGTGTTTTTGATGTTACGGTAGCAGTCAGTAACACATAATAAACCGACTATTTTTTGCGTCAAAGATCGTTAACAAGCAATAAATGATTCTGTGAGTCACCACCACTCTACATCCTGTATTACACATAGAACACAGTCTATCCAATTATATTAATACATCTTGGAATTTTGCACATTAAAGAAAGGCGGAAAAGGTTTGAAAAACACTGGCGCGTCTTCGGTAGAGACAGATGTAAGTAAGTAGAGTTGTTTAGGAACTACCTAAATGCTCATAGGATTGTTCGCTTTAATAGGATTTATGTTCCAGACTTGACCAATTAAAAATTAAACACATTGCTATTTTTGGACTTACATTGTGATCGCCGTGTGTAAACGAGTCAGATAACAAATTATATTAGAAAGATACCACTAGATGAACATTATCTTATCAGCTGTCGTGTCTTGTTTGAACTAGTCACAGTATCTAGTTAGTGTCTAATGTAGGCTACATTAGACACTAACCCCCTTATTCATAAACGACAATCAAACCTATTTTAGTTAAAATGCCGCTAAAATTCGTTTGTCCTTATCTGTCACTTCGACATTTGTATTTGTTAGAAAGGGACAAAGCATTTGTTAGTTAACATAGGCTTGTTAAGTTTTATGAATAAGGGGGTAAATAGATACCATGTCGGTGTACTTATTTGCTAACAATGCGTTGGTAGTATAGCTACGTACTTCAGTTTACTAAGAATAAGTTAGATATTTACATGCCAGTGTTGCGATTTCTTAATAATTGTGTACTTTCCAGGGAAAAAAATACATTATTCTGTTTAGTCCGTTGTTAGTTACATTATTAGAAAATATTGGACACTTTTTATGACAAAACAAAGATGAAGCGCGATGAAACTCGAAGTTCGTGTTGTGCGGTCCCTCTGACACTTATACTATTTAATACGAGAGCGAGAGGGACGGTACGATACGAACTTCGAGTTTCGAGTTTCGTAGTAGCCGTGACGCCGTGCTATAATAATAATAATAAAAGTGTCGCGCGCCGTGTTTGCGCTTGCGCGTGAAACCTTAACTGGTTATATCTTCATCATTTTTTGTTGAATTGCCAAAAGAAAAAATACTCGTCCAATATTTTCTGATAATGTTACAGGTCCATCAGATTTTTCTATGACACTAGCTTATTCTACTCCTAGTTGCCTAAATTTTTAGGGTTCCGTAGTCAACTAGGATTTATGGTGAAGAAAAACATCGTGAGGAAACCTGCACATACCTGCGAAGCAATTCCAAGTGAAGTTCCCAGTCCGCATCTGGGCCTTCGTGGGAACTACGGCCCAAGCCTTCTCATTCTGAGAGGAGGCCTGTGCCCAGCAGCGGGACGTATAAAGGCTGAAATGATGATGAGTCAACTAGGAACCCTTATAGTTTCGCCAGGTCTGTCCGTCTGTCTGTCTGTCTGTCTGTCCGCGGCTAAGCACAGTGAAAATTAGTACTAGAAAGCTGGAATTTGCCATGAATATAACAATATCAGTCACGCCGACAGTGGTAAAATAAAAATAAAAAAAAAAAAACAAAAAAAAATTTTTAGTGACCTCCCAATGACGTAAAGTGGGGGAGTTATTTTTCTCGAGTAGCCCTATAGTGTGGGGTATCGTTGGATAGTTCTCTTAAAACCATTAGGGGTTGCTGAGACTTTTCGAGATTTTTCGATTCAGTGATCTGTTTGCGAAATATTCAACTTTAAAGTGCAAAATTTTCATTAAAATTGAGCGTCAACTTGAACTTTCACATACTTACGTACATAGGTTGGACGACAATGCAAATACAGTTAATAAAAAACCAGCCAAGAGCGTGTCGGACACGCCCGAAATAGGGTTCCGTAGCCATTACGAAAAAATCAAATAATATTTTTCTAAGGATTTCGTATTGTGTACTGAATCTTCCAAGTTTAGGTATATTTTATACCTTAAGCTGCTATTTACTTTTAAACTACTAACAATTCTCAACCAATCTTGCCGCTATAATTTTCCTTGTAAATTTGATATATTTACTACCATTCAGATTTTTTTCAAATTTTTACACCCAACAGTTTAAAGTTGAATATTTCGCAAACAGACCACTGAATAGAAAAATTGTCTTAGCAACCCCCCAATGGTTTTAAAAGACCTATCCAACGATATAGGTATAGTCGAGAAAAAAAATCACCCCCACTTTACGGCTACTCTAAAAAAAAATTTATTTTTTATTTATTTGTTGTACCATTTTGTCGGCATAATTTACATATTATATTCGTGCAAAATTACAGCTTTCTAGCATTGATAGTCCCTGAGCAAAGCCACGGACGTACAGACAGACAGACGTCCAGACAGACAGTCAGACATTGCGACACTATAAGGGTTCCGTTTTTGCCATTTAGGCTACGGAACCCTTAAAAAGTACAGACAGCAAGATAGTTTGTATTAAAAAGGAAATTTTTAACAAAAACTTATTTGAAGTCAGTTGTAAATGGAAGCTAATTTGAATGCTTGTGTTGCTTTGTAAGTAAGCAAGCTCTATCAGCGAAAGCAATAGCTGAGGCAGGTAAGTACAGTGAAAGGAGCAACGGGCGAGGTGCACCGCGGCTGCGGAGGCGCAGGGGCGCGGGGCGCGGGCGTCGCGGGAGGGGGCGCGTCTAGACAGGCCGCAGACGCGGGAGGCTGCGCCGCCGGACCGATACGCACGCACACACGCGCGCGATGCAGCGCCCGCACGCACACATGCAAACACCTGCACTCTGCTATCATCCACGAATTAAAAACAGTTTCAGACCAGTAGGCCGAGTTTCGACTGTCGAAAATACCATTAGAAAGTGGTGAAAAGTTTTTCTGAATCCATACTAATTCTAGTACTCGAAATTATAACCTAGTAAGTAGCTCTTAGTTGTCTGGCTGTCTGTCTGTTACCTCTTTATGCCTAAACTGCGGAACTAAATTATATGAAATTAGATATCGTTCGTTTTAGGTGAGGTCCTCAGCGCCCCGGCTTGCCGTGGCATTATGCTGAATGGGGCCTTAACTATCGCAATTTTTTTCTTTTGTTCTGTAATTGTGATATTTTATGACGTTTAATCATAATAACTGTATTTTCTTTCTTGTTTTCTTCTTTCTAGGTATATGATGATAGTTAAGACCCTGAGAGGGCCGTGCAATAGTTATTATCCCAGAAAATTGTGTAATTCCCACAGACACGTGATAACCGAATAACTCGCTCACGAAGCTGCGAATAACAGCTACTTAAGTTAAAAATAAAGGACAATGCGTCCGTTAACTTAAGTTGCGATTAAGCTACTATTTATAAACAGTTATAAGGGTCGATGAGGGAGTGATGCATGTGGCATGTGGGAGTCTTTGTTCCAGGTTCTCACAGTTGCACTGTTATGTCTGGCCCTGTACTACGAAATGGAATATTCGAACTTCGTATCTTGCCGCCCTGCTTACGCTAATTATTTAATAAGAGAGTGAGAGAGATGGTACGATACGAACTTTGATTTTCGAATTTCGTAGTAGCCCGCCTGGAACGTACGTAACCTATACCCCTGACAGTATTAATCGCAAAGAGTTCGTTACTAGTAGCTGAGGTGCCTATTTCGAGTTGAGCAAACAAATGAAATAACCTTCAGAACGCATAAACAGTGGTTATAAATTATACAGAAGACTTAAAGTAAATATTTTTGACGCGTTAAGTAAAGACTGCATAGATACGTCCAGAAGGTTACACCGACGCAATTTAACGCTTGCTGTTGTAAGATAGTTTTAAAACAAAAAACAGACTTCAAAGAACTTTTTCATTAATTTAAACAGGATCAGGACCAATCGGAAGGTATACCCTCCTAAACAACCTACTTGAGTTAGAAGTTTTATTTATTTACTGCTTTAAATGGTAGCAGACTAGTATTTGATATTAATTTCAGCTTGAGCAGCCTACATCTACGCGTTCCTGAGAAAAAGGGTAGATATTGACAGATGGGCAAAAGTGATTCTATGAGGGCTCCGTTTCATTCTTTTTAGGTACGGGACCCTAAGAAACTCTGACGCTTAAAATACATAAAACCACTCAAACTAACGATAATTCTTTGATAAAAATGCCCATAACATTTAAGTATCACATATATTTTTAATCGGTCGCCGCACGCGACCCCACTGATATGCTCAAGGGCAAAACCATGTAACTTATGGAAATACATTAATTACACATACCACTACATCACGACATATGATTTAGATAAAGGTTAAAGAAATATAATGGTAAACAAAGCGACTCATTAAGATATTTCAAACAGTTTTGATACTATCATCATCATCATCCCAGCCTATATACGTCCCACTGCTGGGCACAGGCCTCCTCTCGGAACAAGAGGGCTTGGGCCATAGTTCCCACGCGGGCCCAGTGCGGATTGGAAACTTCGCACGCACCATTGAATCGCTTCGCAGGTCGTGCAGGTTTCCTCACGATGTTTTCCTTCACCGCAAAGCTCGTGGTATATTTCAAATGTCATTCCGCACATGAATTTCGTTAAACTCAGAGGTGCGAGCCGGGGTTTGAACCCACGACCCTCTGCTTGAGAGGCGATAGGTCAAACCACTAGGCCACCACGGCTTACCATACTATGTGGGTACATAATTATCATCGAATATGTATGTAGGACCAGCCCATGGTGATAAGGTAACCATGGACTAAGCATCTCCATGTTGGTTTGACCTATGGCCTCCTCAAGCAGAGGGAGGAAATTCGTTACTGAAATTAGGTACGCTTGAAATATACCATGAGCTTTTCGGTGAAGGAAAACAGCGTAACTCTTTGTCGGTTCATAACTAAATAGGTACTCCCATCACTGACTCAAAATTTGAGTAGGTATATCTTCAAAATGATTAGTTCGCCTTTGTTCTTATACTCTATTTGTTCTAACATGATTCAAATGACACATGATGATTATGTAACTTTGTAAGGCGGTAACAATTAATATGTTTTCCAACAGAGATATATAATGCTTGAAAAAATTAAATCACATTAAAACTGCTGATTGTTCGAATATTTGGTCTCAAATTCGCTAGCAAATTGGTTAGTTACTGCGTAGGCACTGTGTTATATTAACTTACTTTTTTTAATGAACGCCTTTAAAATGTTGTTTCAATAGGCCGCAATTGATAGAGGTGAGGGTTATCGGTAAAAATAAAAGCGGTAAAATAAACGAAGTTATTATTAATTTTCAAGATTGGTAGTCAGAGTCGGAAAGTGAAACTTCAAATATTGAATATACTATATTTTAAAATTCAAATAAGACTCTCATCTCGATAGCGTAACGTAACGTTTAAACCATCAAATAATGCTATTGCCACTTTTAGGACACGCAAAAGTATCGATAGTTTGTGTAACAGTAGGAGGGTCTCTACTTACGTCAGTTTGGCATCTGTCATTTGTATCATGTCAGAAAAAACAGAATATAGTACGTATCTCAACGTTTGTCAATTATGTTTCTCTCTTTATACTATATCACTTACCAGTTAATAATTATGACAGTCTACCTCATTGTTTTAAAATAGGTGCAGGCAAGTCGCCTATAAGTTCATTCATACCTTGTTTCTTGCTTCAATCGAAATATACCTACACTACACTGTTCTAAATAATCGAAAGCTTAATTGTTGTCCAGAAATACATATCTATGAGCTGGATGATCAAGTAACGAAGTCAGACGACACCGGAGCCTGGCAGGAAGTTTGCGGGTCGTAGTTTTTTTTCCGCAGCAGACGGGACTCGAATTGCAACTTGCAGTCGGCAACTCGACCCTGTCTGAGCTAGTATTAGTACATATATACGACGTAGTACGAGAAAGAAATGAGGGTTTGTTCAGTGGAAAATCAACTTTGTAATGTTTCATTTCCTACATTTTTTCAATTCTTAAAACATAGAATAAGCAGGATTTCTTCAAATTTCGTCCGAAAATTTCAGCACTTTTTGCATTCGTTTTGACCGAACACACATGCAAAATGCTTTCATCAAAGTTTTTCATTCAAAATGTAATAATCACGCCTTTTACGCAGTACTTACACATCAAACTATGAAAACATTTGTCAACCATAGGTAATTAAAAATCCTGATAAATATTTACAGAAGTGTTCTTTCAAACTAATCCAACCTAATAAATCTAAATAAGTAGTTTATTAAAATATTCTGGAATAATTTGAAGACATGTATATCGTCAGATCGTCACTACTTTGAAAAACATCTCGTATCTAAAATCAATATGTCAACAAAATTGAACCTTGACATTATGTTCATAAAGTTCACTCAGAAAATTATATATTTTGAGGTACGAGTTTTTTTAAAGTAGTGACGATATAGTAGATATTTAGTCAATATAGATTTTTTAGATTTTGGTTATCGCTTCTGATAGTGATAAGAGATACAGTGCATATCTTTCGCTCTCATGAATATTTTAACGCAAGGAGCAAGGACAGCCAAGGTTATAAATGTATGTAACATACAGTCAGCTGCAAAGAGAGGTGACCTCCCCCCCCCTTCCCCCCTACATATATGTATGTGCTGCAGTGGGGTCACAATTCTCTGCAACTGACCGCGAGAGAGCTCCGCTCAGCTGTTTTCACGAGAGATGTGCTGTGCGAGGATGTGTAAACGAAGCGTGTCTATTGGTTGATGATAAACATATTCCTCGCAACGCTTCCTCGCATATCTCGGGTGGAAACGCACTTTTTTTGTTTTGACTGCAGAAATCGGTACCTACCTAAGCAAACATCCAACTGTTTCCAAAATATTTCTGCCATAATCATTATTACAATAGGTAACAAAAAATTTATGAAAAAAAATTAGTACCGACTGCAAAAAACGATAAAAATATTTTTCTACCAGCCTGAAGTCGGTGCCTCAGCACGAGCCAGCAGGAGTGGACCTATAATCCTCCTCACAACCTCACCTACAACTATACGAGTATATTGGGTTCAATCACTCCTGCTGGCTCGTGCTGACTGAGGCACCGACTTCAGGCTGGTAGAAAATTATTTTCATGGTTTTTGTAGTCGGTTCTATTTTTTTTTCACCCTTTTTAGTGTAAACGATCTACGATACAATAATTTAATGTCAACAGCTCGTCACCTTTTATGAAAAATTGCTTTTTCCGATGCAGAGACGTTCATTATTGAGGAGTCCTGGTTCTTCATCACCCGTTCCATTTCACCATATAAATTACAATGAGCTTAAATTGCTTAGCAACTGCGTTAAATTAATTGAAATTCAACCCGTGAAGTACTTGTTATTGAGTAGTCGCTCCATTGGTCGTATTTGGTCTTCATCATCAGTTCCACTTCACCAAATGATGATTTTTCAAGAGCAAACGCACGAGTTACTCCTAAATATATGGAAATTACCATAGGCGTTCCTACAATATTTGAGGAGTTTTCTCGATTTCCTTAGAATCTAATCATCAGATCCTGATTTGGTGCTTATGGGACCTAATTGAAAGCATTCCTAGACGAACGCAAAAAAAAAATTTCAAATCGTTTTTTAAATGACGGAGTTCTCAGGTAGCAAACATAAAAAAAACATACAACCGAATTAATAACCTCATCCTTTTTTTTAAAGTTTGTTATAAAATACCTGCAACATATGGAATGGACAGACAGACAAATAGTCAGATAGACAAGACAATACTTTAAGTCAGTTTTTACCATCTTGGCTACGGTACCGTAAACATAATCAATTATGTATTGCTTTGAATTATGCATTTTTATAGTTTTGGAAATATTGCTAAAAACCCCTCATACATAACATTTTCCTGTTGGTTTACTCGTAGTGTTTTTGAAACTAATTTTAATGATCTAAGGTATTTTACAGTTATTTCAGTAGATTAATGCTGGAGATGTGATTTATTATCTAGGGCCGTCTTGCAGGAAAAAATAAATCTAGATTTAGTAGTTAATCCAGGCTTAAGCTTGACAGTTCCATACAATTTGACACTACTAAACGGAACTTAACGCTAACTCGAGATTTATGTGTTTACTGCAAGTGGGCCTAGGTCACTATATGTTACCCATCTTTTAGTATGCAGCCTAATACGAACATACCTCTAGAGGAAAAACAGCCTTAGAGCACTGTAATTAGTGATTCAGATGTACTAAAGCTAAAGTCAGACCAGTATAGGTAGGTATACCCGCTCGTTTGCGGTCGTTGAGAACGTTCCAAGGACAGCGGTCAAGATTTTTAAGTCGTATTAAGTCAAGTATGGAATATCTTTGTTTGGCGTATTAAGTTGCATGGTAACTTTTAATATTATCAACTTCTGATTATAGATTATAATGACCCGGATAACTCACGTCTTAAATCGAGTTTAGCTCGACATGTTTCGGGCTAATCCGTAGCCCTTCGTCTTCGGAGCAACGCGACTCAGCGGCTGCTGCAACACGCGCACTGCGCGCCGCCGCTCTGATTATAGGTCGAATTGCGAATCTTCGACCGTCCAGCTTCTCTCCATTTTTAGGGTTCCGTAGCCCTTATAGTTTCGCCATGTCTGTCTGTCTGCCTGTCAGTCTGTCGGTCTGTCTGTCCGTCCGCGGCTTTGCACAGGGACTATCAATGCTAGAAAGCTGTAATTTTGCACGAATATATATGTAAACTATGCCGACAAAATGGTACAATAAAAAGTTTAAAAAAAAATTTACAGTACCTGCTATAGACGTAAAGTGGGGGTGTTTTTTTTTTCTCATCCAACCTTGTAGTGTGGGATATCGTTGGAAGGTCTTTTAAAACTATTACGGGGGTTCTAAAACGATTTTTCGATTCAGTGATTTGTTTGCAAAATATTCAACTTTTCATTAAAATCGAGCGTAAGTACCTACTAATTTCAGCTTGTAATACCTAGGTACTGCCACGAGAGTTGAAGTGAATGATTACACACACAGCTACAACATGTCGTGTAAGTAATGACAGCAGGATTTTGACATTTACTCATTCATTTCATTCATTCTCCTTTTGCGCAATCTGTTCTTTTTGTAGCTGTGTCTGTAATCATTCACTTCAACTGTCGTGGCACTATCTGTAGATATCTATACGAGTATACGCGTTCCTGAGAAAAAGTTCTTGAGAGACGTATGTACGAACGGACAAACAAAGAGAATACAAATATACAACAAAGTGATCCTATAAAGGTTCCGATTTTGCAAACTGAGGTGCGAAACAATAAAAAAAGAGTTACAAATTCATGCATGTACTTGGTAATAATAGAGTAGCTATACTAAAGTAAGTAATAAAAATTATCTGTCTTCAAAAAAGGTCACGGTGAGGTGATAGTCGATATTAAAACTGCATAGTCACGGCATCGCGTATTTCGACCGTTGATATGTCGACGAATAGTCGAGTAGGTACTCAACGCTATAATATTACCGAATCATCGAGGTAAGGCAGAAAACCGCACAAGGATGACTTACACATTACTACTCATGTTACGTGCGATTTTTGTGCGGTTTTGGGGTAGTTTTAGATTACACCCAGTGCCGGTTGGCAACAACCGGAATGAGTCTGCAATTTCGTCGAAAGCTATTTTAGTAATTCCCACTGGCGACCAGCGGGTACAGCGGGCAGCGTGTTGGGAAGCAGAGCGGCAAGCGTGTTCTCTGTTCATTGCGCGCCGCACTGCTTCGCTCATCCAACAGACATCGACACAATGAGGGCTATCGTTTTTTACTCTTTCTAGATGGCGCCACTGTTGCGTGAGGTTTTAAAGTGTGGCTTTCAAAGTCTGTTATTACGGGCGTGAAAACAAAGTTTAGATTAAAATCATATTGAATACACCTTAAAACCGTACCATAAAAATATCGAGCAACCACAGTGTTGCGTAGTCCCGTTTTGTTCGGAAAAAAGGGAGGACAAAAGTTTCCGAAAGACAAAACCGTCTCAAAACACAGACATTCATTGCCCCGTAAGGCATAATCGCCATAATTAATTTCAGGTAATGCAAAATATTCACAAAATTATTCTAATTATAAATAAACCCGCGTAGCACACCCAAAAACTATGAGATTTGACATTTCGGAGACCTCACGCTGCTACACTAGCGCCTCTAGCGGCGAATCCACACGCGATAGCCCTCATTGCTTTGTGATGCCGCGATTACTTACATAAAAAAAGTGATTAAAGATATCAAACCGTAAATTTAAAATCTAAAACTACTAATACTAAACCTGTTTTCTTGTAAATATGTCATTGTGTTGTTGTTGTTATGTTGTTTGTAAGTACTGGATGAGCGACTTGTAAGTACTATTACTTTTCTGTGGTCTTACTGGCCCTATCCACAGAATAATGTAATATGCCTATACTACGAAGTGCAAAATGCGAACTTCATTATCTTGCCGTCCCGTTGACGCTAATATTATTTAATAAGAATGAGAGGAAACGAACTTTGATTTTCGAATTTCGTAGTAGCCCCCCGGATATTACCTAGCATCACACGCAATGCATAAGTAGGAAATATGTAGCTGTACCTACAACAGAAAAGTACAAGTTACAACCAAAATCAAATAGTATATTAGCTTGTACTTTATTATGCAATAGGTCCCTATCGCGCAATCGGATAAAAACTGTCGAATATAGGTATAAGTTATTTCTTTTCTATGTTTACGCCGATTAAATCTGATATTTAATCATAATCACAAAACTTTATGTAAAAGGTGTCTCATATTCCTCAGATAACAGCAAAATTCTTGGAAAACTATCTAGGTAGGTAGGGTGGTGTAGTGGACCTCCACTTCACTAACAATTTTGTTGTAAGTAGATAAACCAAGGTAGGTTATGTAGCTAAGGTAGTTATGTACATCAACGTGCTATCTTATATCAAGCTATCAACGAAACAGCCAGCATTCCTGTCTTGCTATCACGCGATAAACTGTCTGCAATTTATTTGCTTGTAGCCGGAACATGTGACAACTTCTGTCCAACTTTGTTTTGACATGAACAAATGAATTTATCTTGACCGTTTGACTTGGGTATAATTTAGGGTTTGGTAAAAATCTTGTTATACGAGTAATTATTAAATAAGCCATAACCGTTGAATTCTTTGAAATTTAATAAGATAAACGTACGAGTGATCGTCACTGTCCCAATAATTGCAATCTTTAATTTCATGTCATGATATTTAGACGACCAGATGGCCTAGTGGTTAGAGAACCTGACTACGAAGCTTGAGGTCCCGGGTTCGATTCCCGTGTCGGGGCAGATATTAGTATGAAAAATACGGATGTTTGTTCTCGGGTCTTGGGTGTTTAATATGTATTTAAGTATGTATCTATCTTATATAATTATATTTATCCGTTGCTTAGTACCCATAACACAAGCTTTGCGAAGCTTACTTTGGGACTAGGTCAATTGGTGTGAATTGTCCCGTGATATTTATTTATTTATTTATATTTATGTCATTAACAATAGAAGTGACAACAGGGTGTCATCTATTAGGCATTAGCGTGTCGATCACTCGTACGTTTACCTTACATTTAAAAAAAACATAGAAAGTTAAAATCCGCGTCGTATCCTCACATTACAAGAGGAGCGGGAAGAGACTTGTATCCCGTCGGACCCTGTGTTCCAATAATTTAGAAAAAATTATAACAAAAAATTGAACGGACTAAAAAAAACCATGAAAATATTTTTTTACCGGTCTGAAGTCGGTGCCTCAGCACGAGCCAGTAGGAGTGGACCTATAGTCGTCTACCTCACCTACATACTATACGCGTACTTTTGTTAAGTATAAAATTTCATTTTCATACTTTTTAGTGTAAAAGATCTAAGATACAATAGTTTAATGTCAACTGCTCGTCACCTTTTACAAAAAAATGCTTTTCCGATGCAGAGACGTTCATTGTTGAGGAGTCCTAGTGCTTCGTCACCCGTTCCTTTTCACCATATGCATTAGGATGAGCATAAATTACTTAGCAACTGTGTTAAAGTAATTAAAATTCAACCCGTACTTGTTATTGAGTAGGCGCTTCATCGTCAAATGTGGTCTACCATCATCACTAATCATCAGTTCCACTACACCAAATAATGATTTTCAAGAGCAAATGTACGAGTTACTACTAAACATATAGAAATTAGGTACTATAGGTGTGCCTACAATATTTGACAAGTTCCCTCAATTTTCTTAGGATCCAATAGTCAGATCCTGATTTGGTGCTTATGGGACCTAATTGAAAAACGAAAGAACGAAGAACGAAAAAAACATTTTGAAATCGGTTCATAAATGACGGAGTTCTGAGGTAACAAACATAAAAAAATACAACCGAATTGATAACCTCCTCCTTTTTTTAAAAGTTGGTTAAAAAGGGTTGAAACATGGGTAGATACAATACAAAATTATCACTCGAATGAAATTATTCGATTAAATGATAAAATTAAAGATAGTAATAATTTACAAAAAAAGGCCACGTTGTTAAAGTACAAGCAAATAGTATTAGTGAATTCCAACACAAAATTGCTAATAATAATACTGATTTATACTTTTTGATACCGCTTAGTCCACATACTTGATATAGATGCAGATGTAGATAGCCGTTTAAACGCAGTCTATGAAACAAAACTTGCATTTGCACGATAAGTATATTAGCGCGGTGTGTCAGTGCCTCGGTGATGTTATGTCAACAAAGATAAAGGAGAACAAAGCGGAACACCGGGTGCGCGGGCGATAGCGGCGCGCACAGCCCTCTGCGCGCGCGCAGCCGCCGCACTCGCGCTGCGCCGCCGGTGCGAAGGACCAATTATGGATCCTTTGTTATAAACATTTAAAATGTAACCTGCGATGGTTATTTTTGTATAGGTTAAGCATTCAAATTCAAATTCTAAATTCAAATCATTTATTCAGTAAATAGGCCGCAATGGGCACTTTTACATGTCATTTTTTACCCTTATAATTTCGCCATGTCTGTCTGTCTGTCTGTCTGTCTGTCTGTCTATCCGTCCGCGGCTTTGCTCAGGGACTATCAATGTTAGAAAGCTGTAATTTTCAACGGATATATATGTAAACTATACCAACAAATTGGTATAATAAAAAATTAAAAATAAAAACTTTTTAGGGTACCTCCCATAGACGTAAAGTGGGGGTGTTTTTTTTTTCTCATCCAACCCTATAGTGTGGGGTATCGTTGGATAGGTCTTTTAAAACCATTGAGGAATTGCTAAAACAGTTTTTCGATGCAGTGATTTTTTTGCGAAATATTCAATTTTAAATTGCAAATTTTCATTAAAATCGAGCGTCCCCCCCTCCCCCTCAAAAATCTAAACCGGTGGGTGGAAAAATTTGAAAAAAATCAGGATGGTATTAAGTATATCAAACTAACAAGGCAAACTATAACGGTTAAGTTTGCTTGAGAATTATTAGTAGTTTAAGAGTAAATAGCAACCTAAGGTATAAAATATACTTACCTAAACTTGGATGATTCCGTATAAAATACGAAATCCTTAGAAAAATATTACTTAATTTTTTCGTAATGGCTACGGAACCTTATTTTGGGCTTGTCCGACATGCTCTTGGCCGGTTTTTTAAACTACCAGTGCTTTCGGAAAGACCATCATTGCCTAGAAGAATGCGCCGCAAGAAACTTAGCAGAGTAATTTTTTTTAAATAATATAATTACAAATAAAATACTTAAAAAGTACAGAATACAATTAAAGAAAAAATTACAAATAATAATAATTATTATTATAGCCTGTAAAGCATTGCCTGTAAAGTACCTATCGCTAGATTACTTTGTAAGTTATTGGGGTTTGTTGGTAAGGGATTTATTTGTCAAATAATGGGTACCGCCAATAAATTACTACCTATATATTAAATGATAACGCCACCTTCGTCATACTAAATTTTAACGCACTAAGCTTTTGAGTTAATAAATAATTTTTGAAGTAAAATTCAATTTATTACTTGAAACAATTTCGTATGTAAAACTAGAGTTTCTCTTTTATCATTTTTATTTTGCTGTCGTACTGTATGTTTGAACAGTATAGACATAGATACCTATTTATACTTTGTACATTTTCTAATATATAATTATTTCATACTTAACTACAAACTATATTTTGCGTTATCGTACATTGAACCTCAATATCATTCTTTATTTAAAATATTTATCTACGCTGTCTGAATGTGTCATTTGGTAAGTAGGTAGATATTTCTTATTTAGACTTCCATTCTAGGTATAGGTAGGGTATGAACCACATATCGCAATTTTTTGGCAGAAAGTAAAAGTTCTTCAAATTTAAGAGCTATATTCTTAAAAATATATTTATTTTTACTATGTATATTGTTCAAAATAAAAACATAAACAAAACTTTCTATGCAGCCGGGAATTATGCAGTTTCCACTAACCAGCTCTGCGCATAATTATCAAGATTATGATTGCATTTAAGTAACTATGCCCCGTTTTCTCCAAAGCGGACCGACATCGTGATAGACTTATTTAGGTTTATGGACGTGCATAAGATGGTTGGTTACATATTAGCACAGGGGCCTTATTTGTGTGTGGTATGAGCGGGCGGTATGCAGTGAAAGCGCTGTGTTCGCTGTGTTGTGCCGAGGTCGACGCTCGCCGCGTAAACAGATAGCTCCGATTGATTACGCTGCCCCGCTGCCCACTCTTGCCTCGATACGTCCCTGCAAACAAAGCAAACAAAATCCTTTAAATTTCGGTCAAAGCACTCGAACGCGTCTGTAGAGCTACCACGAAACTCGAAACTCGAAGTTCGTATCGTACCGTCCCTCTCGCTCTCGTATTAAATAGTATAAGTGTCAAAGGGACCGCACGACACGAACTTCGAGTTTCGAGTTTCGTAGTAGCCCTGCTGACATTTTTTCGGCGCGGGCGCGGTGTCGCTAGCCCTTACTTTGTTGTCAAGTATTTTCTCTGTTGCAGCCGATGATTGGAACGTATAAACAAAAGACATACATTCAATTATTTATTTAGTTTTACTTAAATATTTTATCATCATCATCCCAGCCTATATACGTCCCACTGCTGGGCACAGGCCTCCTCTCAGAACAAGAGGGCTTGGGTCGTAGTTCCCACGCGGGCCCAGTGCGGATTGGGAACTTCACACGCACCATTGCATAGCTTCGCAGGTTCTGCAGGTTTCCTCACGATGTTCTTCCTTCACCGCAAATCTCGTGGTAAATTTCAAATGTAATTCCGCACATGAATTTCGAAAAACTCAGTGGTGCGGGCCAGGGTTTGAACCCACGGCCCTCTGCTTCAGAGGCGATAGGTCAAACCACTAGGCCACCACGGCTTAAATACTTAAATATTTATGATCAT
Organism: Choristoneura fumiferana; assembly: GCF_025370935.1. Classification (NCBI taxonomy): domain Eukaryota; kingdom Metazoa; phylum Arthropoda; class Insecta; order Lepidoptera; family Tortricidae; genus Choristoneura; species Choristoneura fumiferana. Next base: position 9,103,568 of record NC_133479.1, on the reverse strand, counting down.
AATATTTTTTATATTTAAGTACTTCAATTAAATTCATATCATTTGAAAAGTTTAAGTGACAATTAAAGATAGGTGCGAGTATGTACTGAAATGATAAAGTTTATAGGACTGTACCTAAACTTGATCGATCCAGTATTTATAACGCAATTCGATTAGTCTAAATTTTTTCTATAATATATTTTTTGAACCAGCTCCGATTTTGTACAGCGCCTTGTTATAAAAGTTCAACTTAACCGTTATAGTTTTCCTTGAAAGTTTGATATACTTACTACCATCCTGAATTTTTTCAAATGTTTCCACCCACCGGTTTAGATTTTAGAGGGGGGAGGGGACGCTCGATTTTAATGAAAATTTGCACTTTAAAGTTGAATATTTCGCAAATCACTGAATCGAAAAATCGTCTGAGCAAACCACAAATGGTTTTAAAATACCTATCCAACGATACCCCACACTATAGGGTTGGATGAGAAAAAAAATCACCCCCACTTTACGTCTATTTTGTTTTTGTTTGCATAGTTTACATATATATCCCTGCAAAGTTACAGCTTTCTAGCATTGATAGTCCCTGAGCAAAGCTGCGGACGGATGGACAGATAGACAGACAGACATGGCGAAACTATAAGGGTTCCGTTTTTGCCATTTTGGCTCCGGAACCCTAAAAAGGGGCCGGTCGTAGGTCTTATCGTTCGTAAATTATATTGTCATTTATTCCGAGTCGTACATTAAGGGTACCGGTACAGTATTTACTTCATAATATCAAAATGAATACAAATATCACATGCGACGCGACGACGCTTTCCTACGCCGAAATATTCTTGAGGCAAGTAAAACTTTAATAACTTTAAATTTAACGTGTGATGAGCGAAAAACTAAATAAGTCAGATTATTTAATCCGCACTAAACTAAACATTCATTAAAAATTTACTATTTAAAATATTATTAATATAAGTACCTACCTACCTACAATTATTGTTGGGTTCTACATAAGGGAACTGTTATCGAGAAATAAACCTCAGAATAGGAATAAACGTATGGACAAGTATTAAGTTAGTAAAAAGTACCATCATAATTTGAAAGGTTTTAGGGTTAATTTTTAATCCATTTTTAATTAATCTTTAGGATCTCGTATAAAAGACATCAACGCGTAATTTTAGAGAAAAAATTAAATTTAGCCTTAAGAAAATTAAGAGTTTTATCGTGTTGTGTTATTTATAAACTTTAAATAAATACTAAACTTTTTTTTGACGCACTTTCTGTAAAGATCTGATAAAGCATAGTGAAATTTAGTAATTAAAGTTAAGCCATTTTTTATTCGGATTAAAATCTAAACGCAAAACAACACTTAAGACTCAAACATACATCTATTATACAATTGTATAATTTTCAATATAAATATCGTCAATACTTTGAAGAAATCTCGTATCTAAAATCAATATGTCAACAAGATTGAACCTTGAAGTAATGTTCATAAAGTCCACTCAGAAAAATTATCTACTTTGAGATACGAGTTTTTTTTAAAGTAGTGACGATATATAGCTAATATATATATAAAGGTGATAAAGTTATAAATATTTAACTACGGCTTGCCCATAAAGAGTAGAAATTAAAAAGTGGCAACACTGTAGTGTCCTCCCTTTTTTTGCTCCCTAATGGTTTGAAAGGGACGACTAGTTATGTACCTACTTACAGCTTGCCCATGAAGAGTAGAAATTAAAAAGTGGCAACATTGTAGTGTCTTCCCTTTTTTTGCTCCCTGGTTTGAAAGGGATGACACTATAGTGTTGCCAATTTTTAATTTCTACTCTTTATGGGCAAGCTGTAAGTAGGTACATAACTAGTCGTTTCTGAATGAGAAAACAAGTGAATGATAAGGACTTTTTACAATAAAGAGTTATTAAGTAAAAATCTGTTTAAGTAAGCTTTGTTTTCTTGTTTATACGTTTGTTTGTATGTATACGAAGAAACAAACTCAAACTTCTGAACTGATTAAACAATATTTAACTTAATACTTTATAATAAATAACTAATAACATGCTACTTTTTATCCTGGAACAGGTATAGTACTCGCAAAATGCAGACGAAGTTGCGGACTTCAACTACACCCAATTAATACATGGAGACCATTTAAAGAGGCGACACTAAACAATTAACTTTCCCGCGTGTACACTTAATTTAATAAGTATTTTCTGTACAAACATGTAGGTACGAGCAAGGCGTCGCATAAAAAGACAATTTGTAAATTACGAAATGTAATTGCAGACGGCGGGAGACGCGAGCGAGTGCTAACGAAAGTTTAAGCCACCAGCGACGGCGGCGACCGGTTTTCCCACTACCCCCAACTTGGGAAGAAACTTTAATATTTTCCCATACCAAGTGGTACAAGTAGAAAAAAACTGAAGCTTACAATTAAGCACAGTGGACCAGTCGTCTGTCCATAAACGTAAATTTAAATTTACTTTAGTGTCTGTCATCTGGATTACTTTTCAAAGAATACAAATATGACGCTAAAATAGTACATTTCATATCGAGAGACTAAAACGCGCCATAATTAATACAAAATGGTTAAAAAACTTTCGCTCGTGCATTGCATCGGCAAAGGCTGCAGCGGGCGCGGCTGCATGTGCATCCCACGGTGCACTGACCCGTCTAGCCCGAGTACAATCGCCAACACACAGCCGTATTAAACCAGATGGCAAAATGTGATGAAGATTCTGATACATAAATATTCAGCCACTGAACGACTGAGCCTTTGTTTTTTAAACATGTTAAAAAAACAGTTATCCAGATCAATCTGGGAAGTGAAACATTATTCCGAAACAAAGTTTCATTATTGTTTAACGTTAACTATATAAAGGCACGGTTAACTAACGACACTCTGAACTAAATATAAGCTATAAGTAAAATGTATGTGACATACCCGTACAGACAAACAGACAAAGACAAGTGAAAACAGGACTTAATTATCAAGGCCTAAAATCATAGATTTAACCGCGGTCGAGTTGTTTATTAACTTATGTATGTAGGCAAAAATTGCGTCACAATATCCCGCAACACTGGCACTGTGCGGTGGCTTTCGACTTTTCAAAAATTGTTCATTTTCATTCTGTCTATTGGAGATTTTTCTAGACAGCGTTATATCCCAAAGTTACTGCCTAAATAGTTGCTTTAATGAGGATTGTACCATCATTGATTAAGTTCAATTTTTGTCATGGATTGTTCATTTACAGAGCCAAAAGGTATCTTCTAGTGATGTAACGAATGCCATTTTTGCAAATATCTGCTACCGACATCGCGATTGCGATAATATAAATGTCTAAGGCAGTCTCGTTCGAAGGAGGTGCGTTCCGTTTGTATTTTGTTCCGAGAATTACCGACTTTATACGAACGCATCGCAAAGTAAATAAATAATATCAAATGATTAACTGCAGACTGATAATGTGATTACGAGGTTAAGTTATTTTTTCTTGTATACAAAACATAAGAAATGAATGTATTTTGCTTTTATTAACCTACTATTATCTAATAATTTTATTTTTTTCTGATATTCATTTTCGCAAAACATTCGCAGAAATTTTGTAAATGCGAATGCGAATATGCAAAAATGTGCGAATATTCGCAAATGCGAAGGCGAATATTCGTTACATCACTAATCTTCTTCTTATTTAAGAGTTACACTCTTGTCCGTGTAGCCGATGAATGGTTCTTCACTTCTCTCTACTCAAAGCTGCCTCCTTAACCTCCTTACGTACGACATTGACGGCTACTTTCTCTTTTATTTGCTTAAAAAAAAGTATATCTACCTTAAATTTGAATTTATTTGAAGATTTTGAATATGCTATGATACTAAATAATTTAAGATAATCAAATCACATTATAAATAATTAAATAACTACAGCAATTAGATAACAAAATCAGATAAAGATTCATTCATAAGTACATACCTACTCTAAATTGCCAATGTTGTAATACAATTGTCATTTTTAGGGTCCAGAAGCCAAAATGGTAAAAACGGAACCTTTATTATTTAGCCATGTCTGTCTCTCTGTCTGTCCGGCCGCGGCTTTGCTCAGGGACTATCAATGCTAGAAAGCTGTAGTTTTGCACGGATATATATGTAAACTATGCTGACAAAATGGTACAATAAAAAACACAAAAAAAAAATTTTTAGGGTACCTCCTATAGACGTAAAGTGGGGGTGATTTTTACTTTCTCATCCAACCCTACAGTGTGGGGTATCGTTGAATAGTTCTTTTAAAACCATTAGGGGTTTGCTAAGACGATTTTTCGATTTAGTGATGTGATTGCGAAACATTCAACTTTAAAGTGCAAACATAAAAGCAAGTGTAAAAGCTGTAAATAGCCTAAGGTATAAAATATACCTAAACTTGGAAGATTCCGTATAAAATACGAAATCCTTAGAAAAATATTATACTTAATTTTTTCATTATGGCTACGGAACCCTATTTTGGGCGTGTCCGACACGCTCTTGGCAGGTTTTTTTATTTATGAATTATAGATAGGTACCTATTAGAATTGTTGAATAATATGTTATTAATTTATTAGTTTTTGAAATGTAAAAACATCGGCAACATATCTGTAGAACTTGTGGACAATCGATATTTTGACCGTTTGGTATTTTAAACGTCGACAATGATTGATTATAGATATTTGGATCGTTAGATGTTCTAAATTAGGGTATAAACAATCGCTATAATTATCTGATAACATATACAATATACACGTAAGAAAATTCTAAAATATTTATTTATGCTAGTAGAAAAATTTGATGGTAATGATATTTAGCTTTTCTTTAGAGAAAATATACATATATTGAGATGCTTACATATATTTAAATGCAGCAAGAGATAAACTGTGTTTGGTTTTTCGTTCGCCTCCTAAGCCAATCTTATTTCTTTATTTTATGAATAATAAATATTACAAAAAAAAACGATATTAAGCTTGTACCCGTGAAGTAAGTTATAGAATAAAGTAAAGAAATATTTTAATATCTATAGCTTCTAGAAATTTCATGCATACGCTTTGTTTCCCTAGTCGGATCTCGGTCATACTTTCTAGCTTTACTGAACATTTAATTTGGTACTACGTTGTGATACTTTTTAGGAAAGGGTCGTTTAAGAGTGTTGGCGACTGTACAAACCTGAATTGTCCAGTATTAATGCAGACTCGTTTATACCGGGAGCTGAAAAATTCTGTTTCTTTCTCTTATTATGTGTACTACAATGTAAAGGCTGTCTTTACTTAAGATTAATTATCCAGAGAAATACCATTAAGTAGTTACATTACAATGTTACGTGGAATCCAAACAGCTAAAAAGCGAACAATCATATATAAGTTTTAACTACTTTTACTATAATAGGCAGACACACTGCATGCTAGTGTTAAAAAAAAAGACATCGACAAGAATTTGATGCGGTAGTTATACACAAAATAAGGAGTGAGAAAAACAGAGAGAACCTTTTTTTTTGGAATATACCGTAAACTTTTAAAGACACAGTGCCCTGTAATGTCGAGCCACATAGTGCTTCAGGTGCTAGAGAGTAGGACCTTTTTTTTATTTCACTGCACTACTGTAGCGCTATTCCTAACTCCGACTCAGTTTAATATTTTAAACTTACTTACCTACTTATCAATATTATGTTTCAATGTATTTCATGTCTTTACTTTATATTTAGGGATGATATCGTTGACTTTGTTTAATAAGATTTGAAACTTACCTATAGATGTTTTATTTGAATTTATATATTTTTGGGATATTCACTACGATCACCTTTTGATGAGCTCTAGATATTTCAACGTACATGCATTTGCATCATGAAAACAACAGTACTTATATTATATACCTACCTACTTGTACATAATATATTCATATTACAAAGTATATCCCATCATTTTCATTAGTGGATGTACGAGTACTATTCAATGGAAAAAATCAATTGTGTAAACAAATGTGGTGACTGACATTGACACTTGACTGACGACTGGCTGACTGACTGACTGACGTTGGCTCTAGTGATGTGAAAGCTCTTTAAGATACTTCAATCAGCAGTAAATAATTATTTTGAATTAACTCATATTTTATTATTTAATGTAATCCCTAAGTTTAATTTTTAAAAATGGCGAATCACGTATTCTCTTAGTCCTGTTCAAGAGTCATTCACAATGTTTCCATGTCCCTTCTAACTTAAAATGTTTAATAGCATTTTCAAGAAGTTTTAGAATTATATCTTCAAATATATACCTAACGTTTCTTCCATACAAACTTACACTTCATGTTCAAAACTTAAACTCCCCTTTATGCCCCTTTAAGGGTAGAATTTTTAAAATGGTGAAACATGTACATCCACTTATATTTTTTGACGTATATTTTCCCCAATGTCTATGATGGAGTATTTTAGAATTGAAAGGGTCAGTTAAAATATGGACTAATTTAGATTTTTTTGCTGCTTAAGTAGCGTAGTAGAAAAAGCCAACCTGAGATATGTGTGCATAGGAGAAATTTGTATCTTGACTCCTGTCCAACGGTGGTGTAGGGGTTATAGTACGCAGTACGGATTGCTGAGGACCTAGGTTCGATTCCCAGCGCTGGTCTCTTTTTCTGGTTTTTCTGTGCATCCATGTCTCAGTTTGTATTTTCGATATAATTTAGAAGAGGCATTTTTAAATTTACATAAGACAGGGAAATGAGAGTAGACACAGGGAAGTGATTCAAAATGATTTTTTGGTCCAACAATGGACTCCACAGTAAATATGATACTAGTAAATAGAAATGTACATAATTTCTACTAAAATACTATTTTATCGTCCAACTAGTGTTTACCCGCGGCTTCGCACACGTAAATCATTAGGTCCAGCAGCTGAAATACCGGGATTTTTAAAAATTGCCGTGGGAATTCCCGAAAATTAAATCGTTGTTTTCATTGACATTACATTAAAAACAATCATGGTCAAATTTCATGACTCTAAGCCCAACGGTTATTAGTTCGAAAGTTATCCCTATCTCGTGGGAATATCGAAATAAAAAGTAGGCTATGTTTTATTTCAGATGTCAAACTATCTACATACCAATTTTCATGACTCTAAGCTGAGCGGTTGTTATTTCAAGATTTTATCCCTATCCCATGGGAATATCGGGATAAAAAGTATCCTATGTTGTAATCTAGGTTATCTAACTTTTCGCCAAATTTCATCCAAATCCGTCCAGCCGTTTCAGCGTGAAGAAGTAACAAACATATTCACTCACTCACTCACAAACTTTCACATTTATAATATTAGTAGGATTAGTAGGATATAGTAGGAAGTAAGATAGTAGGATAGGATTAAAAACCTTTATAAACCTTCATTAAATAGTGTAACTTAACACAAATAATTAATATCTACGAATAAATTAATTTGCAGAGCCAGCCATAATTATCGGTAGGTAAGGTTGGTTCAGTCAAATAATTAATTTTGTTGGTACAGCACTAAATTTCCAAAGACTAGACCGACCATAGACCAACTTCGGTGAGGAAAAAATTATCATGTCAATTTGACAAATATAACGGATTTTCGTCTTCCAATTAATTCTATAAAATAAACATATTTACACGATTATTTAATGATAAAATGGTTGTTAAAAACAATGGTGAGGTCATTGAGATGTGAATATGATCGGGATTGGCGTTCAAATGCAAGTAACTACGGAGTAATCGTGACAAATTGCTTTGTTTACACAATTGATTTTTCCATTGAATAGTACTTTTATGCATTACTGATGCCAAAAAACTGTTTTTTGGAATTATGTCCGTCTGCTTGTCTTGAGTAATCTCCGTAACGGCTGTGCCCATTTTGACGAGATGGACACTGGCAGGTAACTAATGTTATATTTACATAAAACGTTAACCTACGTTACTTTTATTCATAATAATTTTATAACAAAAAATAGAACCGACTACAAAAAACCATGAAAATATTTTTCTACCAGTCTGAAGTCGATGCCTCAGCACGAGCCAGCAGGAGTGGACCTATAGTCGTCTACACTTCACCTCCATACTATTTATTCAATCACCCCTGCTGGCTCGAGCTGAGGCACCGACTTCAGACTGGTAGTAAAATATTTTCATGATTTTTTTTTCACGCTTTTTAGTGTACTTAAAAGATCTAAGATACAATAGTTTAATGTCAACTGCTCATCACCTTTTACGAAAAATTGCTTTTTCCGATGCAGAGACCTTCATTATTGAGGAGTCCTGGTGCATTACCTGGAGCATAAATTGCTTAGCAACTGTGTTAAAGTAATTGAAATTCAACCCATGAAGTACATGTTATTGAGTAGTCGCTCCGTTGGTCAAATGTGGTCTCCATCATCAGCTTCACTTCACCAAATGATGATTTTCAAGAGCAAATGCACGAGTAACTACTAAATATATCGAAATTAGTATAGGTGTCCATACAATATTTGAAGAGTTCCCTCGATTTCCTTAGAATCCAATCATCAGATCCTGATTTGGTGCTTATGGGACTTAATAGAAAGCATTCCTGGTCGAAGAAAAAAAAATTTTTTCAATTCGTTTCATTTCATGACGGCGTTCTGAGGTAACAAAAAAAATACAACCGAATTGATAACCTCCTCCTTTTTTTAAGTCAGTTAAGATAACTATTTCCCCTCCCGCATTTTGGTTAATTACAGTGATGACGATTGCGAGTTAAAGTAAATGCGACACTAAAAAAAAACAACCGAATTGATAACCTCCTCCTTTTTTTAAGTCGATTAAAAATATGAAGTTCATTAGTTAACAAAAAACCAAAACGAATTAGTTTTGATTTTTATCAATCCATGAACTATATGATCACATCAATATGATCGATTTTAACTATACTCTGTTCCATCCAACGACAGGCGAAAAAACGAACATTGAAGAAGTATATTTATATTTCATCACACTTGCTCGTCAATAACGTCATTCCATGCCTGTATACCAAAGGACAATGGCCTCAATTGTTCCCAAGGGAATTATGGATTTACGTATAGTTTTCCTCCCCAAGGGAGTTATGACTTAAGTTTTAAAAAGTTAGTAGGTAAGTACGTCATTTCCGACTAAAGAGGTTTCAAGTCACCCATCGTTTTATTTACATATTTAAAACTTAGCTATAAGGAACCTAATTTTACAACATAAAAATTACCCACGCTTCATGAAACTTTATTTTTATATTTTTAATTTAAATCAAATTGTCTTGCAATAAATTTAGTAAATATCTTTTTAGCATGTTGGAATAATCTGGCCGTAAGACCATTCGAATTCTAAACTAAACACGGTTCTTGGTATTATCAATGGTTGACGGCTCGAAAAAATTGTCAATCAGGGGGGCTACCACGAAATTCGAAAATCGAAGTTCATATCGTTTTTCCGACGCCAATATTATTTTAATACGAGAGTGAGAGGGACGATACGATACGAACTTCGATATTCGAAATTTGTAGTAGTCTACCCGCTACCCACCAATACAGGGGTGAATTGGCGGGTAGCCACATTTTATTCAGTTGTTTTCTTAGTGTCTTGCTTTTGCTGAACTGTGAAGTGTTTCGACACAAAATATTTTCTTTTGCATTTTTTTCCTAGCATTTTGATGAAAATCATTGTGTGAATCACGGGCCTCCGGCGTCCGGCTTCTAATAGACGCTCGCTAGTAATCCCCTTCTTACGCCCCTTAATGCACAATGTACTAAATTTGTCCGATGCACTTGTTTATCATTTGCTCTTAGTACCCACAAACTTTCAAAGTATGGACTGTCAGTGGTCAAGACAATAAAGCTTGCTGTATCATGTTTTAAAATGAAGTTGAGAGATACATTCGAAAGGTTGTCGATAGTAAGTTTTTTCGCCTGCCGTTGGAACAGAGTAGGTAAGTATACAACTTTTCCTACAGGGAATATTTTTTTAACTGAAAAATACCATTTGAAAATGGTAGAAAATTGTGCTGAAGTCGAGGTCATAAGCTAAATAGTAGAAAATTACAGCTCTAATTAATCTTATCAACAATCAATATTTATTAGTGAGTCAATTTAAATTTCGGTCCTTTTACCTTTTCACTGTAGGTACTTATAGTGTCTACTCTTGTGTCTGATATCCTGTCAATCGTTCAAAGGTTAACTGGAAGAGGTCCCTTTAAGGGATAAGTTCGCCTTTGTACATCTTATTATCCTGTGTTCTGTTATTTTCATGTGTTTTTATGTACAATAAAGAGTTTTACAATACATTCATCATCATCCCAGTCTATATACGTCCCACTGCTGGGCACAGGCCTCCTCTCGGAACAAGAGGGCTAGGACCATAGTTCCCACGCGGGCCCAGTGCGGATTGGGAACTTCGTACGCACCATTGAATTGCTTCGCAGGTTTGTGCAGGGTTCCTCACGATGTTTTCCTTCACCGCAAAGCTCGTGGTAAATTTCAAATGTAATTCCGCACATGAATTTCGAAAAACTCTGAGGTGCGAGCCGGGGTTCGAACCCACGACCCTCTGCTTGAGAGGCGATAGGTCAAACCACTAGCTAGGCCACCACGGCTTACAATACAATATTATTTTTAGTTTATTATTAGTGAGGTTGTAGTTTTGTAGCAATCCCCAGATTTTTTCCCAGCTTCGGATAATGTTTCCGAGTGATGTGAATTAAAAAATCGGTAGCTTGTACGCGATTAGCTTATAGGCGATTTATCCTTGAAGAACACGCCGATTGACTTTAAAAAATGAACTTTACTTACATTACTCATATTTAATCAGACTGCTTATGCAGGTGTCGATTCGACACGGCAAGAATCTGAAAAATTTTACAGCTGCAAACTTTCCATTCATGTTTGTTTTGCATTCTCATTCATAATTCGCATAGATACCTATTAATTTTAAATGCAGCCAAATTTCTCGAGAAATCCATCGTGTTAAGTTTAATTGAAAGAACAAACAATTTTATGGGTGTTCCTGTCTAAGAAAACAAATTAAAAGCGAAAGAAATGTATGTATATTATCTAGACGAACCAACATATTTAGTAATAGGTACAAGTATCAGACAAATCGCGAAATATTGCAACGATGCACGAAAAATGTTGTTCAAACTCTCGATTATCATAGAATATTTATCCAGGTGGAGCTTCCCGACGTAGGTATGAGAGTTCAACGTAATGTCAAACACCTATCTATATCTGAAATAATTTTACGCCTAAATATAAACCGTGCATAAGAATTCACAACACAGAGAGCGCGAGACAGTGAGATAGTGCGCGTCTCTGTTTCCTTGCCAATAGCTGCGACATTGTATCTATTGACACGGCCCAGCAGCAAACTATTTTGAGTGGACGAGCAGCACACGTGCGGTAGCGCGGGCGCCGCGCGGCGCGGGTCCGGGCCCCCTGACCCGCTGGACCTCCTCAATGAAAAAAGGAAATGCTTTAATTAGCGCTCGAATAGTGCAGATGCAGGTGGACGCGGTGCAGTACATATCGCATCACCGCCCGCCCGCAATTTTGCGTAAAATTGGCAGCGTGCGGCGGGCGGGCGGCGGCAGCGGCGCGGAGCGTCGGTCCCGAAATAGTGTTCGGGCGCGGTCGTGCGCGGTCGGAAGAGGCGCTCCAGTCGCCGTGTGGCCGCGCGCGCGCTCCCGCGTCGCCTCGAGCCCCGAGCCGTACGTACCCGGGTAAGAGAGCGAGGTGCGCCGGTGCACAGATTCGTGGGTGCGCGTATTTCGGTCGCGTGAGGACCCCGGGCCGCGTCGGGCGCTGCCCGCGCGCTGGCCGCCGTGCTCTGGTGGTGGTGCGTGGCGCTGCTGCGGCTGGTCGCGCTCTGCGCGCCTCCCCCCAGCCCGTCCGCCGGCGTGCCGCCGCCGCTCGCCGCCCGCGCCGCGGAAGATGCGTCGCCGGCGGCCGCTTGCGCCAGCGCGCCCTCCAACAACACCGGCCCAGCGTCGCCTGCGCCGCCCCGACTCCCGCCGACAGTGGCGCCCGACCCCGACCCCTCACCGCACACCGGTCAGTGCACTACCTACCGCTTCATTCCAATACCGCCCCAGGGGACACGCAACGCACACCGTCATATCATCGGAACTCTATATGACATTCAGCAGATAAACAGTTCCTTTTAATATCTATGGGATGTCATGTCAGTATATGTAGAAAACGTTGAATTTTGCGCACATCTGACTAATAATTTGTTTTATTAGTGAAAATGTACGTGCACTACCTACTCACTCGTTGTAATTTTACTCTTAAGTTATCATTCACACTCAACGGTAGGTAGGTATAACTAACAAACGCTAATATGAACACTCATTAGTGATAAACTTTTATGTACAGACCTACTGCTTTACCCGATAAAAGCGAAACGGGCACAACATCATAAAGGACGGAATAAATAAGTTACAGAACAAAACTCAGCAGTGCAACTAGGTACTATGAGAAGCAACAATATAAATAAACACCGAACATAAATACAATTATTCTAATACCTACTGGCAAATCTCGCTTGTTATCAGAAGGCTGGCTCAGAAAAAAGAGCTCCCAGTAAATATTTGTCAAAATCAATAGGAAAGGCATCTACAGAATTATCTAGGGACAGACACTAAAATAAAGATAATTAACGGTAAACATAATTAAATTATAACTGTTTATATAATTAGGTATAAGGATTAAGGACTAGGTTAGGTATACCTACCTAGATAAATCTTAAAATTCTTAAGACTGTTATTTTAATCCCATTTCGGTGATCACAGAGGGTATTTAAAATCCTATGTAATTATAACCTAATTGAGGTAAGTGAACCTATCCAGGGGGTGCAGTTATTGTAGTAGGACGATAAGATCAACAAAGGAAAAGGTTGTGTAGGAACATTCATAGATAAAGACAGTACTTACATGAAAATGCTTTCTACATCTGAAAATTTTCAATCTGAAGTAGACATGATAAATCTTGCTGTGCGTCGAATTTGGAATTTAAAAGCCAGTAAGGTCAGGGTCCCTTTGCATCTATCTTACTAGTCAAGAATTAAATCCTAACACTGGATTAGGGTTGACAGTTCCATACATTTTGACACTGCTAACTCAGGGTAGCTGTGTTAACTTAAAATTATACAAGTTTACTCTCTTGCAGGCTAACTGGTCTTATGTGTTGTTATGTTTAGGTACGTTTATCAATTCTAAGCTGCTGTGGTAATAGAAAACTTTAAATAGGTACTTTATCTACTATACATATACTACTACTAACTAGGTACTAAGTATAAATTTTTTATACTTCTTTTTAATTAAAAGTTATATAATATACCAACTCACATAGGAATGAATGAATAACTCGATAATTCTATTTTATCGACAGTTTTTAGGGTCCGTAGTCCGTCCACCCTGAAGCCTTATTGTCTAAAACACTTGAAATCACAATCGTTTCGTAAAGTGGGGATGTGTTTTCTCGTCTATACCAATATTGCGATGTTGGCTATCGTTGATTGAATAGGTCTTTCAAAAACATATAAGTTTGCTGAGACCAATTTTGGATTTAGGGATCCGTTTGAAAATATAGGCTATAAAGTGCAAATTTTTGTTAGAGGCGGTGTATTCACCCTCCCTCTCCCTTCTCAGTTTAAAACGTTGGCTTGAATAATAATGAAAAAAAAAAGAGTTCTGGTGGTATCTATACATATACATACAAGGAATTTAAATAAAAAACTATCACAGCCTAGCGGGCTATGTTATCTAGTAACAGTCAATCAAAACTTAATATTGAATATTTGCCGCATATTAGTAGGGAACCCTACACTGCGCGTAACGCGACACACACCTAGTCATTTATTTCTGATGTTGTACTTACTTATAGTTTAGATATTTGTAGTCTGAGCCATGTATGTAACATCCGTCGTTCCAGGGATGACAGCTGTCACTGGACTGGATTCAAACTATAGGTACAAACCATGTTCGAAACAAACCATGTTAGGCTTAGAAAACAGCACTTGATATATTGTGCTTTATTCTACGACTATGTATGCTTTGATTATGTATATGTAATCAAAATATGTATGAACTAAAAGAATTTCTTTGCTCACTCGCGACCTGACCGCGGTTTTTTAGTTCATTGATGTGGACCTCCGCAAAGTATTTATCGCCTGATTCAACAATTCTATGTAATTAAAATCAAAACTAACAGATGAATGAATAAGGAACTCTGCCTAGCTCTGCCTGTCCGTCTGTCTGTGATCATTTCAGGCTAAAACCGCTGAACCGATTTGAATGAAATTTGGTGTGAAAATAGTGTGAGACCTAGGGAAGGATATTAGGATAGTTTTTAACCCAAAATTGCTTAGTTATTTATTTTATTTATTTATTGCATACATGTAACATAAGCTCTTTAAGTTAACATGAACCCTGGTAGGGTATAGCATTTGTTGTTATAATTTTTATTATCAATTTACTGTTTTAAAATCTTTTATTTTACAATATCTTATTTCTGTACCTATATTAATTAATTAATCTTACAATAACTTAACTTAATAAAGGAACATCAAATATCACTTGAGATCAGTTTCCGCGGGATAGCGATAAACGAATTTATGTGAGACAGAGTGGGGGGCAACAGCTGGTCACTTTATATTTTAGGGCAAATTCCACATTATAAATCTAAATCAATGTAGGTACTTCTGTAAAGAGTTGATAAATTTAAAATCTTACCAATGGATCATTAAACTAGCACACAGTAGGTACGATGATAATTTAGTTCACCCACTGGCAGATTTAGATAAAGATCCCGTTCGAGGTCATCTTTTCACAAAAGGATCAATTGCGAATATCGGGCTTAGTTAATTTTTGTTGAGTGATCTGGTAACCCCGTCATGTGGACAGACGCAGGGTGCGGCGCCGGCGAGTCGCGTGGCGGGAATGTGGGTTACCAGAGCAAAGGTTCCGTCGTGTTGTCCATTGCCCTGGCACCATCACCTGCACTAACTCACCATCATCTACTTTAACTTTGCACCCTGTCAACTTCAGTCCACAATGCCCACTATTTCAGCACCACTACCTGAGTAGGCATTCATGCGCTAGACAAAATATTGCGTCATGTTTCTTGGAATTTAAACCGTGCATCGTATATCAAACAGACAGGTCACAGTAGCAATTGAACCGGCGATAAGCGAACGTATACGAATAGAAATTACTTACATAATTATTTATAATGACCGCTACAAATGTTAATTAGGCCAGCGTATAAGACGATGACAGCTCATATTCTAGCAAGTGCGGCAACTGATATAAAATTATCTATTACGGAGAATACTTTAATAGTTTTTTTTTTTCAAGATAGGTAAGTAATGAATGAGTTATCTATCGTCGTATAATCGGCGATGTCACTATTTGTAATAAAATAAAACACGCACCAGAAACCTGATAACATGCATATCGTCGTCGTCGTCGTCGTCGTCGTCGTGGTTAGAGAACCTGTCTACGAAGCTTGAGATCCCGTTTTCGATTCCCGTGTCGGGGCAGATATTTGTATGAAAAATACGAATGTTTGCTCTCGGGTCTTGGGTGTTCAATATGTATTTAAGTATATATCTATATAATTATATTTACTCGTTGCTTAGTACCCATAACACAAGCTTTGCTAAGCTTACTTTGGGACTAGGTCAATTGGTGTGAATTGTCCCGTGATATTTTTATTTATTTATTTTATTTATTTATCGTCTGAACTGGGACGGCACGGAGTAAGCCGAGTAAATGTCATTCATTTGAATTGAATATTTCATCATGGCGCGCGGCTCGAGATAACTATGATTGGTTATTTGGAGTCTTTTTGTATTTTTTATTTCAACTCCAAATTTGTTACTTTTACGGGTATCCCGTGAAACCATATCGAAAATACAAACTGAGACATGGATGCACAGAAAAACCAGAAAAAGAGACCAGCGCTGGGAATCGAACCCAGGTCCTCAGCAATCCGTGCTGCGTGCTATAACCCCTACACCACCGCTGGACAGGAATTTAGACACGAATTTTTCCTATGCATACATATCTCAGGTTGCTTATTTCTACTACGCTACTTATGCAGCAGCACTAGCGACATCTATGTTTTCGCTCTCATCGAGAGACGTCACACTCTATCGGAACCAACCGCTCACCCAGACAAGAGATGTCGCTACTAAGCAATCAAATTATGATTGGTTATTTGGAGTCTTTTTGTATTTTTTATTTCAACTCCAAATTTGTTACTTTTACGGGTATCCCGTGAAACCATATCGAAAATACAAACTGAGACATGGATGCACAGAAAAACCAGAAAAAGAGACCAGCGCTGGGAATCGAACCCAGGTCCTCAGCAATCCGTGCTGCGTGCTATAACCCCTACACCACCGCTGGACAGGAATTTAGACACGAATTTTTCCTATGCATACATATCTCAGGTTGCTTATTTCTACTACGCTACTTATGCAGCAGCACTAGCGACATCTATGTTTTCGCTCTCATCGAGAGACGTCACACTCTATCGGAACCAACCGCTCACCCAGACAAGAGATGTCGCTACTAAGCAATCAAATTATGATTGGTTATTTGGAGTCTTTTTGTATTTTCGAGATAACTAAATGCGAACACCATTTACACAGGAGGAAAAAAGAATACCTACAGGTCTCTACAATAATCGAGTTATTATCTGTATCGATCCAACATCGATCCCTGCCAAACCGGGATAAAAATCCGTTTAAAATTTCCATTACAATTTATACCCACCAAAATTCCCTTTCAGTAGGTTTTTTTTATACGACTAAAAGGCAAACGAGCAAGTGGGTCTCCTGATGGTAAGAGTTCACCACCGCCCATAAACATCTGCAACACCAGGGGTATTGCAAACGCGTTGCCAACCTAAAGGCATAAGATGGGATACCTCACGTGCCAGTAATTTCACCGGCTGTCTTACTCTCCACGCCGAAACACAACAATGCAAGCACTGCTGCTTCACGGCAGGATTAGCGAGGTGTGGTAGCAATCCGGGCGGACCTTGCACAAGGTCCTACCACCTGCAAAAGGTAAAGTAGGTATCTATTATCACCGTACTATCAAACTATTTGATTTCTGGCCCATAGTCAAACAAGTTCACAGTAAGTCATATGGTGATTTTCAGGGAATACGATGTCACTATGACATTCTCTATCAAAAGATTCCACACTTGGTCACTATTTAGTTAGTTCTTTAATACCTACCCCCATATTGACTAACCATTAGGTAACTACCCTCAATTTCAGTTCTTAAATACTCGTAATCAGTAGATAACTTAGATAAGACTGATAAAGGTTTTGTGATGTGAAAAAATGGTAACGAAGCCTCTATACCTACCTATCGATAATTAAGAACCAATACCTGATAGTTAGGTGTTATAGATTCTTAACCGTCGCTATGCTTCTTTTGCTCCAGATACCAGATCACGTTAATACACACTTAATTTAATCATGCAACATAATACCCTGGCAACACACCCGCATTCCTAATAATGCTGTAGGTGTCCATGGGAGACAGTGATCACTTACCATCAGGTGACCCGCATGCTCGTTTTCCAGCCGGAAGACATCACCTGTTGATCAAAGACCTCCCCCTTAAAAAATGCCACAGTGAACGACCACTTGTCACTTCTATCCACCGGTTCACTCTCACGATATTGTCAGTCCACCTAGTGGGAGGCCAGGCCTGCCAACGCTTCGGCTTCCGGTTCATGGTCACCACTGGAGGGACTTTCTCCCCAAACTGTCATTTGCTCTTCGAGTGATGTGGTCCGTCTATTGCCATTCGATTTACATAATCTTCGAGCTATGTCGTTGTCTAGTAAGTTAGCCATATTCCTACATGTCAGCTGAAGAATGCAGCCTCATCTTGTTCCGGACTTCTATTAACTAAAGGTTTCATTCGAGAGCTTCTGAGGTGTTTTACGGCGTGAAATCTGAAAGAGTGGAAAGCTTTTGGGGTTTCTAGATTTGAGCAAGACCAGGACAGTTTGTCATTAATATTCAGTATGCCTCTGATAATACTTTTTTTTTTTATTAATTAATCACATTTTACAAAAATAACAACTTAAAAATATTTTCGCCAAACTGCTAAGCAGTTTGTTGGCGAAGACAGCACTCTTTAAATACACACTTAAATCCATATTAAACATTCAAGCCCCGAGAACAAACATTCGCATTATTCATGCAAATATCTGCCCCGGCCGGGAAACGAACCCGGGATCTTAAAGCTTCGTAGTCAGGTTCTCTAACCACTTTGTCACCCGGTTAGAGCAACTTCAAGCACTGGGACATATACCTTACTTACGTACCCAAAGCAAGACAAACATAAACACACAAATTACGAAATTACTAATACGATCATCACTTTCGGTTTTTAATTTCTTGGTTACAGAGCCATCACTTAATATTCGCTTCTTGGTCGTTACATACAATTAAATCAATCTCATATTTGATTGAGCCATCGTGAGCTCTCTACGTCCACTTCCTGGAAGGTCGCTTCTGGAAAAAGGAGTTTTTCATAAAGGAGTTTCTCCTTCTCCAAGAAGTCGATCAGCCGCTGGTCCCTTTGATTCCGCTGTACATAGCCATTCGGCCTCATTCTCAACTCGTCGCCATTTTGAATGTCCACTTTAGCGTAACAACGGTGAAATATGTCTTGAAGGATGGCTTCAGAGATTTCTTCATACATAGACTCTACTTCACCATCAGGGTGTGTCGAGGTCGGCGCATATATCTAGCTAGATAATTTTCAACGAATACCGGTCAGTGTTTTTGCGAATCAGGTACCCTGCTCGATACACTATCGGCTTTTACCACGTTGTTAATGAAGGACGGAGTTGCGGACGAGAAACTCGACTCTACCTTGAGAATTTCGGTCTTCTTCCCAGAAGAACAGCATGTTGCTGGACTCAAGGATTATCGTATCCTGTCCCTCTCACCGGATTTCTGATAATCGCATAATTACTTAATTATCTACTTGCTTGCTTAGCTATTTAAATGCTTAAAACATTCACATCTTGAGTGCAAGGAAAATTTTTGCCCCTTGCGGGAATGGAAACCTAACCTCGAGCTCCATTATAACTAGCCGTGTCACTAATCACTAGGCTTTTGTGACCATCAAATGTGCTGTTTTGGCGCAAACCACGAAAACAAGTGGGTTGGCATTAAAGGCGCGTTCTTTGGGATGGGTCTTGGTATTAGACCTTGAGGGTTGTTGAACTCCAGACGCCAGTTCTATCCAGCCAGAGTTCGTCTTACAATAATCTCACTAGTTTATACCTAGCATACAGGGAATAGATCAATGTACCTATTTAATGATCCCTAGGTGACTCGAGCCTTGTTCTGTGCACAATCAGAAAAATCCCATTTAGCCAGAGACTCTGTACATATAAGATATTTCATTTTTATATCTACAACAGTTTTTGAGATGTGAAAACATACGTAATTAAGCATTTACAAAAGAAACATTTCTAAATCATTCGTGAAACCACCCGAATAGTTATTTTTTTAGTAAGCAGAAAAAACCAAAAAGAAATAAAATAATACTATTTCTTTATTATAACCTTTATGTAAACGAGTTGTTAGAGGGACTCAGCAGCATGCATGTGGGGTGTTATGTTGATGGGGTTTGCATGAATAATATCAGTTACGCCGATGATATGGTGCTGCTGAGTCCATCTATCAGTGCACTCAGAAAGCTGGTAGCGGCCTGTGAGGCGTTTTCTGTGGCGCACGGGTTCCCAAACTGAGTACATGTTTCTTTTTAAAGTAGGTATGGTTGGAGTGTTTCTTGTTACTAAAATCGATGACATGGTACCTAAGAGCAGATCTTCGTATGTCTTATAGTTTCAGCATGTTTCAGTCTTTCCCATACTGACCGATCTGAATGTTACACGCTGTATATACTTGCATGAACTGGCATCATCAAACCAGAGCTGGCTGCTTCCGGGGCTGCAGGCAGATGCTCGACTTTATTTGGTGGATGAAAACTAGTTTTTTTTTTGCCTGGCCATGGCCAGCAGTGATCCAATTTTATTTACATTGAAAAGAAAAGAATACATACCAATTAAAACAAGACTAACCTAATCCTACATAAAAAAGACAAATATTTTAAACCAGACCCCTTAGGCAAGGCTTCGAAGATGCTAGCAGTGCTTTAGCAGCGTTCCCTCTTTAAACTCTTTAAATTGCTAGGCTAATTCTTTGTCCGAGGAAGCTGCCAGCTCGTCGGCCCCTGTGACGTCTACTAACCTGTTCGATATTTCCTTGTAAAGTTTTAGTTTTAGAACACCGAACAGGACAAAATTATTTAGGTTAGTTTTATTTTAATTTATGTACTTATTCTTTTCTTTTAAAATTAGGAATATAACAGTAAAATTTTCACTTTAATTTGAACAACACTGCGCATTTACGAAACACAGAAAGCCGCCGCATTATTATAGCGTACGGGAAAAAAATAACTAGGTACTTATTTTCTGTATTTTTTTTAATTTTACGCCCCGTAGCTTTGGAGTTAAAAGGGAAATGATCAACTTTCAATTCATTCGGCCCAGTAGGAGGTCGGAGGTTCGGACCCAATCGGCTGTGGCAGAAATATGTATGTAATGTAGTGTGATACCTAATACTAAATTAATAATACAGTCAGCGTTATGTAATAAAAAAACGGCCAAGAGCGTGTCGTACACTCCCAGGATAGGGTTCCGTAGCCATTACGAAAAAAAATAATTTCGTATTGTATACTGAATCTTCCAAGTTTTGGTATATTTTATACCTTAGGCTGCTATTTACTCTTAAACTACTAATAATTCGCAAGCAATCTTAGCCACTATAATTTTCCTGGTAAATTTTATATATTTACTACCATTCTGATTTTTTTTAATTTTTCCAGTTTAGATTTTAGATTTGCACTTTAAAGTTGAATATTTCGCAAACAGATCACTGAATAGAAAAATTGTCCTTAAATGCTCTCGATGGTTTTAAAAGACCTATCCAACGATACCCCACAATATAGGGTTAGTTGAGAAAAAAAAACACCCCACTTTACGTCTATGGGAGGTAACCTAAAAAAATGTATTTACTTTTTGTTATTGTACCACTTTGTCGGCGTGACTGATATTTATATTCATGTCAAATTACAGCTTTCTAGTACTAACGGTCTCTGAGGTTACCCGCGGACAGACAGACGGACAGACATGGCGAAACTATAAGGGTTCCTTGTTGACTACGGAACCCTAAAAATGTATGTAAAGGGAGCGACCAAGCAGGTGCTCAAATACATGGGAACACTTTTCCATTTTTAAAAGAGTGTTACAATGTGTCCTAAATATTTGAGCACCTTGGCCTTTCCCTTATATTTGAAGTCAACAGTTACCTACCCACTCCCCCGTAATCCTCTAATATACTTCTCTATTTATTTACCAAACAATCGTTTCTTCCATTAACAGCATTTGTAAACATTTTAAAAGATATTTTACACGGCGAAATACGTACCTACCTATTCCAATTTGAAACAAATTGTTTACGGTAGCACGAAAAGACTTTCCGTAACTTATATATAACTGAAAACAAAATAATTTGGTAAAGCATCAGGTTCGCAATTAGTATCCTATTTCACTAATTTCACAGTTGTACGTTATAATTTATATTAAATCCAGTTTCTAAATAACTTTACCTATAAGTACCTTATACCTTTAAACGAGCAATTCTTGTGTATTTATCTCGGAATCGGCTCCAACGAGTTCAATGAAAATGTATGTAGGGATTTTCGGAAATGAAAAATCGGTCTAGCTTGGTTTTATCTCTGGGAAAACGCTTGTGACCGAGTTATATCCCAAGCAAGGCGCGGTCGCCCGGGTACTGTAGATAAAATAGCGACCTAATAAAATAAAGCTACTAGCGACCCGCTCCGGCTAAGCAGGGGTGCAATTTTAAAACAAAAAGAGGTGAACAAAAGTCCATAATCAAAGGCGGAACCTTCACATTTTTACCTCCCTTTCCCCTAAAACTATACCCACACGAAGCCAGTGCACGTCGCAAGATATAAATTCTACACATAACCTTCCATGAAAATTTATCTAACTGATGGTGAAAACCGCATGAAAATACGTACAGATAGACAGACGCGGCGGGGGACTTTATTTTATAATAATGTATTGATTTTAACTGTCCGTGACGTGGAAAGCGTAGCGAAATCGTAGCTAAAGTCGTAGCAGTATTAGTCCGGCTGCGATGCTACGCCACGCCTTCAGGCTCACAAGCGACCGACCCTCCATGCTTGGTCTAAACCTTTCCTAAACGCCTTTCATTGCTGGTTAGTGCAAATGCAAGAAAAACCGAGAATGTAATACATAGCTGCGCTCAATCGTTCACTTGATAGTCGTTAGCTCTGCGGCCCCGTAATGTAATGTTCCACTTATTTTTTTGGTGAAACAATTGAATACCTATAATTTCCATAGTCTCGGAGACAACAAAGACAAATACTGGGCTGGGCTGTTCTTGATATCGGTCTGATAACGCGGGTAGGCACGCGCATGGCCGCGGGAGAAAATAGGTCGAGGGGCCGACGAACCGGCGGCCTCGACGCACCGCGTACCCCATTCCTCCTTACCCTCCAAATAATGCGCGTTGTCCTATACGTTAAAATTACAAGGCTTACGGAACTAACTTACAGAATGTCTACGAGTATAATATCTTAAATACTCATAGACCTACCTGTCGGTTTATTCATGCATAACTATATAAAAATCTTTTGAGAGTCCTTTTCATACGACATTCCCTTTTTTTCATAGAAGTACTCGTAGGTAAGCACAAATACTCACTACACACTGAAATATTTTTAACCTACTTCAAAACATCATAAGTATTTCTGTACACATTCTTGTATACGACCGTTTGTTTCTCTTCTCAATAAATAAATAAAATAAAAATAAATAGAAAAGGAGGTTATCAATTCGGTTGTATTTTTTTTTCAATGTTTGTTACCTCAGAACTCCGTCATTTATGAACCGATTTGAATTTTTTTTTGCGTTCGTCTAAGAATTCTTTCAATTAGGTCCCATAAGCACCAAATCAGGATCTGATGATTGGATCTTCAAATGTTGTAGGGACACCTATGGTAATTTTGATATATTTAGTAGTAACTTGTGCATTTGCTCTTGAAAATCATCATTTGGTGAAGTGGAACTGATGATGAAGACCACAGTTGACCATCGGAGTTACTACTCAATAACAAGTATTTCATGGGTTGAATTTAAATTAATTTAACACAGTTGCTAAGCAATTTATGCGCCTCGTAATGCATATGGTGAAATGGACTGGGTGGGGGTGGGTGGTGAAGCACCAGGACTCCTTAATAATGAAAGTCTCTGCATCGTAAAAAGCAATCTTTTGTAAAAGGTAACGAGCAGTTGACATTAAACTATTTTATCTTAGATTATTTACACTAAAAAGAGTGAAAAAAAAATTATAACAAAAAATTTAACCCACTACAAAAAACCATGAATTTTTTTTCGACCAATCTGAAGTCGGTGCCTCAGCACGAGCCAGCAGGAGTGATTGAAGCCCAATATGTAGTGCGTAAGTGAGGTAGGCGACTATAGGTCCTCTCCTGCTAGCTCGTGCTGAGGCACCGACTTCAGATTGGTAGAAAATTATTTTCATGGTTTTTTGTAGTCGGTTCAATTTTTTGTTATAATTTTTAACTATACATTTTTATTATTTACGCCTGAATAGAAATCATCGCGTCAGTATTCAAGTAAGGCGAAGATTTCGTGAGTGGGTCCTCCTTTTTATGTTTTCGTTTTAACTCTATGACTAGGTAAAGAACAGTAGCAAAAAGGTAGCAAATGCCCATTTTTTTCGCCAACTTCCAATTTTTTTCCTCTATGTTCAGTCTACAAAGTTCCTTTGATATTTTGCGTATCGAAATATATATTAAGTTCATATCATAAAACAGATAAACCAGGCTTTTGAAGTTGAATTTTCCTGAAATATTTTGCCTAGTAACTGTATATACTTAATGTATAGTGTACATAATGTCTGAGTCTCATGTAATTACCTATTAAAAACTGCATAAGTAAGTAATTGTTCCGTACATACGAGGCTAATTATCAATGAGGATAAGCTAGGATAAGGCAAAGATGCCACCGTTGCCGGTACGCAGTAGTTTGCGGGCAGCCGTTCGCATGCGCCTGCGGCGCTCCCGAAATACCCCGTAACACGACGAAAACAATCGAGCCGAGCTTGCCCTCACGCGTGCGCAAAAATGACGGGAAAACATAACGCGTTCCACTACTGTCAAATCTTCTTTCTTTATGATGTCTTCATCCGTACGCACTGGCCCCTATTTCACCAACGTGACTATTATCGGTGACATGTGTCGAGTCGCAATCAATTATTTTTATCTAAATTTAATGCTAATTATGTTTTTTTTTTCTGGCTCGTGCGGCTTGTGCATCTGCCACAGACGCGTAAAGGTAAGGAAACGAAATCAATAGAAAATACGGGAATTTGGAATACGGTGAAACAAACTGTCACATGTAAAAATAATGTGACCAGCATAGTACGAATAGTGCTGCTCTCTGATTTCTTTTTTCGACATAATACTCGTAGCAAATAATCGATAAAACATACCTAATATTATATGGAAACAAAAATAAAATTAAAGCATTAAATATTCTACTTTTCATAAGCATTGAGCTTTAAGGCAGGTCTTGCTTGGAATCAAAATGAAACTTAAACATTAACATCTACAAAAAGCCGAAATATCTCCTAAAGGGTCGATTTCACTTTGTGAATTATCGTGGCAATTTTTTATGTTTTTGCCAAACCCCCTTGTTTTTTAGATTTTATGATTCAAAACGTATAAATAAATGATAATAAACAAGTTTCTTTCAAAATCACTGATAGATACGGGCTAGAATATGAAAAGAACTATACTTTAGGTAGCACTAATGAGACTGAAATACCACTAATGAAATTCCTTAAAACTCTAATGAGATGAAATGCACACTAATGAAAATTGACACTTGCTATACTTGGTTTGGATAGGTATTTAACTAAATGTAAACAAAGCAACGTCAATTGGTGTCTAATATTGAAATTCCCCCATTAAACTATCTAAACATTTGTATTTATTACAACGATAGATAAGTTAAAATGTATAAAAGCCTTGAATGTACCATATCTGGCAGCTGAAGTTTGTTTAGGTACATTTAGTTACCTATCCAAACCAAGTATTGTGACA
This sequence comes from Choristoneura fumiferana, assembly GCF_025370935.1. Lineage (NCBI taxonomy): Eukaryota > Metazoa > Arthropoda > Insecta > Lepidoptera > Tortricidae > Choristoneura > Choristoneura fumiferana. The sequence goes on along the minus strand of NC_133479.1, from coordinate 9,078,311 downwards.
TAATTTTTCTTCTGGTAATTAAATTCGATGTTATACCTCTAAGTGTAAGAGGAAGAGCTATAGGGTAGTTATTTTTGCGTTAAGGATACAAAAAGACTACGAGTACTGTTGGGATTAAATAAAAGATAAGCTAATTTACGATTTTTTATTTTTTTTTATTAGTATTTTAAAATCAGCCTATCAAATTAACTCGTTTCTTTTTAGTCTTCGCTATAACATATTTCTCTGTATCTCTTCTTCTATTTGTCTATATTTTTCTCATATTGCTAGTGTCTTCTCCTTTCTAGCTTTTACATTATCCTTCTTAACTTATTTTTCTCCTTCGCCATTGTAAGCCCTCTTTTAAACATTAAAAATAAAGGATTTTTTTTTAATTAAACAAATCTATGTTTATGTCTAATAAATAGATTAAAAACCCATTTATCAATATTGCCTATAATTATAATTTGAGTGTTAGGACCATGGATCATACGTTAATTCAAATATAAATACAAATACATACATACATTACAGACACTGCTAAAAATATAACCCATACTTTTTGGTTTTGTCATAGTCGGGGAAACACCTTACCTATTATGCATTCTGGGCACAATGACGTGTCGTGGTACCCTAGTTTACAGCTAGTAGTTTTATACCTAGGACATTATGATCGCAATATCTCAGAAACTAGAACCGACAACAACATTAAACTGGAGGCGATCCTATTTACAAACATAACCAGAGGTTATTTTAAAACTAAACGATTTGGGAGGAGACCTCAAACACAGTCGACTCCATTATATTTTTAACATCATTAGTGTGACTCGAAAAAGTAACACAAATATAGAGTGACACGAATGAGATTTAGTATAATTTTAATTGAAAAAAAAAAGAAAATGTAACTAGATTACTTTCAGATATGTCGGATTTCGATGCTACCGTAACTACTTTATATACAAAAAAGTTAAATAATAAAAGTACAAATTACTCACTCCCAAAAACAAAAAAAAATTACTCGCGGAGACAGTGGCCGTCACCCGAATGAACAAATTTTTGTTACGCGCACTGACATCGATTTTTAGACTATAATCTTATGAAAACGAAGCTGCATGCGTTCATGCTGTATAAACTGTTCAACGAGGCAGATGGACGCGCTTGTATTAGGAGATGACCCTAAACGGTGGAATTTCCATTGCACCCATTGTACCTTTTTTAGAATGTCCTAAGTGCCCTGCGTACGTTAGTACATCACATATCCGTTCAGGTATATACTTACCGAAACTTTTCGGTGATGACCGGTTGTGGCACATCGCACTAGACTGGCTGTTTAGAACAAAATGCGCGGCGCATCAATTATCAATTATCAATATTACTTTGACACAACCGTGTCACGAAGTCAACAACTATAGTGAACTGTTCACAAAACCGCGCTGTGTAGGTACTAATTTTGTGCGCCGTTTCGATGTAAGAAACATGCAGTCTGGTACATAGATGTCAATGCCTACCACCATGTTTTTTTTTTCAGATATCAGACAGAACGGACGCATATAGCGAAGCTATAAGGGTTCCTTGTAGGACTAGGTACTGAATATTAAAAATCGGTCCACAATTGAGTAATCGGTGAACATACATAAAAAAAATACAAACATTGGAACATAGAACCTCCTCCTTTTTTGAAGTCGGTTAAAAACGATCTACATAATCAAACTTCGAAGGAAGTAATTTATTGACGTTCAGCTTTACTAAGGATTTCTCTATCGAACGTTTATTTCTGACGATGTTGCATATACTTACGCTGTTGTTAATGTGTTATCTAAACTAATCAGACCGGCGCGTTTGCAATTTATTTTAAAGGGTATGAGTACTTGCTGCAACAGTGTTGGCGTCCGCATGCACTGAGATGTTTTGTTGCGCTGGCCTGAGCGGGGATGATGGAAATAACCGCAGTTAGTTATATTCTTACTAACCGCGCCGGGCCCCATGTTATGGGACGGCTGCACTGGCAAATATGCGGGCCCGTTTATTTACACGAGTCAAGTTACTTGCCCCTGCACGTAGCACAGGAGAGGCACATTCCACGCAAATTGCTTAGATAGGGGATCCTAAAAGCGGTCGATGTCAACCCCCTGGGGTCGAAATCGATTTCCAGGGGTTTGACATAAACGGAACTGATTTTGGAGGTCGACGAGGTCCAAAAATCGACCCCTATTTTTTAACATTTGTTCTTATTTGAAACTTTGAAACATTCAAGATACTGTACAAGTAAGGTTATGTATGTATGTACGTTTACCAACGTATTATAAAAATGACTAGGTAATATTTTAGTAGAAGGTATCAAAGTTTTTAATTGATAAGTATTATGTATCAATAGGAAAAAACTAGAGATAGGATATATATATAAGCTGCTTATTGTTTTTGGTAGGATAGGTAGCAAGAATTTTTTGTACGCAATCTGACAAAATTCATAAGACCGTCAGGTTGACCAACCTAACACTAGATTTTTTTATACTATGCAGGCTAATTTTAAAGCAAAAATACTTGTGTTCCCTCTTTGGTGGTGCATTAAAAAAAATCTAAAACAATGCAATAAAGGATTTTCATACATTTTTTCTGCTCTAAATCAGAAAAGTCCCGCTTTGTGCTGGGTATTTAGTGCGGTTATGATGAAATTAAAGCATAGTTGAAAGAAAAAAATATTTACTAACCGGCCATCATGTCGACGCTACAGTCCTGTTGTGATTCTTACGCCGGTTTCAAACGATTTCGAGTATAATGATGTAACTACACAATATTTTTAAAACACTTGACAGCAGCTACGATTGGGTAGGTGCCCATTAAATTAACGATATATTTTGTTATGTCTAAATGTGATAGAGTATCATGACATAAAGATGCCACTAAATGCAGTTTATCTTGTTTAAAATGTAAATATCTACTGTCTTGCCTGTGTCACTTTATACTTACTAGTTAAACATAATTTATTGAATCAGACGTTACTTTGCGGAGGTCCCAGATAAACTTTGCGAAACATCGGTTAGAATCAAATCATTCTTTATTAGACTCAGATTCATATAAAGTGTTACATTATTGCAGCAAGGGGTTTCGTCTCGATGTTCTAGAATGCATGGAGATAATTAGGTAAAATAGTACATATGCTACGGCTTGGGTCTAATTTTAGCAATATCAGTTAATAAAACACGCCTTGACATTAAATAAATAAAAAATCAAGGTAGTTTTATATGACGATTAAAATTTATTAATATTTTGTAAGTAGGTTTGTTTTGTTTAAGAAAAAAATATAGGTGGGTACTTAGGGAGTTACAGTGACAAATTAAAACGGTTGTTGTGGTTTGTTATTCTAACATCTGGTAGCATGGTGTACCTACGGTTGTGTTGCTCTGAAGATGAGCTCCGGTTGAGTTCGAAACGCGTCAGTTTAGTGTGGTTGTGGTGATAGATGGGTTTATGTGATTTGTGTGTGTTGTTACCGTGTGGAGATGGAGGAACTGCATGAACACGCATATTTTGCATAAACTTAGCTATCATAAGGTCGCGCGTGAGCAAAGAAATTATTTTAGTTCATTAGTTAAACATATTTTGACTATCTACTTTATATAGGTACCTACGTCTACAAAGCTGTAACCCTATCAAACTTTTTAATTTTTATATTTGTTGTTGTAAGGACAAAAAAATACACATTAAATGTAAATAGAGAGAAACCCGAATTTCTATCTATTAGAGTTCTTGAGATACAGCCTTCTAACAGCTTAGAGTCTAAGCTATTACAGGGCTAGGGCTGTTAGGAGGGACCATTTGACAAATACCATTTGACGCTCGTAGTCGATGGCTTCACGGACCACTTCGAGTTCTTCCAGGGACCACCAGTGGTCCGCGGACCACCGGTTAAGAACCACTGTTAGACGGACAACGAAACGACGACGAAATGGCAGCAGAAAAATAGCGCTCGTCCAATATTGATCAGTGGCGCTTGAACCGCGCCCACGGAGCATGCCTTAGATATACCTACATAAGAGCAACTTAATGATAGGTATCTAGTTGGTCCTTTTACTTAATATTCCTTTTACGAACTCAAGTAAACAAAAAAAGATTACAAAGAAAAGGAAAGCAAAAAGGTTTTAAAATTTTACAAAATAGGTATTTAAGGTAAACGTCCAAATATTATTTACGGCCCCAGTAGGTAGTTGCCATCTTTTTAATCATGTCATTAGCAACACAGCAGGTTGTTATATTTTGAGCATTAGCATATCAAACACTGGAGTGTGCAGTTAGTGCGTGTTAGTGGTGCAGTGGGCGTCTTTCGGCTGACGTGATGATGATGATATCAAACACCAGGACAATCTTACTGAGTAGTAGAATCCTAAAATTCTTAATTTTTTAATTTGTACTAAAACTTTGAACATGAAACTACCGTGAGACTCACTCATATTAAATATATTGACCCAGATAACTCACGTCTTAAATCGAGTTTAGCTCGACATGTTGGGGTGCGCGTGTTGCAGCAGCCGCTGAGTCGCGTTGCTCCGAAGACGAAGGGCTACGGATTAGCCCGAAACATGTCGAGCTAAACTCGATTTAAGACGTGAGTTATCTGGGTCAATGTATTTAATATTTGTACTAAAATTCTCAAAATTTTACCTTTAACTGAAGAGTGTGTCCTTGTCAACAATATTTCCAATTGCGATGTACAAACAAGTATGTCTATAAATGCACAGTTGGCTAAAAAAAGCTATTCTATAAGTGTACTGTAGGGTGTACTGTGGTGAAACTGACCACCTGCCAGGTTAGATTGCCTTTATTATGTACAATGGTAGTATTTTTATATGTACATATTGTATGTTTCTAGAATTTGACTTTAAAAAGACGATTGACAGCGGTATACCTACATGCCGGAGCATAGATTGCTCCCGACAGCCTGAGCGGCTGAAACTATCTCTCTAAACTAATAATAAGTTCTACAATAAATCTAAATAACTGAAAAATATCCATTTTATTTGAACTGAGTTTAAAGTCACGCGCGTAGATCCCCATTACCTAAGCTCTTACCAAGTTACAGTTTTTGCAGGTGGTAGGACCTTGTGCAAGGTCCGCCCGGATTGCTACCACCATTTTGCTCGCTAATCCTGCCGTGAAGCAGCAGTGCTTGCACTGTTGTGTTTCGGCGTGGAGAGTAAGACAGCCGGTGTAACTACTGGCACTTGAGGCATCCCATCTTAGGCCTCTAGGTTGGCAACGCATCTGCAATACCCCTGGTGCTGCAATACCCCTGGTGTTGCAGAAGTTGATGGGCGGTGGTGATCTCTTACTATCAGGAGACCCACTTGCTCGTTTGCCCTCCAGTCGAATAAAAAAATTATAATAAAAAAAATAAAAAATAAAAAGAGTCCCCACAGTACCTGTGCATTGAACAATACTTTCATTCACCCTTTAATATTATTAATGCGAAAGTAACTCTGTCTGTCTCTTGTTAGCGCTCAATTGATTTAGGTGACCTTTGGTATGGAATGGAGATAGTTTATGATCATGGTGAAAACATAGGATTATTCTTTCAAATGAAAAATTGCATAGTTCCTACCCAAGAATCTGCAAGATTTATAATTAACGATACCGTATTCAAAAACCATGGAAACCGCCAAATCGTTCGCAATACCTACTTATATACATCTCGTTTCCCAATACTCTGCAAAACTGACCATTATAACCAGTTGTCGAACGTACGGGCTGTGTTGACACGGCGTGTCATCACATCATACGTTACGACACACGCCATTCATCGTAGCAAATGCATTTACGTCCCTGAATAAGTAGTCGGAATGGAGCATTCACATAGACAATGGCGATTGTTTGCGGCGTCGTGTCGCGGAGCGTTCTCGGCACCGGCGGCACGCGGCCGCTGTGCTATTTATTAATAGCGAGCAACTCCGGCGGTGACGAACCCCGAGTCCCGTCCCGATGCCGCGCCTCTAGGAACACGGTCATTACAGCACAGAGGGACGGCCACGTCCTGCGAGGTGACCGCTTGACCGCCGACCGGCAGTCTATCCGCAAGGTCGCATATAGGGACGCATGCTGTGAAAGTTTTTGTTTAAATTCTGATTATAATTATGTCCTTGAAAAAGAAATATTTTTCTCAGACATGTTCGAAAATTCAAAATGGATAGTGGGAAGTGCATCGTTTACGCTCTTGGAAATTTATGAAAATTAACTTCGCTGCCTAGGAGAAAAAAAATATTTACAATACCTAAACAATGCCCCGCAAAATCGAGCAAAACTAGGCACGGCCGAACCATACTTTTCTCAATACTTTTTTCCTCTTCGCTATTTTTTTAAACTTAAGAGGACCATAGAATAATTCCATTTTTTGCAGCGCGCACGTAGATCATGAACGTTTGCACAAGGGCACTTTATTTTTTGTTTATTATCCAAACAGAAACAAACTTTTCCTGTTTTAAAGGAAGTTTACTCTACATATTTAATAATAACAGACAGGAGGAAAAGTAAACTAATACAATTAGCGTTTTATTTATCTACTAACAATTTAATCCTACATATCCTCAAAAACATACTACGTAAACTACTAAAAAGTAAGTAGGTAGGTACTTACGTATAAGAATTCGTCTAATAATACGCATCAAGTCCATTCTCTGTATTCCTATCCACTACCGAGTGTGGCCTGTAGTAACACGGGCAAATAATTAAAACGTAGATCGTACTCGTCAAACTGAACAACATTAGTTCAGCGACTTTTAAAAATTATTCGTTTTTTTTTATTACACTTTAAAGTTTATTCGAAGAAGCAATGTAAAGCAAAATGTTTGATATTTTTAGCGTGACAGGCGACCTCAGTTGGGTTCTGGGATGGGTTGAATTTACGATTAAGTTTGTAAGGGAAAAAAACACAAGTTAAGTTTTGATTTGAATGAAGTGGGGCCATGATGATCCGATTACCGGTGATCTATATAGAACCTCTCTCTCTACTATCCCCGGTTTTGGGGCACACACTGTTTATTTATGCTTCAAAGAATTCCATACAATACAATACAGTTCAATAATTCAGAAAATTACACTAATATAAAAAATATATAACTAAACTCCTTTCAGAAAAAACTGAGCCAGAAATTTTAGGTAGCAAGTGAAAACACAAAATATTAGTTCTATCCCTACTCCCCCCGCAATTCCTTCTCACCCCGTTATACGGTTTTTACTAGTATAGTTTTAAGTATTATTAAACGTACGGGTTTTCAGTTTTAATTAAATCTCCAACTTCGTAAACATTAAATTTCCATTGTTTTTTGGGGTAATACCTCTATAGATTCCCTTTATTATTCTTCAATGACGTGGTAGAATTATCAGAAAATTACCGTGAAATTATTGTATAAGTCTAAGAGGCTATGTTTATGGTTATAACCAACGAGATAAGAGTGATAAATAATAAAAATCCGCAATGCGCGTCATTGAACCGTTTCGAGGGCGCATACCGAATACAGCGATTGTACGGACAAACAAAATCCTACACTACATTTTTAACTCCCGTATATTGGTTAATTTAGTTCAATTCAAGGAGATCCCGCGGTGAGACGAAAGTCAGGACTGCTTTTATGACACCGTTCAATGCAATTCGCGATCTGAGAGCGACCGACGCGACGCTACGAATAAATCCTACTAATATGAAGTTTGTGAGTAAATACATCTGTCTGTGTGTGTTACACACCAATTGACCGATATTCCCAAATCGGGGTAAAATCTCGAAAATATAACCTCTGAAATTTGGCACAGCGCTGTTTCAATTAAGTGCAATGTTATAAAATCCACGATGTAGTTTTTAGGAATTCACATGGAAACATAGTAAACAACTGAAATTTCAATTCAACTGCCAGATGTAATGGTTTACCCGGGCGAAGCCGCCGGTAAAGTCAAGTTAAATATAATACAGATGTAGTTCTTAATGGTTTTCCATCGTATTTTATTGTAAAATCCTTTTTTTTTTATTCGGCTGGATGGCAAACGAGCAAGTGAATCTCCTGATGGTAAGATCACCACCGCATATAAACATCTGCAACACCAGGGGTATTGCACATGCGTTGCCAACCTAGAGGCCTAAGAGGGGATACCTCAAATGCCAGTAATTTCACCGGTTGTCTTACTCTCCACGCCGAAAAACCTCAGTGTAAGCACTGGTACTTCACGGCAGGATTAGCGAGCAAGATGGTGGTAGCAATCCGGGCGGACCTTGCACAAGGTCCTACCACCTGCGAACTCGTATCGTTTATCGTATTCTCTCAATTAGCTTCAGTAACCTGCCACTTCAGTACCCATCCTACAGCCGTAGATATACCGGGTGTGGCTTGTAACATGAGCAAATAATTAATAGTAGATTATTGTCGTGGCCTGGAAGTAGGCAATTGCTGGCTGAGTATGAGTATTAAACGGACGAGCTTGCGAGTCCGTTTAACTAATACGAAGCCAGCAATTGCTATTCCAGCCGAGACTAATATAAAGCTTTTCTCAAAAATGGTGAATAATTCTGAAATAGAATAAACTTTTTCTCAAAATATATTATAAAATTTAACTTTATTCCAATGTTTTTCTTATGCTTTCCCGCCTTTTTTCATTAAAAATAAACTGCAGGTGTATTTTTCCACCGAAAACACCACAAGCTATTTCAGACCCAATAGAAAAAGTCCGGAGTTCCAACAAAATATCTGATACCGGCCATTAGACTTGGCTGTACGACTTGTGCCAACATTTCCATAGCCTTTTTAACTTTAAAAAAAAATGTGACTGATTGCAGGCGCGCTAATTCATTATTGTCGAGCTAGCGCGCCTGCAATCTTTTTAACTTTTTAATTTTTCGCTGACCATAAACTATGCACTTCACCTTCTGATATGTAAAGAATAATGTCAACTTTTACGGACATTTTTGAGAAAAACATATATCGTACTGGTCAACACTAGTTCACAACAACATTAGTTCATCGACTATTAAAAATACTTAATTCGTTTTTTTTTTCATTACACTAAAGTTTATTCGAAGAAGCACTGTAAAGCAAAATGTTTAATATTTGTAGTGTGACAGGCGACGTTAATTGGGTTCTAGGATAACGGTACATTGAATTTAAGATTAATTTTGTATAAAAAAAGTTAAATTTTGATTTTAATTAAGTGGGACCATGATGATCCAATTACCTGTGACCTGTGTTTTTAATAGTATCCCCGGTTCTGGGCCACACACTGTATTTTTAATTTTGACGCTTTATACTAAAAAGTAAAATTTAATATTAATGGATATGAAAATGTCACTCATTGCATTGCTTCACAGGTTAGTGCAGGTTGCCTCACAATGTATTCCTTCACCGCAAAGCTCGTGGTAAATTTCAAATGTAAGTAATATCACACATTAATTTCGAAAAACTCGGAGGTGCGCGCCCATGTTTGAACTCGCGATCCTCTGCTAGGCCACCATGGCTCTCATATAATTATAATTATTGTAAAGTAAATATTGGGCAAGTGAAGTAACCGCGACAGTGACGCAAGGCGCTAGGCCGCTGGGCCCTGCCTACGCGCCCACCTTATAATTACGCTGTTTACACTTCGTCTAGACAGTCGACGGCCCCCCACCAGCCCTCCCCCGTACCCCCTTATCACAAAGCCGCTTAATATTGTTGTGATCGAGTTTTTCTAAATCGGACATTGGACTCGATATACACGAGGATTAAAACGTTATTCACAACAGCGAAGAGCTAGTTGTTAGTCGTCTTATTTGAACGAAACTGCTAAAAAACTGCTGCTGCTTTACGTTTTACAATTTTCTGTGAATCATTACATTATGTTCGAGTATATTACGGCTTTGTTTTGGATAACTATTAAAAACTTTTACTTTGTAATAGGTACCTCTACAAAAATAAAAATAACTAAGATCTATAGATTTAAACAATTCAAACGCAAGCTATACACATGGCTATGCGAATTATGCATTTACTCTGTAAGTGAATTTTTCGATATAAAAACTAATAATAAATAAAACACTAATTGACAGACATTAGGTACACAATTGCTACCAGTAAAATAATAAAATAACTTAAATCCTCTATCTTTTTCTATACTTACTTACATATTATATTAGGTAAACTTAAAAATATATTAGAAACCATTGTTGCGTTATGTGTATTGTGTGTTGAATAATTCTCCATATATTATATAGGTACCTGGAATGTCACATAGATACTTATTCGACATGCAAAATAATTTAACTTAATTTAATTTATTACCATTCCTACCAATTCAATATACATACCTAATGTAATCTGATGTGTGCTATAATTTTAACATACCTATTCAAAAGGTTTAAATATTTAATTTATTACTTATTACATATTTCTATTAATTCAATATACCTAATGTAATCTGATGTGTGCTATAATATGACATACCTATTCAAAATGTTAAATATTTAATTTGTTATTGTTTCTATTAATTCAATATAGTTTAAAGTAATCCGATGCGTGCTATAAATGCGACCTAATCCTGACAGAATATAGCATACTGTGTATAATTTGCATGCTACATAAAGCAGAATATGAAGGATCCTAACTATATATTGTTACAAACGCATACCATTGTAAACCCATATTCAGCAAATAAAGTAATTATTATTATTATTATATTATTTATTAAAGGACTGCCAAGTACGAGTCAGATCCGTGCACCGAGGATTCCGTACATCTCTACAAAATTTAACTAACTAGGTCTTGGTACCTGTTTAAGTTCATAAAGTACAGTAGTTAACAACAGGCACGGTTCTTGTTATGGGACCCAATTATTTTAAATTTTAGTATTTTTTTGGGGAGAGCCTTGGGGGAGGCCTATGTCCAGCAGTAGACGTCTTTCGGCTGACATGATGATGATGATATTTTTATTATTTGTTGTTTTTGTGTATACATATAAATTTTAGCTGTCTATCTAGTATGGTTCTCGAAATACAAACTGACAAACTGAAGAAGGTAATCGCATTGCACCCTGTGAAATACCTACTTGCTATTGAGGAGTTCCGGTTTTCATCTGCGGTCTATTTCATCAGTTCCACTCCACCTAGTGGTGATTTTCAAGTAACTACATAATGTACAGTCGAGTTCATAAACTTGTGAGCAAAAATTTTATCAAAAATATCACGCTTCTACGCCGTTAACAATAGAGTCGTGTTCAGATATTTTTGATAAATTTTTGCTCACAAGTTTTTGAACTCGACTGTACGATAATTACTACAAAATATATCCAAATCACTATAGACACAATACACAATACAAGTAACCTATATTACTTGTATTGTGCTATAGATGTGCCTTCAATGTTTCAAGTACCCTCGATTTCCCTGCGATTCAGATTCTGAGCTGATCATAACAGGATTGTACCGTACAATTTGTACGTAAGTACAGTCAAAGAAACTAAATCACGTACCTGGGTGGAAGGAACCTTTGTGCTATGTGTCATGTTGACATCTCATACGTCTACGAAAGAAATCATACCGAAATTAATTAGGAAAAGGTTCAACAGACGAAAAAAAAATCATATCGGTTTATCAATGATGGATCTGGGGTAAAGAATTAACGAATAACATCGAATTGAGAAACTATTCCTTTTATGTCTGTAAAAAAACAAAAGAGGCACAACTATTGCTTCCCTAAACAACGGCACACCACGCCCTCCGGCCAGAACTCGAAACTCAGGAACATCATTCTGCTGGAGCTTGGCTGGCACTCAGAGTCTAAAGAAGCAAAAAATTTGAACTTTAACCCTATTGCACTCTAGTAGGTCTAAAAATAATATAAGGTCAGGAATGATTGAACTTCAAATGTAAATAATTGAATCAATGTAATATTGATATTTAGTGGAAGATAGGAATGTAGATAAATAGTGTTGATATTTTGTTAGGTGCACTTTGCATTGAGGCCAAGGATTCGATGTTCGGTACAGATAACTTAACCCGTATAAGGCCGAGGTCGCGCCGGTTGGGTCGAACGTCTGCGATACGACAGTAATTTCGTCAAAGTCATTTTATGTGACCATTGCCTTTTTTATAGTGTGGAAAATGCACCTTATTTATTCAGCCCTGTTTGGGGATACAGAGGATATGTGAGGCTCGATCACTAGGTGGATATATCCACTGAAAACCACACGAGTTCCCTCGTAGCCATTGTGGGATGCCACGGAAGCAAGAAATGACACCGTAATGCCCACTAACCGGCCGGGATGGGGCTCCTCACGTCGATACAGTGCAATGCAGGGGGGTTACTACGATATTCGGCTCTCCGCCCTCCCCTCCTGGTGCTGGATTAGTTAAAGAGGTTTAGTCTTCGTAAAAAGCCGTGGCGGCCGAGTGGTTTGACTTACTGCCTCTCAAGCAGAGGATCGTGGATTTAAACCCCGGCTCGCATCTTTGAGCTTTACAGTGAAGAAAAACATCGTGAGGAAACCTGCATAACCTGCGAAGCAATCCAATGGTGTGTGTGTGAAGTTCCCAATCCGCACGCACTGGGCCCGCGTGGGAACTAAGGCCCAAGCCCTCTTTCAGGTTTTTAGATAGCATTATCGTATAACGTTGTGAAATGTTGTTTTTTTTTTGATAAATAGTACGCACATTATTGGGCCGACTTATTACAAAGGCCTGCCCAGCCGAACTAAAATATCAGAATGACGAAATATTTACGGCTTTAGACGCTGTGTCAAATATTGGATAATCCTTTGTTTTCGGTTGCTGAATATTTGGCTGTCACTGTAGGTACCTATAACATTTAGATCTGTTATTTTACTATTTTAATGCTTTGATGTTTATTTTGTTGTGTCGATTCCTCTTGGAGATATTTTATTTCTTATTAGTGTTTTAGTACAATTTTAGTATGCGAAATCTGTCATTTGATTGCAATCGCGAGCGTCAAAAGCGTTAGACAATACGGCCTCTGAATTTTTGGTATAATGATTCCCTTTAGAAGACGAAATTATTTACTTGGATATATATGTTTAGCTACTTTGTATTGTATTACGAGTATACGTGTAGGTAATGTTTATACAACGTACTTTTAACCAACCTATTACATATTTAAATACAAGTGTGGGTATAATTTTTTATATTATCTGTTCCATCAACTTAAAATAATCATTCTAATTTCGCAGTACTTTGAAAATTTTCAAATAAAAAATGGTTTCCTTTTGTAAATAAACATGTCTGACTATCGTTACACGCTAATTGCAGTTTGCGCCATTTTAATATATGTAGCTAAATAATTAAAACTGTACGTCGTACAAACGTCTCAATAAATGTTTCAGTTTTACGACACAATTGACGCAATTGGCGTAACTCCCAGCCAAGTGGAGGTCCCTGTTAAAATTTCCGCGAGACAGTTGCGTATTGTTTGTGGTGTGACGCAGTCAGCGCTCTAGCTTACAGTAAGAATGTATCAAACCGGAGGGGTCTTACGAAATTCATTTTAAAATCGAAGTTCGTATCGTTCCGTCCCTCTCACTCTTGTATTAATTAATATTAGAGTGAGAGGGACGGCAAAACACGAAGTTCGCATATTGCACTTCGCAGTATGTAGTGCCAGGAGTCTAGGTTTCTACCTACTTCACTGATGTTTTGCGCAAGTTAGTATCATATCACAGACATGAAAATAGAGCGATGGAATAGGGCATAAGAAAAACCGACCAAGTGTGAGTCAGGTTTGCACACTAAAAGTTTCGTACGTCTCTAAACACGACACTGACTAAGTCTAATAATACATTTTATTTTTACTAAGTAAATATTTGTTTTTGCCATGGCACTTATAAATACACATTATGTATAAATTTCAGCTGGCTGAATCTTACGGTTCTTGAAACACAGCCCTGTGACAGACAGATGGACAGCGTGACGACAGTAATAGAGTTCAGTTTGTCACGGCACGCTAAACATTCCGACGATCAATGCCGAGGCTACTCCTGATGGTCCTACGAAATAATAAAAAACGGAAAAGGGGGCGTAAGAAAAAAAGACCAAAGCACCGTTGTTGCTGATACGCTGAGTGGCGGATGACCTTAGAGCGCGCGTGGGCCTCCCGAGGTGCCGAGGGCAGGTAGCAGCTCGTGAGCGGGCTGCCACGTGGCCAGGTACCGCCAGCTGGAGAAGCTATTTCGGTGATCGGCGACAGGCCCCGGCAGACCGACACCAGACGTCGCCGCCGCCCCCGCGCTCCTCGCACATACTAAAAATAGCGTCACTGTGCATTCTTGGGCGAACGATGTCGAATTTTTGTCGAGTACGCGCGACCACATGCCGTTTGTTTGGGCCCCCGTCGACAACTCTCTATCACTGCATAAGGGACATTCTATTGCGGCTGCGGTGTCTGCGCTCAACGTAGTCATTCAGACTAACGCTAACGCCACTCTCAATCGGCCCAACAACCAAGAATAAATTACGAACTAATTATATATGAATACTCGTTCATCTCTTAAAGCATGGGCAGATATGTATGTACCTATATTTTACCTACATGTTGCTTACAATGAAACATTTTTATTTAGATTAATAACACAGCATTGGTTTGTAGTTGATAATTGATACTGCTGTAATGTTCGTAAGCGTAATTTGGAAGACCCTGACGCAACATTGTCACTTACCAGTAACTACGTTTATTTTTGTTAGGTTTGTTGCAGATTTCTGTACATAGCTAAACTAAAATTCAGAGAGCATGTACCTACTTTTAGATTGCCATGATAATTGAAGATCACCGACCTCCACGAGGAAGAGGCACCAAGAAAGATAGGTACCTACGTCAACGTTTAAGGAAAACTATTATATATCCATTCTTTAACTACTGAAAGTGACAAAGAATATTCTTAATTAGTTTCATGGTTGTTTTAAACATAAGTGGTAGTACCTTGTGCAAGGTCCGCCCGGATTGCTACCACCATCTTGCTCGCTAATCCTGCCGTGACGCAGCAGTGCTTGCACTGTTGTGTTTCGGCGTGGAGAGTAAGACAGCCGGTGAAATGACTGGCACTTGAGGTATCCCATCTTGGGCCTCTAGGTTGGCAACGCATCTGCAATACCCCTGGTGTTGCAAATGTTTATGGCCGGTGGTGATCTCTTACCATCAGGAGACCCACTTGCTCATTTACCAACCAGTCGAATAAAAAAAAAAGTTAACATTGAGTCAAGACCCAAATTTGCCGCTTAACTAAAATGTAGAGCAGTGGAGAAAACATAGAGAAGTATGTTGTTGACTTATTAACGACACATTTGATAGTTTTGTTTCTTTAGATGTATGTATAAGATTCGGAGATCCAAGATTCAGTAATATGCGTAATTTTCAACGGGGAATGATAGCTATCCCGTAAAGAAGGCGGGGCGGTACCGCTGCGGCGAACAAGCGGCCGGGTCGCCGGCGCGGCGTGCGGAGTGAGATATTCTGATTAAGGTTCGCTAAAATTAGCGCGACCACGCAAACAAACTCCTATATAAAAATAGAAATAATGCACTCTGGACCAAAATATACAAAGCAACACATATGTACGTAAGTATACAACGTACTTGTGCATGCAGGAATTTGCCTTGGAAATACTGAACATTAAATTATTTTACTGCGATGATACAAGTGGATGTTTACGTAACTTACAAATTTGAAATCTCATAGACTCGATAAACTCGATTCTATCTGCCTTTGATCTTAAGCTGCTATTGGCAGCTCCATTTATTTGTAAAGTATTAAACTAGTAGATTTGTTGATGTGATGACCTATTTAAATAGGATGTTGTTTGATTATTTTCTGCATTTGGCACTCGTCGGTGTAATTTTTTTTTGATTTGATATAAATAAGCAAATACACGTGTGTTTTACTGAAACGCTACCAATTTTTCATTATATTATTGAAATGACTACGTTGAATCTACGTTCTTAGCAACTAAAATAAGCGATAGAGTTGAATGACTCCTACACGTGTAATGTTAATGTTATGTTATTTCCTTCTATCCCATTTTACATAAAGTTTGCATTCGATCTAAATAAAAATACAATTGTCTAACACACTTGCCTTCTACGTCTCAACAGATGTATATCTTAACTGAGATTTACAACTCGTATATACCTAACGGTGGGATAAACCTAAAGACTCATTTGAATATCGTATCAAGAACCTATGTATTACTTACTTACGTATAAATGAGAAACCAGTAACATTTCTAAATGGCTGACTGACTAACTGATTGACAGATAACGCAGAGCCGATACCACTGGACCCAAAGACTTGATATATGTCAGACATATATATCCCTTGAGGGCCATAGTACACTGAGAAGGGATTTTTCTAAATTCTCACGGGAAAGGGAATAAATGGCATTTATATTTTTTTACTTCTCATGCTCTTAAAATGTTACTTTAGTCTTTGCATATCGGGACTAAAGCTCCTCATTAATCTCTAGGGATTAAAGTATTTTCAATCAATCTATCAATATTTATTTTCTTAATTTGTGTTGGAAACCCCTAAACAGCCAATCACGGTGTTTGTGAATAGAGGATTCTCGCCATTTTCGGTGATTGTGTATAGACAATTTTTTAAGGCGTGGGAATAACCTCAAAATGACAACTGTGCAAAAATATTTAAAAATACACCATCTGATTTCGTGATACACAATTAATGATTACGAATATGAATCTATTCAATTATATCAAGGATGAATTCATTTTGTTACCTATGCATAGTCCAATTTGTTTTAAAGTACATAGTTTGAAACTGTTGGCTAAATATGCAAGCATTTCAAGCATCCCTTTACAAAAAAAAAGAAAAGAAATAACTTCGTAACATACTTTTTTTTGCTATTTGAATTGTGAACATATGTCCATTAGTCGCATTGAGCCTACGTTTTTAAAAATGAATATTGTAATTTTGAACAGAATGTCGTTTTTTTCCTCGCATTCAAACTGACAAGTTTAAGGCGAGACTAAACAACCATAATGACACTCGAACTACAGCCACCCTCGTTCTGCTCGGGTGGCTAAACATCTCGTATCATTAAGGCTTGTTTTAGTCCGTGGTTGAACAATCTACTTTTGATTCAAAATAGCTCTACCTCCGTACCCTAACTAATAAATATTTATTAAAGATTTCGAATGTGGCAAGCAAGTAAGGTATTCCGGAATTCCCACGAGTGAAGGAATGAAGTGGATTTCTAAATAATAACTGACTCAGACAACGTACCTATACTGTACCTAAATCAATGGAGCTAGAGAGACGTACAATTTGCCAGATTTATTAATTGAGTCAACCCTGAACAACGAATGTTTTTTTTTCAGGGGTCTACAAACGACACAAAGGATAGTTTCACTTCACCATAAGTAGTATCTGTTTGTATGTCTGAGGCTCAATGATATAATACATTCATATTAGAAAGCTGTTATTTGGCACGAGTGTATGTAAGTATTCTGACTAAAAATTCAAACCTAATTTTTTACCTGTGTTAATATCTCTATTTATCACGATTTCGTCAATCGTTTAAAAAAACATTAAATAAGTACTAATAGTTTCTATTTTGAACACCATTATACTTACATATTACCCTCAATTGTAACAAACTGCCTAATGATAATGATATGGTAATGATAAATGATATTTTTTTTTATTTACAGAGAACATGGTACAAGATAAACAGTTCTAAAAGGTATAGAAGGCTCTCATATTCTGCCGCGATGGCGACGTGTAAAATTAACACATTAATTAATTCTAAAATATAATTCATGGCAATAAAAAAAACAAATGTCAAATAGTGTTAAATCATAAAACAATAATAAAATCACAGCAATAATAATCAATAAATCAATAATAAAAAATAGGGGGAAAAAATGACAACATTACGTTACAATAGGTATACCTAATACAATTTATGAAATATCTACTTGTAACTCTCATGTGATGTTAAAAATTCTCTAACTGAATAAAAACAATGTTACAGTAAATAAGTGTCCAGTTTTCTTTTAAATTCGTGCATATTACTCTGCTTAAGGCTTTCGGGTAACTTATTGTAGATTTTAATGCAAGAAAAGTATGCATTCCTCTTGTAAACAGACAGGCTAGCTTACATGGAAGAGGTAAAATGAGCAGTTCCCTAAAAAGGGCTTTACGCGACACCATGTATCCCACACCCTTCGGGTCCTAATGCATTTTTTTTGAAGAATATAAAAAAAGCCTTGAAGGCGATTTTTACCCATTTACCATTAGTATAATAGTAAGATATCATATAGAGCTGATGGCAACAGTGTTAGAATAAGTGTTTCAAAAATGTGTTAGGTTATTTGACCACGAGACTTCTTACCCCGCACTTGAACATTATTGTTCGTTCGTACGTAGTATACAGCAACATAATGACGAGTAGCAGAAATAGGTGGAATATTCTAATTCCACGATGTGGATGTTTACAAACTCCCACTGTGTATGTACTTGATCGCGCCCGTCTCGTTGCTATCCGCCCATAGCGTCCATTACCATTCATTACGTGCCTTGAAAATTAGGAAATGTGGAGTTGAATTTGTAATCTATGGTACTGACCTGTGACGGCATATAAACCAGGTCGAACCAGGTGCCATAATATTATCTAGGTATAATGCACACGGTATAACAATCACAGTCGATATTTCTTTCTTTCAAACAACAGTATGATTACGAGTATGAATTAATTAAAAAAAAGTTAATGAAATTTGAACTAAATTTTTTGATACTCTCACTTGATACTCTGAAACTATTCGTTTTCTAGGGCTCCGTATATAGTGCTACAAGGAATCCTTATATTTTCGTCATGTCCGTCCGCCTGTTCGTATATCTGTCTGCCCGCGACCTAGCTTCGAAGCTATTGGTACTTTGATTATTTAACAATAATGACTAGGTCTGTACTGATATAAATATGTATAAGTAGTATTTATATATTCAACATTGGATTATTTAAAAACAAACTCGATTTTGCCCGTTGGTTTTTAATGCCAAATGTAACGGAATATAGTAGGTAATATTTACTGATGTGTAACTATGTTGTTTCCAGAGTGGTGGTGGGCAGGCGCATGCATTGGCGGCGTGGTGGTCGTGTGCGCGGCTGCTGGCGCGCTGGCCCGGCCGCATCTGCTACGCCGGCGCGCTGCCGCTGCCGCCGCCGCCGCCGCAGCCTACCCCGTGAGTATACCTTGCATCATCCATCCCAGCCTATATAAGTCCCACTGCTGGGTACAGGCCTCCTCTCAGAACAAGAGGGCTTGGGCCATAGTTCCCACGCGGGCCCAGTACGGATTGGGAACTTCACACGCGCCATTGAATTGCTTCGCAGGTTTGTGCAGGTTTCCTCACGATGTTTTCCTTCACCGCAAAGCTCGTGGTAAATTTCAAATGTAATTCCGCAGATGAATTTTGAAAAACTCAGAGGTGCTTGCCGGGGTTTTAACCCGCACGAGCCTCTGCTTGAGAGGCGATAGGTCAAACCACTAGGCCACCACGGCTTGCATCAACTAAACAAATACTTACAGTGTAATAAAAAACCGGCCACCGGAGTCGGACTCGCGCACGAAGGGTTCCGTACCATTATCTATACAACAGTAGACATTAGCAAAAAAAAACAAGTTTGTTGTATGGGAGCCCCCCTTAAATATTAATTTTATTTTAATTTAATTATTTATTTTTAAAGTGAACACTACTAAATATTCTGTGAATATTTCAAGCGTCTACTTGTTGCCGTTATTAATATCGAGCAAAAAACGGCAAAAAAATCACGTTTGCTGTATGGGCCCCCTTAAATATTTATTTTATTCTGTTTTTAGTATTTGTTCTTATAGCGACCACAGTAATACATAATCTGTAAAAAATTCAAGTTTCCTAGCCTTAAGAGGAAACACTAAAGACGAGAGAATTGAAAAATAGTTATTTGTAAGATCTAGCAGTGCCCGAACAACCGCGAGCAGAGGATGAATGAGACAACTGCAGCTTGGACCGAAAATACCTATTAAGAAGCTGTTTCACCATCCATTGATTAGCGTTAACCGACGGTTAAATGTGATGCCGTCTCCTTCTATTCGAACAAAACAAATAGAGACGGCATCACACCTAACCGCCAGTTAACACTAATCAATGGATGGTGAAACAGCCCCTAAAAGTACAAAATCAACGTTTCGTAGTCCCGTGATTTCTTCTCCAAACTTGACCTATATAACCATTTTTTTTTTTCGGAGCCAAAATGGCAAAACGGAACCCGTATTGCTTCGCCATGTCTGCCTGTCTGTCTGTCCGTCCGGCCGCAGCTTTGCTCAGGGACTATCAATGCTAGAAAGCTGTAATTTTGCACGGATATATATGTAAACTATGCCGACAATATGATACTTACAATAAAAAACAAAAAATATATTTTTTAGGATATCTCCCATAGACGTAGTGGGGGTGATTTTTTTTTCTCATCCAACCCTATAGTGTGGGGTATCGTTGGATAGGTATTTTAAAACCATTAGGGGTTTGCTAAGACGATTTTTCGATTCATTGATATTTTTGCGAAATATTCAACTTTAAAGTGCAAATTTTCATTAAAATCGAGCGTCCCCCCCCCCCTTCTCTAAAATCTAAACCGGTGGGTGGAAAAAATTGAAAAAATTCAGGATGGTAGTAAGTATATCAAACTTACAAGTAAAACTATAATAGTTAAGTTTTTTTGAGAAATATTAGTAGTTTAAGAGTAAATAGCAGCCTAAGGTACAAAATATACCTAAACTTGGAATATTCCGTACAAAATGCGAAATCCTTAGAAAAATATTACTTAATTTTTTCGTTATGGCTACGGAACCCTATTTTGGGTGTGTCCGACACGCTCTGGCCTGGTTTTTTGAAGGTTAAGATCGCGGTTAATAATTAATATATGAAAAAAAGAAAAACATAAGGACACTGGTTTTCCGTTGGAACAAAAGTATAGGTAATCAAAAGTCACATATCAAAAATCCATAGACGAAAATAAATATGTATTAAAAACTAAACTACTGCAAAAAGGTGTGCAATCTTGCACAGGGGCTATTGATTTTTGGAAAAAAAATTGCTCTTTTGGCATTATCCAGGGGGAAAACAGGGGACTACGTTTGTATGGAAAAACGGCCCTTGTGTTTCCTCTTATAAACTTAAAGTAAGTAATCCGCCACGCGTGAACCTTCTCCCTCAACGGTAGCGGCTGACTAATGCACTGCTGCAGGGCTACTACGAAACTCGAAACTCGAAGTTCGTATCGTATCGTCCCTCTCGCTCTCGTATTAAATCTTCTTCATAGAGGTCCAGAGGAAGTACTTCTATGCAGCCGATCGTTGAACGTTAAACTGAGTTGCTCCGCTCGCATTGCAGTTTAAGGTGGGCATTTTTTTTTCTGGGCTTGGGCAAAGGCATAAAATATAGAGACAGTTTACGCTTCAAATTAAGAGGGCGGTTCTTGCAGACACTGAATGAAACGAGCGGGCACCTAATAGTACCACAAGTAGGTAAAACCAGGGCAAGACAAACTTTCATGAATCATTCAAATTATTGTTTTTTATTAAGACTATTATACGCTGTGGTATTATTATAAAACTATTTACTACTTGTCTTATCTTATAAAGCTGCTATAGATATGTATTTCCTAACACGTAGTATTCAGGCAGCAGCTGTTGCGCGTTCTAGCTAAGTAATTATTTTTTGATTGATTTATAATACCATTAACTTCATAATTATAATTGTTGTGTGCCCTTGCAGGGCGTCATGGACTAATACCTAATGTAACACCTTTTACATGAGCCACCTCAGTAAACAACATGTCCCAAATATCAACGTCAAGTCAGAAACAGTTGATGGTGATAGGACGAGAGATAACGGTTATCGGAAGTCTACCTCGGTCATGTACTTATTAATTTCTAAAACAGGTAGACTGCCGATGACTATTGGTAAATAACATACATTTAGGAATAGATATATTCGAGGAAACTGAATTGTGTTCCAGGGCTACATTTTACTAATGTCATGCTGAAATCCCATACATTTGCAAAGAAATCTTGTCCCGTATTAGTTTTATTTATCCGCAATGCGACTTTTTCTTTCCATTGAATAACTATAACAATACCTAATATTACATAATAGTTGTGTAAAATAACAATCGTTTTTTATTGGTATTTATCAATTAATTTATTGCAGGAATTTAAGAGTTGGTATAATATTCTAGATTAAAAGGTAATGATGTCCTATAAAATTTTCTTCATTATCTAATAAGAAGGATTTCTCAAAATAAGACTGAAAAACATGTGGTTTTGCTATAAAAAAGATGTTGCTTGCTAGCGTTTATTTGTCATATGAACCCGAGATTATTCATAATTAGGATTAATTAATTTATACGAAAAAAACAACAGGATAAGTAAGAGTCGGACTTGCGAGTTTCTTACCAATTGAAAGCCAAATACGTGATTTGCACCCATTCTCCTTTATTTCTTAAAATTATATAAAATGAGCAAGCTTGTGTTCGTGTGTTTGATATTCATTCACGTTAAAACGGCTGGCCGGATTTGGATGAAATTTTATAATGTAAGTAGATCATTAGGATATACAATCTTTGACAAAATGAAATTCACGTTCCCGCCTCAATTTCGATATTAAAGATTTATTTATTTAGTACTCAAAAATAAATTAAAAGTAAACTTACAGAATCAGTAAATATAAATATTATACATTTTTACTTTTAGTTAAAGCGGCAATTCCTAAACGCACATTAATAAAACATACCTTTGTTACAAAATATTAGCAGTTCGAGAAGATAATAAACTCTAAATACACCTTATTATGATTTGGACACAATCATTTTTGGCATTAGCTAAACGCAGAAAACAGTATATTTTTAATCTCGGCTTTTGTACGTGACTATTTAATTGGACAATTGGCTGGCTGTATTGTGAATTTTCGGTCTTAGATGAAATTAAAAGTAAAAACCTGCACATGTCCGAATGTGGACATGTCCGGGAAGTAATGCCACTTTTTTAAATTTATTATCGCATCAACGCATATAACGATGGACTTCCCGGTCGATTTTTCCAACGTTAATGAGAACATTTCCGAGCAAGTTGGAGAAAATATTTTTTTGCGTATAGGTACATGAAAAAATTAGGCTAAGTTTGTAGAGTTATACCTTCTTGAGTTAATTTGATGTGTTATCTAGAGCTAATTTTATATTATTGCTCAAAATTAACTGTTAACGCAGAGTTAGGTGTTGTATAGCAAAAGGCATGGAATGGTCAACACAGGTTCAACGACGTGGGTGCTGCGTAACCTTTTTTGCTACAAGTGCCCCCTTGGGCTTAGTTTGGTTTAAATCAGAGAAAATTACATGTTTTTGTTATATTTTGTGTCTGTTAATAATATGACAATAAATTAATATTTTTATGTTTTTAACTCTCCAGGCACTTTGCTATCTATGCCATGTTAGTAACCTACCCATCTTAAGATATACTTACTTACCAACTTATTTTATTTACTTAAGTGCTAATAGTAACATTTTTGTGCTTGTTTGAAATGTACTTACGTAGGTAGGTAGCTACTTCGATTTTGTTACAACTCTTACGATTACCTCGATCATTGAGCAATGCCAACCGTCTCGTCTCGTCTCGCAAGCCGACAAACGCGTCATCGCATCGCTGGCTTATACCTACATATAGGTACATACAAACGATAGCGCGGCGCGGTAGCAGCAATCGAGCTTCTTTTGCATGTGTGCCAAATCATATGTACGGTCTGTTCTCATACAACATTATCCACACTTACCTATGAACGGCACACATACATGGCACTGTACGGAGCGAGAGAGCACACAGGCGTAGCTAGACATGGCCACGACGCTGTGTGCCGGGGTCGACGTGACACACCACTGAGTGCGCTAGTGTGAGACGACATCGGCGGCAGCCGGTGCACCGCCGCCGCCCGCCCGTTCTCGCCCCGCTACGCGACTGCGAACACCGCGCCGCGTCCGCGTCATTGAATAACAAGACTCGCTCGATGGCAGGCGTCTTCCTGCCAATATGAAAAACAACTATAAGACAAAATACGCGATAGTGGAATTTATATGTTATTCTTATTTTAAAAGTAATTTATTTTTATAGTGTTATTGCATTTAAAAAACATATTTTATTTATTAGTGAATGATAGTTAATTGTTGCAAAAGCGCTTACGGGTGTTGTAGTCTCCGTCTAGTGCCCTGTGATTGTTTTGTTTGAAATCAATGTTGAAGCACCCGAAGAAAACAAATTCTTAAATGTCAGTGGCAGTGTGGATTTATCCTCAGCAAGCGTACAAAATCGAGTGATCGATTCGATTTGACTCCACGGCGTGTCATCGTTAATCATTGGATACAAGCACATCACTAACTGTCATCCGCAGGTGAAAACCTACAAGAATTGTGGACGACAACGTTTCAAATAGTGAGTAGAGTATTATTAATAAGAAACATAAATAGTATGCACACATAAGCTTCGATACCAGCTATACCTAGATTGTAAACATTAAATATGCTTTTGCTTTAGTTAGGTAGTGGTGGCGGGTTTACTGTCAACCGATGATGTTGTAAGGATAACACTGAATCAATAATGTTAGTAAATGAATGTAGGTGAGAGAGAATATTCGAGTGTTTGATTTGTAATGGAAGCGAGTGAAGTGAGGCCCGAGGCGGCCCAGCGGTCGGCGCGCGGCGCGAGACGGCGGGAGCATGCCAAGTGATAAGAGGCGCGCCGATAGATAGCAACGTCACACCCAGACGTTGTTTGTGTGAATTTAAATAAATTTTCATGACAGACAGTTCCGTAATCGCCGCTCGCCATAGTCGTGACAAGTCTACTGATATGTGCACCAGTCTAACAAATATGTTTATCAAAAGCAAAATACAATTTACTTGGGTGATTTTTATCTTATTATTTTGAATATATGGTAGTTACTTATTACATGCAACATTGTACATATCATCACTGATTAGTGAAATTAAATCAGGTCACTGGTGAAACGCATCTAGACTCCTTAGGGTAAATAAAATAAAGCAATATGAGTATTAAAGTTAGTACTATATTGTCTATAATTTAACCTGAAATTCATTACCTAACCACTACAACTACCAAATAAACATTCAAGCATGTATAGACTGAAAACTAAATGCTGAACCAACTTTAAAATTTTCACAACACAAGCAAAGAAGAATCAAATGGGACCCTGTCCCAGATAATGTCACATGCTTATCATAATTACTTACCTGGCCCACTGCATTAAAATCAATTAACAAGCATAGTTCAAATCTAGTTTAGTATTAACTAAAACTAAGTTAGTTGACAAGCATGATACCTAATTATCTTGATAAAATATACTGTCACGTCGTGTCGTGACAGTATATCGGGTGTCGTGTCGTGTAAATGTACTGTATTTTTCAGAACCTAAATAAATTATACTGTAAATTATAACTTGTTATACATATGTAGTTATATGTTGACATTATCATGCAATAATGTTTGGGAACATCCAGGTCATATCAGAATAGTAATGCAGTCACATCACACTTATCTCATTTAAATATTTGACTTAACATATGTATGTATATGATTTGGCTATTATAATTTCAGATTGGAAAAATAGGATCAAAATAAACTTGTAAACATGCCCATGCATGTGTTAGAATGAGAAAGCGTTACTAAAAGCACAGTATCCTCCCACTCTATATAATCATAATCAAAAAGTTTCATTTTTTCTACTGCTTTCTACAATACTTTATCTTAATCAATGCTTGAACAAATTATTAAAATATTAAATAATAAGAATGATAAACGTAAATAAATTTATTTATATATATATAGATAATTTTGATTATTATAATTATAATGCATTCTCAGATTTGAAATTTAAATAAGTGCTAAGTACATGTTTGTACAAACCTAACTATTCAGATGTTTAAAGTTCCTTGTTTACAAATTGTTCTTAATTGTAGGATCATATAAATGAATTTATTGTTGCTATAGAATAAGCTTACTCTGTTATTTATATAACTGTTAACTCTCGAAAAGATAAAAACCCATGTTTTATCCCAAGAATAATTTGCACATAAGTATTACTTGAACATAAATTATTTCCTAATGTAATAAATGAAGCACCTAAAATTTTGTAAACCACTCCATACGAGCATTCCAAGCTACTTAATTCTTTCTATTAAATTATAAAATATATTCGTGAGAATATTTATGACAGTATTTTTATTGATCGAACTCAGACCAAAAATATTATTTCGTACATTGTCTCTAACTTAAATATGTATGTGGATGTTTGTTAAGCATTAACAATGTATTTAAATTACCTAACTCCCTTAGACGAATGGTTGATTATACCAATTAGTTATACGCATATCCACGCAACTCTCTTTTACGTTCAATTATTTAACAAAACCTTGTATAATACTGGTTTAGTGGGTATGTTTAAAATCGATGTAAAGATTAATTAATTTATGTAAAACAATTTTGTTTTATTGTATACGTAATTGTTGATTATTTCTTTATCCTGTCAAGATTGCTTTCATAAAATAATCAGCAGGTAATTAGTACTAGTGAGATATCTATATCACAAATTTTTGAGGAAAGGGCTGATGGTCTATTTTCCGTAAAGTTGTTAAAATATTGAACTTTTTCTAAAAAATAAAAATTGATTCTCACGTCGCTCATCGAGCTAGATCACGACGATAGATACGTATATATTGAGGGCTCCTTATCGTAGGTACCGAGTGGATACTACCAATGGATCCATAGATTATAGTCGATAGAAATGTTTAGTCTCGATCAGGAAAATGACCCAATGACTCATTATAGTAGGGAAGTCCGGGGACAAAAGTAACATTTGGCATTTGTGCTCCGATTACTTGCTATCTATTATGTATTTTCTTAAATGAATATAGCTATATAAAACTTTTCTTTACACTCTATATATATGCGTTCATTTTTATTAAATGGAGTTCGATTATTTATAGTTACAAGGCTTTGAAAAATAATTGACAATTGTTACTTTTGCCCTGTAGGGGTAGGACGAAAGTAACATGGATAGAATCAAAAGTAAAACCCATGAAACACCACTTTACTGAAGTGATCTACATAAGCTATGATCACTTCTTTCTGTTTCATGTAAGTTTAGGTACTTTAATGTTTGGAATTTACTTTTATGCGGCACTTGCGGTCGAAAACTTTGGGCGTCCGACGCAAAAAAGTTTATGAAAGAAGTGTCGGATAAACTAATCGGCGTCTCTGGCGACCGAAGAGCAGGCTTTTTCTTCGGCCAAAGACTGAGCCTCGCAGTGCAGCTGGGCAACCCCGCCAGCGTTTTGGGTTGTCCCCGCGCTGAGCTACCCTGAGCTGGAAGAGGAATCCCGTTTTAGTTTATTTTATGTGTTTTTATCTTTATGTAAAAACTAAATAAATTTTCTGCAAATAAATGCTCCTGCTCTTCATAATCCTAAGCGCCATTTAAACTCGATCCCTGTGAACATTAAGAGGAGAATTGAGTGTAAGTTATTGATTTTTGGCGTACCTTATCACCTCAATGCAATGAGGGCTATCGCGTATGAATTATCCACTAGAGGCGCTAGTGTAGCGTGAGGTCTCCGAAATGTCAAATCTCATAGTTTTATGGGTGAGCTACGCAGGTTTATTTATAATTAGAATAATTTTGTGAATATTTTGCAATATCTGAAATTAATTATGGCAAATATGCGTTCCGGGGCAATGAATGTCTGTGTTTTGGGAGAGTTTTGTCTTTCGGAAACCTTTGTCCTCCCTTTTTTTCCGAACAAAACGGGGACTATGCGACACTGTGGCATGCTCGATATTTTTATGGTACGGTTTCAAGGTGTATTAAATATGATTTTAATCTAAATTTTGTTTTCACGCCCGTAATAACAGACTTTGAAAACAATACTTTAAAACCTCACGCAACAGTGCGCCATCTAGTGAGACAAAAAACGATAGCCCCATTAGTCAGATTTTTTTTATCCAACCCAGGCGTTACGTTACCTTGGTACCGATCCCAGATTTCTCATTTCATACGTCCTTAACAAAAAAAACTATATGTTTTGCATAAAAATAACTTAAAAGACTCTATAAACAATGTAATAAAGAATTACAATTAGTAGTAGTCATGTTGTTATTATCGCCCTTATGATAAATCAATCATAAAATTTTACTTCAAGGGTGCCAAATCATGTTATTACCTACCTGTAATTTTACTTGAGGTTGAAATATAGGATTGATATGCTGCATGTGGTATTTTGATCACTGCATAACTCTACAAAGCCGTTGTTACTTTCAACCCGCTGTTACTTTTGTCCCCGGTCTCCCCTACACCAAAATAGTAAACGATACTGAACTATTACTTATTCTGTGGCGATACAGAAAACATTGTACACAATGTAATCAAATACCTAAATGATTCTCCTTACGTTTATCATAATGCCAATAAACATTTTTATTATCAATATTGTTAATGTTGTCAGTTTACAAAAGGCTATACGGCATAATTTTTTGAGATGCTGAAACTAAAAAACGACCTTTGCTAACCTAGTTGACCCTTGCTTTAATATTATTGAATAATGACTCGGAAAATATATTATTGATCATCAAATAATTATATTGGGTTCCAAAATAATAGATGTGTCAGTCACTAAAACTGAATCTCCAAACAATATAGAAATGGCTACCTAAAAATTAATTTTAATCACTGGAAAATAATATTTATTTATCATCAAATAATTGAACTGAAATTTGACGATAATGATATACAATGAATGAAATAATAATAATAATATCCTCTAACAAATTACACCAATTGACCCAGCCCCAAACTAAGCAAAGTTATTAAGGAACTGATCTATTTATTAGGTGACCGATCTATTATTTTGTTGATCGAGTTTTGATGATCAAACTATAATTTAGGTTACAGGTTTTAATGTAAATATGACGACTAATATATTTGCTAGGGATAGATATTATAATTAGGGTATCGCAGTTTAGTGACAAATCAATTTTTTTTGTATCTATATCTATATAATTATATTTATCCGTTGCTTAGTACCCATAACACAAGCTTTGCTAAGCTTACTATGGGTACTAGGTCAATTGATGTGAATTGTCCCGTGATATTTATTTATTTATTTTAGGGGCTGTTTCACCATCCATTGATTAGTGTTAACTGACAGTTAAATGTGATGCCGTCTCCGTCTATTCGAACAAAACTATTAGAGATGGCATCACACCTAACCGCCAGTTAACACTAATCAATGGATGGTGAAACAGCCCCTAAGTGACAGAAAATATAGTTCCCATTAATTAATTGCGTAACTTTGACCCATTTTAAGCCGCTTTCCCTCTTCCCATGCATGTAAAGATACAATACATATCATTTTTCGGATCACGTCGCTCCTCACGTTAGATTTACCCTGGTTTATGTAATACTTAAAGAAAAGCTTTACATCCTTACCATCGAGATACTGTAACCACTGTAACGCAGAGATTTTTTATTTAGCCATACGAACCTTCACAGTCTCCCCCATCCCCTACGACAATAATTACCTCATTACGTTACCTTATTAATGAATGGCCCCTAATCAAACGTATTATCGTATCAGATATTATTATTTTTTGACATTATCACACATTATTGAAATTTGGTTGTTTTTCCTTCGTTCCTCCTTTGATTATTCCGTTAAATCACCATTAAATCGTTAACCTTGATAACGTGAACTAGCGAAAAAAAGGCTCGGTCTGTTGAGTTTCTTTAGACATAAAGAGTTAAAGTGGACAGTGCCCTTAGTGTAAGTTTTCGGTTACAAAATACGTCTCGATCGCGTTCGCGTTAAAATCTCAATTTGTATGGAAACACGAACATCGCTAAAGTTCCGCTAGAGTAGAGGCGCTGTTCGTGTTTCCTTCCACCTACCTACTATACCTAAATTGAGATTTTAACTCGAACGCGATCGAGACGTATTTTGTAACCGAAAACTTGCACTAGTATGTTGAAGATATGACATGCTTTAGAATTAGGTACCTTTTATTAGTGGGTACAGTCACCAGCACCAATATCTGACACATCAAGCGTGCATAAATATCTGATACGACTCTATTCCTAGGTCCGGAAGGACGTGTCAGATATTTTTGCACGCTCCGCTGTGACAGATATTATTCGTATATTCTCCAAAAACATGATTTAACCAATAAAAACTCCAAGCAAAGCTCGGTCGCCCAGTTACTAGAAGAGAAAGAAGGACAATATCATAGGTACGAACTTTGAATTTTTCCACTATTGGTTTTATACACGATGATTTTCAATCGGTGATGGTGTACCATTTTTTTTTAAATTAAGTAATCGATTGATATCGGATCGGCCACAGGCATCACGTCGTACGTACACGTACGTAGTAATACATTTTTCTGCGATAATTTTTATGTCGAAATGAACGTGGCTGACACTGCACGAGAGCGCTTTATTTTATTTATATTGTTAAATTATTATTAGTTTTAATCTTAAAATACTACAAACTGAAAACCACGCACAAAAGATACAAACTGTGACATTCACCGCGAACTACAAAAAGTGAATTTTTGCACTATACTTACTCGTAGCTGCATTATTTTCTTTTATTGTCACGTTCATTAAGATCTTTGTCGTATAAGTTTCAATGTCAAATGGAACTTATTGGGAACAGTGTGAACTCCCCATAGGTTAGGTGTCTACCTACAGCATTTTAAAAATTAATGTAGAATAAGAATAATCAAATACTTACTAATGATTTTTTTTATGTACCAACACAATATACAATCAGTACAAAAGTTTTCAGTCTCCCACCATAGGTTACCTACCTACTAAAACTAACCTAACTACGGTATGTGCGGCGCTACCACAGCGACAACAATAACACCAAGAACTATTACATAATAATATATGTACGTATATTATGTATTTATGACGAATGAGAACATTTCGATACCTTGAGGCTCAAAGGGCGTAAAGGACATTTGGGCGTAAAGGCACTCCCTATATACTCGTATGGCATCTTATACAGGTTTTTTTTCTCTATCGATCCGTATTATTCACGTAAGGAAATTCGCTCCAAAATGTCCATTTACGGCCTGTGTTGTTTTAGTCCAAATGTGTTTAGCATTTATTTTCAAATTTTAGGATAAGTATAAAGAACAAAAAAAATACATTGTATAATCATCAAGGAAGTGGTATAAAGCATGTTAAAAAAAACACCGGTATTAATGCGACACATATTTTTACACCCTTTATTTCCTCAAAAAAAATTAAGGCATACGGCGTAAAAGCTGTAATTTATTGAACTATCCTTTATGACCACCAAATATTTCACCACTTATTGTTTTTAACTATAATCATTAATTGTAATTAATTAAACTGTGAGAATAGATGCCTTGCCATGCCAGCCAAAATTTAATTTAATTTAATGACTTATTAGTCATGTCCTCTATTCCAGTGTTTTTCAAACTGTGGGTCGCGACCCCCGGTGGGTTACGGATGAGGGGGTCGTGGTATCTTTAAACTACTCTCGCCGTTATTGTGTATGATTACCTATTCAATGTTTGTAATTATCAACGTAAGATAATACAAATAACTAAGTGGAGGTAGGCAGAGGGTCTCCAAATATTTTTCAAACCAAGGGGAACCGTCCTGAAAAAGCTGCTTACGAGTGAGTAATATTTTTCAGCTCCTAATCACCGATTAAAAATCATCTGTATACAGAAAATCTGTTTAGTTTTTTTTTGTAAATCGATTTTTTAAGACTTCGGTTCTAATCTATTCGAATCGATCTTTTCCGGAATAAATCCTCATCCCAACTAAATTGTTATTTCAAGAGTGGCTCACTTGGTAGTTCCTGTCTAATAAAATTGACAATGTCTGTTTTGTATAAAAACAATTACGCATCGAATTATGCGCAGCTAATCGAACCCCGTCATAAATTAAATTACCATACAACGATGCTTACTTACTTACGTACTATCTCTACTTATTTTATACTAGCTTAGCTCTATGATAGAACTATAATGAATAATGAAACTATGCAATTTTCCTAGATAAGGACTATCCTAGCTATGGGTGTCATTCCCCGGGACTTAAAACTATCTCCATACCACGTTATTACATGTTCGATCAAGCAAAAAAACATCCAAACATCATCGCGAACTTTTCATTTCTAATATTAGCAGAATTTTTCACCTTATACCCCTACCTATTTCATTTCGTTGCAACTAAAGTAAAGACTAGTAATTAACTGGCCCAAAACCACCATACCATATCATCCCAGCCTATTTATGGCCCACTGCTGGGCACAGGCCTCCTCTCAGAACAAGAGGGCGTGGGCCATAGTTCCCACGCAGGGCCAGTGCGGATTGGGAACTTCACGCGCACCATTGAATTGCTTCGTAGGTTTGTGCAGGTTTCCTCATGATGTTTTCCTTCACCGTAAAGCTCGTCGTAAATTTCAAATGTAATTCCGCACATGAATTTCGAAAAACTCAGAGGTGCGAGCCGGGGTTTGAACCCACGACCCTCTGCTTGAGAGGCGATAGGTCAAACCACTAGGCCACCACGGTACTAGGGCCAAAACCACGAAGGTGGCGAATTCCTATTTTGTATTTTCACGTAAAATCTTGAAAGGAATAGCAAAATTAAAGACTTAAAATAATTTATATGTTATTGTTCTTAATAGATTTAAAAGGGGCACGCGCAGATTTCACTCATTCTTTTGTTAAATGGCGATTTTGATTTTAAGCACTCTGTACTAAAATTCATCATATCGGGAACGAGATTTATTTTATTTTTTATAAATAAAAGCACTCTTAAAAACGTTAGTCAATTATTATTTCTTATAGTGTTTTACTACATTAAACTAAGTGCCGGAGAAAATTATGTAAAAATGTGATCATATTTCCAAAATAAACTGAAAATCAAAATGATAGTTATACACGTTACCGTAATGATTTATAATAAAGGTACGGTCAATATAAGATGATTACAAAGGTACTTACCATTTCAATTATTATATTTTTGCGAACAAAACAAATAACGCCTGTCTCACAAAACTCCCGTGACACTACTACAGCGCACTAGCGCCAAAAGTCGGTTCAGAAATGAGTGTTTTGCCTATTTATTGTTTCGTTCACGAATATGACGTACTTATAGGTACTTTGTTGGACAAACTTTTAACTAATCCTGCAATGCGCTTAAAATAAATTTATTTTATCTATGTTAGTTTAAAATACTTAGTTTTTAGGAACCAAAATACTATAAGTAGTTGAAATTATATAATTGAAAACATTTAAAGTTGACTTTTACTACATTTTCAAGAAAGTTGAAGTTACAAGGTGGTGTTTCGGACGCGTTCCCGATATGACCTCTTAACCTTGATTTCTGTCAAATCATGACCTATGAGAATTACCTATTTTTGAATTATTTTTGAATGTATACATGTAACCGACTAATTTCAATAGTATTAAATGCTTATTTGCCAAAATTCATTCAGATTTTTGTTTTTTTGAGTTGCCGAAGCCAATTCCCCACCTTCGTAGTTTTGGACCAACTATGCTTGCTTATATATAAGTATTTAAAAATAGTAGATCATAAGTGAAACTACAGTCAATATCAGTTAAGGTTCTGATGCGTTACAAATAATAGTAGGCAATTGCTGGCTGAGTATGAGTATTAAACGGACGAGCTTGCGAGTCCGTTTAACTAATAGGAAGCCAGCTATTGCTATTCCAGCCGAGACTAATATAATCTTTTCTCAAAAATGGTGAATAATTCTGAAATAGAATAAACTTTTTCTCAAAATATATATACATTTAATTTTATTCCAATATTTTTCTTATGCTTTCCCGCCTTTTTTTCATTAAAAATAAACTGCAGGTGTATTTTTCTACCGAAAATACCACAAGCTTTTTCAGACCCAATAAAAAAAGCCCTGAGTTCCAACAAAATATCTGATACCGGCCATTAGACTTCGCTGTATACGACTTGTGCCAACATTTCCATGGCCTTTTTAACTATTTAAAAAAAATGTGACTGATTGCAGGCGCGCTAATTTATTATTGTCGAGCTAGCGCGCCTGCAATCTTTTTAACTTTTTAATTTTTCGCTGACCATAAACTATGCACTTCACCTTCTGATATGTAAAGAATAATGTCAACTTTAACAGACATTTTTGAGAAAAGTAACTTTACTCGCTGATTCCAAACAATTTCCGACCTTTTGACGGAATATCCCCGTTTTTTGACTTAGATTTATTTTTTATCAATGTGTAGCATATTGTTAGAAAGGTAATAAGCTAGAGAAGTGTTTAAAAAAATATGAAGCTCTCAATTGTATTACATTTTTTAATAATTGAATTTTGAAGTTGGATTTTTTCACAAATCTGTATTTTTGTGGAATAAAAACCTCCTACGTCCCTTTGAGACTGTCAATTAGAATAAAAACTCTTATTACTGGAACAAGCATGTATTATCATGTATTAAATGCAAAAAATTGAAATTTTACGTACGAAAATTACTGAAAAATTACAATTGGTGAAATTACTGGCACTTGAGATATCCCATCCTACGCCTCTAGGTTTTCAACGCATCTACAATACCCCTGGTGTTGCAGATGTTTATGAGCAGTGGTGATCTCTTACCATCAGGAGACCCACTTGCTCGTTTGCCATCCAGTCGAATAAAAAAAAAGAGAGAAAAAACGTACGTTTACGGGAATTTTGAGAAACAACATTTAAAAAATCATATCTCCAAAACCGTGACCCTTAAGACCCAAGGTCCAGTTGTAGAGATAGCAAATGACACCAACAATATCCCAAAAAAATTTGACGATCCATGTGCCGAACATCCTGTATATTAGGGCAATCGAACTCTGTGAATTTTAATGTTTTCCCGGTTTTTAATCCTTTGTTCATTTTTCATTGTAGGTATCACTTAGTGTCTACATAGTACTAGTGGATAAACTCATATCTCCTAGGACACGTGTATACTACCTAATCTATCATACAAAGCCTAAGCCATATTTTTATCGTCAGTGTTTATCATCTATAGCTATATCATCTATCATCTATAGGTCGGGTTGGATACAACAACAAAACAAGTTGGATCCCAGTTCCCAAACGAATTTTTTTCTCTGCGATTGCCTCACGAGGCGGCTTGTACACGTAGCGTACAGTTGAACACCACAAAATCAGAAAAAGAGATACTTACCAACAGAAAAAATTGAATACAATTTACCTACGGAGCTGGGACTCCATATTTGGCATAGGCTATCGTGGACGTGTCCTGAGCTAAGCCTTCTGCGAATAGATTGTAGGTTAATAGTGAGGCGGACCACATAAGTGAGAGCAGTGTGTTGTGATTTGCAGATGCTCTCGGTGCAAGTGCCGGGGTGCGCGGGCATGGAGCGGCTCGGCGCGCCGGGGGGGCCGCGCCTGCGACACGACCACAGGCATCACCATTCCACGTAAGTCTTATCAAATCTACATATTGCACCTACACACGAACAACTTATACTTGGAGGAAACTAAAGCCGGCCAATTTACCGATACTTTTTTCTGTTTTATCTATAATTGGATTAAAATTAGAAGACTAGAATGCAATGCAAACTGTACCTAGCTCCAGGGAGTTGGGGATGTGCAGCCTGGTGTTTTAGGTGGTGAGAGTCTGACACTGTCTAGGCTCTCCCTTCCCATTAATCATTAATGGATTTTTCCCGACTGCACTCCCTGCCCCGTCTCCTACAAAGCACCACATAAAATTAAAAAAAACCGGCTAAGTGCGAGTCGGACTATCTAGTAGTCTACAGTCTGTTCAATATAGGAATGGACAGAAGGAAAATAGGCTCTTTATAGTGCAGAGTGCACGCTTTAAGAAGTCATTTAATAAATTGCATTTTTTACTCGACTACGGCAAAGCCATAATTGAACTTTTCTCTCATTTCACATTTAAGTTTTGATGGGATTCAAATAACCTTTCGCATGCATAAAGGGGTCTCTATACAAATCCCCGTATACAAGTCTTTGATTAGGTCCCTTGAATCTAATCCATAGATCTAGAATTCACTTAGATCGGAAGGTAGTGCAAGAGATTAATACCTATACCGATCGGTATGTTAGAGAAAGATGGATGGATAGACGGGACCATTTTTCTTCACACACTCCTAAACGAAAAGAATAAGGCATTAAAACATGTCTTAAACCTAGGCACAATTAAATAAATCATCACATCAAAATTTAACACAGACAACATAATCGACAAAGACCTTATTGGACCACGCATAACGAAAGGGGGTATCATTGGGGTAGCGTCGTCCGTACGTGCACATATACGTTGATATCTCAAAAACTAGAAGACTTGTCGCTGTCGAAGATATCTTCAAACTAATTTTCTTTAAAGTTCTCATTTATTATTATCATTATGTTACACTGATTATCCAATTGTCACTGCCAATCCTATATCTATACATGCAGTGTCGATTTTTTATTACTGTCTTATCGCCCTGCATGGGCTGCATGCGTGACAAGGTTGCAACTTGCAACCAATCCACACCAACCACCAACCAATTCACACAGCGTTTGCAAATACGTTCCAAGCATGTAAAATACTTTTTATTTCCGTTACTATATTTTAAATAAAATATACTATTTTTTACTGTCAATCGATAGAATTTCGCAACATTTTAGAAAGAGGGCAACTGAACCTACGAATAAATATTTTCGTAGAACTGAACCCTTTAATGTAATGGTGTCAAGAATTACAGTGGTTTTTTTAAACATATTGTGTTGTAGAAAATGAAGAATAATAATGTATCTTAACTTTCTCTTTGTAAATTGCAACTGTTGCCACATTTAATAAACTTGGCTTATAGAACGTAATCTTACAAACTTATTTAAAAAAATTGATGACTTGCCCCGATATCGAATAATCAGACTACCCTCATTTGTTTTTTATGATAATAGCTGAAGCTACGGCGAGGTAAATCATGTTAATTATATTTCACGATATAATGTCTTATAAATCTAAAAGCAATCTAGCTTTCTGTTTCTTTTTTAAACTGCAAAAAATCGTAATTAACCTAGTAGTTAATAATGAATCAAAATTGAACTACATTATCGCCATTTATCGCAGTATCCGTTGCGCGCAAACTACTTACACGTCGTCTTCACGTCATATTCCACGTATCGCGCGCGTGCGCATGCACACGGCTCTAGATTTAATCAAACATTCAAACTTCATGCAAGAAGGCTGTACTTAGAGATCATGCTTGCCGATTTTACTTGCATTATCTCCTTTAGAGAAAACCACAACTTCTTAAACATAACGACGTGGTCGTGATTTTAAACTAAATTAACTCGTTAACAACAAATAGCCTAATGAAATGTACAAAGTTATTGTTGCACGAAAAGGTCTAAAAAGATAGCGTGGAGATACTATAATAAGTATACAACATTTTTGCCCTATTGTCTTCAACGCAAATGAGCTCCTTGAAAATGTCATGGTCGCGGATTAAGGAAGATAAAATTTGATAACAAAGGCTTTTCTCTGTGACTTTGTCTGCATGATACGTATCTACCTATTGAGAAGATTTAGAAGTATTTTACGCTCCAGACTTTCATTACTTCGGCCCGGCCCGGTATAAAAGGATTTGCATAATTTTTGAAAGTCAGTTTTGCCCATGTTTTAATTACAAATTTCACTGTCGGTAGATATTGTTTCCTTTCCTAGTTCAGTACACCTTAAAGTCTGACGGACATTGGATTTGTGGTATCAATGTCTGTTAATTACAAACTTCACATTCATACATTTATCATGTAGGCAAACATAGATTCTCATCATCTCAGCTGTATACGTCCCGCTGCAGGGCACAGGTCACCTCACAGAATGATGAAAATTAATTTCGCAAATTACCTACTTCCGAAAAACGCAAGAGTTCCGAGTCCGGGTTCAAACCCACGATCCGCTCGAGAGACCATAGAAACCACTAGGCTACCATGTCTAGTGACCTACTGCTTGTAATAAAAAAAAATGTCTTAAGTCCAGCCTGTAGGCGTTGAGTACAATATAAGTGGTAACAACTAACAGTGTTAATCTCCCAGCTAACACACTCAAGCTGCTTTAGTCAGTCTTTATTTATCCGTGAAGTTGTTTAACTGCTTCAGTTCTAAGTACCGATTGTGTTTGTATTGTCAGGTTTTATCACTAAAATGTTCAGTACAGCAGCGGTGGAACAGTCTTAATATAAGCCAATAAGCTGCGCCCCAGTTTTTATACCTTTGAAATAATTTACAATAAATCAGATCACCCGCTCCCCGATGTGAAGCTTATCCTATTCGATTACTTTTAAGAATTGGACTATCTATATGAACCTACCAAATATTTGTAATGTCAATGGTAATGGCCATTTTATCGAAAAATTTAAGAGATTAAAAAAACATCGTCATTCATACTGTTATCTTCTGTGAATTTTTCAAATCGGACATGTCACAAAGCGCTCTGCTGCTTCCTGATTGGTTGAAATCAGTTAATATACCATTGGCTCGCGATTCGTTTAAATTAGTCAGTACTAAACTGGTACTAAGTTAATCACAGAAAAATAATTTTGACCATGTTTATTTTGTTTTTGTTAGCGCATAATGTTATATAATATTTAAATTTATTTTATTTGAAGACGGTATTTAATCGAATACCTTCTTCTCAGAAAATCGCTAAAATAATTTACAAAAATTGTATGTTAACAAACTTTACCTACCTAAGATTTTCACTAGTAGAAAAAGTATTGTACCCACTGATGTATTAAACTGATTGTACCTATACTAAACTAAATAATTTATTGAATCAGGCGTTACTTTGCAAAGGTATATATCAATAAACTAAATTAGCTCACTCAGCCAAGGGTCGTCGCCTAAACACGATACACGATTTTAAATTCCTTATTTACACATTTTTAAAATGTTTAAAATACTATTTTGAAATTTAACTGGCAGTTCCAGTCAAACGAGCTCAAATAAACTAATTCTTCAGCTTTATTGTGTTCTCGTATCTATTAAAAGCCACTAACACTTGAACAACACTGCCTTACCCTGACTTCTGTATGGCAGGGATTTCGACTCTATACTTGCTGTAATACAGCTTCTCGTATACCACTGGTGGAACAAGTTGGTGGTACTACGAGGAATTAACTGGCTTTGAAGAAGTCATTTAAAGAGTAAACTTAACTTTTCAGAGAATGGGAGAAGCAGCGAATACAGGCGATGGTGGGGCGTATCCAAGAGATGGTGGAGCAGGAAACGCGAGCGCGGTCCGCCGCCGCGGCCGAGCGGCTCGGCCTGCCGCCCAGCATACAGCTGCCGGACGGCGAGTACGGGCAGGACGCGCATCTGCAACTGCGAGTCCCTTATCAGGTACTCGCCACAACTTATCTACAAAGAGCGTGTATTCTTCTTCTTGAACTATAAATAATTACGATACACGTCTATGAAACAAATGTTCATGCAGCTCCTCCATCTCTACCCTGTAAGAATACACACAAACCACACATCGCACAAACCAGAGTTCATTCTTAGAGCAACACAACCACTCAACCAGTGGCGTAGCTAGGTAACCTAGGGCCCTGGGGCAAATAAAAAAATGGGGCCCACTGCTAACAAAACTGGTAAGGTTTTTTGAAGTAAAATCATTATAATTATATACAAATACTTTAAAAATGCTAAGCAACTTTATCATCAGCTATAAGTAAAGCAGAATTTCGAGGGCCCCCTGAGCTTGAGGGCCCCGGGGCACTGCCCCGCCTAGCCCCTTGGTAGCTACGCCACTGCACTCAACTTTCTACCAAATATTAGGCACACACAACCTACATTACATTGTTGGACACACATTTGTTGCATAGACGTAGCAATCGTAAGGTCGCGGGTGAGAAGTAATTGTTTATAGTTCATTGATATGGACCTCCATAAAGTAACGCCTGATTCAATAAATTACTGCTACTTCTTCATTGCCACCTGGAGTACATTATGTACATATGTACGAGTAGGTACGCCTCTTTCATCCACCGGGTTCTACCTTTCGACCCTGTAAAATCTTCATCCATGTCCATAATCTCGTAGAGGGCAACTTTTACGCCGCGATGCATCTTCCGGTCCTATGTCTTTACCTAAATAATGCAGGGTTTTTCATGGACTGAATTATAACACACCACCCGCTTACATTTATTACAAATACCTACGTTCCTACCTACCTGAATAGCATTTTGATGTATATGCTATGTGAGAAAAGAAAATATTTCTTATTTTCCATTTGATAACTAGTTTTCAAGTAGTTTCTAAATAAGACTGAGACTGAGTTCTCACAGCTAGATCGTTATTTGTCTATTTTTTATTTAAGACTCGCAAGACACAATACGACCATATACGACTTCGATATGCGCGTACTTTGATATTTGCCCGATAACAACGTAAAGGACACGCGGTTCGGCCGCCAGTTTTGACAAATGCAAGTAGGTACTTACTCGTAGTTTGCAACATAATACATACTTAGGTAATGAGCGAGTGGGCACGACTCCCCTTCTCGCTGTACTCGCTACGAGTAGGTAGGTTTCTTACTACTACAGTGGGGAAAAGATACATTGAGCGATTAAATTTTATTGGGAACTACGCCCCCGTTGTAATTTTTCCAAATTTTCTTTCACAAAAACTTTCTCTTAGCAAACTTTCGCTTAGCAACACATTTTATGATTAATTTTTATTTATACGGAATTTTTATATAGACTTCTAAACGGTACTCACACACACACACACGCACGCACGCACACAAACATCACGCCTGTATTCCCAAATGGGTTAGGAAGAGCACACGAAACGTTACCGCTTCGGAGCCACTTTTAGCAATTTTAGTTTTTAAGTTATACAAAAACGGTACAACAGTGCCAGGTCGCTAGCCCGTCGCCTACGGTATACGTTATCCTATATCTTCAGTCGCCTCTTACGACATCCTTGGAAGAAATGGAGAAGTGCTATTAAAATAACACCACGGGTTAGAACCCGACACCACACGGGTTACACTTAGGTAATATCCTCAATCTTTTAGCCAGACCATATACAAGAAAATACGAGCGTGCGACTCGTTCGGAAGCCTATCTAAACAAAGAGATAGATTATCTTTGTAAATTTTGTCGTAGGTATTTTAGTACCTAAAGTGTTCCGCTATCGCCACTTTCAGAACGTTCGTTTTTATTCAAGTAGGTATTGACGCACTATATTGTAAACATAGATTTTCCACGCATTTATCATGTTGTTTATGCAATCGAATCCTCTAATTGATACTCAAACATGCAAATTACTCATTGCGACTTTACATTACTCTATTGAGATTATTTCGCATACCTATCGAGTCTTCACGACAAACGCACATTGAAATCATATTTTTTCTACGATTTAATGGTACGTACGTATACCTGATGGCATCTTTTTAAATTTCAAAATATCTGGACATATATCTTATACTTAAGACACCAACATTGACATCGTTTTGGTTTGTTTTGATTACATTTAGTTAAGTACCTATCCAAACCAAGTATAGACTTAGTTTGATATTTTTTTATTTATAGATTTATTGGTAAATAAAAATAATATTCAGTTAGCGTTTATTTAAAAAGCTTATTCTAATATATCTTCTCCAAAAAAAATGACCCCGGTCGCCTAGGTACTGATACGAGTATAAATTAAACACTGACCTAATGCACGGTACCTATAACAGAGCACTAGTGTATGACCATGGTGCTACCGTACACTGATTTTAATTGAGTGAGTTTATTAAATAACTATCAGTGGAGCCAGTTGTTTGTCTTATATTGTTTTTTTTTTGAAACATGGTGTGCGTCTGTCTTCTATCTCGAATTGTTTGAAAATTTCCAGTCAGGCAGATATTAAGCAAAATTAAATGAAAAGAAGACAGAAAAATTTCATCTTCATTGGTTATGTCATATCCATCTGTTTTAAGCTCTTCTTTGGCACCAGCTGTTTATTTTATATTCTAACACAAAACTTTGTCGTCTATTCCAGCAAGCCGAGTTGATGCGAAGTTTCCAGCCTCCACCGAACAAGTGTGTGAGCGACGTGCCCGAGTGGGCGGGCGCGGAAGCGCTGGCGCGGCGCGGGGCGGGCGGCGCGGGCGGGGCGGTGGCGGCGGCGGCGCGGGCGGCTCGGGCAAGAAGGACGGGCTGCTGCAGAAGGCGACGCGCTGGTGGGGCCGCATGGGCGCGCGGCCGCCGCCGCCCTTCCTGCCCGCCAGCGCGCCGCCGCCCTGCGTGATGGTGCCGCGCCGCGCGCCGCCGCCGCCGCCGCCCGACGCGTGACGACACACGCCCGCACCCCTCTACCATATCACGCTTACATTCCATTATCGGGACGATCAGACTCGCCGAAGTGCCCGCGCGTCCCGGAGTATTATAGACTTGGTATTTATTTATTTGGGACTGGAGGCGCGCGCGAGTGATAGTGCCGGCAGCGCAGACTGCGAGTGACGAGGGGCGGTTCCACCCGCCGCGAGCGTAACTAGTCTTAATACTTTAATCGGTTTAGACATAGAGATAATTGTTTCTATTGAGAAGTTATGTTCATAAGACGAGGTTGCACTGCCCGCTAGTGTGTGTAGGTGTGTATCGTTCGTAGCGTGTGCGTCCGTGTTCCTCGCATTGTTCTTGAGTTTCGCAAATAC
This sequence comes from Choristoneura fumiferana, assembly GCF_025370935.1. NCBI lineage: Eukaryota > Metazoa > Arthropoda > Insecta > Lepidoptera > Tortricidae > Choristoneura > Choristoneura fumiferana. The sequence goes on along the minus strand of NC_133479.1, from coordinate 9,035,509 downwards.
TAAGACTGAAATAAATAAAAAGATATAACACTATAAAGTCTACATTGAGTATGTTGTCTTAGGTAAATTTAATTCAAATAGAAACAATTAAAAGTATATAATATTTAATGAATCTTTCGATTGTAACCTTGATGATATTGTATATTATGGAGAAGGTCAGTCAATAAGTTAATGTCTGCAGTGTACAGTCTCATGTTTAAGTAACCTATTTTAAAAAATAATTTCTATACAGCAGCTATAATATAAATCTGTGTTTAAACAACTTTTATATTTATTTATAATGGTGTATAAAGAACATATCGTGCAAGGAATATTAATTTACATAGCATAGTGACTATTTTATTGTAAATATTGTCTCTAATTTAATACTAGATTAATAATGGCCAATTGCCAGAATCCGAGGGTCTTTTCAATTGAGTGTTAACTACATTCCATATTTATGTTGAAATCTTCTCGAAGCTGCTTGCTAGCCGCCGCGGCCGCTGTCTGCGCCCGCGATGCCGACTATCACGATCACATATTAGAAATCTCATTAGGACTAGACATTGTTGATTAAAATATTGGTTTTTTAGGTTTTAATTAGGCATTTGTTGTTCATGCAACCAGGTCCACGTGACCTGATTCATATATTAAATTCAGAGCTGCTATATAAGGTGTTATTTTCTTGAAATTTGTTTCGTGTTAAATTGACTCTGCAAGTCAGCCATGCATGTGTATCTGTATCGAATTGATTTGTTTGAAAATTTGTAACCAAGCAGTTGGTCATGTCTAGCAGCTAGCGCATACTTAATAAATGTACTTGGTGGCAAATTCTATATACACTTTTGCCGTATTCATTAGACATTATATTACGTGTTTGAGATTTGCTAGATTTGACCACTGGTGTCGAACAGAACTGAAGTACCAACGCAGTCATGTTATACTGAATACACTAATCAAGTTAATTGGGGTTACAAAGTTGATTAATGTCGAATCCACCATTTTTATGAATTGGTAGCTAATACACGAAATTAAGATGCTCTTTTATCCCTATTGTGCCCGAAAGTAAAATAACTAACCTATTTTTCGTCTGTGTCAACAGAACGCAATACGCACACGTTTATTACCATCTTCCATGCACCATGGTCGGGTGCTGAAGAGATTGGATTAAGAAAAAGATTATGTATACCTAAATACTTACTGTATATGACCCAATTAAATCTTGCCAAAATAACTTGTTTACAATTCAGTCTATACCGACACAAGACAAGAATTGATTGTTTATGTACCTATTTATGCTTATATGACGTTTATTATTAGACTACAAGAACAATGTATATGTTAAGGTGGTTCCTTGCAACTTTTTACCACTCGGCTCGCCAATCTTTACACTTGGCGCTGTTGGCCTTGATTACTGCAATTACACCAAAATTAGTTAAGTGATGTGTTTTATTTTTGTCTCTTGTTTTTTAATTGTTCGTAATCGAGCGACTGGCCGCCGCAGTCGACGGGTAAATAGTTATCGGAGCCTCGCGAGTGCATGAGGTTAACACAGAGTAGCTACTACGAAATTCGAAAATCGAAGTTCGTATTGACCATCCCTCTCACTCTCGTTTTAAATAATATAAACGTCAGCGGGACGGCAGGACACGAAGTTCGAATTTTGCACTTCGTAGTAAATAGTAAAGGGCCTGTACGTTTATCACAGGTATAAAGCTACCTTCAGCTTTCCGGCAGACGCTCGGATATAGTCCTGGGAAAGCGGCTACTGGTTAGAAGTGGACACAAGATTTATATCTGCGATAAAGCTATCACCTTTCCTCTTACGTCGCCATCACTTTTTGTAATATAGTGTAGCGTCCTAACCAGGCGGTAAACGAGCCATTGTACAAAATGCTAACGAAATATAAAAGTTGTTTAAAATAATTTCAGAATATTAATTATCTAGATACGAACAATATTCCATTGTCATATTAAATAAGTAAAAGCAGAAGCAAATGTTACTAATAAAAAAAAACTGCATTAAATTATGACCTACCAATAATAAAAAAATGAATTTTTATTTTGTACCTACCAATGTGAAACTGAAAATCACAGTACCATAAAAAGTGTACTATGTTAAAATAGTGCGAGATTTCGTCGCGAAGAGTTACCGCACCTTCGTTTTTAGGTCCATACGACAAACTTTTTCAGAAAAAACCGATGCTTTGATAAATTTGCGTACCTACGAGTATACTGATTTTTGACTTACCTAGTCACTGAAACAAAATCTGCAACTGTAACTTTAAGTAACAAATGCATAGAATAGGATTAGTTCAATTAGCTCACGGAGCTAGCTACATGGATGATACCTATCTTGATGATATTATTAAGTGCCAAACGTTATATTTGTTTCTGGGGGCACGGTAGTGCCCCCGCCAAGTCGAGAAAAACAAAGGTACGGCCGTACCATACTTTTCTCGAAACCATTCAGGCTATTTTCAACATTTAATATCCGCGGCTCCGTCGAAAAAAAAACATGAGTGTTAAAATAAGTTTGACGCTAATGTTTGTCTGTCTGTCTGTAGATTAGATTAGATTAGATTTATTTATTTCCCTTTGGAAAAAATACATTATAAACACATGTCATGTTTCAGGGGCTTCCATACAATGCGTAATTTATTTACCGTTTTTAGGGTTCCGGAGCCAAAATGGCAAAAACGGAACCCTTATAGTTTCGCCATGTCTGTTTGTCCGTCCGTCCGCGGCTTTGCTCAGGGACTACCAACCAATGCTAGAAAGCTGTAATTTTGCACGGATATATACGTAAACTATGCCGACAAAATGGTACAATAAAAAAAATGTTTTTAGGGTACCTCCCATACACGTAAAGTCCAACCGTATAGTGTGGGGTATCGTTGGATAGGCCTTTTAAAACCATAAGGGGTTTGCTAAGACGATTTTTTGATTCAGTGATTTGTTTGTGAAATTTCAAGTAAAATCGAGCGTTCTAAAATCTAAACCAGTGGGTGGAAAAATTTGGAAAAATTCAGGATGGTAGTAAGTATATCAAACTTTCAAGGAAAAATATAACGGCTAAGTTTGCTTGAGAATTATTAGTAGTTTATGAGTAAATAGCAGCCTAAGGTATAAAATATACCTAAACTTGGAAGATTCCGTATAAAAATACAAATTTAAAACAATACTTAATTTTTTCGTAATGGTTACGGAACCCTATTTTTGGCGTGTCCGACACGCTCTTGGCCGGTTTTTTATTGAGAAGTAATAGACAGACAGTTTCGTTGCGCCATCTACTGTTACTACTGGAACTACTGGACTAGAGCGCTAATCAAAACAATAACAATTGCCGGTGTCACGGCAGGGCAGGAGCGAGCGACTCATAGTGTTTTGATTTCATAGTAAATGATCATATATTTGGCTTAGTCTCAGTTCAATTAGTGGCTCATAATGCTGATATACATAGACTGGTATGTTATGCTTCTTATTATTTACATTTTGCAGTTGACACAAATGAATAAAAATTGAGGTTATAATTTTGTGTGTCTAGCTGTAACTGGTTATATTATGAGGCAATTATCAACTATTTGAAACATAATTATCTGGCGTCGCATTGGTTCTTTTCATGTATGTTGTTTTGCATGCCAAAACCTCTTATAATTACAAACAATAATGACCTCGTCCCGTCCGTCTCGTTATGATAATTACCCGACCCGACCAGACCAATGGTTAACTAACGTTTCTGGCGCTCGCGATTGCAATCAAATGACAGTTTTTGTATGCGAAATCTGTCATTTGATTGCGACCGCGAGCGCCAGAAAATAAAAATTTACACTTGGGTCGTACAATATTTATTTTTTTCAAAATGCGGTGATATACTACACAGAATCAATTTTTTATTTATTTTCTTTGACATTAATAAGTTTCTAGCGAGATAAAAATCGTAAAAAAAACTATAATAGAGGTTGTATGGGCTGCAACCCTTGCTAAATAAGTAGACTGCATAAAAAGTAAACAACATTGAAAATTGACATATACGTCACTTGTTTTTGACAGCAAGACGACAAATTCACGACATTCACGTTAGTGTTAGTTAGTGTCTGGTGTACCTATAAACAACACCGTTGCAAGTACATGGTTTCCATAAAAGTTTAATAACAAGTGTCAACATGGGACCTACGAAAAAAGTAAAGAAATATGACTCCAAGCAATCCAGCAGCGATAGATCAAGTAAGTCACAAGCAAAATGTTACTAAGCAAGTCTAGACATGCACTTGTAGTAGTTACAATCATGATAATTAGTGGCAAATTAAAATTTTCATTCTGCTCTAAAATCAATACTATAATGAACCAAGAAATAACACAGTTTTTATGTGGAATCTATTGCATGTTTTAGGCAAAAAGAAAAAAGTCGAAGAGGATATGACAATAGATTTGGTAGAAGATGATAATCCAGACAATGTTGGTGTGCCGGGGGCTGCCATGCAAGATGCTGAGAAGAATGATCAAGTACCTGAAGATGAATTTGGTGCTAAAGATTATAGGTAAGCAGTTTTTTCGCAATAATCTATATTCTATATTAAATAAAAATGAATCACCGAAATGTATGTACGCGCCTAACTTCCAAACGACGACACCGAATTAGATAATATGTTTTTAGTATCTATCTCTTATGGTCAGGACAAGGTTTGCGCTTTTTATTAGTTTTTTTTTTTTTTTTCATTCTTAGGATTAGGTTTTTATAATAGTTATAAAAAGTAAAATACAGAAAAGTACATATAAAATAAAAATATTATTATAAATTATTATTATTAAAGCTTTATTTATCCATACAGTACAATAAGTTTATATTTGACTTTATGGCCCCTATTGGGTATAAGCCTCCTCTATCTCTTTCCAATTTTGTTTGTTTTGAGCAGTGCTCATCCAGATATTTCCAGCTGTGTTTACAATATCATCAACCCATCTTTTCTTTTGCCGTCCTTTTTGTCTTTTGCCAGCAGGACCAAGTCACTCTGTTGTTTGTACTGTTCATCTATTATCCTGGTTGCAAGGCATGTTGCAATGCGTCTGTTAATTTTGTTTTCTTGCATATGTCAGTATTTCGTATTTTATCAATTATTTTCAGTTTCAGGATACTTCGTTCCATAGCATGTTGGCATGAGAGTATTTTGTTTTTGAAAAAAAGATTGCATCTGGGCCAAAGCCGCAGGCAACAGCTAGTACTTTAATAAGTGCCATATATCTGATTAAAAAAAAATACTTCTTCTTGAGAAGAATCTTGACTTATTGATCAGTCAATCAATAAGTCAAGATACAATAATTACTGTTAGGCTCGAATTATTATGTTGCATATCATTAGTGTGACAAAAATATTTTTAATTTTAATAATTGGGCAAATGATTGTATATAGAAACAATTATCTTCTTCAACCTTGATCTACCCAATGCTGAGTAAAGGTCTCTTCCATTTTAGACCATTCTGTGCAGTCGTGAGTTTTCCGTGAGAAACAATTATAATAGGCAGCATTCAGAGAAATTAAAAAAAACAGTCAATACATTAAATGTAAAATAAATAAAAAAATTAAACCAAAATTTATTGGACTCATAGTTATAAAAAAATTTCAGAAGCCAGATGGCTCTAAAGCCAGACAATGCCAGCAGGCCACTATGGGTGGCCCCGAATGGACACATCTTTTTAGAAGCCTTCTCACCAGTCTACAAACATGCTCATGACTTCCTGATAGCAATCGCAGAGCCAGTGTGCCGGTATGTGTAAACTACATAGATATACATATAGATGCAGCACAGCAAAATTTTATGATTGTAAAAAATGTTGTCTGCAAAGAATTCATTTATCGCTATCCCATAGGAACTAGGCGATTTTTCAAAGATTAAAAACTATCCTACATACTTCCCAGGGGCTCAAAGTATCTCTATACCAAATTTCATAGAAATTGATTCAACAGTTTATGTGTGAAGAGGTAACAGTCAGAGCTTCATTGACTTTTATAATCTAATACCTTTAAATGAGCTTAAGTAAATATATTGTCATTTTGCAGGCCTCAACATATACACGAGTATAAGCTCACAGCATACAGTTTATATGCAGCTGTGTCAGTGGGCTTGCAAACTGGAGACATCATAGAATATCTGCAGAGGCTCAGCAAATGCGCCGTCCCTGCTGGCATTATAGAATTCATAACACTATGCACACTATCATATGGAAAAGTTAAACTTGTCCTCAAACACAACAGGTAAAACAAAAATATTCTAGAATAATATATAACATAGACAAGACAACAAAAGATAAGCTTATGGGGTTGCTGTGCGGCTTCCTGGGGCGTCAGGAACTGCAAGGCGCCGCGCGTGCCAGGTCTACTTAACCACTTTATTTGAATACCTATTTTTATCGATAAAGGAAAACTAGACTCATCATAGACGATAGGATAATAAATATGAATATTCTATCTAACAAACACGTCCTGTCATTTGCGGCCTGTCGTATCTAAAAGGGTGCCAAACGCATGACTCGCCCGGGGCGCCTAGATTGCTGAGGCCGACCCTGTATCTTTAACCTTTTTATAGCATAATTTATTGAATCAGGCGTTACTTTGCGGAGGTCCATATCAATGAACTAAAAGAATTTCCTTGCTCACCCGCGACCTTACGATAGCTAAGCTTATGCAAAATATGCGTGTTCATGCAGTTCCTCCACCTCCACACTGTAAGAACACGCACAAATCACACAAACCCATCTATCACCACCACCACACCATAGGTGGTTTTTATAGCATAACTAACTACACAACCACACTTAGGTAGAGCTTAGCATAATAAAATTTGTGATAGTGGACGTACATCTTTGTCTCGGCGCGAACTGCCTAAAATCGCAATCGAAATTGGAGGCTCGCACAGACTGAAACTATTAAATGAACATTTAGGGGAGAAATAGCGTACCGCATAGTACGGACGGGAAGACGGCTGAGTTACCTCACTATAGGAAACCTTTATACATTTTTTTGTAAGTGCGGCAAATGCTGACTGCAACAGGGTTTTACCGAGTGTTACATGTACGAACTTGTCAAGGCATAGTAGTAAATAGTTTATAAGTAATAAAAATTATGGTTATCAGGTACCTAGTGGAGAGTAAGCATGTAGAAGTTCTACACAAATTGCTGCGCGACCCCGTGATCCAGCAGTGCCGGCTGCGGCGCGACGGCGACGATGCGCTGCTGCCGACGGCGGCCGCGGCGGCGCCCGCCCTGCCCGCTGCCTCCGGTCAGTAATAGTAAGGGATACGATAGAGTTGCCAAACAAAAAAAAATAAGAATTATAATAAACAACCAGAATTTAATTTGAAAAACGAGGACTATTCGTTTTCAATACAGACTGCAATAACAAAGTAAACATTTTTTTAATTTTGAAAATTAAAATATAATCCATGACCTTATCAGGACATATCTGGGACGCCTCTGGACACCTGAAAAAGCAGAACATATCCTGGAAAAATAGGACAGTTGGCAATGCTGTTGCATATTCATGATTAATATCCTTACGTCTTTTCCATCTAATTTGGAACCTATTCACGACTTTTTTATGCATTTTGACAAAGTGTCAAGCTTTTGGAAGACAATTATTTGTATTAAAAGTTGTAATAAAAATAAATCGCATACAAAAAAAAAGTTTGTTTCCATGTATTGTATCTATGATTTCAACGCAACGTGACCGCTATTAATAACTGAATCATACAAATTGGTACCTGGTCACCGATTAAAAGTCATTGTTGTGTATTGTAGCGACCGAGGACAAGCCGGCCGCAAACGGCGCTGTGCCGGACGACATCAGCCAGTTCTACCAGCAGCTCGACAAAGACGACGAGGAAGACGAGGCCACTGACCTCACCGCTAACACCGCCGTCGCCTTCGAAGTTGACCCTGATAAGATTGAGGTATGCAATGCAAGTAATAAGCCTCCCACAATCGCGCGCCATTCATAAAGCGCAAAATACACAGGACGACAGCGGGTCGGGAGTGCGACGGGCCTATTTACGTGCTGTATATGAACATCATCACACCGCGGCGCTCGCACTCGCGCACAACAAGCCCTCGTCAGCCGTCGGTGTAATCTATAATACACAGGACGACAGCGGGTCGGGAGTGCGAAGGGGCTATTTACGTGCTGTATATGAACATTTTTCAATTACAGTCAAATAGACGCTAATCCGGATTTCCGGATTAAAAAATAAGTTTTTATTGATAAAATCATTTTCAATTATGCGTACCGAGTGTCTTGTCGATGTTTTTAACCATGGAAGAGTTCCGTCCTGCCTGTGGAAACGATCCTAGCTGGATCGTCAGAATTTCACTACCAGATTATTGTATTGTTCCTGAATTCACATAAGTACGCCTGTTGTTAAGTTTTGTTGCTCACATGATGATTGATCATATTCATACAAGATTTATCTTGTGTACCACCTTTATTACTGATCTCTCCCTTCTCAGGTGATACAAAAGCGCTGCATCGAACTGGAGCATCCGTTACTAGCAGAGTACGACTTCCGCAACGATACCGTCAATCCTGACATCAACATCGACCTCAAGCCCACGGCGGTACTGCGGCCTTACCAGGAGAAAAGTCTGCGGAAGATGTTTGGCAACGGACGGGCCAGGTACACCAGTGACGCAATTTATAAAGAGAATCCTAACAGACCAGTGGCGAAGCGTTCATAAAATTCTATTCCCACCGGCTTTCCCAATATTTACAAAATAGAACAACAAGATGTACAGAACTTATGAAAGATGTAAGCGATCTTTGATTCGGCTTTACTGGGCTTTACCACGAAAATATCTGACGCCACGCCACTGTAACAGACCCTAACTTTTAGTCATACTTTTCAACTCTACGCTCTGTATTTGCGTGTAAGGGTTGATACCTCCCTCCACGCATGCCTAAGAATAAGGGACTTGACAGACGGCCGGATGGACAAAGTGCTCCTATTAAGGGTTCAGTTTTTGCCAACAGGTATGCAACTCTAAAAACACTTCATTTGCTTTGTCTCGTCCTCGTTTCACTCTTTATATAAGGTGCTAGAAAATAAGGTGCGGATATTTCAGGGTATGTAATTAATAACGTAAGAATCAATTAAACACAATTACCTTGCATTAACATTTTTTTTTAATTTAATTTAATTGAAACTAATTAACAACGATAATCGATAATCGATCCTCAAAATATCCGCATCTGATTTTCTAGCACACTGTCATTTTAAGTATTAACCCGTTTCACTCTCCGGAGCTCGACTTTTGGGACTTACTCGACAGTTGGTTTAAAAGAAACAAGAGTGTTACGACACCAGTCGATCAATCGCTGATCGATAGTATGATGGATTGGTCGACGTCCAGCTTCAACAGCTTCTACTACAGCAATCGATTGATCGACGATCGACGGTAGAATCATAGTAAAAGAGAACAAGTAGGCTCACTACGAACAAAAGTACATCGCGCGGCTTAAATGTGTGCGCGCCGGATGGCGCCGGTACGCACGAACCCGCCGCACGCACACTGATAATTTAAGGAGGATTAAGTTTTCTTACGTTTCTATTTTAGCTCGCTCGTCTTGCGCTGATGCGCTTGAGATGATCACCTTTTACGTTCGCGTACTCGTACTTACGTATTTTTGTATTCTTTGTATTAGGTATAGTTGTAAATTAGTGGTATATAAGTGTACTGTAATAGTTTCGTGCAAGGACACAAAAAATAATAGATACCTACCTACCTATAAACAATATAGTTATAGTATTATGTGTAGGTAAACATGAGTAGTATGTATACAGTCGCCATCACCGTTCTGGCGAATTTATAAATAACATTTTTAAATTTAGTATAATTATAATAATATAACGGCATAGAATATGTCTGGTTTCTCTAGACACAGACATTACACAACTTTAAGTTAACTTTTGTACTAAAATTATTTGCCGGTAGGTAATTAATCTTAAATAGACGTCGACAACCCTAAGCGTCCGCGCCGGAGTAGGCAGTTAAGTCTCCTAAAGGGTCGGAGTGGACCTACTTGTTCTATTTTAGTATGGTAGAATGGATCGGTTGACGTCGATCGACAATTTCTACTGCGCAAATTGTATGATCGTCGAGGGGTGCGTCCCAAGTTATATAAAAAGGTTAGATATAGTTTCATATTATAAACGTTCATTATGTATAATTACATTAATTTATAACATGAAACACTATAATTTCATTAAGTGTAACGTTCAATTAGTATACTTAACAGTTGTTTTATATACTTTCATAAGAAATAACATGTTTATGGGCTAAATTCATATTATATAACATACATAAGGTATACCGCTTATAATACGTAATAACTTCTTATATAACATTAATATGATATAATATCAAGTGATATACTTTGTTTCTAAAATACTTGGTAAATTTTATAACCAGAAAATTAGGTGTTTATAACCCTTTAATTTTTGTATTGCAAAGTTTTACTTCAAAATTTGTGCGAGCGAGCAAGACGGTTCGGAGCAGAAGCGACTTAGATAGTTTAGGTTCGATGTTAGGTTTTTTTTATAGCAGCGATAAACCGTAAAAGTGAAATTGATCAACGTCGAGCAGTAGCATCGATCAGCTGTCGATCAATCGTTTATCGACCGGTATCCGTCGATCATCAAAAACTTACCACACACCAATCATCGATCGATCAATCGGTGTTACCATTCAGTCCACCGATGATTGGTGTGGTAACGAACAACCTAAATGTCGATTAAGTTGACAAATAAGTTAAATCATAACCATAACTAAAAATTGTCTCACAAAATCTATGCAAAAATCGTGCTTTGACGGGTCATACAAAGTATGTCAGTTGATTGGCGTCATGATCCGTATTTTATTATTATTATTTTTATCACACTTGCTCGTAAACAGTATCGTAACATGCAGGCTACCTTGGTTGCAACCCCCCAAATAAAACCCTCGACCTTAATGTGTTTGTCATGAAACCCGTGGTCGGTAAATGAGTCATTGCGCGTACTAATTTTCATGCCATGAAGCCCAAGGTCGGTAAATGAGTTTGTTACTGCATGGTGTGCTGCTGCTCCGTGCGCGCGCTGCACACGCACGCCATGCACATGCTGCGGATTGCCAAGAGCGCAATCAGCGGTATCGGCAATTTTTGAAAAAATATTCGTTTTTTATTTTAAATATGCAATTTTACTCCCAAATGTGATGAAAAACATTGTATGTCGCACGGGCGGTACTGGAATTACGAACATCGACTCATTAAAATTCTAATAGACTCGTTCGTAATTCCTTATTTACCGCCCTTAAGACACAATGTTAAATTATCAGGCAGGCAGTTGGAAGCATAGCTGAAAAAATATGCAAATTGAAGTGGCAATGGGCAGGCCAGATAACCGTTGGGGGAGAAAAGCCCTCGAGTGGCGACCACGAACCGGAAGACGAAGCGTTGGCAGGCCTCCCACCAGGTGGACTGATGACATCGTGAGAGTTGCGGGAAACCGGTGGATGCAAGTGGCGAGTGGTCGTTCATTGTGGCGTTCTAAGGGGGAGGCCTTTGTCTAGCAGTGGACGTCTTCCGGCTGATGATGATGATGATGATTTGAAAGCAACTGCTAGGTGCCGTGTCTAGCTGTTCCTTGATCAAGTATTGTTTATAGTGCTAACGTGTTTATTCGTACTCAGGTCCGGCGTGATAGTGCTGCCGTGCGGCGCGGGCAAGTCTTTGGTGGGGGTGACGGCGGTGTGCACGGTGCGCAAGCGCGCGCTCGTGCTCTGCAACTCGGGCGTGTCCGTGGAGCAGTGGAAGCAGCAGTTCAAGTGCTGGTCCACGGCCGACGACAGTATGATATGCAGGTACTAACATTTCCTTTCTTACTACAGCTGTGCGTGCGCGTTGACTAAACGGATCGCTGGGTAAATGTTCCAACGTTTTTGCGGTGATTTTTTTCCTGGTGATGCTAAAACTAAAGACCATACCGATGCTAAATCTAGCGTGATCAAGATTCTAGCGACTTGTCCTTTGTTTTTGGTTGTCTTGACCAAAACGCTCGAATATTCACCCCACTCTCAAGTGTCAAGTCAATAAAAAAGTGGATGGTTAAGCTAAGGAACTGACCGTACAATGAGGAATAGATGACATTTATAGAATCGCTTGAAACTTTTTTTATCAATAGGAATAACCTTTCTAATTAACAGAAAAAAAAATATCAGATTTTTAAGTAGCATCAATTAATAAAAATAAAAAAAACACGATAGTCCGGTCGGTTACGGGTGGTTCCATAGCCCAGAACAAAAAACTTTAAAAAAGAATTTATGTGTCTTTGACTCGTTCGTTTTGACAGGTGACACTCTTTACCGGCCCGGATAATACCGACGTGGAAATATCGACCCTGTTTTTCTTGTATACACCCATAGAAGCTCATGTCAAGTCTATGGGCGTGTACATAAAAAACAGGGTCGGTATTTCCATGTTGCTATTATCCGGGCAGGTAAAGAGTGTCACCTGTCAAAACGAGTCAAAGACACATAACTTCTTTTTTTATTTTTTGTTCTGGGCTATGGAACAACCCGTAACCGACCGGTTTGTCGTAATTTGGTGGTAAAAAAAACTCTTTCATTTTTTTTAAATTTATTGATGCTACTTAAAAAACTGATATTTTTTGCTGTTAATATTAGGAAGGTTATTCCTATCAATAAAAAAAGTTTCAAGCGTGTCTACATTTTTCATCCATTCCCCATTATATAAATGTACTAGTTCTTTTAGTTCGTTGTTGTACTATTCAAAAACCTACGGTTGGTTCGGCAGTAGTAAGTGTAAGCAAAGTAGATTTTGTCTCCTAGAGACTTTCACAGAGAGCAGAACCAAGTTGCCACTCAATAACCAAGGGTAAACTCCAATATTGTCGAATTACGCTAATCTCCATCCCAGCTTATATACGTCCCACTGCTGGGCACAGGCCTCCTCTCAGAACAAGAGGGCTTGGGCCATAGTTCCCACGCGGGCCCAGTGCGGATTGAGAACTTCATATGTAATATAAGGAGATGGTACGTGGTGGTAAATAAGACGATATCTGTAGTTGTGCGTGAAGAGAACAAGAACCCCTTTATTAAGTAAACCTTAGATTATATACATCATGATTGTCGCTGACACAAGCAATATGCGTTTATGTAGCAGTAAACTATTGTGTTACTGCTAAACACTGAAAGTGGCCAATTGCCATACTACACATACGCACCATCGAATTGCTTCGCAGGTTAGTGCAGGTTTCCTCGCGATGTTTTCCTTCACCGCAAAGCTCATGGTAAATTTCAAATGTAATTCCGCACATGAATTTAAGCTTAGGAGTAATTCAAATACTTGCGGCCGACTTCGGTTGAAATGTACCGTAACGCATTCAAACACGCTCGGTTCATACATTCGACCATATACTTACTCCAGCCACTTGAATAACAGCTCTAGCATAATAACAAACATTCGCCTCATCTAACCTAGTCCTAACCTTTGTTCTTAATTTAACCTTTGGCCTCATTTCTCATACGACGTCAATCACGGCAGGCGCGGCGCACTCCGCGATATAGGTACAATTCTGTAAGTATCAAAACACCCCACGCCCGGCGTGGGTTAACTCACTAGGGCTATGAGCATCGCCCGGCACGCACGCTCGCAGTCTCTCGCTCGAACTAGTTGCGTCGCGTAATGCTACGTGTAGCTGTGTGATTTTCGTGAAACTGGTTCACGATGAGTGCAAAAAAATATTGCACTCATGTTTATTTTATTTATATATTCATATTCTGTATATAACATTACACTAACTGGGTTATATTCTGTTCGAATATTAAGTGCGAGTGCGACAAAAGAACAGATAGATAGGTAATTCGCGATTCACCAATGCCCACTGCGGGCGTACAAAACCTTTGAGGCAGCCGACGACGCATTCGGCACGCGACCTTGTACTATTATCCATTTTGTGACCGTCGGAGATCGTAGGCGCATCAATTTAAAAATGCTAGAAAACTAAGTATTTCTCCGAATTTACTCTTATGTGAGTATTATTTTTTTATTGATTAACAACCCTATCCTAAACCAAAACGTTGGTGCTGAATAATAACGACCGTCGCGCGCAGCACTAGAGTTCAATGTTGCTTGATGGTGCGCGGTGATTTTGCTAATAAAAATTACGTAGGCATATAAAATGGCGGCTTTCGTCAACATCAAAAGAGAGAACCTTCTGTACTTGTACTATTACTTATTCTGTGATCAAGGGTCATTTTTATGTAAAAAAAATTCAACAGGTTCACATCAGAGGCTAAAGACAAGCCAATGGGCGCGGGCATCCTAGTAACGACGTACAGCATGATAACGCACGGCCAGCGGCGCTCGTGGGAGGCCGAGCAGACCATGAAGTGGCTGCAGGCGCAGGAGTGGGGACTGGTCGTGCTCGATGAAGTGCACACCATCCCCGCCAAGATGTTCCGACGCGTGCTCACCATAGTTCACTCGCATGCCAAGCTGGGTGGGTCACTCTCTGAGATGAGATAAACATATCTATGGAATGGAGTCGGTAACGACAAAACTAGTTTAGGGGGATGAAGGAATTGATTTTTTATTCAAATGCACACACTTTCAAATCCGTACCGTATCCGTACTTTGAACAACTTAATAGAGGTATGGAAACATTTGTCAAATTATTACTGTTACTTATATTCGTTAATCACAAATAAAAATCCTGTAAAACATTTACAGGTGTATTTTTCACACTTACCCAACCACAATATTTCGGATTTGAAAATACCTTGTATACATTGTATAGTCAATTACAAACTGATTGAACCGTCTCATGTCATGAGACAGCATCATGATGTGTGGATGTTCCCTCCTAGACTTCGACCCTAAACACTTCGACCCTATGTAACTCAGAAAACCCTATCTAACCAACCATCTCCATATTGAATCCACCATGTAAAGCAAGAATTCGGATTTTTGCTGCAGTTAGCATTTCTAAAAAAATACAACTTAGGCTCTTTACCACATTTTAATGCAACATTGCTTGATCAGGTCTAACGGCGACGCTACTCCGCGAAGACGACAAAATCGCAGATCTGAACTTCCTCATCGGACCAAAGCTGTACGAAGCCAACTGGCTGGAACTGCAGGCGAACGGCTACATCGCGCGCGTGCAGTGCGCAGAAGTGTGGTGCCCCATGACGCCGGAGTTCTACCGGGAATACCTCATACAGAAGTAAGCAGTTTCAAATATTTAGCTTTTCTTATTCCTCATAGTCAAAATGCCACAAACTTGACTTATCACGCTGAAACACACGAGTAATATTACCTCGATCCCTCGATGTTTCCACTACATTACGTGGCCGTGGTCACGACACGAGTAGACTGAAGTGTAGGGTGTCAAGTCTGCCTAGCAGCGCGACTCCTTCGAACTACCCGCACCGCACTTGACTTGTGGTATTTTGACTATGAGTGAAAATGACGAAAGTTTAAAATGTGTTCTTATTCCTGACGAGAGATCTGTTCTTTTATGATCGGGGAGCTACTAAACTATTATCCTACTAATATTGTAAATGCGAAAGTTTGTATGTGTGTGTGTATGTTTGTTACTCCTTCACGTAAAAACAGTTGGACTAATTTGGATGAAATTTAGTGTGTAGATAGATACCTGGATATCTCGAATACTTAATATAAACTACTTTTTATCCGATATTCTAACGAAATCAGAATAAAGTCTCGACGTTTCAACCGCTAGGATTAGAAATGAAAATTGACGCGCAAGTTTTATATACAACGTTAATGTAATCCACTTTGTAATTTTATTTGGGAATTCTGATGGGAATTTAGTAAAATCACAGAATTTCGCTTTAACTGTTGATTCTAATAGTTTACGCGTGCGAAGCCGTACTTATTACAGTCATAGGGCTGTGTTGATTCGTAATTATTACCGACAGCATTAAAAAATTATATAATGTTATGAATGAAATCTTTAAATATCTTATTGTGACGTCATTGCGACACTCTTGGAGTCCGGAGCCTACTTAAAATGCCGAATGCGGTCAGCTACATGTCCTGTAACTGACAATAACCGTTCTAAAGCGGCAATATTTGTTACAGAATCAACAAAAAGATGCTGCTGTATGTGATGAATCCGACGAAATTCCGCGCCTGCCAATTCCTGATCCGGTACCACGAGCGACGCGGCGACAAAACCATTGTTTTCTCGGACAACGTGTTCGCGCTCCGACATTACGCCGTCAAAATGAACAAGCCATACATCTACGGGCCCACGTCGCAGAGTGAAAGGATTCAGATATTACAGAACTTCAAGTTTAACCCTAAAGTAAACACGATATTCGTGAGCAAAGTCGCTGACACAAGTTTCGATTTGCCCGAAGCTAATGTGTTGATTCAGATCTCTTCGCACGGCGGCTCTCGACGGCAGGAAGCTCAACGATTAGGTATCTAGATATATTCATATTTTTAGGGTTCCGTAGCCAAAATGGCAAAAACGGAACCCTTATAGCATAGTAAAAGAGAACAAGTATGCACACTCCGACCCTTTAAGAGACTTAACTGCCTACTCCGGCGCGGACGCTTAGGGTTGTCGATGTCTATTTTAGATTAATTAATTACCTACCGGCAAATAATTTTAGTATGAAAGTAAACTTAAAATTGTGTAATATCTGTGTTTAGAGAAACCAAATTCTTTGCCGCTCTATTATTATTATTATACTAAATTTACAAATATTATTTATAAATTCGCCGAAGTGGTGATGGCGACTGTGTACAAACTACTCATGTTTCCTACACATAATACTATAACTATATTTTTTATAGGTAGGTAGGTATCTATTATTTTTTTATGTGTCCTTGCACGCAACTATCACACTACACTTATATACTACTAATTTACAACTATACCTAATACAAAAAATACGTAAGTACGAGTACGCGAACGTAAAAGGTGATCATCTCGCGAAGCGAGCGCAAGACGAGCGAGCTAAAATCGAAACGTACGGCGCCGACGGCAGCGTAGCCTTGACTAAAGAAAACTTAATCCTCCTTAAATTATAACCCCCTTATTCATAAACGACAATCAAACCTATTTTAGTTAAAATGCCGCTAAAATTCGTTTGTCCTTATCTGTCAATTCGACATTTGTATTTGTTAGAAAGGGACAAAGCATTTGTTAGTTAACATAGGCTTGTTAAGTTTTATGAATAAGGGGGTTAGTGTGTGCGTGCGTACCGGCGCCAACCGGCGCGCACACATTTTAGCCGCGCGGTGTACTTGATCGTAGTGAACCTACTTTGTTCCCTTTTACTATGCTTATAGTTTCGCCACGTCTGTCTGTCTGTCTGTAGGTCTTTTAAAACCATTAGGGGGTTGCTATCATGTGGGGGTTGATTCAGTGATTTGTTTGTCAAATATTCAACTTCAAATAGTGCAAACTTTCATTAAAATCGAGCATAAACATTTGAAAAAATTCAGGATGGCAGTAAGTATATCAACGTTACAAGGAAAACTATAACGGTTAAGTTTTCTTGAGAAATATTATTTGTTTTAGAGTAAATAGCAGCCTAAACCTAAACTTGGAATATTCCGTACAAAATACGAAATCCTTAGAAAAATATTACTTATTTTTTTTGTAATGGCTACGGAACCCTATTTCAGGCGTGTCCGACACGCTCTTGGCCGTTTTTTTTTTTAAATCACAACATGCTTCATTCATATCTTATCCTAAAACCCGAAAAGCTTTTTCGCTTTATAACATCTTAGATTTCGTTGATCAAATATGGGAGAAATACTAGTATGAGTTGTGCCCATTCTAACTTATTGCCTTTTGTTTAAATAGGTCGTATTTTAAGAGCAAAGAAGGGAGCTATCGCAGAAGAGTACAACGCGTTTTTCTACACTCTAGTATCACAGGACACCCTGGAAATGGCCTACAGTCGCAAGCGGCAACGGTTTCTTGTCAACCAAGGCTACAGTTACAAGGTATTTTACTTTATATCACAAAATTTACCTGCAAAAACTTGGCGATATGTTTTAGTTTATCAATATAAACTAAAAAAAAAATAAGGGCTAGTTTTGGACAATCCCTTGTCTAATTTTTATAATTCTAGTTTTTATAATTTTCTTTTAGGTTATTACAGAGTTGAAGGGGATGGACACTGAGCCAGATATGTTTTACGGCTCTCGCGAGGAACAAGGGATGTTATTACAGCAGGTTTGTACAATATAAACATATGCGTACATATATTTCGAAGTATTTTGGAACTTACACTTTGATATAGCTAGTCGTCTTCATAGATCATAGATATGTCCTGTATAGCGAGTGTAAAATGTTTATTCCAACTTCCAAGAGAGTAAGTTAGTAATAACAACCCCTTCAAAATATGTAACAAAATTGCAGAGGCGTTGCCTGCCAGTCTAGAAAGTTGAGATAGAATAAGCGCCAGCAATTTCACCAGCTATTTATCTTACTCCTCCACGTTACAATAAAAAAAAACCAAGCACTGCTGTTGAACGAGTAAGATGCGGCCGCGATCTGGACGGAGATAGAACAAGTCCTAAAAGAAAATATTTTTTTGTTAAAAATTACACTTTAATCACAAGCTTTTTTGCTGATTGTACTTGCATTGTCATCTAAACTATGCCATTAACCATGGAGGAGTTCCGTCCTGAGGAGATGATCCTGTCCGGATTGCCAGGATGTCACTGCCACATTGTATGATGTATTGTCACCAGATTTACATAAGTATACCAAATTTCATGTCAATCCGACCACATGAAATGGGTCTAATTTAGCTTCCAAGAGTACCCGAAATGAGTAAACAACGAGGCAAGCTAAATAAAAGCTTGTACTAGTATTTTATGCAACTGTATCGTAATAGGGGTCCTTAAAACACGAGTGTGGGTTACTAATACGGTCACATGAGTGTTTTAAGGCCTAATTACGTACAGTTGCATACAATATTTTATCTATCCTCTATCATGTGTTCAAGAACCATTGAGAATGACCTGCATTAACGAGAACTAGGTAGGTATGTCTGCCCCACGAGCTGCGCCCGCTGCGCGCGCGACGACCTGCTGCTGCACGTGGTCGCTGCCCCCCCCCCCCCCCCGTGCTGTAATGATGTTTGAAATTGACCATTACGATACAGCCGTGTTCATAATAGAATCCAATGTCGTAATGCTGGTCATTACCTATGGTTTTTGAACGCATAATTGAGGATTTACTATATGGGTGTAGATAAAAAACTTACCATCTATGAAATGTATTGAGCAGCCTTGATCTATCGTATCGTCGTGTGCAGGTGCTGGCTGCGTCCGAGACGGAGTGCGAGGACGAGCGCGAGGCGGGCGCGGGCGGCGCGCGGCGCGCGGGCGGCTCGCTCGCCTCGCTCGCCGGCGCAGACGACGCGCTCTATCTGGAGCACCGCCGCGCCGGACAACACAACAAGCACCCGCTCTTCAAGAAGTTCCGATACTAGCTGTACGAACCAACAGCAAACCACGCTAGCGTGTAACGAAGACATAAAGCACACATTGGTCACGCAAATAGGGAATATGCCAGCGTTTTCAGGCGCGGATCCATCTCTCAAAAAAGGTTGTGGTCACAGTCACCCGAAAACCAGCAAAGTGCGAGTCGGAGTCATGAACGACTTTTGGATTTGATTACCTATTTCCTTTTCGCCGCGCATCAAGACATCGGCCTATCGGTCTCTATAGACAGTGAAAGGTGTCATCACCAGTCTATTTGGGTTGTGGGCAACATGGTGCCCACACGGGTGGATTCGCCCCACGCGCCCTCGAATATGTCCCGGACCGCGGTATTTTCCATTTTAAAAGAAAACCGTACACGATACATAAAAAGTGTGTAGGAACGAAATAATCCTTGATAAATTTACTATAAACCTTTCATACATTTAAAAGCGATATCACTTATAGTTTCAGCGCAATCTGGCACCAAATACGAACATTTTTAATAATTTATCCAGTTTTTCGTTACTCCATTTACCTTTTATGGTGGTTGCAGTTGTCAAGATGGAATACTGCTGACTACCTAGTCATTTTAAAACTAAGGACATATCGTCACTACTTTTAAAAAAGCTCGTAACTTAAATTTTATAATTTTTCTAAGTGAACTTTATGCGCCTTATTTGAAGGGTCGATTTAGTTGACGTATCGATTTGAGATACGAGATTTTTTCAAAGTAGTGACGATATAGCGATACAGCACATACAGCAGACTAGACCATAATATAATTGTCGCACACAGGATTTTATTTTTACAAGAAACCATCAGCAGCAATCTTCGGTGTCTTGCAGTCTAGTGATAGACAATCCTGTCTGCGATAAGCGCCAGTAAACTGAAACTTGTGTTTTAGCACAGTAAATCTCAGTACTAGTCGAATAAAGTTGCTATGATTATATTTTTTTGTTTTCCTTATTTACCTATCCATTGTCTCAACGCACATTACGCACGATAACTACATTAATCTAATTCTTTACAGTAAAACCGAGAATGGGAGTGGAGTTCCAGAGTGGGCCATAGTGGAATTGCAAGGTCTTGTACAAATAAAGAAGGGGATGCAAGCTGGCCCCACAGTCATTGGAGATCTTCACTACCACAACAGGAACAAACAGCCGGTCCTGATCCTAGGACACCATGTCCTCAGTGGAAAAGAAGTCAAGCTTGAACAACCCATGGCTGTCATAGAAAAACAAGTAAATGATGGTAAAACACAATACAAAGTGAAGGCTGTGGTAAAAAAAAAGCTGCTATTCAAATCCAGGCCTAAACCTATTATTTCTAATGTTGCTGAAAGAGTTTGATTATGGAATAAATAATTGTGAATAATTAATTAATTCGTTTTATTTTCTGTCCCAATCCTTGTTGGCAAAACAGCACATAAAGGTAGGTATTAGTTTATAAGGAATAAGTAGTTCTTGAAAATTAATTAGGTATTATGATTATTTGTAAAGTTTTACACAAGTATTTTACAAATTTGGCCAATGCAATACAATACAATACTCAAGATCATCCATCACTTTTGGAGCTATAGGATGTGTAAGTTTAATCTTACTATCCATCACTTTTAGAGCTATATGATGTGTAAGTTTAGTTTAATCTTACTATCCACCACTTTTGGAGCTATAGGATGTGTAAGTTTAGTTTGATCTTACTATCCATCACTTTTGGAGCTATAGGATGTGTAAGTTTAGTTTGATCTTACTATCCATCACTTCTGGAGCTATAGGATGTGTAAGTTTAGTTTGATCTTACTAAAGTAGTGTGTACAGGGGTTGCCAATCTTTTTATAATGCAACTACTTTTACCAATTTTCTTTTTACTTTCTGGAAGTAGATGTTCCCCTAGACAACTTATTATGCTGGTGGTTCATTTCACACACTCAGTTTGAGAACACCTAGTTAAAATACTACTTAACTATTACTACGATACAATGATCACAGGTTCCACTGCCCCAAAAGGGTGTACTGTTTCCATATGAATTTTTAAATTATTTGGCTGAACAGCAGCATATGAGCAATGTATGCATTTGTGTTGTCTTCCGGACTGAAACAATTCAAGTAATTATAATTATGATGAAATAAAATAAAAAAATGTATTTAAAATAAAAAACAAATCACTTACTTTTTCATGTGTCAGCAAATGTCTTTGGTATGTAGATCTGTATACAGTTTTGTAATCACAAATGTCACAGTAAAATTCCCTTCCATATTTTCTGACCTAGAAAAAATAGTGATGTTGGTTAAACAAAGTAGCAAAACAATAATTACCACATAAGTTCACATTTATAATGCAAACCTTGCACTCTTGATTGCAATTTTTCTTGTTCCTCTTTACATTTTCTTTTGATCTCAATGTAGTACCTTTTGTTCTGAATAAAAAAGTGATAATATTAATGAAATAAATAAACCAATGAAGTAACTTAAAAGTTATATGACATAAAATGAGAATTATACCATATGATGATTATAACCAAATAATTATAACAAATGCCAATTTTTGCAAGCATCTCTTCATATTCATATTTAATATACAGGGTGAAATTAGGCAATACAAAATTATTTTCAGCTCAGTTAATGCTTAACATAATGCATTAATTTTGTTGAATAAGTCCATGAAATTTGCAGTTTGTACATTGTTTATGTATTTCAAAATGTATAAAACCCTTTTTTTTCAGTATTTACAGTGTTAATGCATTGGTAATTTTCAATTCAAATTTAGGAGAGTGACTCCATCAATTTTTTGATGATTCTGCCAATGTCGAGGTTGACTAAGACAGCAAAAAGGTGGATGTTTTGTTCGATAATCGCAAAATGAATACTAATTAAACGAATGGCTCAAAATTCCAAAAACAATCTTAGTGATGATAACCACAGAGCGCCTGTTTCTACTGATAACTTTTTAATATGTTTACAATTAATTTTCACAATTAGGTACTTACGGCATTAACTGGTTTATTTTCTGAATCTTTTATGTCAGCATGAGAATTAAGTAATGACAGGTTATATCATCATTACTATGAAATGACTCCTTGCAAAAGCTGCATACAAAAACTACTATTTCTTTCATTTTGCATTCAATTCGATTGTTTTCTATTAATTTAGTGAAATATAACTTTCTTTATTATCGGTTACAAACCCTTTGAAGACAACAATTCTCCTCTAGATATCTTCAGAAGTTATCTCGAAAATATGTACCTAGCTAATTAAACTTGATTACTAAATCTAATTACAAAA
Source organism: Choristoneura fumiferana (assembly GCF_025370935.1). Lineage (NCBI taxonomy): Eukaryota > Metazoa > Arthropoda > Insecta > Lepidoptera > Tortricidae > Choristoneura > Choristoneura fumiferana. Next base: position 9,012,714 of record NC_133479.1, on the reverse strand, counting down.
AACCAATTTTAGATTATGATAATTACAGTTCAACTGTTTACTGTTTACTTTTTTATGTTTACAATTAGTTTTCACAATTAGGTACTTACGGCATTAACTGGTTCTTAACTTCTGATATTTTATTGTCAGCATGAGAATTAAGTAGATGACAGGTTTATCATCATTACTATGAAATGACTCCTTGTAAAAGCTGCATAAAAAAACTACTATTTCTTTCATTTTGCATTCAATTCGATTGTTTTCTATTAATTTAGTGAAATATATCTTTCTTTATTATCGGTTACAAAACCCTTAATGCAACAATTCCCTCTAAATATCGAGCATGAAGTGTTGCATAGTCCCCGTTTTGTTCGGAAAAAAGGGAGGACAAAGGTCTCCGAAAGACAAAACTGTCTCAAAATACAGACATTCATTGCCCCAGAACACATATTTGCTATAATTAATTTCAGATATTGCAAAATATTCACAAATTATATTGTAATTATACATAAATCCGGAGCTTAGAGCTGACAGATTTTAGTTCCTCACGCTACACTAGCGCCTCTAGTGGCGAATTCATACGCGATAGCCCTCATTAGAACCAGAAAAAAGACTATATCGGTTTGGCTTAAAAGGAGCTTATGGTGCCATATTGAACTGAATGCATGGCATACGGCAGGACTTCGCTTTTTAGCAGTACCTAAGTGTGCTCAAATGGTGAACGACACAATATCAATACGGACGGACTTCCAAAAGGAAAAACAGAACCGTATTTTTTTTTTCCAAATCTACCAAATCGATTAAGTTGAAGTTCTCAAACTCATTGCTCTGATCCAAATACGCATATCGAAAATACAAACTGAGACATGGATGCACAGAAAATCCAGAAAAAGAGACCAGTTCTGGGAATCGAACCCAGGTTCTCAGCAATCCGTGCTGCGTGCTATAACCCCTACACCACTGCTAGACAGGAATCTAGGCACGAATTTTTTCTATGCATACATATCTCAGGTTGCTTATTTATTTCTACTATATGCTACTTAAGCAACAGCACTAGCGAAATCTATGTTTCGTCGAAAGACGTCACATTCTTTCGGAACTAACCGCTCACCCAGACAAGAGATGTCGCTACTAAGCAATCAAATTATGATTGGTTTTTTGGAGTCGTTTTGTATTTTTTATTTCATCCCCAAATTTATTACTTTAACAGGGTTTTTTTCTGGTTTTTCTGTGCATCCATGTCTCCGTTTGTATTTCCGATATGGTTTCACGGGATTTGGTTTCCAAAGTAACCGAAGGGTCCACGCACTACTAAATTATGGAACCGCTTCCTGGAACACTGCTTCCTGAGCGGTACAACTTAGGGATCTTTAAAAAACGAGCTTATCAGTCTTTCAAAGGGCCGGCAACGCATCTGTGACATCCCTCGTGTTGACAGGTGTCCATGGGCGGCGGTGATTGCTTCCCATCAGGTGACCCTCATGCTCGTTTTCCCCCTTATATAAAAAAACCTAATCTAGGGGTACCTAGTTTACTTGTTATAGATAATCAATCATATTACGTCTATACCTCACCTATACCTAACTATCCTGGCGGAATTAATGACTTTGAACTGGTTGGTTCTAATAACTAAACTTATCTATGGTGTTAAAACAATTATATATTATGAAAGGCACTTTATTTATATTAATCAAAAGAAAGATAATATATTAATGGCTACTTATAGAACTCATAGAATTAACTAAATGTGTAGAAACTGTTGCTAAGAAATTATATAAATTATAAATCAAGGAATGCCACTACTTAACAACACATATTTAAGACTAATCCTCAAGTTTTTGATTTTATAGTATAGAAAGTAAATAGATTTACGACAGTTTTTGATACCTTTAATACATAGTACTATTCATCCCTTTTGTAAACAACTATTTATTAACAAACAATTATTAATTCAATAAACAAATCAAGGGATTATGTAACGTTAACATATTCCCACGCCAAATAAAATGATTCTATGGACATTGACAGTTGACCTATGAACAGTATAGGTATACATTATCATGGATATACCATGTTACTTCTGCATTTTTTGCTTCGATATGCATAGCTCTATACTTCGTTTTTTTAGCATTAGAAAAAGGGTAAACAATGTTGACGACTCTTTTTATTAACCCCCGACGCAAAAAGAGGGGTTTTATATGTTTGACCGCTATGTGTGTGTCTGTATGTGGCACCATAGCTCTTAAACGAGTGAACCGATTTGAATGCGTTTTTTTTTAATTCAGGTTTTCTAGCAATGGTTCTTAGACATGTTTTATCAAAATCGGTTCAGCCGTTTTTGAAACATTGAACTTTAAAGTGACAATGTCGGGGGTTTTCAAACTTTTTGTTGGTTAGGTTATTGAAAAACGTTTTTTTTTAAACCAATAACCATTACTTACGATTCCAAAAGAATGTAAATGATCATATGTCCTTGCTAATTGTTACATGTTTACTGTGACATATTTTTAAACTTGTTTTTTAATAAAAAGACACATCAAGATCGCTTACCTTCTTTCTAATTCTAAAAAAATGAAGTATATACCGTGACAGTATTACACGTTTCTCTTTGCTGGTTGCAAAGGAAAGCAACAAATTTAAAATAAAAACCTATAATATTGAGATATTTTTGAAATAATATTTACTGTCCGCAAACTTAATTGGATTGGACCTTCAGTAATATGATATACAAAAGTGTCCCTAAAAGAACTTTGGCTGTATAATAAATTAATACTAAGTTTCTTAAACATTAAGGAAATTACATTATTATATTACAATACAACAAAGAATCTAATAACTTGATTACGCCAATAAGTCTTCAATTAGAAACAGTACACTTCTGACAGTCTCCAAAATCGCCACTGGCTTATTTTTTGTATCTTATTATAAGTCATAATTTCGCGAGATTTTACCCCGAAAATATTCTCTTTATTAAGTTTTTTTTTTATGAATAATTATATATAAAGCTTTGGATACATTAAGAGAAGAACCTGAAGAACATTATAAAATATTGTTTAAAAACAATTGAAGGTACGTAGGCAAAACTATTTTTTTTTTACTAGCTAGGTCTTCTAGACCCTGATTGTTTGGGCACAGTTATAGATGATGATTGCAACTAGAATATGTATTTATCGCTAAATAAACGCATTCGAGTAATATTAGATTCTACATAAAATTACTGAAATTCGCAGGTGTCTTAAAAGTTACCTTGCAAGTAAAGAAAATATGTCACTTCAGCCAGGGGCAATTTTAATATAGAATCAAACAGAACTTATCCCGGATAGCGTATGAGAAAATACTACTTGAAGTAGGAAATTATAGACAAAGATCGCCAAATAAGTACCTTTATTCGTGTGCGAGCTTGTTTGTATGCGTATACCATATGGTCAGTGGTCACTATTGCAAAAGCTCGTACTTAATATAAGTGAACTTCACAATTGTGTAAGTACTTACTTTAAAGGTGCGAAGGTTTAGTTTAGCTTATATTTTGACTGAGATACAAGTTTTCTCATAATGAAGATAACGATATACATATTGTGGTTACAATTAAAATGTAACGAAATTAAGATCTGACCGAATTGTACAATTCAGTTTGAAAATTAGTTTGTCAGATTTGACTTCGTCGATTGCAGCAAGGGCTTGCGGAGTAGGCCAGCTCTACTAGTGCTAAGAATGTCGTGGAATAGTATTTAATCTTACGCTACAAAAGCTTCCACCACGCGGGCGATTAGGATTTCAATCAATGACGATTATGAATATTTTTTATGACGTCCGCGTGAAATTTTGACTTGGAATTAAACATAAACTCAAACATCTAAAACAAATGCATAAACGATTTCATCTATAACGTAACATAATGTAACATAACTAAAATCTAACAACACCACGTTCTTCAAAAACTCCTTCACTGTGTTTGATGATCCATATCAAGTTTTTCAAAATTGTGATGGATAATTTGAGCTAACATCCGAGAAACAGTTTTTCCAGAACAACCCTTATTACTTGTAACTTAACCTAGACAAGGTAGTGAACCTATTATATTTGCACTGACATATACGTTATGTATTAGAGTAGTGTAATCTTATTATTAATCAAAATATATTATAATATGTAGAACGTACACACAATGTATGATCAACATTAATTCTTCGAAACATCTACAAATCTGGCTCATTAATTTTAACTAACCTAGCACATACATACATTCATTAAAAACATCTTTTTTTTTTTCAATACATATAGGCTTTCTTTTTTTGTATAGACAGTCAATGCTGTATAAACTTTTAGATGATCTATTGATGGTCTTATTAGTTCTTAAAAATGATGTTTCATTTCATTACAATGGAACCCAAGATATTATGCAGACGTAAATAAAATATTCAACAAATACAGAAGTACTTTAGCTGTGTTGTGTTAAGATATACATAATACAAGTTACATTCTGCTGCACTAGTGATTCCAATCAACCAATGATTTTGTCAAATATTGCAAATTAAAGGCACCATAAATTTTGCCCATCTTCACTACCAATAAGCATCCAGACATATTTTACTTTCTAAAAATATAACAATTAATTCAAAACAATTGCAGTCACAAGGTAATAAACCTTTACACATTATTTAGCGTAAAACCCACGTTTAAATTCATAGGAATATTTTCAGCAAAATCACTTAAGAGAACTGAAAGTCCAAAAGTGTCATAAATCAAAATTTTAATAACTTTTTTTTCATTATTTTTAATTGTTTTATAAGAGTTAGTTTATGGTGCGCCCAGGGCCGCGCGGAGCAGCTGCTGGCCCTCGGCTGACACCCAGTAGTCAGCAAGCAAGTCCCGTTCCACTTCCAAGCACGATTGGAATGTTTTTTCACCTCTGTCTAGGGTCAGGAGCTGTTTCTTCAGAAGAAGACCCTGCAATAACAATTATTAATTTATTACATTAAAACTCTAGTTACATGACACGCAATGGAATATGCAGCTTTTATCAGTAGAACTTTTATCCTTACGAAAAACTCAAGTCGGTTGTTGAAAGTGATGTCACAATCAATGCCATAAATTTCCCACTGACTATGGCTCTTACTTTTCGATTATGATTACTAATCGTATCACGATCGGGCTTGCTGGCATTAACTTGATACTCCAAAATAAGCTAGCTATTGTTATAATTATTGACTTCGTAGTAGATAGAACTATACAAGGTTATGCCTTATCTATATTGGCTACGACTTTCGACCTAACCGTTTCACGACGCGAACCGTAACAGTAATTCGCTTGTAAATAGTGCAATCAATGCTCTCCAATGTGGGCCCGAGACATAATATTGATTACATTGTTTTTGAGCGTCACCAGTGAAGATAATAAAGAAGATCCTGTTTTGTACTACTACGGTTTAGTGAGTATTTGTTCAATAATAGGTTTAGGTTTAAAGACATTTATTTCTCTTAATTAATAATCATTAATTTAACTATCGATAATGTTCTTGTTGTGATTTTCTCCCATGCTAAGTTAAGGTTTGGACAGTGCCGGATTAAGACTATTTGATACCGAAGAAAAGTATCTTTTTACCAACTTAATTTCGTCGGTGATACTGCAATACCTAATACTAAGGTATTATTTCCAGTGGCATAGCGTAGTGGGGGGGGAGGTCCACCCGGGGCTTATACTGTGACGAAATCGGCGAATCCTTCTACAATAACGACAACGACATCTTAGTGAAAATGTGAAAATGAATGGGAAAATGTGTGAAAAAATACGAGAGAGAGGGAGCAAAATGCAACTTTTCTGTTCAAGGCTTTTCTAAGTGTTTTATTGCAAATGCCATTTTTTGAAGTTGATAATTGTAAAGCCACGCCTTTTTCTATGCTGGTTGTTCTTTAATAATATTTAGATTTTTTTAAGTTTCTTAATGCTCGGTGTGAAAAGTTGTATGAGCGACTCGGGAGCAAAATTATTTTCATCTTGGGCGTTAACACTTGAATCCCTTATTACGCTCAGGATTCTACTTTAGAATCCCTCGTTACGCTCAGGATTCTATTGTAGAATCCTTCGCTACATTCTGGATTCAATGTACGCCCTCGCCGTAAATACACCATTTTGCTCCCTCGTGACACAAAGAACTATTAATACCTAAATAAGAGGGCGGCAAATTTTTCGTCTGCGCCGGGCGGCTGATACCCAACTGATAATTTCACTATACTAACAGGTGATGTTGAAAGTGAGACAAGCGTGCAACGTTTTCGCAGCGAGTGTGGAACAATTTCACCACGAGCGAGTTACGATTTCGACGCAAATGCTAAACGATTTAGCTGCGTATACTACCGAAGACGACATTTTTTTTTTTACGACTGAACAATATAGTCTTCTGCGACAGACACAGCTAACTCGATACCCGCTCGCGGTGAAATGATGCGCGCTCGCTTCACTTTCAGCTCACCCACAAATTGGGACTGTGAAAAGGCTCTTAAAAAAGGTCACCTATGTTTGCCTGGAGGTCTTACTCGACAGAAATATAATAACTTGACAGGAGGAAAGCGAGCGCAGCCTGCCTCTATGCGCGGCGCGCCAAGCGTGCGCCGCGGTGCTGCAGCGGTACTGGCGCGCGCCCGCGCTCGTGCGACTGTGCCGCTGCGCGCGCCGCCGCCGCTGCGACACGCTCGTGCCCGCAGAAAGACGTATTGAGCTCAACAACAGAGCGCACTTCCAGGTGCGTCATCTAACACTTGTACTAGGTATATTTTGACAAGTTTGTGCGTGACACTCGGTAGAACTCTGTTGCAGTCAGCATTTGCTGCACTTATCAACAAAAAACTTGATAAAGGCAGCAGTCTCCTTACTACTTCTCCGCTACTACGTATTCTATTAGCTTTCGTAGTCGACTCTCGAAAATGAGTAGCTTAACTTCAAACTCGGGTAAATCCAATTCTGTCCTTTTTAAGATTTTGGTATTAAATCAAAGGGTAAAAAAAACTAGTTTTGTCACAATATGATGCCGTGTGGTTTTTAGAAATATACACTTAAAATCATATTTAATCAAAGTCAGATCTCTACACGTTTTTTTTTTTTTTTTAAATATAGGTGTAAGTCTATCCAAGCCAATCAGCGAAACAATTAAAACCGTTGAAAATAAATTAATTATTTAATTTTATTTTTAGTTTTGTCAACCTACAAAGGATTGGCCAATGTGTACTATCGAAGACACTCCTCTGACTGTCGAATCAGCGTACGATCGCATCGATCCCAACGAGATCGAAGACTTGCATCACAAGAACATTCAACTGACACCACCGAAAATCATATTTAAATGTCAGTGCCGCCAGCCTAAATATTGGAAAGCTAATTTGACAATGGAAAGTGAAGATATACAAGGTTACCAGTGCGTCTCACTGCCTTATTGTTATACTGGAGAGTTCTGCGGGAATGTTAGCGACGACTTATACGCTCTGTACCAGTCCTGCTTGTGTCCTAAGCGAAATATTTGCGTTCACGGCGGAGGGTTGCCACAAGCACGCATTACAGAGTTGCTGTATCGAGGAAAGGGATGGAGAGCGTATTGCGTCCGCGTAGGGGAAGAAGATAGTTACGAAGATTACTAAATCATAAATAACTGACACTCTTACCGAGTCCACTATACCTCTGAAATCGCGTCCGGTTCCGCCAAAAGCATCAAAACAATAATAAAATGTTTTACACAGTTTGATAGAGTTATTTTGTACCCTTAAAAAAACGAAATCAAATCAAAAAGTAAACAAACAAAATCGACAAAACTGGGAGACCGATTTTTTTCAAACATGTATGGAAATACCACTCAATATGAATTGCAATAAAATTACCATTTGAATAAAATTGGGACCATATATAGTATATATAGTAGGGGAGCGTAAAATTTAAAAAATTCGTAGGATATGGATGATATCAATATCTGACGCGTTTACCTTTACTTGCCCGAATTTAATATGCCCGAATTTCACTCGCCATACCAACTTTTGCCATAAAATATATAGAACCGTGCTGTTTTCAGGATTTTTTTAAATGGCAACATATAGAATGCAGTAGGTTAGGTTAGGTTAGTGTAATAGCAACTCAGAAGAAATTACTATTTCAGAAATAAATTACTTTATGGCAAATGAGAATTCTAGAAAACGATACATTCGGGCATATGAAATTCGGGCAAACCATAGAGAACCATCTGACGCGCTCGAGTATGTCCATGCAAAAGTTTTTTTTTACATTTTTGAAAATCCCCATCGATGAAAAGGTATACTGAGCGGCAAAAATCTGGCTCTCAAATGTATGCAGAATCGTTAATTTTGTATGAAGGGTGGGCCAAATTTTGTGCCGCTGAGTATATATATATATATATATATATATTATATGACGATTTTTTCTTTTTATCATCTAAGCTTCGCAACCCAATAGGTCTCTATGAAGCTCGAGTAAATCCCGATTTAGCATCGTGGGCTCCCTTACTATTAATAACATTGAGCTTTAATTTGCTTTACAAATTTTTACCACTTACGAGTGGTATTTTCAGGTGTGATTTCAAAATACAGTTTCCTGTACGGTTATTTACAGAACCTCACGAGTCATTTAGTAGGTATACAGTACAAACAGATATTCTGGGTGTGGCAACCAATCGCTTAGGGATGGCAACCACTACTGCCAATCACTCCTCACAGCATCTAGCTAGTGTTTGTTGTTGTCGACTAGATATCAGAGTGTTTAGAGAACCTGACTACAGAGCTTGAGGTTCGATCAATGGGTCAGGGCAGATATTTATATTTTGGTTGGCTGCAATTTAAACTTAAATGTAAATGTATACGACTTGTTTGATGGCGAAAAGTAAGAGAAATACCAATCGTGGGACTGAAGACAGACTCAGTCAGTAGTTGTTGTTGTTGTAGTTGTCAGTCTGTAATTGGAATGTCGACGGTCCATCTTGTTGGGTGCTTTACGACGCTACGTCTTCCAATTCGCGATCGCCACTCTAGCGCCTCGTCTTAGTGCCCCATCGGCCGTCGGTTCTACAAGCAATTTATTCTACCCATTGGCGTGCATTGAGTACCTAGGCAGCAGGGTAGGTAGCGCCTTGCAGTGCCTACCTTGGTGTAGGGGTGACAGCGCGGTGCTGCGGCGCAATCTAACGCTGCCTATCCTAGTATTGACCCACACACATATGCCTACCCAATGCCAATTAAGTCTGACAACTCTTCAGATATTTATTATTATTAATAAGTTAATAAGTGAAGATTTAGTTACCCTCGAGGGCCGGCTGGCGATGTCCCGCGCGAGCTCTCGCAGCTGCTTCTCGATGCGAAGCGGCCACAGCACGCGGCTCAGCAGCCCGCCCGCCAGCGCTTCTGCCGCTGACAGCTGGTGCCCAAACACTACCAGACTGTCTAGCTGTGGAATTCATTTAGTGTTAGTTTGAATTAAGGGGCCGCTTAGTATCAATAAGCATCCCACTAGTAACAAGATGCCTAGAAGTGCTATTAGGTTTGAAATAGAAACTCGGTCGCGGCGTAGCGTTTAAGTTTGCATAGGCATCTTGGCTAGGACCTAATTAAGGTACGCCAGGTAGGTAACCAATTACAATCATCCATAATTATCGTTATTAGACACATTGTGATTATTAAATTTACTGACATTGAACATCTTACTTTTTATAAAGCTACAATAACAAAGCTGTTACAGAAAGTCTTAACTATAACGCGCGGTTCTCAATGTGCACCCTTGTGAGCGTTGAAAGCTTTCAGAGGGGCAGTGGTAGAACACTCAGAGAAACTTAGTAAGTAAACTAAAAGGGAAAGATTCGGAAAAAAAAAATCTCAAATGGGGCACCAGGCAAAATAAGGTTAACCTATGGCGTACCTACATGAAAATAAATAAATACCACAGAATAAAATTGAAGTCTATTATTTAATTCAAACCAGGAAAAATAAATTATTAAAATGGGGCACTATTCTATACCACCCTACAGAAGCTAAATGGGGGCGCCGTCAAATCGTATCCACCTTCAGGTCGTTGAGTCCGTGGAGAACTAAGTAAGCGGGCATGCGCTTGCGAGCGTTTTTATTGTTCATGGCGCGGCCGAGACGCTCACCACAGTGTTTACCTGGTAGCACACGCAATGAACAAGGTGACAGGGAAGACTTACCAAGGGTTTGGGAAATCGGCGTATGTGCGAAGTAAAGGCGACGGTGGCGAGCGGCACAGGCACGCGGCCGTCCTCGAGAGCGAAGCGCGCGAACTCTGACGCCACGGCCACGTCGCTTAGCGCCGCCAGCGCCAATCCCACGCCGGAACACAGGCCCCACACGCCGCAGCAAAGCAGCTTGCTGTGCTGTTCCACTGTGCTCATCAACGACCTACAACATTAGTTTTTTTTTATTATTTCATCAGCATCTCTGGCTCCTGTTCCTCAAGTTACACAACTAATTTAAAAGGGAGGTGGGCAGGTCACCTGCTACCAAACAGAAACAGAACCCTAGCAAGTGTCATCAATTTCAGAGATATTTAGATTTTTCTGATTTTTTGTAGAATTTTAACTAAGTTTTTCAGGTGTGGAATTCAGAATTTATAAAAACATACATACATTACACATAAATTATTACTTTATTATTATTATTACAGTGTATAGAAACAATTGTTTTTTTTTTGGATTTTATGGCATGGTAACAAGACCTTTAAAGCCAAGTCTTTATTCAAGCGCATTTGTTTTTATTGCAAACCAATTTTAAAGTTGTGTTAAGTGTGTGCAATCAAACTAAATCACTGAATTACTCTAAAAGCTGCTACTGCAACTGACAAACCCGCTGAGCGCCAACCTAGTAAAACTGAATGGTGTAGACTCAATAAATGATTCTTTGAATGTACTAATTTCAATGAGTAAGAACAAAATGAAACAGAAAAGCTACTGGAATGGAATATGAGTTTGTTTTTACAAAAAAAGTGTTATTTTTGTATTCTAGTACCTTATAGCTTCTGCATAACTGAATGCATTTGTGGTCCTTATTTCCATTTCGTCATTTAATATGGAACTTAAATCTAATGATGAACATAAAGTGCCACATTCAGAAGTCAGCAACGTCACAGCTATATGATCCATTCTGTCAATACATGCGAAGGCAGTATCTAAATCCCTCAGCGTCTGAAAAATTATAATATTGTCAACAAAAAAAAAAAACTTGTAAATATATATATATATATGCACATTAATTACAAACATGATTAATTTAAATGATTTACAAACCTGAATATTGTACTGTTGCTGATCTTCTTTTCTTTTAACGCTAATCTCAGCTAGATTATTATCAAATGTAACAGTCAATGTCTTGAGCTTGGACAATCCTGTTGCTACCTCATTCTTAACAATGATTTCTTTTCTTTCATCATGTTTAGCAGAGACTCTTTTCTGCTTAGCAGGTTTGTCAGTCTTCATACTCTCACGTTTTCTTTTGCTTAGAACATGAGACAGTTTAGAGTTTAATTTTTGTTTGATGGACAAACAATCTGTTTTATTTATAACTTCATTTGGCGAAGTTGCATTCACATCTAACATGAATACATCAGATATTTGGCTGACAGATTCTTCATCAGCAATGGAAATATTTTGAGTGTCTGAAGGCTGCCGTGACACACGCGCAGCGCCTGGCGCGCCGTTCGAGTCCAGCTCGTTCACACGCAGGGGACTCATACAGTTGCTGGAGTAAGAGCTTGAAGAATGACGGCGATAGATAATAGAGTCATCTGCACTGTGAGCTTCAAAATCTTCACAAACCGATATTGACTTAACTGAGCTACTCAGGGATCCTCTTTGTTTCCCTCCTGCTATTTTCTTAGCTTCGGCCTCTTCACCCTTGATGCTTTCCTTCTTTCTTTCTCTAAACTTCATTTCTTTAGTCTCTGGTGTTGAGCTCTGAATTTTCTTAATAAACTCTGCTTTGGTCCTCATATTTTTTTTACCTTTTGGGGCTTCAGGAGTAAGCTGGTATATCATGTTCACAGCTCCTTCGTCCATCAGCAATCTATCCACTTCTGTTAGTCTTTTGTTTTGTTTACTTGCTTTTGGTGGAGGCTTCTTCCAGTGTAATTTTCCAGGCGGGGACTTTGCTTTTGGCATTTGTTGAACTTCAATCTTACTTCTTTTTGGGGTAGGTTGTTCTTTGTCAGATGTTTCTTTGTTTTTGTTGGTTAGTTTACCTTTTGTAAATGTATCAGGATTATCTGGATCAAATATTACCTTCTTTTTTATAACTCTACCAAGTCTGCGCTGTGGTTGGCTCTCATCCCCACTTTTATTTGCCATGGCTTGTCCCTCACTGACAAAACTTGCAGACGAATCCATAGATGACCCATCGATGGGTTCATGATCTACTACAACCTCCTGAGCTACTGTTAGTTGCTCAGTAGAATTAACAAGATTTTCCGTTTCTTCTAAGTGTTTCTCAGTAGCAACATCTTTTAATGGTTCATGGTCATCATCTTCCCAGTCTCTTACCAACACATTTACAATGTTTTCCTTTATATTATTTGGTTTATTACTTTCACTCTCCAATATATCATTGTTTTGACTTACTTCTGCATTACCTTTACTTGTAACAGTGTTATCTTTTTTAGCCTTATTTTCCAAAGAAGGGTTTTCTGATACTTTGGAACTGGTATCAACTGCCTTTCTATTTCTCTTGCTCTTAGTATCTAATTGCAAAGATTCTGTTTCATCTGTTCTTGTTACTGATGTTTGCTTTTCTTTTTTACTCTTAGCTGATTCTACTGGAACCACTTCTTCTCCTCCTGATGTCATTTCTGATTGTTTTTTATCTTTCTTACTAATTTTACTATCTGATACATAACCAGCTACACCTACAATCTTCTTATCTTTTTTTCCTTTACTCTGCTCTAAACTAGTCTCACTCTCATCAGCAGATACTTCAGATGCTTTTTCTGTTTTCAATTTAGTTTCAGTGGTACTACTGTTATTTTGTGAGAACTTTTTGTCACCTTTTTTCTTGCGTGGTAACCTTTCAAAGCTTCTTCTCTGTTTTGATGTTGATTTTAACCTAGTCAGTTGTTTTAAAGCCATCTGAGCTTCTACAGTTTTAATATTAGAATGATCTGCTTGTATGATCTTCACATACTGATCATCAGCTTGTTCAACATCATTTCCTTCCAATATATCCAGCAACTCCTCTTTGTTTAATACCTCTTCCCTTGTAGAACCATTATTGTTTTCCATATTATCTACTTCAGAGTGCAGTACATCACTCAATTCTAGATTTTGTCTCAACTCGCTAAGAATATGCTTCGAGGAATCAAGCACCTCACTGTTTACACCAGTTTGATCAGTCTCATTAACATCATTCTCATTTCTTTCCACTAAAATTTCAGTTTTGAACTGTACTGCATCATTTGGTTCCGCATTATCTATCAAACATTCCTCAGACACTGGTAAATCACTATGGGTTACAACAGTTTCAGTACTCTCAACAAATAATTCTGAAATTTCTTCATCGATTCTTGATGTGGGCTCATTATCAGGTTGTATTTCAATGTCCTGGTGATTAACAGTATCTGTAGTGGAGTCCACTACTTCAGACTCTACTGCAGAGGGATTTTCAGATACAGTTGTTGCTGATTCGCAACTTTTCATCATCACCAAGGACGTAACGTTATGAGATGCTGTGCTATCAACATTTACTAGATCTGGGGCTGCGCAGTCTTCAGTAGCCGCCAAATCGAGATTAGCCGTGGCATCGAGTTCGGCAACACCGTTCGACTTGTGGGAAACACCAGCATCCTCCGCGGTACCAACCGTTTCATTACTTGCACTTATTTGCACCTCTTCAGCCACTGAATTATGTCCTAAATGTTCTTCAACAACTTCCATATTTCGTTTCTTAAGTTTATGTATTATAACCTTTAAGCATAAATAAATCAAACAACTCGATTTTAGTAGTAACACAAAATAAAGTCCGGGTTTCAAACAAGTTACATGACTTATGTGGTCATGGTGAAAGAAGTAACATGGTGAATTATCAAACAATCACTATATAATCTTCATCGGTTTCACTTAATTTTCACTCAATTTTTTAACACCAAAGTATCAAGCTAAGTTTTTCCGCGTCCATTTTATGCTAATATGTTGAGAATTTTTACGTTTCTATCTGCTATGATCGAATCAGTTTGTTGATTAAAGTCTGCCTTCGTCCAATAACTACAAAGTATATTTTCAAATGACGCATTTAATCAGTATTTAATAAAATTAAGTATTATATCTAAAGCCAAAATCCATAGACAATTGAAATTTTGTGGATTTTTATATTTCCAGGACTAGAACTTTCTAAATATTTTTCAAACGTGTTAGTGTTAGCCAACATAAGCGTTAAAAAAAAACAGATCAACGCAAAAATATACACATTATCATCAATAATGCGCACACGCTACTCACGCTAGTCAAAAATTGACTTACATTAAAAAAAAATATATTACACAAGCTAATTACCGAAACAAAAAGAACAAAGTGTGTTAGTGTTGCCCTCACCTTAATTGACAACATATATTTTTGGTAATGTGAACGGACCTTAACTTTGAAATAATAAATGTCAAACTGAAATATAAGTTAACTGAAAAAAATGATCTAAACAAAAAAGTTGAAGTTGAAGATCTATAACTATCTATATTAGCTGAAATAAAGGTGACACTTTTTCCCGGCCCGGATAACACCGACATGGAAATACCGGATCTGTTTTTTGTGTACTCGCTCATAGAAACTGACAGTAGCTTCTATGGGCGGGTACACGAAAAACGGGGTCGGTATTTCCATCCCGGTATTATCCGGACGGGAAAGAGTTTCATAGTAGCCCTGCTGAAGTATTATCATCGGTTCAATACGATGCATCGTATCGTTACTATACATTGAGGGTTTAAAATACATCGATTCATCGATGTATATTTGATGTATATCGTCCATCACTGGTATCGCTAGATCTCTTATAGTCTGTGATCGCTAGTATCTATCTGTGTGAATTTAATTATTTGTTTAGAAACAAACTAATTTTCATTTATTTTGATTGATTCCTGTACAGTGCACTGCACTTTTTGTCCTCCTTTGAAGATTTTGGACGAATTCAGGTTGAAATAATCACAAAAAACACTGAATCATGAATATTCTTCCCAAAAAGAGGTAATTTTTCATGGTTACATAGTACTGAATTGATAAGGAAGAAAATATATGAATAGAAAATATGAAGTTTTGGATTGCCATACACACAGGACCCTTTTATCCATTGATCACTTTGGAGCCCAGCCAGGGCCCCTGACTGGGCCAGTGACGGGGCCCCCTTCTAAAATGCGTTGATATCTATGTACCTTACCTTAGATGTCGATGCTAGTGTCAAAATAACTTACGGAATATAAACCATAGCAGGTATATAGACTGGAACAGGGGGTGCAGATTTTGGCCCCATTAATTGAAATGTCCAGTGCTGCTAAAGATGGCCTTGTCCATTTTTTTCATATCATAGTTCAATTTATATTTAATTTTTTAAAATTACAGATGGCATGTCAGGACGAAGGAGAATATTGCGAGAGTGAGAAAGGATGAAGCTGAAGCAGCAGAGAAGGAAAAAGAGGAGAAATTGAGAATTGAAAATGCAGACCGAGAAGCCCGACTTAGTGTACTTAAACATAAAAGTAAACAGAAATTGTTAGAATTGGGTATTGTTGACATTGAGCAGCCAGAAAAGAGTAAACCACTAGAGCATATTAATTTATTTTCTGACTCTGAACATGCTGTAACAACATCAAATAAAGAACATGACAAAGAAGCGAAAGATAAAAAGGAAGACTATGAGAAAAAAATTGGCTACCTTACGTATTTGGGACAAGACACAAATGAAGCACTTAAAAAGAAAAACTGGTATGAAGTGTTACCAGATGCATCTAGATTTTCAAGATCAAGCGAAATTAGAGATACTTATGAAAAGTTAGTTCTTAGAGATGCAGATGGGAAGCCAAAGACAAGTGAAAGTGATATAAAAAATGGGGAAGTTACTTGGAAGTCAAAACAAAAACTAGATCCCATTAATAAATTCCTCCAACATTGCTCTGGAAAAAGTAGCACTGAACCTAAATCCAAACCATCCAAGCCAACTGAAAAAACTTATAAAAAACATGAAAGAAGAAGTCATAAACATAAGAGCAAAAAAGACAAGCTCAAAGCAGAAAACGATGAGAAACATAAAAAGTTACTTAAACTAAGAGAAGCTCGTTTGAGACGAGAACAGCAAGAGAAACTCAAGACAGAAACATTCTTAAGTGGTCTTAATCCTGCAAGTACAAAAAAACAAGAACCCATTGTTACAAGAATAAAACCAAAGTATAACTCTCAGTTTAATCCAGAACTTGCAAGGCAAAATTATACATAGTAGCCTCATAGTACTTATATGTCTTTTCACAATTATTGCAGATATAAAGAAATAATAATTACAGACATAATTAGGCAGATTTATGAGTGAAAAAAAAAGGATTTATATCCATATTGTAAAAAATATACTTACAATGTTAGATGAAATCAAATTAGGAACATTTTTGCAGGAACATACACAGAAGAATACTTGTTATGTATGCTCTACCACAATTGGCAAGCAAAATCTCACATAGCTATCTATCTAACATATCTAAGATAGCTAAGAAAACACTGATCATAATTTCTGAATGAAATTATAGTGTTGTTGCTACTTCTAGCGCCATCTAGTCGTCACAGAGAACAACTGCAACATCCTGCATCACACAATCAAAGTTTCTCAACTCAGATGCATAAATACAACTTTTGACACTCTTTCTTCACACTTCTGTCCCAGCCAGCCATAACATCTGCCTGGAGAGAGATCTCTCTATTGCACCATCAGCCAAATATGTGGTCTACCACCCTAAAGTTGATAATTGTTTGCATGTCACAAAACAATAATGCCAATAGACGTGTCTGTCAACTTGAAAGTTCAACTTTAGCAACATATTCATTTGAAAGGAACTTGTTTAAAAATTCATAGACCACTTATTTGGCTGATGGTACCTGTCCTCACAGTGTAATATTTTTATTTTTTTTATTCAAAATTCTTCTCATTTCTTAAAACAACACACTGAGCACTATTGTAATGCTGAGTAAGAAAATTGGTAAGGATAACCCAATCCACATCAGTATTAATGGAGATGTTTAAAAATCATGCACATCAGTTTAACCTTTTCCAGGCCCTGTTGTTTACTGATGTAGGATTAATTAAATATGAAACATATAAAAAAAAAAACATTTTGTACCATATTGTAAAGGGAGCCAAGTTGAATCTTTATGTAGATTTATGTGGTTGATTATGCACTATGCCTGTTAAAGTGATTAATAAGATGCTATGAATACCATAAGAGACATGAAATAAAAGATATAGTGATATGTATAAGAATTTTATTATATTTCATAGTTACACCTCAATAAATCAAGCAATGAGTAACTTAAACAATACAGCTTGTGTTATAAAATATAATGAACTTAATATTTAATATATATGTTAAGTATTTACAAGTGAATTTTTCATTTATTTACTTGCATAACAAAGCTTATTTATAATTGGTTACATATCAACTATTTTTGGAATGTTTGTGTCAACATTGCTATAGGCAATTTGTCTTCAATTTTATTATAATTATATTTAAATGTTTCACAAAAAATCTCCAAAACCCTGCCGATGCAGGCACCTTCATATGACACTTCAGATGACTTTGATCTGGAAAAAAAAACATCGAAAAATTTACTTTATCAGGTTTACAAGGAACTACTACTTAATCACGAGTTGCGTGTTAGGAACCTTTTATTTTAGCAAGTAGGGGCACAGAATAGATAATAGTATAGCGGCCACAAAAATACAGTCCAGATACGGTATTTGACTATTTTTGTATATGTTTTATAAATTTAAACTATACAATGCCGGTTACCGAATAGAAAAATATTTTTTAAGCTACCTTTACAAATAACAAAGTTATAAAGGTTTAAAATTCAAGATTAGACCGAGAAAGACATACTGGCATGTGACGTCACACGCCAGTACCGCCATACTTGCTGCATAGAGAAAAGCGTTTGAGAAAGAGCCAGGTATATAGATTTTTCAAAAAAATCACTAAATCCGCTAAACACTATCTGTATATCTATATTTTCATAGTAATATTAAGATATGGCAAAATCAGGAGTTGTCAAATACCGTATTATAATTGTTTAATAAGATACCATAGTAGGAATATATTGGTTTATCCATACTATATAATATTATAAATGCGAAAGTGTATTTGTATGTTTGTGCGTTTGTCCGTCTTTGACGCCGTAACGGAGCGACGGATCGACGTGAATTTTGGCATAGAGATATTTTATGGGCCCGAGAGTGACATAGGCTACTTTTTATCCCGGAAAAATCCACAGTTCCCGAGGGAACAGCGCGCGATAACCGAATACTACGCGGGCGGAGCCGCGGGCAAAAGCTAGTCATAAAAGGCAAAACGGACACACTGGGTTATATATAAACGTACAGCCCAAACCGCTGGGCCTAGAAACTTGAAATTTGGTACAAGGGTTCCTTTCATAATGAAAGTGAGCACTAAGAAAGGTATTAGAAGTATGAAAATAGCTGAAATTACATTCCCCTAAAGGGGAAATTGGGGGAGTAAAGTTTGTATGAAAATTTTCTCATTTCTGGACTTAGAAGTACGAAAATAGGAGTATAAGTTCTCGATTACAATCAAAAATTATCTGTGTAGGTGAAATGGATACAATTCCCCTAAAGCGGTATAATGGGGGGTAAAGTTTGTATGGAAATTTTCTCATTTCTGGACTTAGCAGTATGAAAATTGGTATACTAACTAGGGTCCTGAATACAAATAAAAATTATCTGCGTAGGCAAAGATAAAGAAAGCAGAAGTAGCTTTCGACTTATTAGGGGGGAGTTTCTATGAGACTTCCTTATTTCTAGACTAAAAATATGGCTGGTCACAATTTAAAATGATCCGTATGATGTTGGCAACTTCAATAGGGGAGGGGGTTTTTCATACAAAATGTACAACTAAAATGTGGAAATTAAATACATATTTAAAATGATGTGTGAAATAAATTTGCAAATAATTGCAATTTTATTGCAGTACCTACCTAACTTAAAAATTACTCATCGGGTTGTGCATAATAAAATCGATAATATTAAGGAAGCGTGATTTTTGTGTGATTTACCGTTCTTATTTATCTTTTACCTAATTTACAAAATATTATATACAGTGCAATTTCGAATTATACTTCGGGTTCTAGAGTAAGGTTCGTTCTCGCCGGAAGCATACGAAATAATTAATTTACTCTCGTGCTTTGCGCAAAACTTTTCATAAACTAGCTTCAAAACTAGTAAAAAAAATTGTTTATAGCGAAGTAAGTAGGTACCTACTGTAGAAAACTGTTACCTACCGTTTACGGCAGTACTTCGCTATACGCACAGATACACATGTCACAATTATAACGGGGGTTAATTAAAACATATGCCCTGATAACTAAAGTAGGTACACGCGGACGAAGTCGCGGGCAAAAGCTAGTTATGAAATAAAAACTTTAACAACAATATAGCCTGCATTGCAGAGCTTTCGTGGGTACAGAGAAAAAGCTTTCCTAGAACTAGTGTTGCCAGACGGACAATTAGAAAAAATGGAACTGAGTGTTGCCATGTATATTTCAGTTTGTATTTTCAATTTAGGTTTACCGGGATGACCGTAAAAGTAAAAATTTAGAATTGAAATAAAAAATACAAAAAGATTCCAAAAAACCAATCTTAGTAGTAGGGTACTTAAACGAAAATCAGCTTTTTTTAATTGAGTGGATTTCCTCAAATACTTCCGGCGGCTGACTAAGTTGATGGCTAAATGTTTAAAAATAGATGCGTTTTAATTGCACTTACTTGGAAAGAGTAGCATTTTTCATATAAGCACTCAAGAACGACACAAACGTTTCAATATTGTCTCTTCCAACTTGGCGCAGCAATGTGTAGATACCTACGAGGAATGGGTAGCCATCAATGTTTTCCCCAGCTTTCCTTGAAATAAGGTCACCTGTAACATAATTTTAAATCATAAAACATGCTTCTTATCTAGCAGATTACCAAGGGTCGTATATTGTTCTGTAGCGCTCTGTTTAACTTAATTAACATAGTAACAGAAAGACATGAGCGACAAGCGACAAAATGGCGCTTGCTCGTAGGTATAATTAAGAATGACTGACGAACCTGTTGTCTGGCAAAACTGCATTTTGGTTAGCTGTGATATCAATAGAATGGCGCAAACACGGCCCATGTCAACGATGGAAAATTCAGCTGCATTCCTGATGTAAATCTTTTCAAACGGCTCATATATTCCACACCTAACAAGATAGTCTTCCAAATACTTCAAAAGTTCCGCTGTGACTTTTGGATTTGATTCTGGATTTATTTTTAATTCATTCAGCAATGATCTGTAAGGAAAAAATATGTTCGCATACAAAATGTCCTAAAAGTTCAGGCCGTATTGGAAAGTTCAAGCTTCTCTGTAATTAACTCACTTTTGTAGGTGTAGGTGTATACGGTCAAGGACTTTAATTCATGCATGATCCACCATGGAACCTTTCCAAAAGGTTTCCAACCTTTCCAAAACTGAAATATAGATCATAGAAATATAGATTTAGTTTGTATTTTCGATATGGGTTTTACAGGATGACCGTAAAAGTAACAAAAAAAAATATTTGGAGTTGAAATAAAAAATACAAAAAGATTCCAAAAAACAACAATCTTAATTTGATTGCTTAATAACGACATCTCTTGTCCGGGTGAGCGGTTAGTTCCAATGGGGTGCTGAAAGTTTCTCGATGAGGGCTACAGCATAGATGACGCTAGTGTCGCTGCTTAAGTGACTAAATAAGAAAACAAACAAGCTGAGATATGTGGTGCATAGGAGAAATTCTGTCTGTATCATATCACTGTCCAATGGTGGTGTAGTGGTATAGCACGTGGCACGGAATGCCGAGGACTTATTTTTCTGGTTTTTCTATGCATCTATATTTCAGTTTCTATTTTCGATATGGGTTTTACGGGATGAAAGTAGAAGAAGCAAAAAAATAATTTGGAATTGAAATAAAAAATACAAAAAGATTCCAAAAAAACAATCTTAATTTGATTGCTTAGTAACGACATCTCTTGTCCGGGTGAGCGGTTAGTCCCAATGGGGTGCTGAAAGTTTCTCGATGAGGGCTACAGCATAGATGTCGCTAGTGTCGCTGCTTAAGTGACTAAATAAGAAAACAAACAAGCTGAGATATGTGTTGCATTGGAGAAATTCGTGTCTGTATCACTGTCCAGTGTTGGTGTAGTGGTATAGCACGTGGCACGGAATGCCGAGGACCTGGGTTCGATTCCCAGCGCTGGTCTTATTTTTCTGGTTTTTCTATGCATCTATAATTCAGTTTGTATTTTTGATACCATTTTCACTGTGAAATGGTTCCATGGTGACTCATGAAGCAAAGTCCTCGGCCATACTATGGCAACGAAAATAGGCTAGTTGATTTAAAAAATCAAATAAGTCCATCAGTTGGATCAAATCGTACAATATTGGACTATTTCCGAATTAAACAGAACATGAAGATATAGCCAGTCAAGATCCGCGTGTGTCGCGCGCGTGACGTCACGCCGTGTGACGCTTTTTAGCGCGGCAGGCGGCATGTAACGTCCCGGGCCTCCACTCCTGAACTTTGACGAGCTTCATCTTTGTCATTTTTTGTTTGATTGACGAAAGAAAAAATACGTGTCCAATTTTAACCTCTTCACCGCCCCAGTCACATCCAGTCGTGACAGCCAATGGAATGCCTCACACGCCACGGTCATCTATACATGACCAACATTCAACTCCAAATTACTAATCCTTCTGCAATGGAATTAAAAATCAAGATGATTTGTCGCTGGATTTTCTGTGGCGTACAGAGCACGTCACTTCGTTTGTTTTGTGGCGGTGAAGAGGTCAAATAATTACATAATAAGGTTACCTACTCATTCATTGTCTGCAGGGAGGATTCCAAATGCGCAGAGTCAAACTTAGCCGTGCTGTTCAATTGATATGCTATATGTCTTCTAAGAACTTGAAGTGTGCCGATTAGCACTATCACATCTGCTAATTGCTGTAAAACCTTTTGGCCCTTTGTAATGGCTAACTCAATGTCCTTTACATCAACATTCAAATTGCTAACATTTATCTTGTCCTGACCGCTCTTAAATATTTGCTGAACGGTTTGCAGTTGGTTTTTAATCATAAACGCGTACAGAGTGTCCAGCCCGTGCAAGCCAACCACTCCGATAGCTTCATTTAATTTTGCGA
The DNA here is from genome assembly GCF_025370935.1 of Choristoneura fumiferana. Lineage (NCBI taxonomy): Eukaryota > Metazoa > Arthropoda > Insecta > Lepidoptera > Tortricidae > Choristoneura > Choristoneura fumiferana. Next base: position 8,990,298 of record NC_133479.1, on the reverse strand, counting down.
AAGTTTTTGTATTAACAATTTCAGTTTGACTTTTGATGTCGAACCATGCTGTGCATATATTAATGTAGCTGCATACTCTGCAAATCAATAAACAGATCAATTAAGTTTATGAAAAACCACTTAGTGGGGCATTTCAAGTGAACCGGCCAACAAAAAAAGTGAGACAGTGAAATTACGAACAGCTCTTTCTTACTATTTAGAGATGTACGGAACCCTCGATCGATGCACGCACGACACACGATGACTCGCAATTGCTCGGTTTTTTATAATCTTTCATTCCTACTGTCTCATTGCATTGCCTCATCGCGAAAATAGGCCTGTGCCCAGACGTAGGTTTAAAATAGTAAAGTACCTAGTAGTAAATAAGCTAGAGACATAATACTCTTACCTAGCATCCGTTAGCTGAGCAATTTGCCTCGCCAGGCTACCCATGAATCCTGCGGAAGGGCTGTATAGCGTCACTCCTTTGCGTAAACTGATTTCCTTAGCGACACTCTCAACAATTATCGCAGATACCTAAACACATAATATTCAGTCAGTAAATATTTTCTTCATAGTACAAAACCCAGTCAGGTTCTTTTATCAACTTAAAAATTTGCCAAAGTTCATGCACAATTTTTTTTATACATTTTTTTTTAACTTTAAAAGTTTATGATACTTTCAGAGTTTTGGTATTTGCTATGATGAAAGATGTTAAGTACCTGTTTTTGCCAAATCCTCAAACCATGTATATTTATGTAATCTTGGATATACTCTAAAGATCTCTTGTAACCATCCATGCTTTCTGCTAATTTCTGCAATCGTATCAATAATGTGTTTGGGGCCAAAGGTTTCCTACTCTGAGGTTCAAGAAATTCTACAAATTTCTTGCTAATGTGCGTGTCCAGTTCTTTCAGCAAGCCATCTTCCAGTAGTTCAGCTGGGTCCACTCTTATGACGCCCACCAAAGTAGACCGCATGTCCAAGATGCCTTAAATAAAAACAGATTCACTAAATTCCCTTTCAATTATATTCTCACGTAAAATTCGGCTTAACAGTCTAAAATCCTCAACTCACCAGTCGTAAATGTAGATGCAGAATGAGTGAGTTTGGCAACTTCCATCCTTTGTTCTAATTGAGCAAATTCCTTTAACCTCTCTTTGTCTAATCTCGTTGGTATCTCCTTAATAGTCCATGTCTGAAGATCTATAATTTTCTCTACAATACTAAACACCATCTCTGGAATGATTTGCAGAACCTTTTGAATGTACTTTATCAGCTCACTGCTGTAATATTGAGATACTGAAATCAAGTCATCACTGTGAGCCTGATTTATTCTCAGTAATGGTATTTCCATAGCACTGGCAAGTTTGAGAAACAGTGCTCTGAGCCTACTTGTAACAGCTGGATCATCTTTATGCTCTCTTGCATAATCTGTGTGTATGAGTCAATAATGCACCATGCATAACTGACATCAGCTGCAATTTCTAGGGTCACCAGAGAGTCTTCTTTTAGGGATGCAGCTCTTAAAGCATTCTTTAGTGCATCTTTACTTTCCGAAAGGAACTGTAAAACAGTTGAGGCGCTTTTAATGCCATGGAATTCCTCTACTTCATCTAATGCTTGGATAAGCTGAGTTATTTTCTTCATTGATTTTGTTGTGATTGACTCCCCAACTGACTTTATCTGATTTGCTATATTTGTAAACCACTGTTTTAACTGATCATTTTCTTTAACTTTCGTAAAAGATTTGTCGCCCGAAAAAAGTTCTGCTAAATTGTTAAGAGCTTCCAGTGCTTCAGTTTTGCTGGTGTTCCATGATTCGTTTCTGTTCTCAAGCAGTCTGTTCAACATTTCTCTAACTTTCAACTCCAGCTCAGCAGTACTTATAAGCAGTTCTAAAATTTTTAATGGATCATAACCGGATTCTTTTAAAACTAGTTCCTTGAGCTGCTTGCTTTTTTTATTGGTATCATAAAATATAACATGACTGTTATGCAAAAGCAACCAGCGCAAAACAAAATTTGAGTTTATAAGCAAGTTCAAAATTTTATTTATGTTATCCAAAACAAAATCATCAGTCATTACACCTTCTTTCAACAATTGATGGGTCTTATTTATCAGCATGGGCACAGCGCTTCCCCGTTTTGAGAAAACTTCTTTTACCATCTTGCTGTTGCAGGTGTTACTAAGTGCCAGCTTAGCCGCTTTAAAGTTTTCCCAGTAATCAATAACATTTACTGTTACTCCCATATAAATGGGGATAATCCAATTGCTGGGGAAGAATTTATCTGCTATCTCACGCATTTTGGATACATCACTGTGTAGATATTGGGGCATGAAGAATAGGCATACAACAAGCATGCTGGCCTGTGTTGCCAGAGCAGAGGCTTGATGCTCCGGCGTGGTGTACACTGCTAACTGATTGTATATATCCTCAGATCTCAGTTTTCCAATCACTTTTTCAATAAAGTATGGGTGGATGTTAACACGTCTATACAAAGTTTACACAAAGTTAAATTCTCATATAAAAGTATGTATGTAAATTCTTTAGTGTACTACAGAAAAGAAACAAAACACAATTGACAAACTTTGAGATACTTGTACAAAGGTGAACTTATCTTTAAGGGATCTCTACCAGTCAACCTTTGAGTAGATGAAAGGAGTAAAAGTTTATGCTAATGTTGAAGTTAGGGTGATGGCACCAATCATGGACATGTTAAGCACAGTAGTATCCAGTAATGGACAGCAGGATTCAATGCTTTATAGCTCACCGTTCATGAACTTTACCAATTATGATCATCAGTTATCTGCACATAAGTGTTATTATTATTAGTTTTAGAAAAAGTAGCATCCGTTTCTTAATATTGGGTTAACAGAAAAATATTCCATTATTGGTTCCTGTGCATGACTGGTGCCCTCACCCTAACATGCAATTCAAAGAAATGCATACCCAAAATATTCAACAGGATAGTCGGCAGGTCTTTTCTTATGTTGTTGATCATAGCCAGTGTCCCTTAGTAACTTGCACACATCATCAACATTGGATTGTGACTGGCTTGTGCTGTACCTGTAGAATGCTACTAGCAATCTCTCTCGGATCATCCCTGGTATGTAGAGGTCACATATTAGTAACATTGCTCCATATAAATAGAGAGATTCACACTGCAAATAAAAAAAGAAATGTATGTATGTAAAACTTGAGTTCTGGAACTTGTAATAGTTAATAATAATACTCCAAACTAAGCAAACTTTGTACTATGGGTGCTAGACAATGGATAGACATACATTTATAGATAAATATGTACTTAAATACATATACAAACATCCAAGACTCAAGTACAAACATTATTATTTATCATATAAATATTTGCCTGCCACAGGGATAGAACCCGCAACTGCTAGCTTCATAGTCAGGGTCACTAACAACTTAGCTATCTGGTTTTTGTTTAGTTTCATTGAATTACAAACATTATTGTGCTAGATTAGGAGGCTATTCCTCTCCATATATCTATATCAGTGTTAATCAGGGTTTGAAAATATCTGATATTTATTATACATCAAAAAATTGGATATATGATATATATCCTATATATAGAGTGAGACAGCCGGTGAAATTATGGCACGTGAGGTATCCCATCTTAGATAGGTTGGAATATACCCCTGGTGTTGCAGATGTTTATATATCAGGAGACCCACTTGCTTGTTTCATATATAAAAAAAAAATATATTAAAGTTTAATATATATCCATTTTGTATGAAAGACATATTATTATTTGTAAAATAAATTAAGTAAAATTGTTTCTGAACTTTATCAATTACTTTCTTTGTAAAAAATAATAGAATAAATACAACAAAAACATAGTCTTTCGTAACAAAATTTTTCTGACACAACTGTCGCCATTAACGCCGGCAGAAGTGTTGCCATTAATGGATTAGAACTTACTATTAGGGAGTATCTGTTAACTACTGCCATCTCCATTTGGGAAGTAGAAATACAGTAACAAAGGCCAAAAACTAGCCAAAAATTACTTAAAAATATCTAATTTTTAAACCAATTTTTGTATTGATATATATCCTTGAACCCTGGTGTTAATACATATACATACTAACCAGTAGCTGTTTGCCTTCAACATCTTTCATAACTGTCTCAATATTTTGCTGAATAAATGCCCCATCATACAACTGCTCTACAAACGAGTTCAAATCTATGATGTACTGGTGAATATTCTCAAAAAGCAAGTAGAACCTGTTTACTATTTCCAAATATTTTTCTTTGAGATCATCATCCAAATCTTGCAATTTCTGAAACCAAAACATGAAACATGATTATATGCTAATATGCTAATAGCACTATATTTTATTTTTTTCAGCATTAGAAAGAAGGTAAGCGATCTTGACCTGTCTTTTACTTGAAAAACACTTGAAATATAAGTCACAGCAAATATGTAGCAATTAGCAAGGACATTATGATCATTTACATGCATTTGGTATCATAAGTAATAGTTACTGATTTATTAAAAACGTTTTTCAATAAAAAGAGTCATCAAGATTGTTTACCCTTTTTCTAATGCTAAAAAAACGAAGTATAATCTGATACTAATGAGTAATGTGATTAAACAATGAATATATAATTAATAAGAGTGTAATTACCACATTTGCATTGATTTTCTTTTCCTGATTATCTGCAATCCTAAAGTACCCAAAATCCAAGATAACATCTTGATACTTTTGCTGTAACTCTCTATTTTCTAAACTGGGAAAGAAATAAATAAATATTCTCATTAAAAATACCAATAAACATCAGCAAACGTTGAATTATAATTCTAGTTAATACTTACAAGAATATTGATGGGATGTGGTCTTTAAGCCTAAGAATTTCAGCTATTATAGCATTACCGTGTGAAACTAATTTCAACAAAATTCTGAGCACAGAGATTATCTTCTGCCATAAAAACTCTCATCCTGTCTGTTTATGATTAGATTCATAACAAGCTAAAGTAATAAATTTAAGCTTTAGAATTACTCATGTTATATACACAATTAGCTCACTGAAAGTTAAAGAGCTGTGGGTTCCGTTTTAGTACATGTAATATATTACTGAATAACATAGAATTTTAACTTCATCAACAAATCAACAAGACCAAAGACTACAGTATTATAGGGAGATAGACGGGTATCTCAGAACTTGTATTGGTTTGTATGGAAAGAGGTGCCATCTAGTTCTCATTGTTAAAGCTCGCGCCTATGCATGTGTGCGTGCGTACGCTTACGTATACATAGCTATCTATACAATAATGTTTCATGCTCAGTTATTGCTGGGTAATATAATGCATTACTTCTTTGTTGAAATAAGTCTGATGAAATTTCCGGTTTCCATACATTGTTCATGATTTCGTATTTCAATAATGTATAGAAACCACAATTTTTTTTAGATTTATTTCAACAAAAGAGTAAATGCACTATACTACCCAGCGTTAACTGAGCATGAAACACAAATTTTATATTAAGTCCTAAATTTCATCCTGTAGATTATCAATATTACGCCTATAGATAAAATTAAGTAAAAAATGTATGAGATAGTGCAAAATAGAAGAAGACAACTAAGTTCACGGCACTTAGGAAATTTTACTATAAAAATCAGTACTTACCAAATGTTAATATACCACGTATTACTTTTAATGGTCTTACTACTATTTTGCTTAGATCTCTGCGCTATGACGGGTTGGGATAAAAAGCAAGGGAAGCAAAAGGTTTTAATTCAGTTTCATCAATCGCCATTTATTGATATATAAGTTTTTGCAATAGACTATGCATGTTAAGCACATGTAAAATGTGACTAAGGGGCTATCCAGGTAAACAATATCACCACCAACATTCTGAACCCACGTTCGAAATCTGTTCATTTCCTTCGCCGGATCTGGGAATGCATGAAGACTTACACCTAAAAATAAAAATAAGTTATGTTATACTCTTTTTTCAGATTCATAAAAAGCACAAGTGCACACTTGTTCTTACATATAATATGCAATTGTGCTTTATTCTCATAAAACAAATTTGAACTTGTGCCACAAAAGAAAAAAAAGGAACCCCATAAATGATCACATATATGATCCCTTATAATATAGGTATATAAAGGCTTATATGATCTGTCTGTCTTTTAAGACCTTTTTTCTCTGGAAAGCGCAGAGGTAGCCTCATCATCATTCCATCTGTTATCCTTAATCAGAGACATAGGGCTCTCAGCATATTTTTCGGCATAATAACGATGTGATACGATGGCTGTGGTGCCAAAAACATTGATCAAAATAAGAAACCCTATTTCAACAACGGTTAATGATTATTATTAACCTTTTAAATACAGTTAGAATGTATACCTAGCGATATCATTCGCCTTTGCCAAGCTTACTTCAATAGGTATTTTATGAGAGACTGAAAGCTCAACCTTACAATTGGTAAACTAATTTATTAGAATGGTTACCTTTTCCACTTCTCGTCATGCATCCAGGCACGCAGCAAATGAGAAAAGACATAATATTTAACAATTACGTTCAGTAGATAATAGATACTAAAATCAGTCTATCTCGTCTCGACGCGAGAATTTAACGGAGGAGGAAGCACTAAAACACAAATGAAAACACAACTCACTAAAAAAACGGCAAAAAAGGTTGGAAAAACTGTAAAACCACAAGTTTTCTAAAACTTTGCAGACATAACCGACATTTTGTTTTTTTACCTCGGAAAAGCAATGACAGATACAGCGGGGCTACTACGTAAATCGAAACTCGAAGTTCGTATCGTACCGTCCTCTCACTCTCGTATTAAGTAGTATAAGTGTCAGAGGGACCGCACGACACGAACATCGAGTTTCGAGTTTCATAGTAGCCCTGCAGTACAGTCCATAAACGAGTAGGTAGCAATGTTACTAGTAAATGTTCTCTGTTCCTTTCAATTTCTTGAGAAAGTTCAATTAATCTTTGAATAAAATGTTAATTATTAAGATGAATGTTTAATATGATATAAAACATATTGATGTACTTTCACTATTATATTTGGTTATGGCAAGAAAGCAGAATTTTATAGGTAAGTTATTTTTAACAAGGAGCGCTAGATTTCGCTAGCTTCTATGCAAATGATGAAGCCTACATCTATTGAGAAGAGACCATAGCGTGAACAAGACTTCGTGAAAACTCGTCAACTCCTTCTGTAATGTCATGTGTTATGTCACTGTCAGTCAATCAAACAAACCACAGACAGACTACTCAGAGATAACTAACGTCAGTCTTGCGTCAGTCAGACGGCTACACTTCCATAGAAAAAAAAACCGCAATGTCGCTTATAGATTTTGACAGTAACTTTTTTTTTTCTTGTGAAATTCATGGGGCTGTGACATCTTCTGTTATGCCAAAAAATATTTGTGCCTTCGTATTCGGTGGTTTACCCTTGAAATGTCGACAAAATTTTAATCGAATATTAGTTAAAAGTGAACGTTCCCTATTTTTTCATTTCATCGAATATTCATTATCTCGAATGATTAAATCACCGATTTTTATTTTATGGAAATACTATTTAATAGATAGTTTATTTGACAGATGTCGCGGCTAGGCGCGAATTATACCTGAAGGTGAGCTAACCTTAAACTGTAATTGACATTGTATTGGTAACACTGGCAGTATAATAAAGTAATTGTTTTATGGCACTTGACAGCTGTCACTAGTTTGAATTTTAACAGTCGAAAATAAAGCGGGACTGATAACTGAATAGGACATTAACTTGAATAAAGAGTATGTAAGGAGGATAGGAAAGAAGTTGCACATTGCATTAGTGCATCGAGTAAGAGAACAACCACTGGTGAGTTCCTTATACTTTTCCTTACATATGTAGTGTCCGATATAAAGCAATATGATCAAGAGAATAACACTAATCGTGATAAGTAAAGTTTGTATGACGAAATTGCTTGTTGAGCTTTCATAGTAACTAAATGTAATCAAACCTTTGTATTGAACCGTGTGTTGGTTCTGGTGGTTTGGGCTGCCTGTGATGGGATTTGTTGGGAGGCCAGTGGGCGGAAGCCCGATTTCCTCACGTATCCTACTTGAGGGTATGTGATAGTAAACGAGATTAAATAATCTAAGAGTTATATCTAAAGTTCTCGAATAGTGTTCATCTTATGATCATATTATTAAACTAGTATATGGCGAAAGTTGTAGGTATATTGCGAAGCTATACCATGAACCCCGTAAGGACGTCGCCACAACAGAACTTCATTTCACGTAGCATGAAACATTCTTTATTAGATTAACTAAGCAAATTGGCCGTATATTATTATCTACAACATGACGCGTAATCAATTTACACATTTTCTCTGTTTACTCGAAATGTCTAAAAATGAGATACTGCCAATGGCCTTATGAGGGCAGAATATTCACGTCGAAGAAATAAACAGTGATATTTAGTTGTTCTGTCTCATAGGATATTAACGGGTATATACCTAGTGCCATCCACGAAGACGCGTGATTTTGATTGACAAAATTAGACATATTGACACTGTAGTAAGAACCACGGCACGCGTCAACGTGAATGACTCTACCTATAGTTATGCGAACATATATGCTAGCTAAGCTAGAAACTAGATGGCGCTTATTATTATTATATATTCGAGAAACGACACTTGTGCAGATAACTGATGATGAGAAACGACAACGTTGCCACTATGTTGCCCCATTAAACCATTAAACCAAGACACCCATTTTTATCAATCTTTGTAAAATCAATCTACGAACAAAATGCTTTTTTTATGGCAATATACAAGTTCGGATAGAACAAGGATAGAACATACAGTGAGGAAACGGAGCCATTAAAAAATATCACGGAGTTTTGAATTTTGATAGGAAAGTAGGATCAGGATCTGGTTTGGTCGGAATAGTTATACGTGACAAATACAATTTATAACGAGTGGTAGCATACTTATTATTTTAATATCAAACGAATGCTCTTTATTACGAAGTGCAACATTCGAACTTCGTATCTTGCCGTCCCGCTGACGCTTATATTATTTAATACGAGAGTGAAAGAGACGGTACGATACGAACTTCGATTTTTGTAGTAGCCCCCCCTTATGAAACTCACAAAACGAAGTTCGTATCGCACCGTCCCTTTCACTTGCGTATTAAATGACGTAAGCGTCAGAGGGACGGCAACATACGAAATTCGAGTTTTGCACTTCGTGGTGTAGGCCTGAACTTAGAGTATATTATAAGCAAGTACTGTAGGTACAACCGTTGTACTCCTGACACCACTCGACGTCCAGTCCAGTCGGTTGGTCCCCCCACCCACAGAGTACATTATTTATTATAATCAGTCGGTCCAGTCCAGTTGTGTATGATGAGTGAACGAACGTGAACATTAGAAATTATGCGCTGTGCTTAATTTGTGTGGATAAAAACCTGTTTTCTTCAATATGTAAAGAGAAAATTTCATTTATAAGTTATACAGATACAGATGATGGCTACCCTGAATAACCATAGAGTGTGTCAATAAGTCACGTATTTTTCAAGTCTAGCCGAAGAAGTACTATTATATATTCTGTGCCGAAGACTAAATAAATAAAAATAATAAATTAAGTGGCCTATTTAGAGGAGGCACTGGAATAATTTTAAAATGGCACCTCAAAATCCTTTATTCAGCTATGAGACACTCGTTCATGCCATGGCCGGAGCTACGGTAAGTAACCTGTATTTTTTTGTTTCATGTTATTTGCACTTAAAAAAAATGGTCTAACATGGTAAGTTGCTGTTATGACCTATTTTATTTCCTCAGGGAAGCGTCGCAAGCATGGCCGCATTTTATCCATTAGATACTCTCCGGTCAAGGCTACAAGGTATTTAAATTATTTAGAGCTTTATTTAGAGTTCATGTTGAACTTCTTCAAAAAAATTCTTAGCCCTAACTTATTGTTTTTTTTTTACAGTTGAGGATTCCAATAAATATCAAGGCTCATCTTCATGGGAACTTCTACTAAAACTGGCAAATGAGGAAGGTATTGAGTCTTTGTACCGTGGCTTGGCTCCAGTTTTGCAGTCACTCTCAATCTCCAACTTTGTATATTTCTATACTTTCCATGGCTTACGTAGATGTGCTGCTACTAACACATCAGCATTACAGGATTTAATGTATGGTATTGCAGCTGGTAGTATCAATGTTCTTCTTACTTCCCCTCTTTGGGTAGTAAACACAAGAATGAAGTTGGAAAAGAATTCATTTGACAGTCTGTTTGAAGGCTTAATATCTGTCTTTAAGACGGAAGGAGCAAAAGGATTGTGGTCTGGTACTATTCCTTCATTATTGTTAGTTTCAAACCCCGCAATACAGTTTATGGTGTATGAAGCTTTGAAACGGCATCTTGTTTCAAAGGGTATTAACAACAACTATTACTCTGCATTTCTGATGGGTGCATTTGCAAAAGCTATTGCAACCACAGTCACTTATCCCCTGCAGTTGGTGCAAATGAGACTGCGTTCAGGAACCAGCATGAAGCCTCTGTGGAAAGATATTAAATCTAATCCCTGGCTCATGTTCCGTGGGCTTGAAGCCAAGTTATTGCAAACAGTAATGACAGCTGCTTTAATGTTTCTTATTTATGAGAAGTTAGTGAAGGTAGTATTTAGCATAATGAGGGTAAAGGCCAAACACAGCTAAATGCATTCATTCATTGGTTTCTATATGCCAGAACAAAAAATTAAATTTAATTGACTATTTTTTTCTTGAATATCTTCAGAGAAACTATGGACATAGGTATTGTTTTAAAATACCTAATTGATGTAATGTCAAAAAAAACCATTACATATAATATTAACTAAAAGGCCATTGTTTTGTTCATATCAGTTTTTTTTATGTTTAAAATGATATTTACAAAGAATAAACAATTTTTGGTACTTTAGCTCAAGTCTTATATAAATAAGTTTAAAAATTGACCTCATTCTCAAGTAGAAAGGCATTTAGGTACAACTTAATTTCAATGTGGTTGATATCTTGAGAACCAAAAGACATTATACATTCTAATTACACCTCTAATCTCATAAGGGCCAGTGCACTATATTTAGAACATAAGTCCAAGCAAATGTTAAAGGAAAGTTACTTTCTTTCAAATTCTGGTTATTTAAGTTTACATTGGTCTTACCAGGCTATTTGAGCATAAACAAGATTCTAAAAGATAAATAAAGTTTACAATGTGTCTTCCTAATGGTCAGCATTGAAATTTGTTTAAGTTTTTAACTTACAAGTAGGTATATAGGTATACCTACGAGCCTATATACATGCTACATACGTAAATCATGTGTCATTTATGATATAACAAGTACATACCTGCTTATAAACACGGATATACAGATTAGAGCGTTTTAAATAACGCATTAGCATGATAACAACAAGATTAGTGAATTTAAACAAAAATGTTGACACCTTTACATAGTATAATATATGACTTGATTGTTAAACACGCGTAAAGCGGATGTTGACCTTTGATCATACTCATCTCTATACCTATTATGACTTAAGGCATACAGAAACTTCAATGTCAGTAGCATATAGCTTATTGCAAATAAGACATGTTTGGTTTAGTTAGGGTGAAGGTTATTTTGTTATCTTGAACAAAGCGTAGGTTACTTTGTGGCGTCCTATACATTTAATTAGTTTGTAACTATTACACCATGACATTGACATCTTTTATTTTACCCTATATATGCTCTACATCATTATATATTTCATTTGAACAACAGCAAATATTTATATCTTTGGCTAATATTTCAATAAGCCTAAATAAAATGTTGATTTATGTATTACTAGCTTTTGCCCGCGGCTTCGCCCGCGTGGAATTCGGTAATCAAGCGCTATTCCCTCGGGAACTGTGCATTTTTCCGGATTAAAAAGTAGCCTATGTCACTCTTTGACCCATAAGCTGTCTCTATGCCAAAAATCACGTTTATCGGTCGCTCCGTTTCGACGTGAAAGGCGGACAAACACAAACAAACATACAAGCACACACACTTTCGCATTTATAATATTAGTATGGATGACGTTTTTCAAACTTGGAGGCACTAATTCGGATGTATATTTTCTTCGTTACAAAATTAGTATTTTTACCATATGCTTAAATAAAAATTTTATATCAAAAAATTTAACCAACTACAAAAACCAAGAAAATAATTTTCTACCAGTCTGAACTTGGTGCCTCGCAGCACGAGCCAGCAGGAGTGGACCTATAATCGTCTATCTCACCTACATACTATTTATACTTCAATCACTCCTACTGAGTCGTGCTGAGGCACCGACTTCAGACTGGTAGAAAAATATTTTCATCATTTTTTGTAGTTGGTTCAATTTTTTGTTATAATTTTTTTTCTGTTATTTTATCATATCGCAATGGCGTTTGCTGCCTGGTACCACAGTGCAGCTAGCGTCTCTGCCGGTAGCTGTAAAGGATCGCATCTTGCTGGCGTTTGCTTAACATGTCCACACGGCATTTAATTATTGACCTTATGTTGGGTCAGCACGAAAAGCGTACGTCGCGCCACGTTGTCTTAATTAGTTTTGTTTCCAGTGCTAAAAAACGCCGTTGGGAAAATCTAACGAGCATTTATGCTTACGCTTTAACGTAATCTAGTTTTAATAATAAATTATGCATTTATGGATAACTTGATCATGACGCAATTTTCAATACGAAACCTAGGTTTCTGTTCATATTTATTTTTCACTATGAACACTAAAGTAAGTAGCAGAAGTGAATAGGCAGTTATGGTGCTCAAAATAATCTACACACACTTATTTTATTACATTAACAGTATAGTTATAGTGGGATGTACGTACGTACAGTCGCCATCAGATATTTCGGAGCGGCCAAGATGATCAAAAATGTCGAAACATGGCCTCTATGCCTTAATAATAATATACTAAATATAATAATAAATATCATGGGACACTTGAAACCAATTGACCTAGTCCCAAACTGAGCAAGGCTTGTGCTATGGACACTAGGCAACGGATAAACATACTTATATATATAAATACATACTTAAATACATATTAAACATCCAAGACCCGAGAACAAACATTCGTAATTTATACAAATATCTGCACTGGCCAGGATTCGAACCCGGGACCTCAAGCTTCGTAGTCAGGTTCTCTAACCACTTAGCCATCCGGTCGTCAAATTTTTTTTTTTTTTTTTTTTAATTCTACTGGATGGCAAACGAGCAAGTGGGTCTCCTGATGGTAAGAGATCACCACCACCGATAAACATCTGCAATACCAGAGATATTGCAGATGCGTTGCCAACCTAGAGGCCTAAGATGGGATACCTCAAGTGCCAGTAATTTCACCGGCTGTCTTACTCTCCACGCCGAAACACAACAGTGCAAGCACTGCTGCTTCACGGCAGGATTAGCGAGCAAGATGGTGGTAGCAATCCGGGCGGACCTTGCACAAGGTCCTACCACCTGCAAAATAATAGAAATGCAATAATAGAAATACAGTAATAGAGTGCATGTTCCGATATTTTTGACCACCTTGTGTGCTCCGCTATATCTGATGGCGACTGTACATAGCTTTGAGCACTACAACCTCCACTCCACTTCTACTGCCGACTACATCAAAGGCTTTATGGTAAAAAGATCTGCTCAACTTTTTACTACAAATGTAGACTAGATGTGAATTGTTATCTTTATTTTTATTGTGTGTTGAAGGGATAATTTATTTATTTTGATGGTTTTGGTTGTAGTATAATTTGATGAGGAACATGACATTAAATAATAAATTGATTTAAAACTCATGCATTGTATTAATTTCCTGTTAGGTTTACTTGACAACCGAATAGTTCAAATGAGCCAGCTTCATGTCTTCCGACGTTCTCACTACTACTTCTGTGTACTCCTTAACTAGTTGGTCCAGTTCTTCGTATATCTGAAAAAACAAAACATTGTTAACAACAACCTCGGTGATCGTCAAATTACCGGCGCGTGTATTTTTATGGAGAACTGAACGTAATACTTGTGGTTTGTGTGACTTTGGCTTAGCCTTGGTGATACGCAAATAGCCTTTAATATTGAGTACCTGATGACGCGAGCGCCGTAAATCTAGAAACTTCACTTTTTAAGCCTAACCTTACGCACCGTGAGTTTAAAACAAGGTGTGGCTCTAAATTTGTTTTTGATATGCCGATGTTAAACAAACTAACAGGGCGCTTATTCGAGTGAACAAACTTAAATAATTACTTTTACTAGCTATTGGCCGCGACTTCGTCTGCGGAGAATTCGTTGATCGCGCGTCCTTGGGTAAAGATATTCTATTTTTCTTCTGGACTTCTAATATGCTAAGGCTTGAGAGCGGAACAAACAAACTGCCGTATTTATGATATTAGTAGTAAACATGATCCACTCGTAGATTTTGTATGGTAATAGCGAGCTGTGGCATGACTAGGTATGTATTATAAATGTAGCTAGGTATTATTATTATTTCAATGCAAATACAAATCAAATTTTATACTCGTAATTAAATCGGGATATCTACGGAATACAATACAACATTATAGAATAAAATATGCGTTCGCGGAAATCATCTAACAAATCTCGATGGCATATTTGACACCATTAATCAATAATTCTAAGACACAGTTCTAATAAAAAAACCGGCCAAGTGCGAGTTGAACTCGCGTGGAGAGGGTTCCGTACAATGCCAAAGTCAAATGTTTCCCCCTATTTTTTTTATAAATATTTTTACGATGCTTTTTTTAAAATTAATACATCTAGTGGTGTTTTAGTGAACTATTTTCCGTAAGTGAACGTATTATAATAAAATGTGTTTACCACTTTATTTTCAATTGATAGAATTAAGTAATATAGGTTTTCCTGTAATCTAAAAAAATACTTTGCACATCTGTGTTCGATTCGGGGCAAATTGGCTGTGACATACGGACCGACAGACGCACGAGTAATACTATAAGGGTTCCGTTTTTTTTGTGTACGGAACCCTAAAAAGACATTTAATTTAAAGCTGAATTAATTTTCAACTATAGTAATTTTCGTATAGGATGGGTACGGTGACACTTGCGTTTTTTCCATTCCACGCCATGAACGTTTCAGGCCAATAATTTATAAAAAAAATATACATGAATCCAGAAAGAACAAAAAAAATCTCTATAGCTTAAAAGATTTCGTAATAATAAACAAAAATTACTTAAAAATATATTATTATGTTTGAAAACTAAAAAGAAAATTTTTAATCTCGTCAACTTTCATCGCGTAAAACGGAACACTATTTCAATAGAGCTTGACTGCTTATCGACCGAATCGATTCCACAATCTTGTCAAATCGTTTGACTCGCATCATCTGTCAATTAATACGAGAGCGTAGGTCCTTAAATGTGTCTTTGTATCGAGTGTTTCGTATTGTTTGATGTTTTGAACTGATACTTTGTTATTCAATTTTGTTATTACGGTTTTTGTTAAGTTTTTTACCGTTATTAGTTTTGATATAGTGCCAAAGAAGACCGCATGGTATATGAGATCACGATAGACAAGCAAAAACACTTGCTACGCGGGTGAAGCCGCAGGCAAAAACTAGTTAAAAATATAAACTATCAGTAGTAAAATCGATACACACCTTTGGCATATTTAATCGAGAATCGCAATGAATCGATTCGAATTTACATTGTCACAACCCTTTAATTGCTTAATGACATGTGTCACCGTACCCGTCCTATCCGAAAAGTACTACAGTCTGTTCAATATAGGAATGGACAGAAGGAAATTAGGCTCTTTATAGTGCACGCTTTAGGAAGTCATTTTTTTTTTTTGTATAATGGTCTAGACTTAATTCTAATTAAAATATCGAAGACGTCAATATTAGTTTCAATTATTCATACTCCGTTCACGTAGAATTCGTTTTTTGCTATCCCGCGGGAACTGTGCAATTTTCCGGGATACCTATTACTATTCTATGTCCTTTCCCGGGACTTGTACTATCTGTACACCGAATTTCACCTAAATCGGTTCAGCGGTTAAGACGTGAAAAGGTAGATAACAAACAAACATACTGACTTACAAACTTTCGCAACTATAATTAATACTAGTGAGATTAACTTTGCTATTTTTCATATCATAATTAAAAAAAAAATAAAAAAATCTTTTTCTTTTTTGTTGAAAACATAAACGTCTAAAGAAGCAGAGGTAAAGAACTTTCTGCAAGAAACAGAACGTTTATAATATTGTTAACTCAAGAAATATTCTGTGCATTATAAATTCATAGTTTTTAATCGCCAGTTTGGATCAAAATGTGATGACCTTTAATCATATTCGAATATTAAATGATATTGTAACGGATAACCCACGTCTTAAACCGAGTTTAGCTCGACATGTTTCGGGCTATTTCGTAGCCCTTCTTCTCAGGAGCACGCGACTCGGCGGCTGCCGCAACACGCACACAAGCAGAAGCAGAAGAAGGGCTACGAAATAGCCCGAAACATGTCGAGCTAAACTCGGTTTAAGACGTGAGTTATCAGTTACAATATCATTTAATATGAGTGAGTCTCACGGTAGTTTCATGTTCATATACGAATAATTAACTTTTCACAACTAAAGCATTCGATGAAATTTGGAATGGAAAAAAGCTTGAACTTCATATAGCAGTAACTACGAGTACAATATTTTTAAACGGGAATTGAGAGCGGATGAGTCCTCGAAACACAGTTATAAACTATGTATAATATAAATCGAATTAATATTATGTAGCAAATTACGTATTAATATTGTGTTATTTTGTAAGTACATTACGTATTAATTTACTTACAAAGTAAACAAAATTATGACTTCATCTTCTTACTTCTTTTATTCATCATCCATCATCATCATTATTACGACTTCACAAAAAATTTTTAGAAACACTTCTTCCGTGACCTCTAATGTTATCCGGAATGGACTATATAACCGTAAAAATGTACATGTAATAATTTTGAAAAAAA
Source organism: Choristoneura fumiferana (assembly GCF_025370935.1). Classification (NCBI taxonomy): domain Eukaryota; kingdom Metazoa; phylum Arthropoda; class Insecta; order Lepidoptera; family Tortricidae; genus Choristoneura; species Choristoneura fumiferana. The sequence continues at coordinate 8,973,308 of NC_133479.1, read as the reverse complement.
AAAGTTGTTTAATTGAGTTGGTTAACACGTGAAGTCACAGTTTAGTATTACCATACCATACAATATCTATGGGAGAATCACATCTTGACTGCTCATAAGAATGTCTTTGATTGGTGGTATTAAATAGCTTATGCTTAACGCTTATACATATTTATATAGACCCAATTGAATTGAATTGTGGCTACTGTGGGTGGAAAGGATGGTACGGCCAGTGGGGGCGTGGCCGTGCCGCCTGATCAGTCATTGTTCGGAATTGCCCGCGCACGCGTCTGCCGTCTGCACCAGCCACGTTAGGGTACGGGTCACTGACCTCAGTGTAGTGCGGGCGCGGGGCCGCCCGCAGCTCGGCCAGCAGCAGGTCGGCAACGGCGAGCGGCGCGGCGGCGGGAGGCGCGTGCGGCGCCAGCGCCACCAGCGCGCCGCGCAGCGCGCCCGCGCACGCGTCTGCCGCCTCCGCCACCCGCCCCCCCGCCAGCAGCGCGCGCACGCAGCCTGCGCCGTCCTTATCCTGGACGCACCACAAATAATCTTAGCACAAGAGAATAGATTACATCGCTCCGTTTCCTCCGTCATCGGCACAATCGACCATTCTATCTGAACTTTATACTTGATGTTAATTTTTTAACACTATTACATACAAGTTCAGATCCCTATACCTATAGTATGGTATAGTTATATATAGCAAAGCTACCTATAGTTATAGTATCGTATAGTCAAGTGCAAAGATATCGCCACGGCCAAAGTGCATAAAGTCGTGTATATGTCGGCGGCCGATTGTAAAATCCGGCAGATCACGTAATTCCTAGGCATAGGCTTGAGGTTCCGGGTTCGATTCCCGGCCGGGGCAGATATTTGTATGAATAATACAAAGTTTGTTCTCGGGTCTTGGATGTTCAATATGTATTTAAGTATGTATTTATCAATATAAGTATGTTTATTTACTAGGTCAATTGGTGTGAAGTGTCCCATGATATTTATTTATTTATTTATATCGTGAAATGGCGCCATTTTATGAATCGGCTAAGGGACATCCGCCATATCGTTCAAAATTCACCGTTCAACGATTTGCCTAGTGACGTTCAGGCAAATCATGAAATTCCTAGGCATATCATGAAACGCCGCCATATCGGTTCTAGCACTTCGCCGGCCGCTGCCGCGGCACGCTCGCTTCGCTCGCTCTGCTCGTGCGTTGTGGTCACAATTCATACTAACCAGCACTCCTCGCATTGCTCGTCGTACCTAAATTTATCCTTTTTAGATTTAGAGGTATCCTTTTTAGGTATAGAGCTAGGAATATCGACGAATGCATTGCTCTAATCGATCTGCCGTATCGTTTCTCAGACACATCGTGATATATGCCTGATCAACTTTTAGGCATATATCATGATATGGCGCCATTTCGCGATATGCCTAGGAATTTCGTGATCTGGCGGATTTTACCATCGGCCGCCGACATACATATTTTTTTGTAACTTTGGCCGTTTCCATATTTTTGCATTTGACTGTACAGGATTTTTATCCTGTATGATAAGTTACCCTCATTAAAGCTACTGATTACTAATATGACAAGTGGGAAAACATCGAAATTTTAAAATAAAAATATTGAATACGGAGATAATCTTCTATTGACTTAAGAAGCGAATTAATGTTTATGACCGGTTTTTAAAGAAAATAAAAGTCTATAACGAATAATTATTGGAGTAGACACATTAACGTATATATTAAGAAGTGTTCTATCAGACAACATTATTAATTTTCATTCAATTTTTATGGAATAATCGAGAAAAACTAACAAAAATGCAACGTTGCCAGCTCAGCAGATAAAAACGCTCTTAACTTCCACACAAAATTAAAAAATAATTAATAAAAATAACATGGTGAACGGTGTTTTTGCTCTGAGGATGAACTCTGGTTGAGTTCGAAACGCCTCAGTGAAGTATGGTGGTGTGATAGTTCGGTTTGTGTGATTTTTGTATTCTTACATTGTGGAGATGGAGGAGCTGCACGAACACACATTTATTGCATAGACATAGCTATAGTACCTAATTATGAATGGGCGAGCCAAGTAATTGCCAAGAAAAAAACTTGTCATAAAATATCAGAAACCGACGGTGATTCCTTTATATAAGCTTGCTCGTTTTCCTCTACATATTTAACATGTTTTATAGGTAGAGATTTTTTTTCACGAGTATAGTTTTGTTAGATATTTGGTCGGAAACAATAAAACCGCTAAAATATCGCTACAACTATTCGCTATTTATGCATACCATTAGCTAGCAACCAAGCAGAAATCTAGCTCGCTAGCCAGCAAGCGTTTCCGCGTCTGCGTCCTTTAGGTGCATGATGTCGAAATCATGTACCTCCTAAAAAACAATAGTTAGACAACGAGAGCAAAATCGTTGATTGCAGCGTCTATATATGTCACAGCAGCATGTTCGTTAGTCCTGAGTGCGTTGAAATATAGATGCGTGTGATATTTTAATCGTTATGTTGTCACCTCCTAAAAAAACAAAACGATTAATAATAATTATTTGACAGACACAATACATTTGTATTCTGACTAATGTAAAATCTAAAAAGAACACGATGAGTTGCTAAAAAATGATATATTATTTCTCAAACATGCATTCAATTTCTAATTATATATGAGGCGTATGAATTCTATAATGTGCAACGATGCATAATTATCGGGATTCATGGAAATAGGTTTTTCATTTCATTTAATGATCGACTTATCTATCTCTGCTTCTGAAATGGATCATAAAGTTCAAATATTTGGATTAGTGCAGTAGAAACATGTATCAGTATTACTTTGTCCGCTGCGATTTTGCTCACTGATTTTTTAAATTATGCAAAATAATAAATTAGTTGACGCAAACACTTTTGTATTCTGATCGAAATCTAAAAACAGAACAGATAGTCAGAAAAATATATATTTCTCAAACATGCTCTGAAATGTATGCGTTAATGTCACGAAATGGACATGAAGCATTATTAACTTTTAAATTGCCTAGGCCATGAAGGACATCGGACTGATTACTACTATGCGATGCGATGGACGGATGGACGGATGGATGGATGGATGGATGGATGGATGGATGGATGGATGGATGGATGGATGGATGGATGGATGGATGGATGGATGAAATATTTCCTCGTCTACAACTCGGCCGTCTACCCGAATTCGTCCATCAATCCCTTACTTCATGGCCTCTGCAGTAATGTACTATTTACTTGCAATTTGGATGTCCATGAACCATGAATAACTCTCAGGCCTCGATAAGATAGAAAAACACAAATTACCTAGCAACGCTTTCTGTATAGGGTCCAGTGAATCAGGGACCTCTTCCCGAAGTTCAGCCGCCAACTCATCCGGACCGATTACCTGTAGCAATAAGTAATAAATACTTTTGAGATTTCTGGCTTTTAAGGCTTTCGTTCTAAGTAGTAAAAAGTCTGGTCCAATGAGGGCTATCATTTTTGTCTCACTAGATGGCGCACTGTTGCGTGAGGTTTTTAAGTATGGCTTTCAAAGTCTGTTATTACGGGCGTGAAAACAAAGTTTAGATTAAAATCATATTTAATACACCTTAAAACCGTATCATAAAAATATCGAGCATGCCACAGTGTTGCATAGTCCCCGTTTTGTTCGGAAAAAAGGGAGGACAAAGGTTTCCAAAGACAAAACTGTCTCAAAACACAGACATTCATTGCCTCGGAACACATATTTGCCATAATTAATTTCAGATATTGCAAAATATTCACAAAATTATTTTAATTATAAATAAACCCGCGTAGCTCACCCAAAAACTATGAGATTTGAGATTTCGAAGACCTCACGCTACACTAGCGCCTCTAGTGGCGAATTCATACGCGATAGCCCTCATTAGACGGGTGCAGGGTGCTTCAGTTACACTTCGTTACCATAGACGCTTATGCCCACGTAATAAGGCCGTGGTAACATATTTTTGAGTGGTTCGAATAGATTTACATATTTTTATCACACTTGCTCGTCAATGATGTTATTCCATGCCTGTGTACTAAAGGACAATGGCCTCAATTGTTCCCGCGGGAGTTATGGATGTATAGTTTTTCTTCTCAAGGGAGTTACTACTTTAGTTTTAAAAGTAAGTAGGTACGCCATTTCAGACTAAAGAGGTTTCAAGTCAGCCAACGTTTTATTTACATCTTATATTTAAATCTTTAAAACTTAGCTTTAACTTAATTTTACACCATAAAATTTTTCCACGCATCATGAAACTTCGCTATTTTTATATTTTAAACTTACAAATTGTTTTGCAATAATTTTAGTAAATATTTTTTTAGTAATAAATATGGTAGACGACTTGAAAAAAGTTACAATCAGGGGGGCTAGTACGCAATTCGAAAATAGAAGTTCGTATCGTTTTGCTGACGCAAATATTTATTTATTACGAGAATAAGAGGGACGGTACGACAAGAACTGCGAATTTTGGTTGTATCCCCCTGTATTGGCGGGTAGCCATTATATTTTATTCAGTTGTTTTCTTAGCGTCTTTCTTTTACCGAGCTGGAAAGTGTTTCGACACAAAATAATTTATTTGTTGCATTTTTTCCTCGCAATGTGATGAAAATAATTTATTTGCATATCATCAAAATTACATTATTAATAAAGTAATAATACGATAGCCCTGGAAGGGCATTTCAAAATACAAATTCTTAACCTAAAAATATTAGTCACATTGTGTATCACGGGCCGTAAGGGAATTACAAACTCGTTAGTAATCCCCTTCTTACGCCCCTTAAGCACAATGTACTTACTTGCACTTGACTGTATACTGTATAGAAGCCTAAAATGTAAGCAGACCTCTCCGGGGCGCGCGAGGAAGGCGTGCTCGGGCTTGGCGAGCCGCAGGCAGGTGAGCGCGGCCGCGAGCCAGCGCGCGCGCGCCGCGTCCGCCGCCGACGCGCGCTCCGCCGCGCACCGCGCCGCGCGCTCGTACATTATCGACGCAGCTGAAAACAGACAACTACGCTTGAGGGCTTCTCAAAATTAATAGTAGATTAGTAGTGGAACAGAGAACATGGGACAAAGTTCACTTTTTAGGGTTCCGTAACCAAAATGGCAAAAACGGAACCCTTATAGTTTCGCCATGCCTGTCTGTCTGTCCGTCCGCGGCTTTGCTCAGGGACTATCAATGCTAGAAAACTTTTTTTTAGAGTACCTCCCATAGACGTAAAGTGGGGGTGATTTTTTTTCTCATCCAACCTTGTAGTGTGGGGTATCTTTGGATAGGTCTTTTAAAACCATTAGGGTGTTACTAAAACGATTTTACGATTCAGTGATATGTTTGAAAATTACAACTTTAAAGTGCAAGTTTTCATTAAAATCGAGCGTGCCCCCCCCCTCTAAAATCTAAACCGGTGGGTGGAAAAATTATAAAAAATTCAGGATGGTAGTAAGTATATTAAACTTACAAGGAAAACTATAACGGTTAAGTTTTCTTGAGAATTATTAGTTGTTTAAGAGTAAATAGCAGCCTAAGGTATAAAATATACCTAAACTTGAAATATTCCGTACCTACAAAATACGAAATCCTTAGAAAAATATTACTTAATTTTTTCGTAATGGCTACGGAACTCTATTTCGGGCGCTCTTGGCCGGTTTTTTTTTATTCAGTTAGCGCCCTGTTAGGCCGAATCCAGGATTTTTTTCTGGGAGGGACACAAGGGGCGGTCGGGCGAAAAAATTATTTGTTATTTTATTCATATATTTTTAACAACATTTGCCCCCTTATATCCGCCCTTGGCTTCTAAATATATTTTAGCATAATTTTGACAAAATTCATTTCGGCTCACATTAAATATGGTCCAAATTCAAAATAGTCAATTCATGTGGACGATTTTCCATTTGTACTGAATAATTAATGACAGTAAATCGTCCACACACACACAGCTCCGCATCCCAGTTTCCGTGTCGAGCGGACGAGTAGGCAGGTAGTTGGTGACTCACCCTTCCTGTAGTGGTGTCGCGAGATGTGCAGCGCATACAGGAAGTCGTAGTAAGGATTGTCGGCGTGCGCGTCGTGCAGCTTGGCGCGCGCCGCCGCCGCGCGCTCCGCCTCCGCGCCCAGCGCGCCGCACGCCACCAGCGCGCTCAGCTGCTTGCGCGCCGCTGCAACGTTACACATTTAGATCCTGAAGGCGCGCTGCGGCAACATGTAGTCGCTTGACGCTCGTTTCCAACGTCAAATCTGGTCACGTGACATATAGTCACAAAGCTGAAAATGTTGAGCTTTGTCGCTGGAAAAAAACCGCTTCAATTTCGGAAAAAAACACTGTTATTTTTTTTCATTCACCAATTTCATTTATTTGTAATACTGCCACAACTGCCACTGACCATCTTGACGCTGCTGTTCAACGCGGCGACTTGACGGTGCTTTTTTGAGTCATAGGAAATTTAAAATAGGGTCGTGACCAGGTTTATCGCTGGAAACAATCGTCGACCGACTTTCATGTGGTCGCGCCTTGAGGGGCTACAACGAAACTATAAGTTCGTATCGTACCGTCCCTCTCACTTTCATATTAAATGTCAGCGGGACAGCAACATACAAATTTCGAATTTTGGACTTCGTCGTATAGGGCGACATTTTTAATTTTCATTATTTTTTTATGGAAAAACTAACAAAAATGCAACGTTGCCAGCTCAGCAGGTATAAACGCTCTTAAGTAGGATAAATGGAGGCGTACCCAGCGTGGTGAGCAGCGTGGCGGCGGCGGAGGCGCGCGCGTGCGGCGCGGGGTTGGCGGCGGCGGCGCTGAGCGCTCGCTCCACGCTCCCGCCCGCCAGGTGCCACTTGAACACCACCCACTGGAACATCGGCTGCAACACAAACAGTGCCCGTATTGTCTAACCCTAGCTCCACACTGCTCGCGGAATGAGGGCTATCGCGTATGAATTCGCCGCTTGAGGCGCTAGTGTAGCGAGAGGTCTCCGAAATGTCAAATGTCACTTTTACGCGGGTTTATTTATAATAGAATAGTTTTGTGAATATTTTACAATACCTGAAATTAATTATGGCAAATATGCGTTACGGGGCAATGAATGTCCGTCTTTTGAGACAGTTTTGTCTTTCGGAAACCTTTGTCCTCTCTTTTTTCCGAACAAAATGGGACTACGCAACACTGTGGCATGCTCGATATTATTTTTATGCATGGTACGGTTTTAAGGTATTAAATATGATTTAAATGTAAATTTTGTTTTCACGCCCGTAATACCAAAGTAACCACTATACTTTAGGCAGGACCTTTGTCTACAGTGGCGCCAACTGGTGTGCGTGAAAACAGTAGCCCTCATTGACCGAGGTTAGGCGAATACGATAGCGTTGAGAGGCATTTCGTCTTACTTCGTCCAACTCGGTCAACTTTCCCGAGTACTATGTCGAGAACTTCGCGAGCATTGTGGAGCTAGGCCCTAGGGTAACGCGCTGGCGCTTGCAATCGCATTCACCATCTCTTTCTACCCGTATCCTACACTGTGTGACAGAAAGAAACGGTGAAAACGGAACTGATTTTGAGTGCGTTAGATAATAATAGAATAGAATAAACTTTATTGTTTAGCCGTGTTACATAGATGGTATCTGATACCATCTGGTATCATAGATAGATGGTGATAATCTGTGACTTTATGGCGATCTCTTTCTAGCCGCATCCTACACTGTGTGACAGAGAGAAGTGGAAAACGATTTCGATTCCGAGTGTGTTCGATAACTACAAGAAGGCCTCGGGTTTAGCAGTTGAATTGAAATTCCGGGATTTTTCAAAAATTCCGATGGGAATTCCCAACTAACTCCGGACTTCACATCATGTGAATGCCAAGGGGAAACCACCAACATACACGATATTTTTCCAAGTCGTGATGAAGGTCAGTGGACTACTGAACCTCAACTGACGACCACAGTCAGCCTGTCACAATAAAGCGACTTTAAAGGAAAAATAATTGTAGCCAAATATTATAATGAAGAGATAAACTTTCATAGTCAAAATACCAAAAGCGCTACGAACAAATAATTATTATTTATTCGTAGCAAAAACGGGACTTATCTATCACGTGTTTGTCTACTCGTGGCCACGACCACTGTAATGTGGTCAAGACTTACCAGATTCGGATCATCCTTGTCGGCGATACTTATCGCAGTTTCAGCGAGCCGCACCACGCAAGCGCCCGCGTCGTGGATTTCGAACAGTTTTATAACCTGTAGTAAAAAAAAAACCGACATATTTATTATAAACCATAAGAGTGCAAATCATTTGTAATCCTCTTGAGTCCAAACTTTTTTCATTTAACACATGTAGTACTTAAGACCTAGACGTCGGTCACCAGCTTTGTTATTTTGGATATTATTTCAACATTCTTAAAATTCTTCAATGAACAATTTGTCCCTTATCAAGTACACATTAGGATCATAAGTGTTAATATGTTCTATAAAGAGTAGAGGACTCACGAAGTTAACAGCGTTTTTATGACTTTATTTGCAATCTTTTAACTTTTTACGAAGTGGTTTGTATATATCGACAATGGGTGTTGACAGTTGCCTACCTTCATATAGTACAACACGAGCGCCTGATGCTGCGTAAGACGCGCGTCGGGCGCGGCGACAAGTTGCCGTAAGAACGGCTCCGTACTGACGCCTTTCGCGGCCTTACAGAAGGCGGTGTACGCGCCCTCTGCGTCCGATAAATCCAGGAGAGACAGGCCCAAAATGAATTGACCTGTATTAAAGTGATTTAAAACAAGCGGTTAAAGATTATTTTCAGCCACTGCTGTCTAATGCAGTATCAGTCATAATTAGCAGTGGGCGGCGATTTGGTTGCATGGCGTGGAATATCAAAAAGAAATGTTAATATGGGTACTCGTCCAGTAGGCCTGTGATACCGATTTAACTGTTCTAAAAAAAAGTTTTTAAGTGTGATCTTGATCTATTTACAAAACAGACGACATTTACTAAGCAGCGACGGTTATAAAATTAAGAATATATTATGTTTAACTCAGATTTTTTCACACCTTATATTAAATCAATTTAGAAGATTCCATATAACAGTTTACTTAAAATGTTGACCCGTAATAGCAATCGATATCATAAAGTCGTACGTAATTTTTTTTTCCAACAACATGAATAAAGCACAGTGGCTACCTGGCAGCACATGGAATGAACAGCACCGCACGTTTTTCAATTTAAGGTATGAAACCCTAAAAAATGACTGAGATGTCTCTTACGCGAGCAAGCGTTCCACTCGCACCAGGGCTCCAGCATGGTGACGTAGTTCTGAACGAGGCGAGGCTGGTTGATGCACGCCAGCCACCACCCGAACTCGAAGCCCCCACTCACTGCCCATCTGTTTTGCTTGGCTAAGGAAAGACGTTGCTATATTGATCTTCTCGGCCTACCTATGTCCCACTTCAGGGCTCAGAATGAGAAGGCTTGGGCCGCAGTTACTTAATAGGATTCTGACTTCGACATAAGAACACCACCTATTTTGACTCTCCAAACCCCACCCCTCAAGTACTACAATAATAAATAAGTAAACATCTTGGGACAATGAGGGCTATCGTTTTTTGTCTCACTAGATGGCGCACTGTTGCGTGAGGTTTTTAAGTATGGCTTTCAAAGTCTGTTATTACGGGCGTGAAAACAAAGTTTAGATTAAAATCATATTTAATACACCTTAAAACCGTATAAAAATATCGAGCATGCCACAGTGTTACATAGTCCCCGTTTTGTTTGGAAAAAAGAGAAGACAAAGGTTTCCAAAAGACAAAACTGTCTCAAAACACAGATATTCATTGACCCGGAACGCATAATTGCCATAATTAATTTCAGATATTGCAAAATATTCACAAAATTATTCTAATTATAAATAAACCCGCGTAGCTCACCCAAAAACTATGAGATTTGACATTTCGTAGACCTCACGCTACACTAGCGCCTCTAGTGGCGAATTCAGAGGTTCCCAACTGTTGTCTCGTAGACTACTTTCAAAGTTTTACTGTTTTCGTTAGAGCCCCTGCTGCTACATTTCTACTGTATTCCCAAATTTCGTAAAATCTTCATTTTTTTTCACGCCAAAGTGGACTCCCGTCTGGTTTCCCGCGGGCCCCTGGAAACACTTTGGGAGCTTCTGACCTAATTCTAAAAAGTAAAGCTTTTGGTTTAGGTACTAGGCAACGGATAAACATACTTAAAGGAATTTCAGAAATGTACGTACACGCATAACTTCTGAACGATGGCACCGAATCGGATACCCATTATTTAGTTGAGTTCATTTAATTACTGTCAGCAAAAGGTTTGTATTAAAAAAAATGGAACAGAGCGAAGCCGCGGGCAACAGCTAGTATTTAATACATAATTAACATCCAAGACTCGACCGCCAACATTCGTATAATCCTCAGAAATATCAGTCGCAAAACAACATAGCAAAGGATACAGTTGATGCGCGAGATGGTACGCCATAAGCGGCAAAGCCTGGTGCCAGTGTTTGGGCGCGCGCGCCGCCGCAAGCTGCGCGCGCGCCGCGCGGCCGCCCGCGCCCGCCGCGTACGCCGCCGCCGCGCCGCCGCCCTCCGCGCCGCCCACGCCCCCCACGCCCGCCGCCGCGCCGCCAAGGGCGCCCAGCTTCAGGCGGAACAGCTCCATGGACCCGACGCCACTGAATAACGCAGATCAATTCTAATACGATCCGATAAATGAACATGAAATAGCAATAACCTAACCAACAAAAAGTTGGAAAACCCCCGACTTTGTCACTTCAAAGTTCAATATCTCAAAAACGGCTGAACCGATTTTAATGAAACATGTCTAAGAACCGTCGCTAGAAAACCTGCTTTCAAATAAAAAAAACGCATAGCACACACATAGCGGTCAAACTACTAACACCCCTCCTTTTTGCGTCGGGGGTTAAAAATTGAAATGAACTGGTCACGAAACAAAATTACACCTAACAATAATAGGAGTACTAAATGTTCCTTGAAACGTTTTCGACGAAATGATATTCGACGTAAAGTTTGTCGGCAAAACAAGGGACACCCTACGTGTATACATGTGGTTTGTCACGGTCTATAAAATGGTGCAAGTGTGCTTATGTTTTATCCGTATTGTACGGATTGTACCTATAAAATATCGTATCGTATACGAAGATGTAGTTATTAATCCTTTTCCATCGTATTTTCTCGGAAACGTTCGTATTTGTCATATTACTTCAGTCAGCCGCGTACCAAGACACACAGTATCAAGACCGCGCAGAGGAAGCTCGGAAGGTCGAATCCAAAGATTAATAATCGATATAGAGTGTTCCTCTTCAGTGGATAGGGACTCGGTAACTAGCTTAAAAAATTATGCAAAACCGGGAAGCGGAGCGAGGAAGAAGAGCGGGTAAGCAGGGGATGAAAAACAGTCCGCAACTCTGTTCCGCGTTACTTTCTCGCTCCACTCCGTTATCTAGGTTCGCGCCTATGAAACTCTCCTCGCTCCGCTCTGCTGCCTCGCTCCGCTCCAATTCACACGCGCCCTAAATGGGCTCTTAACGTCGCTGTTATACTCACACGCGCTGCAGAGTGGCCGCCCGCAGCCACAGTAGCGCGCGATAAGCCTGCCAGTGCACCGCGCAGTGTCCCGCGCCCGGCACGCCGCCCGCGCCCCGCACAACCCCTAAGGCCACTAGCGCCCCGCGTACCACGCGCAACCTACAAAAATAACACGATAATTTTATAGTCTTCAGTACAATACGGTAGATGACACTCTTAGGGGCTGTTACACCATCCCCTGATTAGCATTAACCGACGGTTAAATGTGATGCCGTCTCCGTGTATTCGAACAAAACAAATAGAGACGGCATCACACCTAACCGCCAGTTAACACTAATCAATGGATGGTGAAACAGCCCCTTAGGCTACGTACAGTCGAACCATTTGATTCCTGACCTACCGCAGAACGTTCTCACAGTAAGACTGGGTTCACACGGCGCAGTCCTGCCCGATTTTTATCGTACACGTTTTATCGAATAACTAGTGGCATATAACTTTGTGTAGAACCGTTCACACGTCGTTTATACGAGTACGTCGATGTCACTATGACTTTTTCTACGGTTCCACAACTTCCACAGTGGGTCACGATTCAGTTGGTTCGAGTTTACGTACTATTAGAAGCGCGGTTTTCGCGTGCCGTCCCTCTTCAAAGTATCGCTTGAGTATCGCTTGACGGCGGGATCAAACCGCACTAGCCTAGATCACTCAAAATAATTTAGTTTAGTAAAGCCTGACCAGAAATATATGACTATTCGACATGTTGCGGAATTTCATTGGCACTAATTTCTTACACTGGCAATAATTTTAATGATTGTCAGAGTCACTGTGGCGGTTTCTTCGAACAATTACGAAAAATGCCCAAAACGATTAGTAGTCAACAACGAATCATTGTAAATAATGTTTATAATAAATTACTGAAAAAAAAAACGCTAGGGGAATGAAACTATTTCACTACAAAACCTTTCCAAATTAACATCAGAGCTAACAGGTAAACGTTGTAGACAAGTCAAGATGTCATTGTTCCGACTATACTGCAGGGCTACTACGAAACTCGAAGTTCGTATCGTACCGACCCTCTCGCTCTCGTATTAAATAGTATAAGTGTCAGAGGGACCGCACGACACGAACTTGGAGTTTCGTAGTAGCCCTGCTGAACTATTGCCATATAAATAAGAACAATAGCGCCCTCTTGACAATAGTCATATATATTTGGTTTACCTTTACACATTATCGATGAGTTGATGACACCATAAATCAATTGACGTATTTTTTAAGAGCTGTCAAAACAAGTTTCTCCCATATATTTTGTACAGCAATACCAAGTCGATCGAGTAACTATTTATTCGTGTAAATAAAAAATGTAATTTTGCAATTAATAGGAAATACTATTCCTTTCTTACGCGTAACTAACCTCATTTCAGCCATTTGCCGGATGGCTTCTGTGACGATTGAAACGCCGAGATCGCTGGCGAACAAACTTTCATATTCACTTTGGTCTTCCTCTTCATCTGTAAAAAAAATACACGTATGTAATTAAATATCACATAAGTTGTATTATTAAACAGTTTTTAGTTTTAGCAAACTCACTTTTCGTTGTATCTATTTCAGGGACATCCAATCTCAAAGCGTCGTTGAGCTCCAGAACAGCGTTCTGTAAGTCTTTAATTGGTTCCAAAATTGCTTCTAACTCGTCTATTTGTTGCGGAGCCAATGTCTGAAAGTTAAGAAAAAATGTGTGCGAATGAGAAATAATAACTTGGAAAGTTCATCAAGTTCTGACGACATCTCTCTCTTCTGTCTTCTCTTTCGAACCCCACTCTGACCCACCATTTTGTGGTTGACGTCATCTACGTCGAGAAATCCACCTCGCGACCTCCACCTCCACGGGCCTTAAATAATACAGTGGCTATTACAATCGCAGCAGGCGTTTAGTAGAACGTACTTTAAACTATATCTCGACAAGCTCGTGCGTGAAATTCGGTAGAATCCTATTGCAGTCAGCATTTGCCGCAAACACAAAAAAAAAATGAGGATAGCAGACCCGAAAGACGAAGCCTCCCACTAGATCAGTGTTTTTCAATCTATGGATCGCGACCCCCCGGGTGGTCGCTGACGTCCCTCAAGGGGGTCGCAGTATCTTTAAAATACTCTCACCGTTATTGTGTATGATTACAACGTAAGATAATACAACTAACTGGGATCGCCAAATATTTTTCAAACCAAAAGGGCCGCGACATGAAAAACACTGCACTAGATGGACTGACAACATCGTGAGAGTTGCGGGCAACCGGTGGATGCAAGTGGCGAGTTGTCGTTCATTGTGGCGTTCTAAGGGGGAGGCCTTTGTTCAGCAGTTGACGTCTTTCGGCTGATGATGATGAAGGATAGCAGAGGCTCTGTCATGGTTCTATCGAGTGTCACAAAAAAATTGACAAAGTATAGTTTAAAAGCCGCCACATACACTCGGAATTTCGAACGCAGTAAATCTATACAAATCAATGGACCTACCACACACGGACAGTAGTTTCGAACTTATGATGATTCCGAAATAGAATTCCGAGTATATGTGGCGGCCCTAAGTGTTCGTGCTGTTACCGGCAAGGTCTGTTCCTGGTGGTCCTGTTGCGGCGTCAGCAGCAGGTGCAGCAGCCGCGGCAGCAGGCGGTGCTGCGGCGCGGCGCACGCGAACAGCCGCCGCTCCAGCTCGGCCGCGCCGCGCGCCGTCGCCGACCGCTCCCACAGCGCGCCCGCCGCCACCACGCGCACCGCGTCCGGGGACAGCTCGCCGGATATACCCAAGCCTGCTAAACAAAACAACGACGATGAGTTTTAAAGCTGTTACACATTGCGTGTTTAAAGTGCGTTTCGGAAACGCGCCTTTTAGGAATAAAGACGTCTCTCGCGCTTCCTTCTAGTGTAGTATAGTTCACTCACCAGTAAAATATTATTTCGTAAAAATAATATTTTTTGTCTTATAAAGTACCTATGTTTACTTTAAATATAAAGTAATTTTATATATTTTCTTACAAATGTGATGCAAACTATTGAATGTCGCACGGGCGGGTACATACTGGAATTACGAACATCGATTCATTGCCCTCAGTCTTCGATTCTCGTTCGTAATTCCTTATTTACCGCCCTTAACATGCAATGTAGTATTTCCTCGGGTGTCGCTATTGTACTATTGAGTAATGGCGGGCAGTAATGCAGGCAGTGACCTGGCTGAGCGGCGGGCGCGGCCAACTCTGCCGACAGCATCATGCGTTCGAGCGGCTCCAACTCGCGCACCAGCGATATACCCGCGCGCCGCACCACGCCGCACCACCACCCGCTGCCCGCTGAACGGCTCTGCAACAAATACAATCATCATCATCATCATCAAGGCCTTTATACGTTCTATTGCTGGACACAGGAAGGTGGCTTCAGAATTAGAGAGCTTGGGCCGTAATTCCCAAGGAAAAATATTGATACAATACAATGGCTAAGTTCCCAATCCGCACTGGGCCCGCGTGGGAACTATGGCCCAAGCCCTCTTGTTCTGAGAGGAGGCCTGTGCCCAGCAGTGGGACGTATATAGGCTGGGATGAATACAATGGCTCTTTCATTGAACACCAACACATAGTAAGCAGTACAGAAAACACGGGTATATAAAGATTTTCCAAGGTAAGCAATAGGCGGCCTTATCGCTTCAGAGCGATCTCTTCCGGGCAACCTTTCCAAAACAGAAGTAAGGAATAGATTTCTCTTGTGGTAAACAAAGGTGTTTTAAATCCACTTGATTCATCAAAATATTGGTATTTGTCAGTAAAATACATGGACACCAAAATGTAATGTACACTTTTTTCTTTTTTGCTCCCCCTTCTGTATTAAATGAGCCCATCAAAAACATTTTAAAATATTTTTTTCACATGTCATGTTCGTAAAGTTCGTGTTTATTTTTATTTATTTTTATTCAACTGGATCTAGGCGACATAAAATGACTGAATGTATGTATGCATAAAATAAAATCTTCGTCTAAAAAGTAAAATCTTGAAGTGAAAAGCAGAGTATAAAACTCGAGCATAAAACCTATTTTCCTCTCAACGTGTCTAACTTGTACCTCCCTCCGTACCGGCTGGGGTGGCTATATGAACCTCTCGGGTAAAATGGCTCGTTTTATGCTCTTGTTGTACAATCTACTATTGACAACTTGTATGACTTTGGTCAACAAGATACTTAGGGGCTTGAAATTTTGTAGACTGTCTTCAATCGTTTAGCTGTAAAAACCTATCTGACGGACAACAAACAAACGGACAAGTGAGTGACATCAATAGGGCTATTTTTGGACCCTTCGGTTACGGAAACATAATATGGTATACGGTATTAATATTATAAGCAAACACAAATAGCCAATCGACCGCCATCATGTATATAAAGCTGCGTGTCCACTGCATCGGAATCGAGCTGTACGGAGCGGACAGAGCGGACGGATTTGTTGCTTTGTATAGATTTCTCCGGCGCAGAAATGCTGATCCAGTGCACGCAGTACCATAGAAATCTATATAAACCAACAAATCCGTCCGCTCCGTACGCTCCGATTCCGATGCGGTGGACGCGTAGCTTAATGGGCCATTTTGCACTAGGACTTTTAACATTATTATAAAACCATCTGAAAACTCACTGCATTTGATACCATTAAACCCAATGGCTTCTGTAGACCTTCCATGTACTGCATACACCAACTGTACAAATCCGACCAGCACCTAAAACACAACAAATACAACATAAACAGGCGCTAAGAATCCAATATCTTAAAAAGGAAAAGAAAACAAATAACTGCGTCGCCTGATATGGTGCACAATGCCTAAAATTTTTATTACAAAAAATTCTGTAGCTCCCCACACCTATATTGATGAAGAATCGGCTTTAGCCGATCAAAAATCGCATTAATATGCCCACACGCAATAAGAGCAAAAAAATGAGCATCGTCTTGGCCGACGAGAAACTATGTGTACCGACGGAAAAACGTCTTTTTCGCTTTCCTAGAGATTCAGGTCAGAAGTTGTCCTCAATTCTGGCTAGTCAAATTTCACCCACTTGATTATACTGCAAGTACTATAGTCAACAATAACTTAACCAACATAGAAAAGTTGAAACCGGCGGAAACTCGCTTTCACGTAAAAAATATCGCATCGAAATCGATCCATCCGTACGACCAAGCTACGATGCTACAGAAAGTCATTAGCGTCAAACTTATAACACCCCTCTTTTTGCGGTGGGGTTTAAAAAGTATAGTCAGCCAATGAAGCTAATATTAAAAACTTTTTTTTAACAAAAACTTCTTAAAGATAGTAAAGTAGCCTCACTTATGCATTAGATGCGAATGATCCGGCGTGGCGGCCCGGGCAGTGAGGTGCCGGAGTCGCGCTTGCACGGCGTTCATAGCGGACTCGCTGAGGTCGGTCTCTCCCACAGACTCATTGCTGCCCCACGTGCGTCGGTAGATCTATCACATGCAAAAAACATAATAAACCTTGCTGCCCTTGACTTTGTTACCTACAGTACAAAAAAAAGTCAAAATATCTTTATTAAATTTAGGCTATAACATAACAAGCACTTATGAATGTAAAAAAAAAACTACCACCGGTTCGGAAAAACCTCTGTTGAGAAGCATCCGGCAAGAAACTAAACGATGTATTTTTTTTTAAACGGATTTACAATATTATTAAATGATATCTATACATCACAAGTATTTAACACAACTTTATTTTTAGCACAGTAGGTTCGCTATTTGAAGGGATCGCTAATGCGGATCGGAATTATTTCCAAATATCCCTGTCCATGATATAATCATTAACTTTATAATACGCCTTAAATATAAATGCCTTCTTGACAATAGATCTGAATTTTGTATCCGTTTCATTTGTAATATTTTTTGGAATTTTATTATAAAAACGTATGCAATTTCCCAGAAACGACTTTTTGGTTTTAACATGAAGGAGACGGAGAAAATAAATTGTTTTAGATGGTCATTATTTTTTTTCGCTAATCCAACCCATTTAGATTTTGATTTGAAGATGTTGATCTTATTTTGAATGGTGTAGATATTTAAATGAATATTTGGATTTATGTTTTAAACTTTCGTGATTTCCACACGCGGGACTTATCACGCTAACAACGAGTAATGAATACCTCGACGTTTCAGTGGATTAACGTCGAGGTAACTATTACTCATTGTTAGCATGATAAGTCCCCGGTGTGGTAATAGTTAGGTTCGAATATTTAGTGGTTTTTTAAATTGTGTGTATTCTTTAATTAAACAGTACATACAGTTATTTTAGCGGGTAAAGGCGGAAAGACATGATTCAGTTTCTGATTACATGGTAAGATAAGTGTGTGTGTGTGTGTGCGTGCGTGCGTGCGTGCGTGCGTGCGTGCGTGTGTGTGTGTGTGTGTGTGCTCACAACCCGTACTGTGCCCGCGTGTGATGTGAACGACGGCCCAAGCACTCTCATTCTTAGAGGCCTGTGCTCAGTAGTGGGACGTAAATAGGCTGAGATGATGATGATGATGATGATACAGGCAAGTACTGACCGCGAGAGCTTTCCTGACGACTGCGGGCGGGAACAGGCCCGGCGTGAGCAGCCGGTCGCGGTACTGTTGGTGCGAGCCGAGCGGCGGCAGCGGCGGCGGCGGCTCGCGGGCGGCCACGCATCGCCACGACACCTCAGCGCTTAATGTGCTGCCTGAGAGATACATAGCAGTTTAAGGTTGCGTTTCCACCAGATGTAAAAGGTAGCTGAGGGGTGCGAGGAGTGTAGCGAAAAGGTTTAACGCGCTCTTTTGAAATAAGCGAGCTTCCAATCTCCATCGGATATTTCGGAGCGGCCGATGCGATCAAAAATATCGGAATACGCACTCTATTCTCAAGGCATTAGAGTTATATTTGATGGCGACTGTACAGTCGTTAGTTGAATAGTTTAATTTTTATTCATATTCATAATCATTATACGTTGCAACCATGGTATTATGAGATGACAAATAAATATTAAATCATAGTAGATTATTACAACAGATAAATAAAACAAAATTTCAAACTAAATAAAAAATAATGCTAATATTAGTATTTTAATGTTTTCTTAATAATATTTAACAATATAATTATGTTACTTGGTCTAAGTCTTCCATGTATTCCTTTACAGTATAAAAACATTTTATCATTAAAAACTTCTTTAACCTTTTGAGAAATAGGTTATATTTTTCTTCATTTAGAATATATTTAGGTAATTTTAAAAAAGTTAGTTTAAAAAAAACATTACAGTAATGACATGTTTTTTCACCTTTTCAATTGGAGCGGCGGATATATTAATAGAACCCACAGTGCAACATAAAAGTGATCTTCATGCTTAAGTTTAAAAATAATTTTACTATGACTTTGAAAAGTTTAAGCTTACTTGTTATAATAGTGTCTCCATCAGGCTGGCTCCAAAGGGCCCAAATGACGTCATTATCATCTCCATATCCTATTGTGTAGTCCAAAAGATCCAACTGAAACGCAGGATACAATTTCTATTGAAATTTAAGAAAAACCGCTTTCATTGATTAGAAATTTTGCAGTTGAAATGTACTTACCTGTGGTCCGAAGATGCGGCAGACGTGAGAGAACTTTACTGCGCCGCCGCCAGCGTCTAACATTTTCATGACGACAAATTCGCATTCGTTAGGGAAGGAGAGGTAAGCGACTAGCGTTACGCCTCCGTTTGAGCCGATCGTCTTTTGCAGCATGTGACCATGCGCTGAAAGCATAACAGCAATATTAGGTATATTTTTTTCAAGGGTTTTCAATTTTATTCATACACCTGCAACACCAAAGTTACCGAAGTTGCCTTTCTCAACAAGAGTTCTGACAAAGAAACTCTTGCTTTTGGGCTGTTCAACTCTAACAACACCAATAACCTTTGTCAGATGTGAGACAATCGAACAGCATACGAAACTTAAGCAAGTTTAATTGTAGATCTTTCCTCAGACACCGTTCCGCTTCCTCGTACATCTCTGTCAGATGCGCAGTCTTAGGCAGTTGTCTCACCGCCGGCGAGGAAACGATTGGCTATCGACTATTTTCTCGCTCAAGAAACGAACAAAAGATATAAGATCCTGTGTGAGTAAAAGAGACATATATATTAATAGTTGATCGCCGGCGGTTCACACTGCCGGCGAGAACTCGCTCTTACATCTTTTGTCGCAGCGACAAGAGCTATAAAACTAGCTCAGCGCTATTAGCTTGGCGGCCGCCCGGCTCGAGCGAGTGGAGCGAGTAATCGCCCGTCGTGCTCGAACACTCGCTTTTCACTGCTCGCTCACTCGTTTCTAGTTACTCGCTCTGCTCGCTTCTCGCTTATCGTCGGCGGTGGGACAAGTGCCTTAGGATCACCCCATAGGTTCTCCTTTTTCGCTCTTATTGCGTGGACAAAGGGCGTTTTTGATCGGCTAAAGCCGATTTCGTGTCGATAGGTGCGGGGACCCTTAGCGGCAGTATGTACGGTGGCCGTAGTTGGATGGAAGCTTTCACTATTTTATCACCTTCATGTTAAAGCTGGTCTAAAATGTTAGGGCTTACGTGGGGGCTTGGGGCGCACGAGCGTCTGCGACAGCGGCGGCGTGACGACCGCCGGCGCGCCGCCGTCGTTGATCGCCCACGCGCGGAGGCACGCGTCGCCGCATATAGCGATAGCCAGCCCATTGGTCAGCACCACTCCATAGGTCTCTATGCTGTCTACGTTCTTTCCTCTGTGCAAAGGAGTAAAATATATATAAAAAAAAACTTTATTTTCAATAACAATGTCAGGAGGCACCGCTCCTCCATAGGTTATAGTCTGCATGTACAGTCAGCATCAAAAGCTGCTGGACACTTGCATGGCGTTACGTACGTGGCTGAAAAGCGACAAACTACAAAGCGTGCAGCTACTTCTGACGCTGACCGTACTAAGATGGTGTTACATTTTATAAATCAATTTGTGACTGTTACATTCTATTCTATTATTATATTTATAATACTTATTGCATGCAAGCATAGGCATGCAATATCGAATAATCCTGAATAATTTATATATTTTATACATATCACTGCTCCAGATCGATAGTGACACAATCCAAAACAAATTTTATAATTTGAAAATTTAACTTTGATTGAAGAGTGACATATTCTAAAATATAATTTGGTCAGTGAAAAAGCGATCTGAGGGCGTGCATGTTATAAACATAAACAAATTGAGCAACAATATTGAGCGTCAGGGTGTAAGTCAGCGTGCGCCGTTTCTTGCCGTAAACAAAAAAAAAATGTGGCATTCGGTTTGCGTCGCACCCCCTAAGTTTCGCGCACTTGAGTGCTACAGCACCCTTGGTAAACTTATTAAATATCTCATTTATGGTACTTCTTTATACATAAAGTCACTTCCGGTCTGTATGACTAGGCTTTGATGTTTTAAACTATGCAATAATAGTACATACATATGTAGGTACCATCAGCCAAATGTGGTCTACCACCCTACAGTTCAGTTGTGTGTGTGTCATAAAACAATAATGCCAATAGATGTGTCTGTGTATGTCAACTTGAAAGTTCGACTTTAGCGACATATTCATTTGATAGGAACTTGTTTAAAAATTTATAGAACACTTATTTGGCTGATATGGTACCTATACTAGCAAAAGGGAGCTGTAAAATGTAAGCTGCCCTTTTTCGTATCTACAACCATGCGAACGCGGGGAGGGTAGCTAGTTAATAGTATAACTTCTCAAATTTTTCTTACCTAAGTGCTCCTGTTATTCCTGATAAGAATCTTGGCACTGCAGATTCTCGTTTAAGTAAGGTGGTGACCGCAGAGCCAGCTATAGGCAACTTGACAAGTAACAGGCCTCCATCGCCTCCAAAGCCAAACGCGAGGGCAAACACTGCCTCTCCATTGTCCAGAAGCAAAGAAGCACAAGTGTGGGCTACTCCTGATGCTGAAATTTAATTAATTATTTTTTGTCTGAATATTTTTACTGTAGAGAAATATAGTATTGAATAAATCAAGCTTAAAAAAGCTGAATTTGTCAAAAAGTGAGTGTTTAAAATCTTATAAGTACCAAATAAAAATGTCAGCCTTTTAGTAGGTTAAGGCATACAAATCATACAAGAAGACTAGAAGGACAAATACTGCTCAAAAGTTTCTAATAAATTGTGTGTGATTCTTGATGTTTTACAAAATTAAATGTATTACTAGACTTTGAAGTCTTACTTGGGCTAGAATACTGATTGAGAATATAATAGTTGTTTGGGTTGTTGACAGCACTTGTGTCATGGAATATTGACGGTGTGGAACTGCTCATAGCTCCAAATGTGGACTGAAACATAGAAAAAGTTGAGGTAATTTATGTACCGTAAGGTCGGGGTACTTTGACCCATTGGAGGGATTACTTTGGCCCATATGAAAACCACATAAAAACATAAACTAAAAAACATCAATCAATTAACACCAACCACATAGCAAAGTGCCATATTTTCATAATAAAACCACGACCGAGTTAATCCCAAGGGCCAAAGTAAGTACCGCAACCTTACAGTATCAGTAAAAATAACAAAACTTATAGTTTAACAAGGCTTTGGTACACCAAATGTGACTGTGGCAACCTCATGGGGAGCAGAAGATACATATTACACTCTTCCTTGTACCCAAAACCCAGACTGTGGATGCAAAAGCCGGTCTAATGAATTTGTAAATCAGCATTGCTTCTACTGAAAGCGATCTACTCAGAATCACATTTACGCCTCCATTCAACAGACTCATACCATCCAAATACCTGTCTCTGATAATGATGGTTGAAACGAGAAATGTGACATTTTTGTGAAAAAATTGAGCCATTCCTCAAACAACAGAGAAAAATTTACTGATTCCGACCATGTATATAACTCACTATCTTAAAAAAATGTTGCATAGTCATTTCTCCTTTCAACCGTCAATATAATATACTATGCTATTCAATTCAACAGTATGGCTATAGCAGTATTTTATTTAGTGTCTGTATGAATCCGGGATTATGGATAACATTTCGGATCTGGATATGGATACGGATATAATGTCAAACATAATACCGGTTATGGTTACAGATATTAAATTATTAAGGATTATCCGATAGTTGCGGTTTTGGTTACAGATATTGGATTTTTAAGGAAGTGTAAGTAAAATAAAAATAGAAATATAAATGAGGACTTTAATTGTAATAGATACGAGTCGTAAATTACGACTTAGCAATAGAAATAATAAATAAATAATAATAACAAAACCTGTCACAACATGTCGCATTTAGACTCTGCCCCTATCCGAACTATTTTTTTTTTTATATCGGTTTGGTTACGGTTATGGATAGTTTTTTATTTCAGATATCCGATAGATTTGGTTACGGATAAGGAGCTCCATAACATCCCTGGTATGAATCACTACAGTTTAGTGTCATTCTACTACATTTCAAAATCCGAGTACCGGCACACATGTTAAGACACTGTTATGATTTAGGAATTATACAAGGCATTAACATTTCAATTTACCTTTTTATCTATACTTTCTGGATGTGGAAATATAAGTCTGTGCACTGAGGACACAGTGGCAGCCAGGATCACAATATCCTGTGAAGCAGTCCTCTCGTAAACAGACATGCCACTGAGTGGTGGTGTCCCTGGTGCGACCTTGCATCTTAAATTGGAACTTGTAAGATTTATATCTAATGAAGCTTCTGATAGCTCAATTGCATCAGATGTTGTTTGCCTGAAAATCAATGATTACCTAGTATAATTCTGAAACTTAAGAATGTAAACTCTCATCATTTGAATAAAAATCTGCCACACTAAGCTTAATTTTAACTTATAGTACACTATAAGTTTAACTTCAACTTATGTACTTTGCAGAATTTTGCAGTATTATAAAGGAAAAAATTATATTTTTATTGCGATATATTATTCCAATATGAAAATTAATAAAATGATCTTAGTTACATACCAATAAATAAAACGATTCCTCGTATTGGCCTTTTTTGAATCCTTATACCAGTAACCCCCAGCTCGTTGGGGCAATTTAATGTCTTGCAAAGTGCTGTGTGTACCACCTAAAATAGATAAACTTTCAATCACGGAAGCGGCAGAAGTATTGGACAAAGAATATAAATTATCGTAAATATTTGGTGAATATTATTTGTAATTTACTTGCCCGTATTCAGAACAACTTCTTTCCATTTTTCGGGGACATTGCTAGTCGGCGTTATTTCTTTGAAAGTAACTGGTACGGCGTCTATAAACTCCATTATTTTACTGATAATAAAAACTCGTATGTAATCAAATAGTACGAGGACAGGACGTAAGATATTTAGATAGAACAAGTTTGTTTGAAGAGGTTATAATAATAAACGGAACGGCGGGTGGCGGGCACCCCCCCACCACAAATGACAGCCAGCCAGCAGTCAATATTTTTTAAATTTTATTATGAAAGCTGCTTTCTGCTGGTCTAAAGGCGCGGCCACATGCAAATCGTTCACGTGACATACAACAGCGATGCTGAAAATGTTGAGCTTTATCGCTGAAAAAAAAAAACCTCAATTTGGCAAAAACAATGTTATTTTTCTTTCATTCACTCCAATTTCTTTTATTTGTACCACTGCTTCGACTGCTTCAAATGAGATTAAGAAATCAGCTTCCAAGACCAAAAACATTCCTGCAAGTAGCCATCTTGTCGCTGCTGCAGGGCTACTACGAAACTCGAAACTCGAAGTTCGTGTCGTGCGGTCCCTCCACTTAGCCTATTTAATACGAGAGCGAAAGGGACGGTCGGTACGTTACGAACTTCGAGTTTTGTAGTAGCCCTTCTGCTCGATGCGGCGACTTGACGCTACTTTTTTGAGTCGCGAGAAAATCAAAATCACATTTAAAATTGGGTCACGTGACCAGGTTTATCGCTGCTAACGATCGACCGACTGCATGTGGACGCACCTTAAGAGAGCAGCGTTTTATCCAGCCGGTGGAACACACTTTCAAATTATATTTTTGGCAGACATAGACAAGATAAAAACTTGTGTAACCGAATAATTTAAGAATAACTTGGCACTCACGAAATTTGGCCACTTGCAATCAACTTTTCTATTTAGTCGATACATTTTTCTTCAAATCAAAGGTGCTCAGCGGAACTAATTTCAGCTTCTTTCTTATTTTTCGTTTTAGGAAAATAAATATTGAATTATTATCGCTAATGGTGACTAGTGCTAAGAAAAAAGAAATCAAATGTGCTGACATAAAAATAATAATGGTGTTTTTATGCCCGTTTATACAAATATAGGTTTGTATGAAGATGCATCGATTTTTTTGTTTATTTCGTTTTTATCGAGTTAAATTTATTAATCCGAAGATATCGTTTGTAGACTGTTTACTATAATTTCATGTCCCTACATTGAAGAATGATAAAATCAACTCACAGAGAAATATTTTAATTTCCCCACATCAACTTGTAGTATTAGTTCAGCCAAGAACAGGCTAATGAAAAGTTATAACAGCTGGATTTATTTATTTATTTTAGCTTTACATTATATTATAAATATACTTTCAATATAAACCGTATTTAAAAAGTAACAAAAAAGTACTGTTCTAACAGCTTTACTTCCATGAATATTATTCCTTGATTTTATCAATCTCAATATTTTATAATATATCTCAACTTTATTAAATTCCTACTTTTACATCTAGTAGAATCATTACATTTCTTTTAAATCTTCATATAGATATGGGTATTGCTCTAAAAATTACTTTACATGTCCTATGCAGGGGCGGACTACCAGTGGGGCCTCCAAATGTCCTGGACAATGCTAAAAATATACTTAATCATCAACTTTTATATCAACTTTTAAGCTTGAGAGAGCCTCATTCCGGTTTGCTGCCCCAGGCCCCAAATGAACCACTGATCATAAGACCAACAACTTTTTTGGATCATTTTGCTTGCATAGGGTACAAGCTAGGTGAACAAAAGTAGTAATAGAAATTTTTTAAAAGAAAAACCTAGTCTATATCTATCTAACTAATCTCTCAACTAGTAGCCCAAACCAAGCTTCAGATACTGTTTATTTAAGATTTTGCTGGTGGATAGTTATTTTACTACTTAAATAAGACTTAAATAAGACTTAAATTCAATAACTCGGCTCAGCTGGAATATGTTTGAGTGGTAGATTGACATGATAAAGCTACCTAAGGTTAAACAACTTATACCTAGTGTACCTAGACCAGAAGTTTTCAACCGGTGTGCTGCGGCACATCAGTGTGCCACATATATTTTCGGGTATCCTGCGATTGCTGCAAAGTGTATGTTGCATTGAAATCATGAATAGTTATTTTAATATACACTTGGCTTTTTGGGGTTTCGTACCTAAAGGTGTCAACTAGACATTATTAGAAAGCCTCTGTTGTTCGTTATTTATTATGGGTATATTGCACTTTGCTATATTTTACTGGTGTGCCTTGAAACTTTGATGAACGAAAAGTGTGCCGTTAAAATCAAAAGGTTAAAAACGCCTGGCCTAGACCATAGACATAAAAAAAGACTAAAAAAAATCCACTTACAGTTTCAACATGGCTAGTTATTTGTTATTATTAGAGATGGGCCGAGTACTCATTTACTACTCGGTACTCTGTGTATTCCGCTGTTTTTTGATACTCATACTCGGCCCAATAACTCGGTTCCATTGATGAGTATACTCAGTCTAAATAAAATTATAATTTAAGAGGAATCATGTATTATAATAAAACAGGCTGGTTTAAAAATGTTATTAAGAGTAGGTATTTATTAATTAAAAACACAAAAATGAGAATTATCAATTGTAAATATTTAAGCAATTAATGCGCGGACCAAATGCGATTTTCTTTTAAAACAACTAAATAATTTGCGGGGAGAAGGTGGGGATTCCCGCGACGTGCTCGCGGTGGCTAGTAGCGCCGCGCAAACCTGTCTAAATCTGTTTTCTCGCCCCAAAACTGAACCGAGTTACTCGGTAAAAGTTGTACTCAGCGCATCTCTTGTTATTATGTTAATATGATTGATTAAGTGAATGAATACAAAGAAGAGTACAAAAATTTAAATAAGAATTATTGATTGCGGGAACTACAAATGACTTTAATCTGGGAACAGTATCGCGGTGGCGGGTTGCGAGCACGGAGCTGGCGGCGGTGGCGGGGGCGGCGGCCCGACGCCGGGCGGGCGCGGCGCGGACACCATCCGGCGCGTGAAGGTCAAGATGTCGTCGGTGTCGGCGCAAGGCGTGGTGGAGCGCGCGTCGGCTGAGCTGTCGCGCCGCATCACGGGACTGGGGCTGCGCGGCGGCGGCGCTCGCCCGGCGTGGTGGAGCGCGTCGCCAACGCGCTGTGCGGGCCCGCCGCTACGCCGCGCCCCGCGTCCCGCGACGCCGGCGCCCCTCACCCCGACCCCTCGTCTGGGCCCAGTACATACAAGAAGAGAGATTCCTGGAAAAATTCTTCTTGTACTTCAACGCCAACGACCGACGGACGCTCGCGCAAGTGTGCACCAAGTGGCGCGACACGCTATACTCGTCGCCGCGCTGGTGGAGCGGCCTGGTCGCTGTGCTCGACTGCCGTGAGCTCCGCTCCGCGACCGGCGTCTGTATGCAAAGGTTCTACAATTCCTTAGTTAGGAGAGGAATCCGCGGGGTTGTGTTAGTTTCAGCTAGTGATGATGATATTAATGAATTTATAAGACAGTTTCCTCTATCAGCTCACCATGTTCACGCTATTAGCCTAAAGGGATGCACGATAACAGATAGAGGACTTGAAGCGATCTTGGATCACTTGCAGGTCAGTTTCTATACTAACATTTATATTAATTTCTAATTCTCCATTGAAATACTATTGACCTTTCTATAAATGTGTATACAGACATGTTTATTCACTTTTTAGGTTCTTTTTGAACTAGAACTAACTGGTTGCAATGAAATAACAGAAGCTGGTTTATGGGCATGCCTAACTCCACGAATTGTCTCACTCACGCTTACTGACTGCATTAACATTGCTGATGAAGCCGTAAGTATAAACAAAACAAAAACTACAACTTTATTGAATTTATAAATTGTTTCAAAAGACGTAATACAAAATTAGTGTTTCATGCTCAGTTAATGCTGGGTAATATAATGCATTAACTCTTTTGTTGAAATAAGTAAAAAAAAAAGTGGTTTCTATACATTATTGAAATAAGAAATCATGAACAATGTATGGAAACCGCAAATTCCATCGGAGTAATTTCAACAAAAGAATTAATGCATTATACTACCCAGCATTAACTGAGCACGAAACACTAATTTTGTATTACCTCTAATGTAACAACCTGTATAATGGTGTAATCCTAGAATTTAATAATGAATAGCTATGTCAAGTCGTTGCCACCTCATCATCCATCATCCCAGCCTATATACGTCCCACTGCTGGGCACAGGCCTCCTCTCAGGGCAAGTTGCCACCTATTCTGTCATAATTTGCTGAACAAGTATTAGTTAGTTTACGATTTCAGGATTCCCAGTACAAGCATTATTTGTCAGTGCCTTGGTGATCTAGCTTTGCTCGGAGTTTTTATCTTTTTGTTAAATCGTGTTTTTTTTATTATTATTTATACTTCTGCTGAAACACCACGCTAATGATAGTGCTGTCTTACCGATCTTATTGCGCATCAAATTTAAAAACAAACATAATTAAACTATAGATAGAAAATTTGGCCTAAATCGCCGTCAAAGTAAAAGTAACAATTTTGGAGTTTAAATAAAAAATACAAAAGACTCCAAAAAACTAATCATGGCTTGTTTAATGTTACAAGATTGGTAAGACTATAAGTATTATAAATATTCGATCCGTAATAATTTATTATCTTATTAAGTCAACTGCAAACTATACATTAAAAATATAAGTATGTATTTATCTATATAAGTATGCTTATCCATTTCATTCATTCCTTGTGTCCATAGTAAAAGCTTTGCTTAGTTTGGGATTAGGTCAATTGGTGTCAAGTGTCCCATGATTATTATTATTATTACACACTAAAAATGTCTTTTAAACAAATTACGATTTCCACCAACGAGGACAATGTTTTGCAATGTGTTAAAGTAAATTCTAACATCTATACCGATCCTTAGAACTTAGTGTCAAGAATTGCTACTAGGAGTCGCACTTCTGCTTTGATGGAGGCGTCTCAATGTGTTGAATAATGATTTCGAGGTCATGATCTTTCCCTCGGTTCACTCCATGCTGCAATGTGTTAGTACTTCCACAGCTGGTTGTATGTTGTATGCAATATTTTGGTATTATTCCGGACAGGTTGGTGCCGTGGCGCAACTCCTGCCGTCGCTGTACGAGTTCTCTCTCCAAGCATACCACGTGACGGATGCGGCGCTCGGATATTTCTCGCCCAAGCAGAGCGCCTCACTGAGTGTATTAAGACTGCACAGCTGTTGGGAGCTCACCAATCATGGAGTCGTTAATATTGGTAAGTCTTCTTAGATTACTTATATTATTTGTTTTTTTATTAGCAGTTTGTTTTCTTAAAGAAATCTAAAATTTATTTTAAAACAACAAGATTTTGGGTACGACAAACAGGATTCGATCCTGCATTTCCTGGCTATACTCTCTAACAACGGGACCACTGAGGCTCCCGAAAACTCCCGAAAATCCTTATTGATTACATACGCCAATAGTGGCGAATGCTGCCATTTATCGCATACGACGTACGATACGACGTTACGATAGATATCGTAAGTCACGGTTCTTTGATTGTTACATACCTGTTATAGATTACTAGAGTTTACCCGCGGTTTCGCACGCGTAAATCATTATATACAGCAGTTGAATCGATCCGGAATATCAAGTAGGGTATTAAATGAAAGCTAATAATTAGCCCATTCTAAATATATACGGGTTATAATTGTTTTAATCTACCATTTTCACAGAAATATCAAAAAAGTGTGAAATAAAACAATAAATAAGAAAAATAAAAAAAACCCGACTGCCTTAAAAAATACTAAAAAGAAGAAAACAGGTCTAGTAAGCTAGAACTATGTTAAGTAGCTAACTTAAAGTTCAGCAGTCGGGACCCATTCCAATCGTGACTAGCTCAAAAATTCTTAGTACGAGGGCTGGCTGGTAAGTTTCCGAAATGACAGGTTAAAAAACAAATGAATTAAAAAATATATATGTCATTGTAATCTCTCGAGTTTGGTGTAAATGCAGGGGCAACGTGAATTAATTATAATAAATCTAGTAATTTTTAAAAGCGATTCAAAGAAAACTTGTTTTCCATTTTCATGAAAATGGTAAAAACAGAAGAACGTGCGGTAATTAAGTTTTATGTTTTGAAAGGCAAAACTGCAACTCAGATAAAAGCCAAACTGGACCGTGTTTGGGGTCTTCTTCTCCATCTTTGAGCACTGTTCACACTTGGTTTCCGACTTTAGACGTGGTCGACAGAGCTGTAACGATGCTCCCCGCAGCGGACGGCCAAATGAGGTAACGACTCCAGAAATGATCGATAAAATTAAAAAAATTGTATTGGATGATCGCCGTGTAAAATTGCGGGAAATAGCAGAGATGGTCAACATTTCAAGAGAACGGGTTTTTAATATTTTGCACCAACATTTGGCAATGAATAAGCTATATGCTCGATGGGTGCCGCGTCTGTTGACAAATGAGCAGAAGCAACGACGCAAGGATCTTTCGGCGGAATGTTTGGAGAAGTACTGGTCTAATCCTAGGGAGTTTTTACGTCGATACATAACGGTTGACGAGACGTGGATCCACCACTACACGCCGGAGACAAAAGAACAGTCAAGGCAGTGGACAAATCGCGGCGAACCGGCACCAAAGAAAGCCAAAACGATTTGTCAGCCGGCAAAGTGATGGCAACATATTTTGGGATTCAAAAGGAATAATTTTAGTAGATTATCTACAGAAAGGAAGAACGATAAACGGTCAATATTATGCTGACTTACTGCAGAATCTCAGTGACGCAATAAAAGAGAAAAGGCCTCACCTGCACAAGAAAAAAGTTTTACTTCACCAGGACAACGCCCCTGTTCACACAGCTAAAGTTGCAACCGCCAAAATCAAGGAATTGCACTTCGAATTGCTACCCCATCCTCCATATTCGCCAGACTTAGCACCTTGCGACTTCCACCTGTTCCCAAATCTTAAAAAATGGCTAGGTGGACAAAAATATTCCTCAAATACTGAAGTCATAGAAGCTGTAAATGGGTATTTTGAGGGACTTGACGAAACCTTCTATCGGAATGGGATAACAGCATTGGAGAAACGTTGGGCTAAGTGCATGGACTTAGAAGGTACCTACGTTGAAAAATAAAACATAAAACATATACATATTGTATTATTTCTGTGCCGTTTCGGAAACTTATCAGCCCACCCTCGTACCTAATGGGTCCCAACTGTTGAACTTTAAGTTAGCTACTTACCAGAGTTCTAGCCCACTAGACCTGTTTTCTTCTTTTTAGTATTTTTAAGGCAGTCGGGTTTTTTGATTTTTTGTTCTTTGGATTTACTTATTTTTTTACTTAGCGGTAAAATTTTCTTCCGCCCCGGGCGGCCGATACCCACGCTACGCCGCTGGCCCTATTGGAGCTGGAGAATACTAAAAAAACTTCAAACAAAAGAATTACAGCAATACTCAAAGCAGATCTGAATTTCACTCTCAAATCTGAGGTATTATTGTATGCTGTACCTGAAAGTGAATTTTTATTCACTTTCAAAGCCACACAAAGGTACACAAAAACAGCACAGTATTCTGTGTACCGGGAATAGAAAAATGTTCAAACAGCATAACATAGAACATCCAATTAGTCCAAGTGAGTGTTCCAAATACATCCGTGTCAAGAGACCGATCTTAACATTGTGCTTGTTTGCACATGCGGCCCTCACAGGCTCTGCTCTAGCACAAAATAAATAAACGGCACATGACTGTTGTAGTCATTTTTACCGCCAGTAAAGAACATTGAACACTCTGTAATAAAAGCTAAATCGGCGCAACGCTACGTAGCGTGAAAAATTTAAACGATTCTAAGCGGTCTTTTTATAATCTGCATCGCCGACCGTGTCTGAAATACATATATAACTTAAAATAACAATCTCGAGTTCAACCTTAGATCCTTTGCGTCTACAATCTCTACCTTAATTTTCATTCAATAAAAGATTTCCGCACAAAGCGTTTTCGCTCTTCCTTCATCAACCGCACAGAAAAGGAGTGGAATTCCCTGCCTGCGACTGTTTTTCCTGAACACTACAATTTGGCCGCCTTCAAGTCTATGGGGTGAATGAGCATACTAGGCAAGCGTGCTCCATCGTAGGCCTGATCCTCCCTTTCCATCAGGAGTGATTGTGGCCAAAAAAAATATATATCTGATTTTGCGATGATTTTTCTCAAGGGTAAATATGCAGGACGACGACCGCCAACCGTCGTAAATATTATTTATCTAAGCTGTGCCCTCATAAACTACGAAGTACGTACGACACTTACTGAACTCGAGATCGTTGCCCTGAGTACTACGAGTAGTTTACGAAAGCCATACGACTACTGTCGTAAATCTAATGAACTCGATAACGTTATCTAATTCAACTAACTTTACGAGTAGGTATATACCTACAACGGAATTTCTACAATCGATAATTGATACGCGGGATTTCGCATAGATATCGGCCTTTGTATAGTATCCAGAATGTATCATCCAGACGCTTTATTATGGGGTGTGTGCTATTTTTAGTCTGGCCCTGGAAAGGGGGGTAGCGACCCCGTCTTGACCCCTGAGGACGTACTCTTATGGACTGCGGCCAACTCTTATCATACGAATTACTTGTTAAATTAATTATCTTAGATTCATCATAATTATAATTTTAGATTCTAACTGTGCTACTTAATTTATTTGTTGCGTCATTATATGTATTCACGTGTTCTATCGATAGATATATGCAAGTAGTGTTACTTTACTAATTTTTCAATACATGGTACATACAATGCTATAACAAAGCAAAATATATAGAATAGTGATGCTGTAGGGCCTCGGTAATCCGGACTCCCGCTTGTTCGGTGATCGCTGTAATCCGGCCGGGCAA
Organism: Choristoneura fumiferana; assembly: GCF_025370935.1. Classification (NCBI taxonomy): domain Eukaryota; kingdom Metazoa; phylum Arthropoda; class Insecta; order Lepidoptera; family Tortricidae; genus Choristoneura; species Choristoneura fumiferana. Next base: position 8,940,595 of record NC_133479.1, on the reverse strand, counting down.
TGGGCTTCGCGGGGGAGGCGGGCGTGTGTAGGTGTGGGCTGCCATGAGCCAATGCGTCGTCAGTCTTTTGTTTATCGCCTTTCGTGTAGTACATACAGTGTCAATTACATACTATAATCCGGACGCCTCGATAATGAATGAATGAATAAAATTTATTTCGAAACAACAACAACAAAAAACAGTTTACATAATTCTTAAATCTAAAAGTGTATAATCCGGTAAGGGTCTTGTTTTTGTCTCTCCGGATTACCGAGGCCCTACTGTAATCTATTCCCTACCACTATTTAATCTGACTGGGATGGGAAGATTTGGCAGCACAGCGGCTTGAGTGGCGCAAGACAGTGCAGAGGCAAGTTCGCGAGTTTGAGGAGCAGCGTAAAGCCGACCTCGATACTAAACGCGACGAGCGTAAGTCTCGGCCACCTGCTGCCATTTATTATAATTACGTGGACGGTGTGCTTACGTGCCGACAGTGCGGACGTACGTTCACAGCTAAGATAGGCTATGTAAGCCATCTTAGAGCGCATGAGCGCCAAATAACTAACTAGGAGTCGAGGTGGTCGCCATGGCCGAAATCGGTCGGATCGTCATCATCATCATTAATCTGACTGACAGACAACGCACAACCTAAACCACTGGAGACTACGGCTAGAGACTCTAAATTTGGCAGGCATATTCCTTGAGTATCATATTTAGCGGTGCACTAAGAAGAGATTTTCCTTAATTTCCACGGGCTTAGAGACGTACGCCTCTCAGAACGCGTGTCTAAACTACCTTAATTCCCAAATGTTAATCTTAACAAATCAATTATCAAACAAAAAATTGAGTGAACAAGAGAGGGTATGCACAAAGGCGAACTTTTCTCTTAAAAGAACCTCTTCCAGTTAACTTTTGAACGATTGATATAGGACATCAGAAACTAGATTAGACACTACACTCGATAAGTCAAAATAATTGACGCTGAAAATATGTAGAACACTATTATGCACAAACACCGGATTGACGGGGGCAAAAATGTACTAGTGCTAGTGATTAATTAAAAATCGACTAAGTTTATCGACATCGATAAAAAACAATTTTTAACCATCATTATCATAACTAATGGCTAAGTTTGAATACTAACCTCATATAGTCCATAAGTTAAATATGTATATCAAGATTACGTTTGAATCCTCAGAGAAAAACGTCGGCGTTTCAACTTTAAAAACATTAAATAATATGGTATCCTAAAGGGCAACACACACAGAGAGCGGGCGCGGGTCGTTCGCGCCCGACGCCCGTCGTCACAAACAGCGCGCGGGCCGAGCGCAGAGTTACCAACTCTCTAAAATATTTATCCCTAAAGCTTAAGTTAAAAACCCCTAAAATTGATTTAATTAATTGGAAATCCCCCTAAAACATGTAGTACAACAAGAGTTGAAGTGAATGATTACACACACAGCAACATGTCGTGTACTTAATGACATCAGGATTTTGACATTTACTCATGCATTTAATTTATTCTTCTTTTGTGCAATAAGTTATTTATTTTTGTAGCCGTGTGTGTAATCATTCACTTCAACTCTCGTGGCACTACCTATATTAAAAACCGGCCAAGAGCGTGTCGGACACGCCCAAGATAGGGTTCCGTAGCCATTACGAAAAAAATCAAGTAATATTATGTGCGTTATAACACAATTAAAACACACGCGATTATTTCCGGAAATCTTCACTTAATCAAAAAGTTGTTGAGAAACCTTACTATCTTTTCAAAAGAGCTGTCGAACTATGTGCCACACGTTGATGCGAGTTAAATATATATATTTTTTTTTTTTCAATTTCTGTTACGTGTATGGAGTGTAGTGCCCCCCCTATAAATATTTATTTTTGTAATTTAACTACAAAAATAAATAGCGGCTTTGACAAGACATCTGTACTCCAAATTTCATTGGTATACATCTTGTAGTTTTCGAGTAAAATGCCTGTGACATACGGACGGACGGACAGACAGACAGACAGACAGGCAGGCAGGCGGACTTTACGAAACTATAAGGGTTCCGTTTTTGCCATTTTGGCTCCGGAGCCCTAAAAACCGGCACTCCACATATATCTCGCGGCACTGTATAATTCTGTGTTGAGTTGACAAAAATGACGTATCCATTATTGGTTCTAGAACTGTTTTAATTTGTACTCTTAGTCGCCAGATAAACCATTTTTGTCGTCAACTTTTTTGCGGTTGCTAAGATTTAAGCAAAAGTCGTCACTTCTAGGGACTAAGTCACTAAACTGACAACATTGATAGCCGCTGCGGGCCTGCGCCCGCTCTGTGTGAATACAACAAACCGCGCGGCTCGCGCGGCGGACACGACCCGACCCGCACACGCTTTCTGTGTGTGTTGCCCTTTAAAGAAATAGAACTGAGTTGTACAGAAGAAATTCATAAACAGTATAAATTGTCTAAATTTGCTCCAATTACAACAGGTGACCTAAACAGGTCATGGATATTGTCGCCCAGGCGACGATGATTAAAGTCTAAATGTGGAAAAAATTTTGGTCGTATATTATAAAAATTATATAGATCAGTCAGATCTATAGTCAAGAAGACATTAATATCTAAGGCGTATTATAAAGTTAATGATTATATCATGGACAGGGATATTTGGAAATAATTCCGATCCGCACTAGCGATCCCTTTAAATAGCGAACCTACTGTGTTAAAAATAAAGTTGTGTTAAATACTTGAGATGTATAGATGCTCCTCTCATCCACACAAAAGTTGACTGGTAGAGATCCCTTAAAAGGACAAGTTCGCCTTTGTAGGTACTTATATATCAATGTCTGTCAATTGACAAGATTTCATTTTTTTAACCCCTGTAAATTATACTACAGGAATCGAAAGAGTTTTTACTCCTGAACATGGGAAAATATTTATTATAATTTATTTCCCCATATTAAAAAAATATATCTTAATTTGCCAACACTACCACAGAATAGATATGTTTCCTTTGCCCTTTTTCACCAGAAAAAGGAGCCGTCCTAATTTTGACAAGGTCTACGTCAGATTTACGTGATCTTTTTTTTCCAAACAGAATACAGAGAACGAATCAAATTATAGTCTTAGAAATTTGAAATCTTGTCAATTGTTTTCGTATTTCTGTTACATTCATTTTTAACGAATTATAGATCGAGTTATTAGGTTCGACCATACAATCCTCGTGCAATGTAATACGAAGTAATGCTAGTTTCACGTTTGCTTGCAGTGCACTCCCTCCCCAACCTGACGGTGCTGTCGCTGAGCGGCTGCAGCAAGGTGACGGACGAGGGCGTGGAGCTGGTCGCGGAGAACCTGCCGCGCCTGCGCAGTCTCGACCTCAGCTGGTGCCCGCGCGTCACCGACAACGCGCTCGAGTACATCGCCTGCGACCTGAATCACCTCGAGGAGCTCACTCTAGACCGGTAATAAAGGTTTCGTTGACAGGCTACGAGTAGTTGGTGCTAGTGGACCTTCGAAACCAAGTTTGGATTTGCTAGTCACGCTCGTGCCTATGCAAGAGCCTCTGCTAAAGTTAGAGGACCGTAGACCCTCCTTTATCTCCCTGCTAAGTCACAAAATGGCCGCCACAAGTTTGAACAGCTGACTTTGACAAGAGCAAAAAACCATACCGAAGATATTTTTAGTTAAGGGTGAAGTTACGCAAAGATTAAAAAAAACCAGGGTAATTTATTTTCAGGAATTTGTATTTAAAAATCCTCTAAAATTACTGCTACTTTACTACTTTACTAACAATAAATATGAAAAAAATAAAATTAGGATGATTAACATAATTACGGCTTTTTCCACTTAAACATAAACATGCGTATCGGAAATGGCGGGAAAACAAACATCTCGCTTTTTTTTTCCTGCTAATTTGCTGTCACTGCTGTCAATTATTTTTTTTTAATTATCGTGAGGCCATTTTTTGTCTTTGATTTGTCAAGATTGCCAACATAACGCGTCTAATCCGTCTATCAGCAGCTCAACAACTAGCAGACTGCTAGCAAGCGTTTATGAATCATACTTCTTGACAACCGTCTAATAAGCTTAATCAGTCTGCTAAGTAACAGACCGATCAAACCTCAATTAAGGTTTTTTTATGAATAAGGCTGTAAAGGTAGACTTCCGAGTAGAGCGGCTCCGTCGCTGTTCGCGGCGACAGTGACGCTGCGTTCGAACGTTATTTCATACGTTTCCGTACTGCATAATACTATCGCTCTATCGCCGCGTTACTGTCGCTGCGTTAGTGACGCCGCTCTACTCGGAAGTCTACTTTTACGCATTTTGACAGGATGTCGTCGTTCACGGACGTGTCTGGGAGAACATCATCAGTTGGCCAGTAGGCGCTAGTAATCTGAGATCTGCCTGACGACTTTGACATTTGCGTCACGTTTGTGATTGGTTAAATAAATGAGCCAATCACAAGTAAGACTGACTATAAAGCTCTATACTTATACTAAAGTCATCTGGCGATATTTATATTACATAATTATGTTTGACATTTTGTAGCAAGCGTAAGCGATGATCAGCATACGCGATTATATGAAATTTAACTCGAGTTATGTTTTTTCCGACTTTATACATCTCTATTACTACCTATCCCTCCTCCCTCATGGAGGATGTCCTCCTCTGTCTGTACTTATGCTCGTGCAAGTTGCTTGCATCCTTGATAGAAAGGAATGAAACTCCAATGCCGCAACGCATCGTCGCATACAGCTCACGAGGTGGCGTGGAATCAGTTCCATCCTTTCCTACTCAAGATCAAACTCAATACGCACGCTGAAACTCATGAATAAAATTATTATGTTAGTTTGCCAGCCGAGAATGTTTAACACAATCGACCGTGACTGTGACTGTGTGTTTCCAGTTGCGTGCACATAACAGACATCGGCGTGGGCTACATAAGCACGATGCAGTCGCTGGTAGCGCTGTTTTTGCGCTGGTGCTCGCAGCTGCGCGACTTTGGGGTGCAACATCTCTGCGGGATGCGCTCGCTTCAGCTACTATCACTTGCAGGTACTACTTTTTAACCGACATCAAAAGAGGTTCTATGTTCCAATGTTTGTATTTTTTTTTACTCAGTCAATTGTGGACCGATTTTCAAAATTCTTTTTTTATTCGAAAGGGTACTCTTCTGAGGTGGTCCCATTGTCACCAAGTCAAGATCTGATGATGGGATCAAGGGCAAACCTCAAATTTTATAGGTACACCTATGGCGATTTTGGCATTTTTAGCATTAAAATAAGCATTTACATTCAGAAAGTATCATTTGGTAAACTGGACCTGATGAAGAAGACCGTAGATGACCAATGGAACTCGTCAAAGCTAAGTAATGCTCGCTCGTCTATAAATGATCATGATTGATATACCTAGATAAGCGACTAAGAAGCAGCTTTAAGTTAATGATTCTTTCGAACTGATCTGATGCTGAAGCCGGAAGGTAGGCAACGGAACTCTCTTATAAAACAACGTACCTAAGCCGTATTTGGGCTTAATGGAATCATCGTGAGATGTTCTTTGGCTACGAATCACTAAAAAGTGAGAAATAAAGAATTATTTTTACAAAAAAGTAAAACCGACTCCAAAAAAATAAAAAAATAACGAAAAATGGAACCGACTACAAAACCCTTGAAAATATTTTTCTAGGTACCTACTAGCTCGAAGTCGGTGACTCAGCACGACCCAGCAGGATGGATTGACACCCATAGTATGTAGGTGAGGCAGAAGACTATTGTTCCATTCCTACTGGCTCGTGCTGAGGCACCGACTTCAAGCTAGTAGGTACCTAGAAAAATATTTTCAAGTGTTTTGTAGTCGGTTCCATTTTTCGTTATTTTTTTATTTTTTTGGAGTCGGTTTTACTTTTTTGTTAAAAAATTTCTTTATAAACTGTAACTCCCACGAAAATTCAAGTTTGATACGATTGCCTCGTGTATTGCAGAGTGGGCATTTTTACCACCCAACTTTCTTTTGGTACCCGGAGGACTAATAATAATAATAATAATAATCAATTTTTATTTCAGATAATTTTTACAATCATCTATATAAGTATAAGTATTTTGGTTAGTGTGTAAAATAAATGCTTAAATTCTATGTTAGTAAAGACTTAACTATAACTATAACTATTAGCTAGTGGCACCTATAGCCTTCCTCACCATATGCCATACGAGGGGACTGTCATAACGCTTAGCAAGCGTCCTCAAGATGCCGTTGCCGCTACCGCGCACACGACGGAGAAGAGAGGCGGCCTTCTTCCGCATGATAGCGTGAAAGCCATCCGTTCGGGCAGCAGCAAACATTCCAGACGCGCTGCAGTGGCGCGGCAGCCCCAACAGCATCCTGAGGGCGTTGTTGTACTGTACACGCAAGGCGTTGTAGGCTTGTTTCGTGTACCGACACCACAGACCGCTGGAGTAAAAAGAGGTACAGTAAGCCTTGAAAAGAGTCACTTTTACCTCATCCGAACAGCGAGCAAATCTGCGGGCCAGGACATTACTCCTCACTGCCAACGCCCTGCGCTCCCTCTCCACATCATAATCATCATTCAGATCATCGGTGATAATGTGACCCAAGTACTTAAACTTGTTAACCACCCGCAAAACAGATCCAGCAAGCACAACCGAAGGCACATTAGTAAGATCACATTTATTAGCCCTAAAAATGAGCACTTCACTCTTTTTAGAGTTGTACTTGAGCCCATGCGTTTCCGCATACTGCTCACAAATGGCCACCAACTTTCTAATCGATCCGATCGAGGGACCCAGCAGCACCATGTCGTCAGCATAACTGATATTATTCACGCATGTTCCGTCTATATGACAACCGACATGCGTGCCACTAAGCTCCTCGATCAACTGATTAACATACAAATTAAAAAGTCCTGGCGACGACAGTCCCCCCTGCCTTACTCCACACTCAAGCCTGTATTCGTCAGACAGAGAGTCGATCCACCTCACCATATTCACTTGATTCTGATACCAGAATCTAAACAGAGAAATGCATTCCCTCGGCATACTTGTGTTTCTTAGCTTTTTCCATAATATATTGTAGTCAACTAGGTCAAATGCTTTTGACAAATCCAGAAAACACGCATACACCGGGGTCTTCCTGCTCGTGTAGTACTTAACAGTTTGCTTAAGACAGAAAATGGCACTCTCAGTTGATAGTCCAGACCGAAATCCGAACTGTGTGTCATGTAATTTTGTATATTTATTTAACTGAACACTAAGCAAACTGTCAAGAACCTTAGCCAGTACAGTGGCAAGTGAGATGGGGCGATAATTGGTAATATCAGACACGTCTCCAGTCTTGTTTTTCGTAATCGGTACAACAATTGTTCTCATCAGTGACTCAGGCAGATACGAATGTCGAAGGCACAGAGTATAAAAAATCGCCAATATCTGCGGCAGGCGCTCACCAGCGTACCTAAGGTGTTCGACGCTAAGGCCGTCGTGCCCAGGCGACTTACCGCGTTGCATGCCCCGTATTACCCCACTAACCTCATCGGCAGAGAATACAACAGCACAACCCACACTCACGTCAGCCTCACCATCGCACACCTCGACAGATGACGGACCCAAGGGAGACTGAACAGCAAAACAATCTTTAAAACGGTTTGCTATACTGGTTCGATCTGTTTCACCATCCACGCTCACTGGTACACTCGGCCTAACACTCAGATTTTTGGTGTTTCTCCAGAAGAGCTTAAAATTTTTGGAGGCATGACTAGACGCAAGAACGTCCATTTTTATTTGGTCTTGTCTATTTTGACACCACTTCAATTTAGTTTTAAATGAGTTCCTAGATCTAACCATATCTTCATAAAGCGGACCCTGCCTCGGCTTCCCTGCCCCTACCCATACGAGAAATTTTAATCTGGCATCCCTGTGAACGGGAGCAACGTATTTGTTCCACCCCGCGATGTATCCCCCCCTCCTTCGACACTTCACCCTAACGTATGACAATTTTGCAGCTTTACTAAGTATATCAATAATATTGAAATATACGTTATCTAAAATATTTCTATGTTCTACATTGTTACACATAATATCTGCGCATAAATTCAATTCCGAAGGAAAACCGATCTTTACTAATAATTCATCACATATAGAATTGTATGAATTAATTTGTTCCTGTGTTCTATTTCCCCAGATTATATTGTTATGGCAATTAGTGACAGCAGCGTCTTTTCTAACACTAATAATACCTAAGTCACATTGAATGAATAAAGGGAAATGGTCCGACCAATACACATCGTGGCGTACCCATATTCTACGTACGGTTTTTTTTGCAGAATTAGAAACAATGCAATGGTCAAGCCATCGCTAATGAGGAGGACGTACGATTAAACAGTATATACCTGTGTTCAATTCAAGACCTAATTCTAACCTAATAAAATTCTTCAAAACGCTTTTGTAAGTTATGTACTACTATTCTGTTTCCTCTTTATAGGTTGTCCGCTACTGACTTCAGGCGGTCTGTCTAGCTTGATTCAGTTGAGACAGTTGAGAGAACTGGAACTTACCAACTGCCCCGGCGCCTCCCCAGAACTGTTTGACTATCTCCACGAGCATCTGCCGCGCTGCCTCATCATAGAATAACGATCGTCAGTTCACAGCGCCAGGCCACGGCACTACCAAACGGCATGACAACACCATGCACCGAGCAATTTATTTCGGGAATTTAAAATTTCTGTCTGATAAGAAAAAGAAAAAAAGGTGGAATTTGTTTCTCCCGATTACTATTTACAACATGCCAGTATCTGATTTAATTGAGTGAACGAACTCTGGTCCAAATCAAACTTTTATATTAAGTTTTAGCATATCATAATTTTATATTGGCATGTATATTCTCTTTTATCATTGCATTTTTTATTGATTTTTATGTGCATAATAAAGCCAAGTCAATTGTTTTATAAGTTCTCTCTTTGTGAATGTATTTATTGTGAAATACCTAGGCATTATTCATTGGAGTCCGTTTATACTGAATTAATTATCCGATATTGCCCGCGCATGTTCTAAATCGTCAGCAGCATCGGTAAACAAGTTGAAAGTGGATTCAAAAATACAGTGTAAACAGGCTCTTACTATTTGCTCAAATTGTTTTGTATGTTATGTCGGGAACAGAGTCTGAAATCGATATTATATTTAACGTATATTTACACAATTGTTTGCTGCAATTTTTCAGCTTGTACATGTTTAAATCGAATCTGATTGTTAATAATTTTTAATTGTGTATTATTTGTGTGGTTTCTTACAAATAAGTGAAATTTTGTGCTAATATAAAATTTCATTAAACAAAGCCTAATCTTGATCGTTGAGTGACTCTTCTTGGTGTACATTCATATGATTCTTATGATTTCTTACTTTTTTCGACGTCATGATATCTGGATTTGGAAAGCAATATTAAGAATTAAATAATCGCTGTACAGCAAGGTAATTTACATGAAAAAAGCTGGGGTAATTTGATATTAAAGTAATCAGCAGAAGTTGAAAATGATGTGATATTAATCTCGGTCACGTTTATGCAATAAGGGCCAGAGGCTTGTAGCACTTGGGTCTTGCAAAACAGGTTGTATCCTCTGAGTAAATTGCCCTATTTTTCTGTACTACTACTTCTTTGTATATAAAATCTGCTGTTTTTAACCACTCTTGTGTGATTGAATAATTATTATATATTTGAGCCACAAGACTTCAATAATGGCCTCTATGCGATAAAAATAGTTTTCTTAACACAATTTTTTTTCCAGTCCGCATATCCATTAAAAATCTAGTCAATATTATTGAAAAAAAAAACGAAATCTTTTCATGATCTTTTATTTCTAATGTGTTTGTGTCTTTTTTGAAGTTTTGTTATAAGATTTACATTTAATATCCGAGAGCAGCTGTTAATTTATAGACAATGAGTAGGCTGCATTACAGGGCGAGAATATCTTATGTTCAGTATCAAGTAGAAAACAAATTAAGTTATTAATCAAATCAATTTTTATTTTACTGTCAAATGCTTTTGATCAATTTACATTTTCATGAAGCAAGCATAGCCTTCATGATAAGGTAGTTAGCATTTACCTTTGTTGTGGTCCTTGCATTTATTTTTACGAGTAATAAATAAGTGTGGTGTTAATGAAAACAGTTTAAGTTATCAATTAAAGGTACAAGAGAGTACGTCTTTTAGTGGTACGTCTGGGGAAGTGATAGTGGATATTTTTTAACGAACTTGATAAATTGTATGTCTCTCCATGACATGCCAACTACGTGGGCGTACTTTCACAATGTATGCAATTCAGTATTTATGTCGTATTGGCTTACGTTTGACTATAGTTTGTCGCTATACCGTCCGAAGTTGTGAGTTTGAGTGTGTGTGTGTGCATATGTGTGAATAAACAAAGTTCGTATCCATGCGACGAAAGAATGACCGATACCTTGTGCTAATAAGAGACGATACTTCTCCTTGGCAAGGTACCTAACGTTTCTACCTGTTCGTGTGTGTCCGGCCTTAAAATATTAATTAATTTAGTAATGTAAGTTTCGGTACTCTGCACTGACCTGTCGTGTCCTAGTAAACTAAAACACCAATCGTAATAGTTATAAATGGCACGTGTTTTTTTTTTTGTAAAATGAACGATGCTTTCAATCGAGAGGCATTTTTTTTTTGAAGGCAACTAGTATGCTTTACTATTAGGCTAGTATTTTTTTTGGCATTTTCAGTTTTTATGATGGTGGTATTTCAGGCACGGTTTGATAGTAAGGTATTGTCATGGTGTGGTGTTTTATTATCCTTGAGATAAAAATACTTAATTTTATTTTATAGCAATAGGAAGGCTACTACGCCTGAGATACTGCCAAACGGATAATAATTTGGTCTCAGTTTGGATTTTTCTAGTCATGGACTTGTTTCTCTTTAACCAAAATGTTCTAGTTCTTAGCGTTTCTTAATTGGTAATCATGTGACAGTTTAAAAGTAGTATGTAATAATAAAAAGAGTATTCTTAAAGCGTGTAGTAAGAAAGAGTTTTGCAATAACTAAATAGACTGGCGACTTCAAGTAGACAGACTGTTAATAGATTTATATACGAGCCGTAGCATCGAGTCAAGACAAAATAATAACAAATAGTGCCGTGACGGAGTATTCATCTTTTTAAATTTTGTCCACTTTATAAAATATAGTTTACCCCATAGCTTCGTCCTTTTGAAGTAAGGCGGTGCATCGCCACAAAACGTACAATCAGCATCGACGCAGCTGATCCCAATTTGCTCAAATGAACATCCACTAGAGCACATCAGTATAAATCATAGAGCCACTTTCTTCAAAAACTGTAATTGAAACTTGAATTCCAATTGAATTGTTCCAAGACGAAAGATTATCCGTTTTTTTAGTCTTTATTGTTATATATTCTACTACCATGGATGTTCACGTATTTTTGGCGCCTCCAATAGATTTGATGCTGATTGTACATGACGAGTTCGTAATGAGGGCTATCGCGTATGAATTCGCCGCTAGAGGCGCTAGTGTAACGAGAGGTCTCCGAAATGTCAAAAGTCACAGTTTATTTATAATTAGAATATTTTGCAATATCTGAAATTCATTATGGCAAATATGCGTTACTGGGAAATGAATGTCTGTGTTTTGAGACAGTTTTGTCTTTCGGAAACCTTTGTCCTCCCCTTTTTTCCGAACAAAACGGGACTACCCAACACTGGCATGCTCGATATTTTTATGGTACGGTTTTAAGGTATTAAATATGATTTAAATATAAAATTTGTTTTCACGCCCGTAATAACAAACCATTAACTTCAGGCAGGACCTTTGTCTACAGTGGCGCCAACTAGTGAGCGCGAAAACGGTAGCCCTCATTGTGATGTAGGATCTCTCCTTAAAAACCAGCATTACTTTACGGTATAGGTATACAATAAAACAAGAGAAGTGTTACTTCCATTTGCTGTGAATAACAGTCTTGAAGACATTTATTTGAATTGACTTGTGCTCCGTAAATAAAATAATACATATAGCTACATAAAAATATTTAAGTAGATACGTAATTGAAATGAAATATTAATTTGAAGTTGCCTTTTAGGATGTTGTATCATCTGTGGTGGAACAGCAAAACTGTCAATTGTTATTATGATGAATGTGCCAGCAGATTCCCTAGTTCTCATATAATTGTAAACTTGTAATAATGTTTCTTAAAACATCCCATATATTAACATAGTTTGGAATACAAAACTATAACTATACATCCTTGAGTGAAAACTCGTCAAAATTTGGCATATGCTCAAGACTGGGTTACTAAAACAACTCAATTTTATTATAATCAATATTTAGAAGTACAGGACCATGGATGATATAAATACGTCGTGTTTTGTATATAAACAATTAAATTAGTAAAATAATATTAAAAAGTTACATATATAAATCTCACATTGTTAAAGAGACGTGATTCCTCCTCCATCGCTCTATAACATGGTTGTATGAGATGTTTACAAGCAATACAATAGTTATCTACAAGATTTTCAAATTCAGTGTCCTGTAACGTTATTTGTCTGTAATCACCGCTATGCTGTAAAGGTTTGTACATTATAAATGCCGGAGATATTTTTGTACAGCTTCTAATCTTCAATTAGCTATAAGATAAGGACATGTGTTTTTCGCTCGAATAAAATATATGTACTTACCTATTGGGTAGACTCAATGTGTCTACTTTTACCTTGAGTTGTGTATAAACCACTATTTTCCGAATGTTAAATGCACCCGCTAGACTTTTATTGGCATCAGTGTATATTTTCCATTTAATGTATTGTATTCAGTGAATTTGAAATAACACCCAACTTGTACATACAATACCTAAGTGAGATGTTATAGTGCAATATAGATGTATTGTTTTACCAAATTTGGTTTTTTATTTTCTTCATCACTTATCTCCAATCTCAAAACATAATTAAAATATAAGTATAGAATTCGTATGGCTAAAAAAAGCACACTTCAGATAATCGTTTTTAGGGTTCCGGAGCCAAAATGGCAAAAACGGAACCCTTATAGTTTCATTGATTGTTTTTTTTTTGGAGTCTTGAGGACCTGGGTTCGATTCCCAGCGCTGGTCTCTTTTTCTGGTTTTTCTGTGCATCCATGTCTCAGTTTGTATTTTCCTTATAGTTTCGCCATGTCTGTCTGTCTGTCCGTCCGTCCGCGGCTTTGCTCAGGGACTATCAATGCTAAAAAGCTGTAATTTTTTGCACGGATATCTATGTAAACTATGCTGACAAAATGGTATAGTAAAAAAAAAAATCTCATCCAACCCTATAGTGTGGGGTATCGTTGGATTGGTCTTTTTAACGATTTTTCGATTCAGTGATTTGTTTGCAAAATATTCAACTTTCAAGTGCAAATTTTCATTAAAATCGAGCGTCCCCCCCCCCCTCTAAAATCTAAATCGGTGGGAGGAAAAGTTAAAAAAATTCAGGATGGTAGTAAGTATATCAAACTTTCAAGAAAAACTATAACAGCTAAGTTTGCTTGAGAATTATTAGTAGTTTATGAGCAAATAGCAGCCTCAGGTATAAAATAATAATTTAATTGATAAACGAATTGAAAATGCCTGTCCATGAAAGTGCTAATGAAGGGCAAACTTCCTTTAACCGTGAAACGCAAGCTCGTCGATATGTGTTCCTGCCCATCCTAACCTACGGCGCTCAGACCTGGTCTTTGACTGAGGCTCAGAAGTCCAGACTCAAGATTTGCCAATGAGCTATGGAGCGCAGTATTCTAGGTGTTCGGAGATCTGATAGATTCAGAAACACGGATCTGCGCTCCAGAACTCAAGTTGTCGATGTGGGAATGAAGACCGCCAAATTAAAATGGGACTGGGCGGGACACGTCTGCCGCATGGATCCGGATCGCTGGGTCAAAATAATCACCGATTGGGTTCCATGCGTCGGGCACCGGAGCAGAGGCAGACCTAGGAGGAGATGGCGGGACGATTTGGGCCGATTCCAGTCAGATTGGCAAGAGCTGGCCAAGAGTAGAGACGAGTGGAATAAGAAAGGGGAGGCTTCTGCCCTGCAGTGGGACACGACATTATAAGCTAGTTAAAAAAATAAATTCTATAAGGCATTAGCTTTATAACGAATTATATTTTTAACGACTTCGATTGATTTTGTACCATATTTACATTTCAGCAAGGTCTAATATTTGTGTACATTTAAGTGGTCACTATATGCCTGGAAAAGGGTTAAAACGATCAAATGAAACAAATTATTCTTGTACCATTTATTGCAATAACACAGTCTTACAAAACAATTCAGCATGACAGCAATAAGACACTAATAAACGATGGTAACTTCATTTTATATTATTTTATTTAAGATCACAAAAATTTTGACTGAACTTGCACGCCGCAGGTTAAAATAGTCTTGCTACAAGAATCACCTAATTTGTATGTGTATGTGCAAGTTGGAATGGTTTGTGACAATATGTGCGATACGGCAAATCTATTACACACAGGTAAATAAAATAAAATATTATTATGCTACTTCAGTTCGTTGTGTCAGTATAAATATGCACTATTGCGTTAGAAACGTTGTACTTCTCCAGAATAAAGACAAACAAAAATAATGCTCTCAGCACCAATATTACAAAACTTGTAACATAATCTAATCATAAATTAAAATAATATTTTACATATTATAATACATGTTAAGTCCTGTAATTATATAGCTTCTCAATTCCGCAACTTTTCTGTAGCCACAAACAGTCATAGAGACAATTGATTTCCTATAGCTTTTGAAACCTAATTTTATCAACTCGCGATAATTTTCTAAAAAAGTTTTGAAACAATTTTAGGAAATTAGTCGGGCACATAAATTACATTAACTCTATGATTAATTTCCATAGTGACTTGATCATAACTATGACAATTAGTTAATATGATGTACACATTATGTAATTTCAAGATTGCTACTTTGTGCGACAAAGATCTTAATGAACGTGAGTGACGTTTGCACGAGGGCACTTAAATTATTATTATTATTGGTACTTTGAATCCCAAAATACAAGCTAAACACCACTAACAAAAGATGCAAACACGGCAAACTGTAAAAAGTAAAGATTTGAAATACAGCCGCGTTAGTTCCGTTTTTTGTTACGTTCATTAAAATCTTTGGTTTTGTTACAATATTTCCAACTGCCAAAATTACAAATCAATCGAATATCGGTACTCTGTAGGCACTTATTGATGAAGACTTTGCACAGAATAAGCATATACCGGACTAAACATGCGATTTTTATATTTATTAGGTTTAAAAATAAAAAACAAATTTGATATGGATATTGACAATTGCAGCAACTTTTTTGCTAACCTTTCTGTGATATCAAAATCGCATGGCGAGTCCGTTTCATCTTATATCAATCTTCATAATAAGTGTCAACAATTTATGCTGTGATTGATGATGGAAATGTTAATATTCTAAGTTATACTTCGAAACATCTAAAATAAGGTGCTCATTATTATGATCTTACAAGAATGAAAGTAGGAAAGTAAGCGTTCAGTTGAAAACATGTGCAGACAATAATAAAATTAACAATATTCTGAAAATACTTTTTCATAGTGGCATGGTGTATACGTAGATCATAGATCAAAATGTCACCCGGAAATATAACTCAACATGATAGCAGCTCGGCTCGGTAAATAGGTATTTCGTTGTAGTTTCAGTCTTGAGTCATTTGGTCCTGAAACAAAGATAAAATCGTTATAACAAAAGTTTTGACTTAAGGTAGCTAAAAGAATCGTATTTGAATAGTTTACTGTTGCACCGCAGTCAGTATTCCATCTGTCGCACCGCAGTCAGCATTCTGTCGGCATTTCCAGTATAAGACTTTTTTTTCAAATGAAGAATTTTTGGGTTTTTCTTACTCGGAACTAAGGACTATTAATTCTGTACAAAGACAATTTTCCTAATTGGATTTAATGGAAACATTAAATTTTTATGTGTCCGTTTTGTGACGAGCCATAAAATACAGACTGTATTTTTTATAATTACAGTATAATCTGACTAATCCGGCACCCTCCGCCCACGCCTCCCTCGCCCCTCTGAGCCTATACGCTCCAGTCGCGGCGTCGTCGTCTAGTATTTACCTTTTAATTACATTATAATATGTATTCTCTCTATGAAATGCTTTATTTTATTAATAATATTTTTTTCTCTATAATCCATTAATCCGAACATTCCAATAATCCGGCACCCTCTGGTTTATAATAGAGCTGGATTAGTGAGATTATACTGCATTTTTCACACAGACTTGTATTTTCACAATTTTAAATAGAGTTGATCACTACAAGTGCACGGTGAAATTTGATCTTAACAAATATTACACGTTAAATAAAAGCTTGACAGAATGGTACCATCAGCCAAAAATGTGGTCTACCACCCTAAAGTTTATAATCGTTTGCATGTCATAAAACAATAATGCCAATAGACGTGTCTGTCAACTTGAAAGTTCGACTTTAGCGACATATATTTGGTGGGATCTTGTTTAAAAATTGATAGACCACTTATTTCGCTGATGGTACATCTACAATGAGAACTCAAAGTCAAAGTCAAAATATCTTTATTCAATTTAGGCTTATCACAAGCACGTATGAATGTCAAAAAAAATCTACCACCGGTTCGGAAAAACCTCTGTTGAGAACTGATGACCATATACTCCAACAGGCTTTACACCGGCACATTTCTGTTGGTCACTGCGTAACTCTAGAACGTGACTGTCCGCTTTATCCGCCGCGTTCTAGATGGCGCGATTTACGTGCATTCACAAGTTTCGAATCGCATGATCATGCATGAGATACCAGAGGCTCATACATTCCGTCTAAATGAATCGAGTGCCAGTCGCGGGAACCTCGACTCGCGTGTGTTGCGCGTGACTCGAGGCACTAGGAACGGCCCTTTGGGCCCTTGATTTGTCTAACTTTTTTTTGTCTAATTTCACTTTGTCTAACAAATTTTACTATAATGAATAGTTTGTCGAAGTCAATTTGTATATTTCATTATTCATAATTCTTATTTTGTCTAATTTTCATTTTCACTAAATGATCATAATTTGCATAACTCTTGTTTTGTCGAATATTATTTTATCGAAAACTCACTTTTTCGATTCTTATTTTAACTAATCATCATATAGCCGAATAATGTTTTAACTAACATCATTTGCATAACCCTTGTTTTGTCGAATATTGTTTTATCGAAAACTCACTTTGTCGATTCTTATTTCAACTAATCATCATTATAGCCGAATAACGTTTTAACTAACATTGGATTGTCTAATATCGAATTATCATAATATTTGTTTTGCTTACTAATGTTATGCCTAATTTAATTTTGGTACCTAAATGTTTATTATAAAATAAGATCAATTAGGTAGTTTAAAATTGAAATAAATTAATCCATATATTTTACTATTTATTCGGTTCAAGGAAATAACAATACTATCTTTTAGACTTTTAGGTATTTAAAAGAATGTAAACAAACCATTAAAGAGGTTAATTCTGAGACAATGTTTGGTTCCTGTTCAATATTTATTATTTTAAAATAAATGAGCAACCTACGTCAGTTCGTTCAATTCTAATAACATGTAATTACGCTTAATTTTACTGAATATGTACACATTTACGAATACAAAAATATTTAATTCATGTAAAATGAATATTTAATTTCTAAATTGTCACTAAAAATACCCAATCTTGCAGAGGTTTAAAACGCAAGGTTTTATTTAATCAGAATGTAATGCGACTAAAATATAAAGTGTCGTATTTACGTGATTTTTAACTTTTTCGGTTTGACATTCGCCATTGCTTGGTGTAATCTGATACGAGTGCGATACTTGTGGTGTTTTAGAAATTTCATTTATTGTTCTTCTTTATTAAGTTCGTTGTTTTCTGTTAATTTGTTTATTTTGTTACGGAGTTGTGTATTTTACGAAGACATGGGTGATGGCGAGCCGGGAACTAGCCGGGCTAGTTCCTTGCTTACATTTCCTTCTCCGAAGAAGAAGCGAACTAAGACAGGACATCTTCCATCATTGGAAAAGAATGTGCTTGTGAACATATTTAAATATGTCGAAGAAACGTGGCCAAAAGATAGAAATTCATCCAAAACTGACATAACTCAAAAAACCGCCAGAAAGATGGCTGTCGATTCCTACCGTGTACAGTGTTTTCAAAGAATACAAAACCCACGATTGTGTTCTATCTCCACCGCCACCTTCGACAAAACCAAGTTTAGTGAATAGCGTTGATTATATTGACTCGGATGGTATTGCGGTGGTGGATTAGTAGATAGGATATTGATACCACACAACATTTTAATGAAAGACTAGCAATTACTTTATTCACCAGTGATATTATTGATTATTCAACAACGTTTAGATTTCATGCTTTTACATAAAATGGAATCATTATAAGAAGTCTAATAGCGTACCTATTTGGTACTAGCTACATTTTAGATTTTTATTCTCGTCATAAAGGTTCACAACCTCTGGATCTGTCATTTTTGACAGCTCTCGTTTGTTTACATTATTTTAAATACCTAAAAGTCTAAACTATAAACATACTGGGAATAGGTACTACGACGAGCGAAGTGAGTGAGAGTGTGTCAGGTAGAACTGCGACCCAGCAGTGAGCGAGCCGAGCGAGCGAAGCGAGCGTACCGCGGGAGCGGCCGGCGAAGCGCCAGAACCGACTTTGTTTTATGTATATACTGTATTCGGATTAACCGTGATTAGAATAAATAAAATTATGCGACATGTATTTTAGACAAAATATAATTATTTCAGTCAAACATTATATGAAACAAGTTCATACAAAATGAAATTTGCTACATGTATGTTCGACAAAACATAATTATGTCAGTCAAACGTTATACGAAATAAGTTTGTACAAAATGAAATTATGCAACACGTATGTTAGACAAAATATAATTATGTCAGTCAAACATTATACGAAATAAGTTTATACAAAATGAAAATTAGGTCATTTAAAATGAAATATTAGGTTAAGTTATATTAGGTTACCTAAAATTAGGCAAAAAGTTGTTAGGCAAAACAAGGTACAACCACTAGAAACACAGTTATTGCGTCCAGTACCCGCGCGATACTTGGTAGTAGACATTGAAAAAGGAAATGAATGCACGTAGCTCGCAACTGGACGGACTATAAATCACGTCATTTGAACAAGCACTAACAGCGATACTTAGCCGCATAGTGCTTACGTAGCCTTAAGGACAACAGGATGCCGTGGTGGTAATGTCTTAAAATGTGTAGTTACCGGGCGCGTCAGTGGTAGGACTGCAGGTAGGTTGTGGTGGAGGCGAGGTCGCGCCGCAGCCAGGCCGCGTTCAGCCGAACAGTCTCGAGCGCCTGCTGCACGGAGCGCTCGGTGCCCGGCGACTGGTGCGCGCGGAAGAACTCCTCGATCTCCTGCGCGGCTGACTCCGACGCGAAGTTCTCCGTCGTCGACTTCACTAGTCGCGCCAGTAGGAATCCGCCCTGAGCAAATTTTTGTTTAATGTAAGATCAATAAATAACCTGATGGGAATAAATCACCGTCGCTGATGAAAAACCGCAAAACGAGGGGTATCACAGCCTCACAGGTGCGTTGCCGGCCCTTTGAGATATTGATAGGCTCATTTTACATTAACATATAATCTGTTCGCCTATCCTTGAGTTTTCCTTTCCAGTTTAAGTTAGGATGAAAATATCCCTTTTAAGGATGAGTTCGCCTTTGTACTTTTTTTGTTTTCTAGTTAATTTACTGTCATATGATGCAAATGGAAAATGGACAACTCGAAATTATACCACAGAATAAGTAATAGTACAAGTACAGAAGGCACGATTCTTATGCCTAAACGTCACCTTTGTACGGCAGTGAAGCTTCTGTTCTGTACTTATTCTGTGGTATAATTTCGAGTTGTCCATTTTACATTTGCACCAAATGACAGTAAATCTTATTTTTGTGTTTTGTGTACAATAAAGTATTTACATACATACATACATTATAATTTTTAAGGTAAACTTCTTTTTGTTGTAATTAGACCACATTTCAAGTAAATTAGACCACTGGAAGCGAGTGAAATTCGATTTGCAATATTTGACCTTAACAAACATACAAGCAAATAACCTTTTTACAATAAAACCTTGTAAGAATTAAACATAACAGCTAGCTCTTCATTGTCTTCCACAAAATATGGACCCTTAATTATAAAACAGAACGAGAACAAAGTCCTTTAAAAGGAATTTCTCGTATAATTATACCTGGTAGCGATCCATGAACTCCTGCCAGTGGTCCTTGAAGAATTGCCACGCCAGGTCGCGCCCGTTCCGGCTCACGGCCACAGACACTATCACGAACACCGTGTCTTGAGCACGCACTTCGTCCTGTTGTAGTAAAAAAAAAAAAAAAAACTATTATATGAATGTTTCATGTGTTCGACCACTTTTAGGCTATGTTCGCACTATGTGGTTAGCCTCGCGGTGTCCCTTCTCAAAGTATCGCTTCGCGTTTAGCTACATAGTGCGTACGTAGCCTTAGAGCCAGCAGCAACAAGGAGCGCAGATATAGCTTGAAGGTAAAGTCGAAGAACCCGACTCAGTTAACAGAGTAGAACCTGTGTGCTACTAAAATGGTGTACGGTTCCACCCAGGCATATGATTCAGTTTCCTCTGTCTCTGTTTTTTTGGACAAAACAAACAGAGACAGATCTTGGCTTATCCACGATGATATTGCGATGCCGCGTAACTTGCAATTTCTAATGCCGCGTAACTTATAAAAAGAGCTGAGATATCGCGGCAGGTATATATATAAACACATAGACATTAAATCTAAAGCCTTCCAGCATTTCATTGTTGGTCACGCGGCATTGCAGTGTCATCAACTAACTATACTAGGGTAATCAGTGCATTCTCACCGAGACAGCAAACTCCAGCACTTTATTGAGCAGCTGCGGGTCGCGCACGGCGCCGAGCGCTCGGCTGATGCGGTCCTTTTCCTCGTGCAGGTCTGCGGAGCGGTAAAGCTGCAGGAAACGCTGGAACGTGGGCTCGTCCGCCTCCGCTAGCACCGCGCGGTAGCACGCCGAGCGCAGGTCCGCTGGCAGCGTGCACGCGCCCGACACGTGCTTCTCGAAACTGCAACCACCATCAATGTTAGGCCACGCGCGCACCTGTGATAGGCCCAGGCCGCGCTACGGCTAAACCGCCGCGGTTTTCAACCGCGTGTCTTTGCGAATCAAGAAAAGTAATTTTTCATCACACTTGCTCGTAAACAGTGTCGAAACATGCAGGCTACCTTGGTTGCAACCCCCAAATAAAACCCTCGACCTTAATGTGCTTGTCATGAAACTCGTGGTCGGTAAATGAGTCATTGCGCGTACAAATTTTCTTGTCATGAAGCCCAAGGCCGGTAAATGATTCAATGTGTGTACTGATGGTGCTGCGCGCACTGCTGCTGAAGAACCAGCACACGCACGCTGCGGCGGAGAGCGGCGCTACTAAGAGCGCAGCCTAAAGTATCGCCAATATTTGGAAGAATTATATTTTTTCTTTTAGAAATATAAAATTTTAATCTCAAATGTGATAAAAACATTGTATGTCGCACGGGCGGTACTAGAATTACGAACATCGACTCATTAAAGCCCCCAGTCTTCGACTTCGGGCTTCTAATAGACTCTCGTTCGTAATTCCTTATTTACCGCGCTTAAGACACAATGTACTATAAGCGGCCGCACTGGCGGCTTTAAGTTTACTTGATTCACAAAGTCACGCGGTTTACCCGTATTGCGGCCTAGGCTATAGTCGGATTTCTGTTTTTAGAATGAGAAAATTATAGAGATCTAACTGTCACCAGTACAAAATGTTATCCCGGTTATCCGTTTACGCGGCACGCCTAACTTTACTCGATCGAATGATGTGGTAGAAAATAGCGACCAACGTCGACCAAGAGCCTACCATCGATCGACGATCGATCGATTGGTATGATAGAAAATATCGATCAACGTCTACCAAGTCTCCAGAAATTACGTCTTTACTGTCATCAGCTAGTTGATTGTTTTTTTGGAGTCTTTTTGTATTTTTTATTTCAACTCCAAATTTGTTACTTTTACGGGTATCCCGTGAAACCATATCGAAACTACAAACTGAGACATGGATGCACAGAAAAACCAGAAAAAGAGACCAGCACTGGGAATCGAACCCAGTTCCTCAGCAATCCGTGCTGCGTGCTATAACCCCTACACCACTGCTGGACAGGGATCTAGACACGAATTTTTCCTATGCATACATATCTCAGGTTGCTTATTTCTAGTATGCTACTTAAGCAGCAGCACTAGCGACATCTATGTTTCGTCGAGAGACGTCACATTCTTTCGGAACTAACCGCTCACCCAGACAAGAGATGTCGCTACTAAGCAATCAAATTAAATAATTAATTTGATTTGATTTTAATTTGATTGCTTAGTGCTCCCCAGCGCTGGTCTCTTTTTCTGGTTGTTCTGTGCATCCATGTCTCAGTTTGTATTTTCGATATTAGCTAGGTGGTTTAGCGATAGTGTTATATTAGCAAAATTGGAGGTCTAAAGCTGCGTTTCCACCAGAGATGTGAGAAGATGCGTTGTGAGGAATGTTTTTCATGAACCAATAGAAACACTTCATTTACCTATTCTCGCTTAGCACCGCTCTAGTGGAAATAGCCCAGAGGAGTGAGGGTAAATGAAGTGTTTCTATTGGTTCATGAAAAACACACATTCCTCGCACATCTCTGGTGGAAACGTAGCCTAAGGTATAAACCTTATTATAACTCGGACAGGCTTAGTTAATTTAAAATTTTATTTTCATTTCATTTAATATGGTTTATTTAGTTTACTGTTTACATTTATAGCTTATTTAAATATGCAGCCTTTAAAAAAAAAATACTCCGAGCAAAGCTTGGTGGTCCCGGTACTCACAAAGACATTCCAGCCTTATTACGGCACAGGCCTCCTCTCAGAATGAGAGGGCTCAAGCAGAGGTTGATGGGTTCAAACCCTGACCCGCACCTCAGAGTTTTCGAAATTCATGCGCAAAATTACATTTGAAATTTATCACAAGCTTTACTGTGAAGGGAAACATCGTGAGGAAACCTGCACACACAACATATAAACAATAGCATACTAGCAAACCGCAATTGAATGAGAATGAATACTGTGCGAGAAAGGGGAAGTGGACTGTATGGAAACAAATACCTTACCAGTTTTACAACCATATCATACCTTTTATCACTTTAAGCACAAAGAACAGCCAAGTGGTGTTATCTACTTTATCATTTCCAGTTATAACAGTGCTGTTTATCAATTAATGTTACATGCGAATTCATACTGACTTTTCGCTTAGTACAGTTCAACTTAACGTACATGCTGCTCCATAAATTGAGTGCTCTCAAAACATCCAGAATTATGTTAAATTCACTTTAGTTTAAACCGTTCTACTAAGGCTAAGCTCGCGTTGCGAAACATCACCATATGGAAATGTTACGAAACCACATGCACGCACGTCCGAAAAAAAAATCACGCGAATATAATTCCCAGACCAAATTCGAGTTTCGCGGCAGAATTCATCGCACCGCTGTGCAATTTAATTTCACGCACCTTTCTTTTCTCGAATCTTTAATGCACCAGTCGTACGTCTAGGAAGATTACCTGGGCGACCGAGCAGCGCACGGACTAGAACACAAAGCACGCCTTTTCGCAGAAATAAAACCAAGCAAGAACGATTTTAAGCCCCCAAAAACCTTCACATAGCAAATTTAATCAAAATCATTAGAGCTCTTCCCGAAATTCTCGAAATAAATAAATACACAAGAATTATTGCTCGCTTAAAGATAAAAAAGATTTAGCCCGTAGATTATAAACTGTTTGCAAACAAAAAAACTGTCAGATTTCGCAGCACGAGCTCACCGTAAGAAACGGCGATGAAGTCTGCACTAAATCGCAAGAACGCCGCCGGCATCTTTTCAAAGTGAGAACGCTCACATGAACAGAATAACCCAGTTACTTAGCAAAAACTTATGCTTACCGATTTTTAGCCTCTTTAATGGTCTCGGGGTCTTCGAAACTGATCATCTTGTTGAGCACGAGGCTTCGCAACAAAGTGTCGAGGTGACTTTCCTTCTCGCCCGCCTCCCAGCCCAGTCGCCGTGTCACGGGGGTGAACAGGCGACGCCCGTAGTTCTTCAGAGGCTTGTCCAGAGCGGTGTGCGAGAACAAAGCGCTCAGCTTCGACAAGCAGTTTGAGATTGATGACCAGACGGTGAAGTTAGTCTCGTTGCTGAAGGCCTCGATCAGTTTCAAGGACTGCAATAAAATATTTGTGATTTTGATTTGCTTGTTTATTGGTAAAGATGTAACGACGATTCGGGCGCAACCACGGATAAAGTTCACGTTCATGAGTGGTCATTTAGACATGTTAATGTCTGATCAATACATAAAGGCTAGTGTACACTAAAATGCCATGAAAACAATAAAGAACGGTTGGCACCGCGAACGAACCGCACTCATTAATGACTTAGTTTGACCAACTTTCATGCAGCCGATCGTTGTACGTTAAACTGAGTCCGTACGGAGTCCGCTCAGCTCGCAGTGTAAATGGGGGCTTGAGATGAAAAAAAGATAGAGTACCATTAACTGGACAGATCTAGTGATTAATATTTTTCCATGTTGTTTACACACGTTACGTCGCGGTTAGCCGCATAGTCTATAGGTACGTAGCCTAACACAGCAAGTTAAATAAAACTAAATGGCGATGTTATGTTGAACATGTTACCTCGTGGGTGTGCGTGTGCCCGGCTTGGACGAGCGCGAAGCAGTCGTCGAGCAAGCCGAGCCGGTCGAGCGGCGGCAGCGAGCCGTCGCGCACCGCCGTCACCAGCTGCGCCAGCATCGAAGGCTCATACCGCGTGCGGTAGTACCCGACCTGAATGCACCCATTACATTATTGATCCCTTCAAATATCATAAAAAATAATTCACAACAATATATTTTGACTAAACAAATTATCTCAAACATGCTTATTCGTTAGAAGGACTGTGGTTCTAGGGCCTCCGCTAAATCGCGCGGGTGCTCGCGCGGCGTGGTTTAGCTAGATGACATGAAACAAGCACACCGCGCGCCCGCGCGATTTAGCAGAAGCCCTTAACCTGACGCATACTTTATATGACTAAAGGCTACTGTGTTTTTCTTCTTTTTTACTTACAAAGGATTTGGCGCCTACGTATATTAAATACACTATATAGAGCAGTGTTTCCAAACATTTTTCAAGGCCACTTCTTTATCTGGCCCTAGCACCTCATTACCATAATAGCAGATCCCTAAAAACTTAAACTTGTGAAACTCATTTAAAATTTAACTTTCATTCTGGTATTGTCTGCGCACCCCTAAGGGACTGTGGACTACAGGTTGGGAAACAATGCACTAGAGTTAAAATAATAGTTATTTCAAGCTTTATTATTTAAACTTTCAATAGCATTTGCTTTTTTTATGTGTTTACTCAAAATTAGCACAATAGAGAATAGAAAATATATGTGCATCACATTTTTTTTGTGACACTATTGTAAAAAAGAACAACAAACCAGCAAAATTGTCTTATGCACAATTAGTTATCCCAACGAGACTTGAGTATTTATTATGCTATGATAATATCTCTGCTAAGGCCTAAGCTAGATTGTTTACTTTTTATAAAGCTTCGAGTGCAATAACTAAATTATTTATATGGTTTATGGTGTGGTTTATGGTGGCGACTGAAAAACAGCATCTGTTAGCCAAGGGACTTTGTTCTGCAAGGCGCAGGCATAAGCTGAGTCGCTTTCCCTTTTGATAGTTTGATTGTATTATTTTGTGATGTATGTATAACATGTAAACTTATCTTTTATTATTTATTTATTTATTAGTTTTTGGAGTAACTTACAGTGCCAGGGTTAAGTTTGACCCATGAAGATTCTGAAACATTTTCTAATACAACTTCTTGGCTCTTCTTTTCTAAAACAGTTGAAAGCGCCACCTGGAAAAAAGCGGATTATTATTAAACATTAGCTTCGCCCCCGTTGCAATATTTCTAAATTTTCTCCCATAAAAACCTTCTCCTGACAATAACGAACACAACAAAAAATAAAAAATGAAATCGGTCCAGCCGTTCCCGAGTTTTGCGCTTAGCAACACATTTTACGATTTATTTATATTTATATAGAAGATAGAAGATTTATATAGATAACACAACAGTTACTCAAACTACATTGTGCAATTTTCTCAAAAATAACAAATCAATAAACTAACATAATGGAAATATCTAGTGTAGTTAAAATAATCTATATAGTGCAGAAAATTGATTGTAATTTTTAAGCTATGTTTTTATTACATGTGTAACTATCACCATGATTTAAAATATTAAAAGCCATGAAGCTGCTTTGTTTATCTACAATACTATTTATTTATTTCAAAATGAATTACATTATATTCAGTCTTTTTGAATTCTAATGTGGTCAGGAGTTCAGACGTTGGACATTTGCAATCTTCATCTGTACCATCGAACATTTGTTGCAACTGCAATTCATTGAATTTTAATATTTTTATCATGTAAGGAAGTTGATGTACACTATCAAAAAGGAAGTACAGGCGAAGTAGGTCAATGCTGCTTCCCAAACAGTATGGCTCACTGATAAGATTATCTTATCAATATTATTTTGATTTTAAAGGACTGACTTATCACTGGAAAGTAAGGACATCACAATAATTGATGAATCATATTCTATTCGAGTTTATATTATGAATCTTGTCATAATATACAATCATATACATATGTTGCCTACTTCTAAACAGCAAAGTAAACACTTGGTGTGGAGATCCAGTTTATCAAAACAGGAATGGTTTCATGTGCATGTTTACCTTGGCTGGGTGTTCTTGTGTCGAGATTGTGATGGGCACCATCCACAAAACATCATCTCCTTGGCTACCATCAGCACAGAACTTCTGCTGAGTGAGGGTCAACACCCTATCAGAACCCTTTTGTTCTGAGTGCACCTAGGGACAATTACAATTAAATTTATACATTATAACAAAAGCTGGTATAATTATCAAAGGTATGTTGACTTAAAAACAATACTTGTGCACACAATGGGTAATGAATATAACTTACTTATTAATGCAACATGATTGTGTTGTATATTTAATGAACCTATTGTTACTAATATAGAATCAACAAATATGTAGAAGGACTAGTCATCTGCTGATTATTTGTTATTACAATTTTGACATATACATACATAACCAGCAAAATGGAATTGGAAACAGAAGAGTTACCAACCTGTACAACTGGGAATCCCATTTGTTTGGTCCATGTGGACATTACAGCACCAACAGGTTTGTTTGAAGCTTCCTCTAAAGCAGCCCAAAGGTCCTCAGTGAAAGTATTTTTGTACTGAAATTTGTATAGACTTATCAGATTGTTGTCTTTGACAATTATTTGTTTTGATAGGTGTAGAATTCGCCTGATGGATCATTTTTTTTACATGTGGGACATATGGATTGAGGTTATGCTTTTATATAAATATAAATATACCCACACTTATAGAAAAAAAGTACAATTCAAGAAGAAGTTTTCTTCTATTTGACTATGCCGGAAAAGGTAAATAGTATTTAGTTACTCCAGCATGTACAAAAATACATGAAATAAAGAGTTTGACAAAAGAAGATATCAACATTGATTTATATCTCTGCCATCACATTTTTGATTACAAGGGATTAGAGATAAGTTGATAGAGGAGATACTTGAAAGTCAATGTTAAGACCTCCAAAACATCTGTAAATCTTTATCTACATAGGAAACTGATAAATTCACCTGATGCCTGGTGAGATAGATATTCATTCCCTTGCGGAAATCATCATCACCAATATATCTATGCAGCATGCGGATGACAGAGGCACCCTTGTTGTATGAGATGTCATCAAATATTTCATCTATTTCAGAAGGGTGACCCACAGGGACCTCAATAGGATGGGAATTTTTCAAACAGTCTAATTCTAGAGCTCTGAAAATGCATTGTTCTATTAATAGTTGTGAAAACACTGTATGGAAACAATTAAGGTGACTGAGCAGTAGGTATGTACTTGTGAAAATGCTTGCTCATGTACTACATTGGACATGAGCCAATTCTGCACTTTCAATTACACAAAGACAATAAAAATTAATGAGACATGCCAGCTGTACAAACTTTGGTCTTTCAAGTGTAAATAAACTTTAATGATCTATTAAATAAAAACATGCATACATACCTGATGTAAGTTTCTGTGACAAACTGAGTCCAAATATCATATTCAGGGAACAGATGGTCAACACACAAGAATTCCACAAAGGAGGCATAGCCTTCATTTAACCAGAGATGAGTCCACCATTCCATAGTAACGAGGTTGCCAAACCACTGGTGAGCCAACTCATGACCAACCACCAGAGCAATCCACTGCCTCCTGACAGCCGATGTGTGTTCTTCATCCACTAGAAGGCATGTTTCTCTGTATGTTACCAGACCCCAGTTCTCCATAGCTCCAGCTGAGAAGTCTGCTATAGCAATCAGATCAATTTTAGGCAGTGGATAGGCTATGTCAAAGTACTCTTTGTAGTAGGGAAGGACACGAGCGGCCACTTCAAGGGCAAACATGCCCTGCTTGCTCTTGCCAACAGGAGTATATACGCGCACGAGCACGCCGTCGCGGGAGGTCTTTTCCACATAGTCGTATTCGCCAACAACAACGGCCACCAGGTATGTGGACATGATCGGCGTGGTGTCAAAGCGCACGTAGCGTGTGTCTCCGCAGAGCTTCTCCTCGCGTACGGGCATGTTGGAGAGCGCAACGCGATCAGCCGGCACGCGCAGCGAGATGTCGAAGGTGGCCTTGATGGCGGGCTCGTCCCAGCACGGGAAGCAGCGGCGCGCGTCTGTCGCCTCGAACTGCGTGACGGCCGCGTGGCGCTCCTCGCCAGCCGGCGTCAGGTACTTGCTGCGGTACAACCCCTTCATCTTGTCGTTGATCTCGCCCGTAAACTCGCACAGGAGCACCGCCTCGCCTCCCGGCAGCTGCTCCGCGAACGCGATGGTCGCGGTTTCTTCAGCCGCGCTGAGCCGCACCTCCGCAGGCGACAGGGCCGGCCCGCCATCCTCGTACTCTAACTTCACGCTCTTCAAATCCAAATCCAAACAGTGCAGCACTATCTCTTTGGTAGGATTGACGATCTGAAAGTGAATACGTCACGTTGAAAAGAAACGAGATAATTTGCGACGGCCGGACGAATGATGAAATTGCCTCTTACCGATACTTTCACTGCTGTCTTTCCCGTGAACGTTAATTTCCCGAGATCCGGCACCAATTCTAGATCATAATGTTTGGGCACAACATTTAAGGGGAGACGCTGAAACGGTTTGTTTTCGGGCATTGTCACTTTTTCTTTCACTACTGTAATTGTTGGCCGCGCAACAGAAAAATACCGTAATGACCGAGTGACAGAGTGAACTCGCCGCGCTCCCGCGCCGCCAATTGCCCCCCTCGCGCGTCCGACTCTCCCCCACTCCGAATAACGGTATTCACTCGTACGTAACAACTTACAATGGCGATTTAAATTAATGCAATTTTCAAAGCCAAATGCAAATGAATTACGTATGACGCGTAGTAACTGTAGCGTCATGGAAAGCGATATCGCGATGACGTTGATGAAAGTGAAAGTTATACTGCTCGAGAGAATAGAGCAAAGGAATAGAGTTGCATTTATGTTAGGTTGTATATACTGAAAAAAAGAATTTGAGGTTGGAATGGTGAATGAAATCCCGTGAAATCCGTCTTTTTGACGTATCATACCATATGACAGTTGGATAGATAAGAAGAAATCGAGAAAAATATATATTTAGTGAGAACGCAGTAACTAAAAAGTTTCGGACAAAGTTAATAAACAAGATCTATTCTATTTCGAGAAATTATGTAAATTACATAGTTACAATAAGTCTATTTCGGGAAATTATTTTTGCATGCAAGTTTATAAAAAAAAGTAAAAAATTGGCATTACTAAACTTTTCAGTTTATTTCTGTAGCTGAAACACGTTTGACATTCAAGTCAGCATGACATGTACACTAGGCAACATTGATTTAAATAAGTCCTTATATATACTGTAGTCTTTGGCAATCAATTTTTGCCCTTAACAAAGAAGAAATAATACCTAAATTATAACTTTATAAATGCTTTACTGTGGTTAATATTGTTCTCCTTCTTTCAGCATTCGGAATTATAGTTTATAGTATTGTGTATTGATTTTAAGCTTATTGCAGTAGTATTAAGTAAAATAGTATTAAATGAGTACAAACATATTATAAATATTGTGTTGAACGTTCTGTTGTATTGCTTTGTAAAGTGTAGGTTATCGAAATGAATAATATAATTAGGATTTGGTTGATAGTATTTACAGGTTAGTATATTTGCTATTTATTTTTCTTTGTTTATATTAGAGGCCGTCTATTCCTTTAAATTACGTCTTACTTAATTAATGGTATTGCATAACGGATAGAATAGTCAGTTTTTATATTGTTTGTAGATAACATTTTTAATGGTCGTAACAAATATTTTAACAACAAAAACTTGCCGGCCAATGTTTTTCCTCCTCAATTTATTTAGCGCCTAACCTTAATCGTGTATTATATTTTTAGCGATCTATGGAGTATCATGCTCAAGAGTGTTGGAGTTAAGTGATAAATTCATAGACATTAGTGGTGATGGCATGTGGTTTGTGAAGTTTTACGCACCGTGGTGCGCCCATTGCCGCCGTATTGAGCCCATATGGGCCCACGTAGCCCAGTCACTCTACAACAGCCACATCAAGGTGGCCAAAGTTGACTGCACAAGGTTCCCTGCGGTGGCAACCCATTTTAAAGTTCGTGCTTATCCAACAATTTTATTGTAAGTACTTAACAGTATCTTAGAGAATTCATGTGACCCAATTATTTATAATTCTAAGTCAGCAGTTATTCTTCTTGTAATAATTATTTGTTTGTAAATGCTTTTTTTTGTCAAATAAATAAATAATGTTTATTTTATTGTACTTGTCCTTTGCAACCAACAATATCATTTGACTTAACTCTTGGTAGTGTGAGAGGGACTGGAGACTGCTACATGAGGCCTTTGCCTAATAAAAAACACAGATTGTTAAGATTATTATTATTATGATTGCTGTTTCAATATTATTTTTAAAGTTTGCATCTGAAATAAAAGGCTTAAAAGTAAAATACTAGTCTAGAGTGATATTCATTAACCCCTTTTATAAGGGAACTAAAAAATACCACATTCAAGTGTCATTTGTGTTAATAAGCACAACAACTGCGGATTTAAATAAAAAACAAAAAGATAGCATTATTATTTGGCAAGGACCCGCGTCGCGTACCAGTGGTTCAAGTTGATAAATTAAAACAATCAAAAACCCGACTGCCTTAAAAGATACTAAAAAGAAGAAAACAAGTCTAGTGGGCTAGAACTTTGTAGCTAACTTAAAGTTCAACAGTCAGGACCCATTAGGTAATCATTTTTGAGCATTTTTTAGTATTTTTTAAGGCAGTCGCGTTTTTTGATTGTTTTATTTCCCACTTTTCTGTGAAAATGGTATATAAAAACGATTATAAACTATATATATATATATTTAGAATGGTCTAATTATAAGCTTTCATTTGATACCCCACTCGATAGGTTTGAATAAAAAACATTTTTTGAATACTTACAATTTGGCGCCAAAAATCCGCCATTTTGATTTTTCAAGAATTTTATGTACCCAGTGTCACTTGCGTCATCAAGACGAATCCAATGACGTATCATTTATCAAAATCGGTTGAGCCATCGAGTAGTTACGAGAGGACATCGGAATAGACATACATACATACGCGCCAAACACATAACCCTCCTTCTTCGCAGTCGGGTAAAAAAGCAACATTCAGAGTTTTACGCAATACGAAAAATAGCTATGTAAAAGCAGTATATAGTAGTATTTTTGGTAACACTTGTCCTCTCCATAATCTAGGCATTCACTCCAAAAATTCCAATGGCTGATAAAATAATGACTCTTAATGACAAAGTTAAAAAGCCGTGGTGGCCTAGTGATTTGACCTATCGCCTCTCAAGCAGAGGGTTGTGGGTTCAAACCCCGGCTCAACCCCTCTGAGTTTTTCGAAATTCCTGTGCGGAATTACATTTGATATTTACCACAAGCTTTGCGGTAATGGAAAACATCGAGAGGAAACCTGCGAAGCAATTTAATGGTGCGTGTGATGTTCCCAATCCTCACTGGGCCTGCGTGGGAACTATGGCCCAAGCCCTCTTGTTCTGAGAGGAGGCCTGTGCCCAGCAGTGGGACGTATATAGGCTGGGATGGGGATGGGAATGACAAAGTAGGGGTTGAGTTGTAAATTTTAGGTTTCTATTAATTTCAGCATCAAAGGATCGCATCATCATGAGTACAATGGAGAGAGAATGAAAGATGACATGGTAAACTATGCGGTGCGAATGTCCCAGCCAGCTGTACAGAGGGTGACTCAGGCAGATAGCTTTGGATATTTGAAGGAAACACACCCTATATTCTTTGGTTTTGTTGGGAAGCAGCAAGGACCATTATGGGTAAGCAACTAAATTTGAGTGTCATGAAAAAAAACCCTCAGAAGTATTAATGCAAATTGAGAGTCTGAGGATTTTCCATTTAAATTTAAAAAAAACAATTATACATTACATACTTTTCCTGTCTCTTGGATTAATGTGTAGCAGACTTAAATAAAAACAACTGACAGCATAGCATATAATAGTTGTAATTTGTAATACTGTACACCATGTTTTTCTTGATTTTCACATAATTAATTATCTTTATTCTTGATTATCTTTTATGCAGTACCAATTTTAAACGGTATAGAGTTAGGCCACATCTTAGACAAATTAACTTTATTTGACCTGTTGAATGTTCCCTTAAACTCAACAGAAATCAAATATAACACATTGTATACTAGGTTTTACAAATAATTTATTTCATTTTATTTTTAGGATATGTTTATTATCCATGCTGACAAGTATCAACCTCATACATGGTTTTATGCAATGTCGCATGATATTGTCAAAAATGAATTGAATCCACCAAATGACTCAGCAATATTTGTCTACAAAGAGGAGGAATCATTCTTCTTTGGTGGTAAGATTTGAAGTAATGGAAGCGTTGTGAGACATAGACTATGTTTTTATTGTCCCATCTTATTTTTCAGCTCACCCTGGTTTGTTAGAAGATAATGAAGCCTTGAATAACACTTTAGATAAATGGATCAATTCTGAAAGATTTGGTTTTTTCCCTAAAATTACTAGGTCAAACATCAACCACCTAATGGACACTGAGAAGTACATAGTGATTGCTGTTGTCTCTGAGAATAAGCTGAGCGAGATAACCCAAACAGAAAGAGATTTTAAGGACATGATTGAAGGAATTATTAGGTTAGTAAATAAACAAGACGTGAATGAATGAATGGTAGCATGCATACTGACAGGTCTGACACCAATGTAATATACTTTAGGAAAGTATCCTGCCACGGAGCAACAGTGCTTGTTCTTTTAATGAAAAAACAAATATTCCATTCATTTATTTATACAAAATTATAAATAGTATTAAGCATTCAAGCTGTGGTTGTTGGATTTGTTTTTATTTCATATTTACAGGCAAAAGCGAAAAACATTACATTCTCGTTTCCAATTTGGATGGATGGGCTCCCTTGAGTTAGCCAACTCTATAGCCATGTATGAGCTGACCGTCCCCCACCTTCTGGTCCTCAACTCCACCACGAGCCACCACCACATGCCTGATGATGACCCTGTTCTCATGACACCAGAGGCTGTTTTGATGTTCCTTGATCAAATCCATAATCAGGTTGCACCGGTAAATAATTTTGCATATTTTGTTTCATTCTAATCAACTTTTTTATTTATTTATTAAGCTTGTTTATTCAGATGCAATCCTAATACAAAATAATGAAAATAATTATGTAAATCTTAACCTATTAATTATTACACAACAGTATTTTTCATTTACTTTTTATTCAGTCTTCAGCATCTGTGTGCCTGTTGGCAAAGGCCTCCCCCAGCAGTCTCCAACTCAAATCAGCTATTGTAACACAATTAAATAAAAAAATAAACTTCCTGACATAATAAATAATAATAACGCTAGAAACACACAGGCGCCGGAGGTGGAGCGGTGCGGCGCAGCGCGGAGGCGGTGCCGGTTGTAATATTCGAGCTAAGGTGAAAGAGGGCACACAAGAATACCGTGCCACGCTTATTTCCCGCGCGGTGTTCTGTGTGCCCTCTTTCATGTTAGCTCGAATATTACAACTGGCAACGCCTCCGCGCCGCGCTGCACCGCCCCGCCACCGCGCTCTTTAGTGACAAGGGTTTAGAGTGATGATTCATCACATCACATTCATACATCACTGATGAATAAGAGCACATACTACTACGAATAGGTGTAGTTGCGTCTAAGCACAGCGCAAGAGCTGCTGCCCGAGTCAGTAAGTCACAAAAAATTCTGCTTGAGCGCCATCCGTAAATTATAAATAATAATAAAAAAGTACATCACAAATCATCTGTCGGTTTGTGATACAGGAACAAAATGATTGAGATGAATGTGACAAGTGGGCCAAAAATGATCACTAACCTTGGTTAGGTTAGGTTAGAAAAACCTCCAACATTCGAAAATACAAACTGAAATATAGATGCATAGAAAACCAGAAAAATAAGACCGGCGCTGGAAATCGAACCCATGTCCTCGGCATTCCGTGCCACGTGCTATACCACTAAACCACCACTGGACAGTGATACAGACACGAATTTCTCCTATGCACCACAGATCTCAGCTTGTTTGTTTTCTTATTTAGTCACTTAAGCAGCGACACTAGCGACATCTATGCTGTAGCCCTCATCGAGAAACCTTTCATCAGCCCAATGGAACTAACCGCTCACCCGGACAAAATGTCGTTATTAAGCAATCAAATTAAGATTGTTTTTTTGGAATCTTTTTGTATTTTTTATTTTAATTCCAAATTGGTTTCGATATTGATTTTACGGGATGACAGTAAAAGTAACAAAACAATTGGAATTAAAATAAAAAATACAAAAAGATTCCAAAAAAAACAATCTTAACCTCCATCATTGTCATTTCAAAGTTTAATATATCAAAAATTGGTCAATTGCGAGTCGGACTCGTATGTACATGAAGGAAGGGTTCCGTGAACAGTTCAGTAAAAGTTTATCTTAAAATTCTTCTAATATTTTTTTTGTTGACTGTATTTTATGCCCCTGGTTACGAAAGTACTCGTCGAGACGACAAACGAGTCCAAACTCGATGCGGTCGTGTCGTTTATCACACAGTTCCTATGGTCACCAGCTAGCTTTATCATCAGATCAAGCTAGCTTGCATTGCATTGTCATCGGATTTATACATGCGTGTAAAATTTCAGCTCAATCGGTTGAAGATATCCACTTCAAATTTGAGCTGAAAGATTCCACCCGCCCGAGCAATAGTACATTCTGTCTTAAGGGCGGTAAACAAGGAATTACGAACGAGAGCTTATTAGAAGCCCGAAGTCGAAGACTGAGGGCTTTAATGAGTCGATGTTCGTAATTCTAGTACCGCCCGTGCGACATACAATGTTTTTTATCACATTTGCGAGTAAAATTGTATATTTGTAAAAGAAAAACTAATATTTATTCAAAAATTGCCGATACCGCTGACTACGCTCTTGACAGCGCCAGCCTCCGCGCCGCCCTCCCCCTCCCCCCGCAGCATGTGCCCGACGTGCACGCGCCGCGCTCCTGCACGCCATGCAGTATCCTACTCATTTACCGACCTTGGGCTTCATGACAAGAAAATTAGTACGGGCAATGACTCATTTACCGACCACGGGTTACATGAGGAGCACATTAAGGTCGAGGGTTTTATTTGGGGGGTTGCAACCAAGGTAGCCTGCATGTTACGACACTGTTTACGAGCAAGTGTGATGAAAACATAGTTACATTACACTGCAAATAAATATACTTAATGCTTGGAATAAGTTTTTGTTAAAAAAAAAATTTAATACAAGCTTTTTTTTGCCGAACGTAGGTACTTTTTGTTGACTGTACTTGCATTGTCGTCTAAAGTACATATCTGTACCAAATTGAAGGTCGGTACTATTAACTATTGAGAAGTTGCCTCCTGCAGAGAAGATTCTGGCAGGACCACCAAGATGTCACTACCAAATTATTGTATTGTCTGTCACCAAATTTACTTAAATTTCAAGTCGATCGGACCACTGGAAGTGGGTCAAATTTAGCTTTCAAGATTTGACCCAAACAAACAATAAATAAATAAATAAACAAACAGGGCAAGCTAAATAAAAGCTTCTAAAATATCGCCGAAATGTAAGCACTTGTGCAAGTATTTCGAATAAAAAACAATTGGAATTCTCATCCTCTTTAGTTCTGGCTGTTTGCTTCTGAAACCATTGCCCGTGACGCGCCGCGCGCGGCTCAAAAAAAAAAAAGCTGTCAGCGCGGTTCATTCTCAGGAAATTCGCCGGACTTCGTATGTTATGTAATTAAATAATAAGAAGATCGACTAGTGAGAATAAATTTTAAACTGTATTATAAACCTTGTAAATAAATACTTAGTATGATTTTTTAGTGTAAAAAACAATAGGTAAACAATACTATGTAATACGGTGTGGAATTGGCGAGCGCTTTATCAAAGTTGGCTTCACTGAGGTTTGTGGTTCATAAATTGCTTTATTAATTTTGCACAAAAACGAATAAACCACACAATGAGACAGTCACTATATTATATTTTATTATCGAAGCTTTTATAAAACATCATTAAAATCGAAAAAGGCTAATAACGCCTACCAACCAAAATACTCTGTAAAAACACGTTTCTTGTATGACGACCCCCTTTAATTTTTAACTTTATTTTTAGTATTTGTTGTTATAACGGCCACAGTAATACATAATCTGTGAAAATTTCAAGTGTCTTACTTTTACGGCTTCAGAGATAGAGCCCTGTGACAGACGGACAGACAGATAGACAGACAGACAGACAGACAGCGGAGTCTCAGTAATAGGGTGCCGTTGGCACCCTTTGGGTACGGAACCCTAAAACCCGCATCAAAATTGGTCTATCAGCTTGAGAGCTGCGATGCCATAGACAGACAGACTCCCCAGAAAACAGTATACTAGATAACTAATAGACATTACAGCCTGGGCGGCTACTAAGAAATTCGAAAATCGAAGTTCGTATCGTGCCGTTCCTCGTATTAAATAATATTAGTGTCAGCGGGACGGTAAGATACGTAGTTCGAATTTTACACTTTGCAATATAAGCCCTATATATGCGTGTGTATCCAGGTATACGGCGGTAACAGTTGGCCGGTGCGCGTGTACCGAGGCTTGTTTGAGGCGCGGACGACGCTCGCGAGCATGTGGCGCGGGAACCCCGTCCTGACCGCGCTCGTGTTCGGTCTGCCGCTCGGCTTCTTGTCGCTCATTTGCTACTCCGTCTGCTGCGCTGATATACTGGACGCCGAGGAAGAGGAAGTCGCAGGTATTGACCAATAGTTACCTATTATACATGTTAATAATAGGTCTTGACATCTTTTACAGATGATTTAAGTAGCATCACGTCGACACTTGCGCTCGTGACTGAATAGGCCGATTCGGGACTGGATCCTCCGGCCACACCTATTATTATTATTAGTAGGTACTTGCCTTATATGGCGTAGGAGACACCACATTAGATAAATCTCTCCAGTTGGATATTACGTAGGTACCTATGCGTACGTATTTTCACATAGACGTAGCTATCATAGATCGCGGGTGAGCAAAGTAATTGGTTTTGGTTCATTGATATGAACATTCACAAAGTATCGCCTGATTCAATTTTGTTGCCCGCAACTTTGTGTGCGTCCCGCGGAAACTAACACTGCATGAAAAGTAGCCTTTGTTGATCAGGCATACTTAGGGGCTGTTTCACCATCCATTGATTAGTTTTAACTGGCGGTTAAGTGTGATGCCGTCTCTATTGGTTTTGATCGAATAGACGGAGACGGCATCACATTTAACCGTCGGTTAACGCTAATCAATGGATGGTGAAACAGCCCCTTAATGTATGAAGCATTTTACGTTAAACTAAACTCAACTAATGCAGAAAGAAAAGAAATTGATCAGCAGTAATGTCTACTTGTCGTTTCGCTATTGTGCAGAAAAATGTTGTGTAGGTAGGTACTGTAGGTAAATGTTTAATGGCTTGGCCTAATTAGCGCAGGGACGTTCTTTACCAATCAACAACAAAAAAATTTGACGGCACGGCACATTATTGTCACACGTGGTTATCTTTGGTCATAGAAACATGGGTGTTTTATTCACGATTAAATTTAACTTGTTTTGCGTGCCGCCTGTCTACGTGTGTACTTAACTCAATAACCTAACCAACAAAAAGATGGAAAACCCCCGACTTTGTCACTTCAAAGTTCAATATCTCAAAAACGGCTGAACCGATTTTGACGAAACATGTCTAAGAACAATCGCTAGAAAACCTGATTTCAAATAAAAAAAACCGCATTCAAATCGGTCCACCCGTTTAAGAGCTATGGTGCCACAGACAGACACATAGCGATCAAACTTATAACAGCCTTCTTTTTGCGTGGGGGGTTAAAAACGTACTATTTTGTACAGTGGACTAAGCCTGTTCCGGGCTCGGGTGGCAACTCTGAATGAACCCAGACACTTAGGAGTCGATTATAAGTACAGTCGAGGAAACTGAATCCCGGATCAGGGTGGAAGCATAATCAATTTTACTATAATTTATGTGGAAAATGTATGGGATGTCAACATGACACTAGTAAATAGCACAAAGGTATCACCCGTGTACGTGATTCAGTTTCCTCGACTGCACCTAGCTTATCTTTAGCCTAATTGAGGACTTGATCAAGACTTGTGGACATTGAGAGGCCCCCTGGTACTGCAGGATGCCCCCTCCGTCCCACTGTTAGCCGATAGCCACTGATTTTGTAAGAAGTCCTTATCCTACTAATATTATAAAAGTGAAAGTTTGTGAGTGAGTGAGTGTGTGTTTGTTACTTCTTCGCGCTGAAACGGCTGGACGGATTTGGATGAAATTTGGCAAAAAGTTAGTTTATAACCTGGATACCTATGTGTTACACATAGGCTACTTTTTATCCCGATATTCCCACGGGATAGGGATGAAATCTCGAAATAACAACCGCTGGGTTTAGAGTCATGAAATTTGGCATCGGTGTTTTAATTTAACGTCAATGAAAACCACGATGTAATTTTAGGGAATTCCCACGAGATTTAATAGAATCCCGGAATTTCAATTCAACTGCTGTATCTAATAAATGTAAATGCGTGCGAAGCCGCGGGTAAACGATAGTTTGAGATAATTTGTTATTGAGCCAATTGTTTTATCTTTCAGAAACCCACGAGAAGAACGATTAAACAACCCCAAAGTGACTAGGTATTGGACGTCAGACCAGTGGCTGAATATCAGCATTAAGTTCGTATTTGTGTTGTCAGATTTTTAATAGGTATTTAAGTTATAAAACTATGTCTAATTTATTTAAGCCTCGTGAAAGTTGGGACTCCAACTCAGATCTCTTGCTCGTATTTCCATCCATGGACGTACTATCCAAACGGGACCAAGTACTCTGAAAATTCGTATTTACGAAAATGAACCATATCGCAAGGAGAGAAAGTATTTTTTTCCATAGCGCCTAATATAAAGGCTAATCCACGATGAGAGGGATAGTTACAACCGATGCCATTTGTATCGTTCTTTCATCTTGCCAGCCAATAAAATACCATTATTTAAAATCTAACGACTATGTACATGATTTTTGTGTGTCCTTCTGTCCTTACTGTAGTCCAATTTACTATTATTAAATAAAGTAGCTGACTTACAATATTAGTTGCCGAGTACTTAATCAATTTAGAAAATAATATAATTATCGATAACTTGAGTTATGTCAATTATTGTTCGTAAGTTGGCGCACGATTTTTCATAATTTGTTGATATTGTAAAGATGGCATATTGCCTTGCATAAGCAATTTTATTAACCCGTTGCTTAACTATACATAAAACGCGGACACGCCCAAAATAGGGTTCCGTAGCCATTAGGAAAAAATTAAGTTATATTTTTCTAAGGATTTCGTATTTTATACGGAATCTTCCAAGTTTAGGTATATTTTATACCTTAGGCTGCTATTTACTCTTAAACTACTTATAATTCTCAAGCAAACTTAGCCGTTATAGTTTTCCTTGAAAGTTTGATATACACTAGCTAATGAAAAACCTTAGGTGATTATAATAAACAATGAGCAGGAAGATTGAACTTGTCTCACAAAAATCTTAGGTATGGTCACCCTATTGAAAGGGACAAAGGGCATCGGTACTAGCTATCTCGTTCGTCGTGCTTTTGAGCTGAAAGTGCTCGGTCCCGTTTAGGTAGTACGTCCATGTTTCCATCCGTCTGCGAAATGACCACAGAATGGACAACTGCCGCTGTCATTCATGTGCAGAATAATTAAGTAGGATATGATCGAATTGAAATTTAGTACAATTGCATAGTAAGGACATATGGCATTTTTACTGTTTAATTTCAATGTTTTACCAAAGTATTTTACAATAGGTAGTCAATTTTAAAAACATTCA
Organism: Choristoneura fumiferana; assembly: GCF_025370935.1. Taxonomy (NCBI): domain Eukaryota; kingdom Metazoa; phylum Arthropoda; class Insecta; order Lepidoptera; family Tortricidae; genus Choristoneura; species Choristoneura fumiferana. Next base: position 8,899,772 of record NC_133479.1, on the reverse strand, counting down.
TAAATTATTTTAAAACGAATACTTTACTTAAAATAACTAAGTTTTGTGGTATTTTCAAATGATGTTACGTATATAGAATTTAGGAGTTCTCATAGGAACGCTTCGTTGTCGGCCTGGTGGACCTCTGTCGGTCACTAGAAAATTGACATCAAATTCTAAAAACTATGGTCTTTTCAGGCTGTAAAAAATTAAGTTTCGAAGTCGTGGCTATCAAAAGACGTTTTGAAAGGGTATTTTTTACTTTTGTATGGAACCCTTAGCGCGCATGTCCAGCTCGCACTTAACCGTTTTTTATTATTTATTAGGTCTATTAGGTAGACTACGCGGTTATCTGAACCCGATAGCGCGAGTGACCCTTATTTTTTACTGTGAACACAACAAAAACTATTGGTTTGTCCTCTCTTCCCCTTAACACCACATTAATTTGGATGTAGTGTACTTAATAGGCCTGAAAAATAGAGACCCTACAGTATTCTTAGATCTTTTTTATTCAATGTATTAAAGTTTCCCTCGAAGGAATTACTGTAATTTAAATATGAATGTTTTGTTAATGTTTTATTCTAACCAATAGATAAATGGCTATCAAATAAGAAATCTGTTCACATGATGAATGTTTCTTTCAATAACAGCATGTTTTGTCTTATCAAACATTAAAAGGGTATTTACATATAAGTTACTTAGTTAAATCGTACGAAGGTGAGGCGATAAGAACTATCAATTTTTCAATCATGTGCCATAAAATTTCTACAGGGAAAATAATTAGTACCTGCTATCAAATCAAACAAATTAGTCACGGCATACGAGTAGGTTAGCCAAAGCAGCTGTCCCAATGCTGACGAGGATAGCATTAGCTACATGCTATTTTCTCGCTCAAGAACCGTAAAATAGAGATGTAGATCCTGTGCCAATAAGAGAGTACATCCTACTAATATTATAAATAAATGCAAAGGCGAAAGTTTGTACGCGTGTGTGTGTTTATGGCTTTAGATAAAATTTGGTATGTATTTACCATCAATCAGCCAAATATGTGGTCTACCACCCTAAAGTTGATTTATTGTTTGCATATCATAAAACAATAATGCGAATAGACATGTCTGTCAACTTGAAAGTTCGACTTTAGCGAAATATGCATTTGATAGGATAGAATAGATCTTGTTTTAAAAACTGATAGAGCACCACATTGGCTTTTTTCAGTGGTGGCGATCATGGGTTGGCGCCCGGGTGGATTACTTCTACCTATCTAATGCCGCATTTACACTCGCGTACGAGTCGCGAGACGAGGTACGAGGCGAGAGTGTAAATCCCGCATAAGTAATTAATTCCCGCAGGAATATTGTAAAATCCCGGAATTTCTATTCAACTCATAGTCAAAATACCATTAACGGGACTTATCACGCTAACACACACGAGTAATATTTACCTCGACGTTTCGGCAACATTGCAGTGGCCGAGGTCACGAGCAGGCTGAAGTGTGGGGTGTCAAGTCTGCCTAGCAGCGTGATAAGTCCCGTTGGTGGTAGACTTATAGTGAAAATCACGAAAGTTAAAACGTTTCTGTTCAACTGTTGTATCTAATGATTTTCGCATGCGAAGCCGCGTGTACAAACTAGTGTATTGATAGTTGATCATAGATTGTTCACACTGCCAGCGAGAACTACGATGTGCTACAACTACGGCGGGAATTTGAGGTGTATTTTCTAGTTCGCTTCTAAATAATCGTCGCCAATGGGACAGCTGCTTAACATGCCAATAATAGAAGCTGATTAACTCTCCGAATAAACGATTTTAATGTTTTCTTACATGTTTTTACATTACATTTGTATTTACTTCGTGCATTTATAAGGTATTTTTAAAATTTACGGTACCTACTACAAAATTAATTAAAATAGGTACGAGTATTGGAGGTATTGCAAAAGAAAAAGAGCTAATGTAAAGTAATTTTCCTTTCGCATGTAGGTATTATATTTGAAGCCTCATAGTCAAAAACCACAAACAGGACTTATCACGCTATTATTACACAAGTAATATTTACCTCGACGTTTCGGCAACTAAGGTAAATATTACTTGTGTAATAATAGCGTGATAAGTCCCGTTTGTGGTATTTTGACTATGAGTGAGAATCACGAAAGTTTAAAACGTTATATTTGAAGCCTCTTTCACATTGTAAGGGTCCCGTAGCGAGAATGGATTATTTAGTTTCATTCTGTCGTGCCTATGAAAAACGCCGGTTCAAAGCCCTAACTGATTGATTTACAAAAATATTGATGGGTTCATATTCCTATGAAGGTACAGTCTCGCGATATCGACATTGTCGTTTTTGTTTGTTTTGTTAACCACCTTAACTTCAGTTTGACTACGGAACTCTTCGTACAGATCTAGATGTTTTTTCCATCGTATTTTGTGGGAAAAGTTCGTATTTCGTCACTACTTTAAAAAAAACTCGTATCTCAAAATGGATAACTTTTCTGAGTGCACTTAATGACCATTGGGTCAAGGTTCAATTTTGTTGACGTATTGATTTGAGATACCAGATTTTTTCAAAGTACTGACGATTTATCTTTCTTTCTCAAGTTACTAAAGTTTACTAAAGCAAGAGATAGCAAGATAAATACGAACTCTTGATACAAAATACGGCAGCAAAACATTATTCATTACATCCTGTGACTACATCTCGCTTCTTTGCAACAAACCTGTGCCATCTCCAAAGTTGCGATATTACCATATGTCACAGTTTTGTCGCAAAGGTGCGTCTGTATTTATTTGCTTGATCCGACACTTACGTTTTTAATTTATTAAGTAAGGCGGTTATCACTGCCACCGCATCCCGTTGCGGTAAGCGGTGGTACGGTTTTTATCTATTTCACTGTAGAATCTTGATAAGGTACCTATGTACAAAAGCTGTATGGTATGACACACCGACTCCGTATCTCCATGCGGGGGTGCAGCAGGGCTACTACGAAACTCTAAACTAGGCTTGAGTCGGTCCTGAACTAAGAACTAAAAATAATGAATTCCCATCGCGGACCGAAAAGAACTAGTTCCTCGTAAACGATCTTAATCGGTCTCGGTCCGCGCTCCTTTGGCTCCGGAGCTAATACGGAGCGGGAGCTGGGAGTGAGCGAGTGAACGAGGAAACGAATAGGTAAAGAGCGGAGCGGACGGCATGGCGCGGTGCTCGGTCGATGTGAACGAGACAAATAGTATTATTTGAAAGCGTATGTGCGAGAGACACGCATTTATTTTACATTGTACATTGTCTGCTTGTTTGATGATACCAAAGAACCATAATTAGAAACCCGGTTAAACGAAACTACGACAACAAATGAATATTTGATTGTTTTTATCTTGATTACAACGTTATATTTTTATTATACTCCTTATTTTTTAACATTTCGATCTTTAGCTCCCAGTTCAGTTCATGACCGATTCGAGTCTAAACTCGCTCCCTTCCCTTCCCTTTTCCCTGTTTCGGTCGGAGCCGCTCCTCGGAGCTAAAGGAACTAAAAGACCGAACTAGTTCATTTGACCGATTGACCGAGATCGGAGCGCTCCCTTTAAAGATCGAGCGGGCGCAACTCTAGTTCGTATCGTACCGTCCCACTCGCTCTCGTATTAAATAGTATAACTGTCAGTGGGACCGCACGACACGAACTTCGAGTTTCGAATTTCGTAGTAGCCCTGCAGTGCACGCGACTGTACAATTAGGCTGCGACTTTTGTCGCTCCGCACATCGCAGTTTCGTGCGGCGGCAGTGTAAGATGTGCCGCCTATGTGTGTGTTTAGTTTAGTATCTAAACTTTTGATAAATTAAAAAACTGGATGTAATTTTTTTGAATTTTATTCAAATTTAGATTAATAAAAAAATCTTTACTAATAACGTTTTTTTACTTCAAACCTAACAATTCTATTTTATAGTTACTTAACATACAACTTTAACATTTCACTTATGTACTCAGCCATTTCAATCTGTTTTGTTCTGAATTTCAAATAATTGTACCAATTAATGTAATTTGTAGTGTACCCATACACATTAGATTGTTGTATTTTTGTTAATTTTTCTTTATGAGGATTAGAACCACAGTTATTACATGAAATGGGTCCTGTAAATATTTTGTAACTGTTAGAATTTAACTGTGACCTCTTGTTACCATAAGATGCAGTGTTATATCCACCATCATTGCTTTCGTCTGATGTCATACTATCCTTGACATAAGCAAGGTATAATCTTTCTGATTCAGCTTCGTCATATTCAGACTTTTTCTGTTTGCTAGAAATTTTGGTATCTTTAGTTGGGCACTTTCCTTTAAAAGTAATGTCATCTTGGAAGAAAATTTTAGACTCACTATTTTCCACCATCTGTGACCTATTTTGTGTTGTCTCTAAATTATCTTTGATGGTAGTTTTACTACATTTATTATTTCTTATGGTCACATTCTCAGTTTCTGGTGTAGGAATGTCTTGGTTACACATGTCTTGTTCATGTTCATTGATGATCTCAGCCTGATTATCAAATTCAGTGCATGCATTAGTATCATCATTTGCAGCATTATGGAAAGAATCTTCAGCAGAAGTCTCTGTTTTACTAGTTGCCTCTTTGAGAGATTCACACAATTCATCAAAAGTTTCTATTTTATATGAGATTGTGTATCGAGATACCATATCATCCCATAAGTCTGTATCCTTCTCCGAAGTTTCATCATCATGACAGTTTAATAAGCACTCTGTTTGTTCTGTTGTTTCAGGAGCTTCAAAATTTGAATATTCATATTTATCATCAGTCCAAAAGTTTCTTATATCTATTTGAAATTGTAAGGAATTTAGTAACTGTTTAAACTGTTCTTCTTCTTTGTTGCTGAGAATGGTGACAGCTAGACCATATGATCCAAACCTACCAGCTCTTCCTATTCTATGCAAGTATGTTTGCCACTCTCGAGGAAATTCAAAGTTCACAACCAAATCCACATGAGACGAGTCCAACCCTCGCGCCGCAAGGTCTGTTGCTATCAATATCCTACATTTATATTCCTGTAAAGTCTTCAGTGCCTCTAAGCGGTCTGTTTGTTCTTGCTGACCATATAACTTTTCTGCTGGCCACTTGGCTTTTTTCAACATTTTATATAAATCTGTGACTCTAGCTTGGTAATTGCAAAATATCAAGCATTGCTTAAACTCTTTTTTTGACAATATGTTAAGAAGTTCTTCAAACCTATATTGTGTTTGCCTGACTATATTGGTATGGTGGTTTACAAGCGTAACTTTTTGTGAAATACCCAATAAGACATTATTACTATCAGGACAAATGTGCTGGTGGAGCTGAACATATTTATTAATAAAAGGCTTAGAGTCTTCTGGGAATGTGGCACTGCTCAAGATAACTTGTTTCTGCTGTGGTAATGAGGAAAAAATTGAGTCAATATCTGACCGAAAACTTTTTTCCATTAACTTATCTGCTTCATCAAGAACCAAAAGCCTGACTGCAGATGTGTCAACATGTTTATCTTTTATCAAGTGGTGCAGGCGTCCAGGGCTGGCAACAATTATATGTACATTCTTTTTAAGTTTTTCAATATCATCTGCAACGGGCAGGCCACCCATAACAACTTCTACAGACAGACCTATAACAAAACAGCAGATAGTGATGATTTAAAATTTTGAATTGAAATCTTTACCTGTAAATTTATAAGTACATATATATATTTTGATAGTTTGATTGTACTTATTATTTGTTATGTACCTATGTAGAATTTGTAAGCAAACTATTAAATAAATATCTTTTATTATTTTTTATTTATTATAATTAACAATCTTGGAAGTAAAATTTGGACAACTTTCAAATCTTATATTGAGCTGTAATTTGGCAGTATATTGCATTCCCAGATCAACTGTGGGTCAACTCAAAATAATGCACCTTTTTAATTTAGTCATTCCAAAAGTTGAATTAAGTCTAAATGGACATAGTTTAGCAAAAATGATCCAAACCGCAACATTTATTTATTTATTTTGGATTCACTTTCAGTAGCGTCAAAAGCGAAGAAATAATATATATGGATCATTTTTGCAAAACTATGTCCACTCAAACTAAAATGATACATTATTTTATGTAACAATAAAATACAAAAGTACCATAACCAAAAAAGATGACAAACCTATTTTTATTATGCATAATCACCTATCACTATTGTACCTAAAATTGCTAAAAGTGGCTCCGAGTAACTTTTTGTGTGCTCTGCCTACCCCATTTAGGAATACAGGTGTGATATTTGTGTGTGTGTGTGTGCGTGTGTATAATCGGAAAAGTGAATTACCTGCGTATTTTGATCCAATCTGTTTTATCACATCACAAATTTGTGAAGCAATCTCTCGGGTTGGTGCAAGTATAACTACTTGCAAGCCATTGTTTAAATTAATTTTTTCCAAGGCGATGACGGTGAACACAGCAGTTTTTCCAGTTCCAGATTTAGCTTCTAGTAGTAAATCTAAAAATATATATATATATATTGTGTTATTGTATCATTTTACTTTATAGGGGATATACTTATGGATTTCCGGCTAACGTAGGAATGCCGCTTACCAAATCCACATTTTCCTAATGGAATTCCGTGTAATTGGATAGGAGAAGGCTTGTAAAAACCGGAATCTTTTAAACCTTGTAAGGTAATTTCATTCAAAAGCATTGACTCGAATGTTACGTTTTGAGATATTTTTACATCCTGAGTCCGATGAATCTTTAAATTATGTGCCAGCAGCATCTTTAGTTCGTAGCTCAATTAACAAATTGAACTTTAATAATATAAAAATTATAATTCCATCCAATGCCGGGTGAAAATACAAACGTACGTACGAGTACGAACGAAATTCATTACGAAAACATACGTCAAACTGACAGTCAGTTTCAGTGTTGCCACCTCAGATATTTTTTTTACCCTAACGCTACACGAAATTACCCTAAATTAGACACATTTTTACACTAATTTTTTTTTAATAAAAAAAAGCAAATAAATGGGATTTATTAACAACCTAAAAAAACTAAACTACTACATCGTTTTGAAACATTTTTTTTTCTTGAAATCGTACATTTTATTCGAAAAATTTTACCCTAAAAATTACCCTAAATAATTTTCTATAAATACCCTAAATTTAGGGTAAAATAACCTAAGGACACCACAGACAAGACATTGACCAAATTATTGCCAATTAATCATTCAATTAACAGAAGTATGCTAGAATTACATTTTTTATGTTTAGTTTAGTATGTAGTTTTAGTTACCTCTATTACCTTTATTTTGATTTGTACTGATATGTTTTTTAATAAATATCCCAATGAATCTTTCAATCTTCCTAAATTATTTCTTATTTTTTCATATGCCATCGCGATTTTATGAATATGCACTGATTTTTTTTTGTTGCTAAGGAAGTAGAAGGAATATGAAGTGTCTGTTTACTAGCGTAAGCTAGTAATATTAGGTTTATGGTCTGGAATCACCTTAACTTTTCGTTCTAAAACCAATCTTTGCGTATTCTCCGAATCAAAAAGGAAGCCATCAAAGTACCTTGTATGTAAGCTAGCAACCAAGTTTCTGATTTGAAACATTTCTGAACAGATTTTGTGAAATGGCGAAATTGTGATTTCAATCAATTTTTACTTACGTTCGATATTACAATTTTATAACTAAATAATGCGATTTTATCATCTTAAATACTGATTAATGTTATAAATCATGTTAGTGTTGCATTGATACCATTTAACTATGATACGCAAAGGAAGTTGATTGGAATTCTACCTTAGTGTTGGTTTTCTCTGCTGATTTAAATTTATACATTTTCCAAGCAAGTAAGCAAGTATTTTATTTATCTGGTGGCTTTTCCGTATCACATTTATGATAAGCTATGAACTAGTTTATCTACTGAATCTATTACTAATGACATAAACTAGGTCATGAAGTTAATGCCTGCCTTCATATTTTTTTGGGTAAACATAGACTTGACTTATCAACAAACACTATTTATTTGTATTTAACATTGGTAAGACCTCTAATGAAAATGATGGGTGACTGTAGTTCTGCATCAATACAACCTGAGAACAATTTTATGATAATTATCAAAAGTTCTCACAGACCGCTCTGTTTTCTATTTTGTTAGTAACTATTTCTATTTTTCATTTGATCATTTCACAAAATACCAGCGTTACTTAATCCAACTTGTTTACTAATAGATAATTATTATTATTATATTATATTTAGCCTATAACTGTGTCCCACTGCTGGGCAAAGGCCTCTCCTCTTGACTTCCACATCTCCCTATCCAGAGCTATATTTGGCCACTCACTCAATTCCGCGTCCAGGTCATCTCGCCATCTCCGCCTCAAACTAATACCACTCATACTCATACTAATAGATAAATTAAGTAATTCAATAAGAAATTGAATTTAAATCACAGTGAAAGTTATTAGAATTTAATTAATGTAATGATTGTATAACTAGTTTGAATCTGTAATTATGGTGAATTTATGAATTTCTGTTTTACTGTTTGTGTGTACAAGGTTTTAATTAATGTTATGTAATGTAAATAAATGGCTGGATTTAAGTTCCACTTTACTTATTTGTATGTATTTTAGAATTTTAAAAGTAAACAATCAGTAATTGTAAATATGTTTTTCCCATGATTTTACATCAATATAAATTAAATACTTCTAAGAAATACTATTATATTTTGAATTTGGTTTTTGTTAAATTATGTAAATTTTTGTTCAAGAACCAAAATGAATAACAATGGAGGTGTAGCAGGCGCCGGGGTGGGGGTCCCCGGTGGGCCGTATGAAACCAAAATAGCAGGCTTGTATGACCTGTTGGATACTCTAGGTTCTGGACACTTTGCTGTGGTCAAGCTAGCACGTCATGTATTCACAGGCGAGAAAGTGGCTGTAAAAGTTATAGACAAGAGCAAATTAGATGAGGTTTCAAAATCACATTTATTTCAAGAGGTAATAATTTTTTTCTTATAATATATTATATATTATGGCAATAACAAATATGTTGGGACAAGTTAGACCAAGAGATCATGGATTTACTAGAAAATTACCTGTCACTCTAATCCTGTAAATTTACTTAAAAGGTGATTGATTAAATTCAGTGTCAAAATGAGTTGGAGTTGCAACTTCACAAGACTAATACCTTCTAAGTGACAGATCTTTGACATGCAATTGAGGACCTTAGCACCTTTAGGCTAGGGAGCCAGACCTCTTAAGTTGTATGTTAAAGATTTATCAGTTAGGTGGGGTTGATTCTTCACTATCAACATGCTATGCTGGCCATTTAAACTACTTTTTTTTAGTTTTTGATTCAAAATAAATTGTGAATAGCCTACTAACAATTGGAAATTCTAGTTTTTAGTGAAAATTTATGATTACAAACAGAAAAAGCACAAGTTTAATGCATACCTAGAAAGACAAATTACAAACTACAGGTGTAACATTTTAAATTTAATGTTATATTCCTTCCAGGTTCGCTGCATGAAGTTAGTGCAACATCCCAATGTTGTTAGATTGTATGAAGTAATAGACACACAAACAAAATTATACTTGATACTAGAATTGGGTGATGGTGGTGACTTGTATGACTACATCATGCGGCATGAATCTGGTCTCTCTGAATCTCTGGCTCGCAATTATTTTCGCCAAATAGTTCGTGCAATCTCATACTGCCACAGGTGAAGTATAATGTTTTTGATAGTCTAACATAGATGTTTCTTAGTATTCTGTATTTTAACTCATTCACATAAAAATGTAGTTTCTGTGTTTACATAAGATATAAACTTTTCAAATTGTATTATCAATTTATCATATAAAACCATGATATTTAAAGTCTGCAAGTTTATGGAGTGTAGAGTTTTAAAGGAGGACAATCTCTTATGGAGGTAAAGTTGCATATTTGTCCTGCTTTAAAAAGTTAAATAATAAGTCCAAATAACTCCAGATTAATATATTCTAAAATAACTGTTGTGAGAAAATGTTTTCATAGAAGTGACTATGACATACAAACTTATGATTGTAATATCTATATCACTCAGCCAATACAAAATTGCAAAAAAAGAAATGTAAGTGTTTATACTATACCTGATAAGCTGGCAACAATGCATTTTTGTTAGTTTTTCTTGATTATTCCATAAAAATTGAATGATTTTTTTTAAAATGTTGTCTGATAGAACACTTCTTAATATGTAAGTTTATGTGTCTACTCCAATAATTAGTCATTATACTTTTATTTTCCTTAAAAACTGTTAATAAACATTAATTCGTTTTTAAAGAATATAAGTATCACAAATAATTATTGGACACATTAACTTATATATTGAGAAACTAAGTGTTCTATCAGACATGTAATTTTTATGGAATAATCGAGAAATACGGCTCAGCGTTTATACCCAAACGCTCCTAATACTGTAGTTATGACTGTGTTTCTATTACAGGTTACATGTAGTGCATCGTGACCTGAAGCCTGAGAACGTAGTTTTCTTTGAAAGATTAGGTGTAGTGAAATTGACTGACTTTGGTTTTAGCAATAAATTTTGTCCGGGGCAAAAATTAGAGACCTCATGTGGTTCTTTAGCATATTCAGCCCCAGAGATACTGTTAGGTGACTCTTACGACGCGCCAGCAGTTGACGTGTGGTCACTTGGAGTGATTCTTTACATGCTGGTCTGTGGCCAGGCGCCATTTCAAGAGGCCAATGACAGCGAAACACTTACCATGATCATGGACTGTAAATATACAATACCGCCGCACATATCAAAGCCATGTAAAAAGTAAGTATGGTTTCATAATAACATTTTAAACTTTCGTAATTTTCAGTCATAGTCAAAATACAACATACAGGACTTATCACGCTAAACACACGAGTAATATTTACCTCGACGTTTCGACTACATTTCAGTGGCCGTGGTCACGAGTAGACACTTCACCCTCACACCACCCCACACTTCAGTCTACTCATAACCATGGCCACTGTAATGTGGTCGACACGTCGAGGTAAATATTATACTACTTGTGTGTTTAGCGTGATAAGTCCTGTTGTATTTTCATATTTTGACTAGGTATGATTTCATTGCCCATAAAAATTTCTAGGGCTTAGTATGTGGTCCAGTTTCACATGGTTGAGGATTGTCAACATACCATTATCACAACACAACAATTTAACGAAAGTTAACCAAATATTGTCACTTTGTCAGCCTTATGAGTAAACATGGATAAGTACATCAAGTCAGCTGCTACTTTGGTACAGATATGTAGTTTAGACGACAATTCAAGTACAGTCAACAAAAAGTACATTCGGTAAAAAAAGCTTTTATAAAAAATGATTTTTTAACAAAAACTTATTACAAGCATTATATTTATTTGCAGTGTAATGTAACTATGTTTGATTGGGTGGAATCTTCAACTCAAATTTGAAATGGATATCTTCAACATTGAGCTGAAATTTTACACGCATGTATAAATCCGATGTCAATGCAATATTATTATAACATGGAGTTGGTCTGATGATAAAGCTAGGGGGTGACCATAGGAACTTTGTGATAAACGACACGACCACATCGAGTTTGGACTCGTTTGTCGTCTTGACGAATACTTTGGTAACCAGGGGCATAAAGTACAGTCAGCAAAAAGAACTTATATTAGAAGAATTTTAAGGAAAACTTTTACTGAACTGTTTACGGAACCCTTCATGTACGAGTCCGACTCGCACTTGACCATTTTTTTATATGATAGAGGGCAAACGAGCAGGCGGTTTTGATGGAAAGCAATCACCGCCGCCAATGGTTACCCATACCTAAGTTGAGTTACGGATACGTAGCCGGCCCTTTGAGAAATTACTTAAGATACTTCTCATCGTGACTATAACGCTGAGCGATTGAAGGTGATGTCTCTGCGCATAGGTACAGTGCGGGAAGACTGAGAAATAATAGCGAGGGCGTATAGTTTATCTAGCGAAGATTCTGCCGTCGTGCCCCGCACGTACAGTCAAGTGCAAAAATATGTATCTATTCGAACCACTCAAAAATATGTTACCATGGCCTTATTGCGTTGGAATAATAGTCGTTGGTACATATTTTTGAAACGTTAAATAAGTCCATATTTTTACACTTGACTGGACCACCAAATTCATTTATTCTCGCCCACTACGCAGCTATCTACATTGCCAGCGTCCTTTTTACGTAACAGGAGTTGTACTGAAAGTTTGACAACAACTAAATAACCTTTGTGCCAACCACAAGGAAACGAGTCGCAAAATTATTGATTAGAATCACTGTAGCCAACTGGCATAACCCCTGGTCCTTCGCGCTTGCTTTTATTCCAAAAGTTACGTACTTTTACTTGAATATAAATACTTTGCTTGAGTCATACAATATCAAACATTTTTCTTGCAATAGGCTGATTGGACGAATGCTAGTACGAGAGCCAGAGAAACGGGCAACTTTGGCCGAGATCGCAGCCGATCCTTGGGTAGCCGGTGGAGGCACTCCACACGAGTGTGACACTCCCTTAGTGGCCCGGGAACAACTGTCTGAGGACGAACATGCCGCCGTCATACAGAAGATGGTCAGCGGACCGATAGCCACCAAGGAACAAATACTGGAGTCTCTCGAGAAGAATGATTACAATCACATTACTGCTACATATTATCTGCTTGCTGAGAGAAAGTTGCGGGCTAAGAGGTTAGTCAATCAGTTCAGATTTAATCAAGAAAAAAAAATAGAGAAAAAAATTGTTTATTTTTATTTTTATTCGACTGGATGGAAAATGAGCAAGTGGGTCTCCTGATGGTAAGAGATCACCACCGCCCATATACACCTGCAACACCAGGGGGATTACAGATGCGTTGCCAACCTAGAGGCTTAAGATGGGATACCTCAAGTGCCAGTAATTTCACCGGCTGTCTCACTCCACGCTGAAACGCAACAGTGCAAACACTGCTGCGTTAGTCGATATGAAACAGTCGGGAAAGTAATCATTTGGGAAATATTTTCCGCGTAAAATGAGAGAATTCTAATTATCATACGAAGTCTAGCGTTTATTCATGGAAAGTTTTGAAATCGTGACATGCTTGTGCAGGCAAGAAGAGAATGCGGCGCGCCGGCCCGAGGTGCTGAGCGTGTCTCGCGGCAACTCGCGCTCGCTGCTCGCGCCACCGCCGCACCACGCGCAGCCGCGCACGCCGCAGGATGCGCCGCCGGTAACACACAGACACACACGCACACACGCACGCGCTCTCTGCTAACGCCGCCGCCGCACCACGCGCAGCCGCGCACGCCGCAGGACGCGCCGCCGGTAACACACAGACACACACGCACACACGCACGCGCTCTCTGCTAACGCCGCCGCCGCACCACGCGCAGCCGCGCACGCCGCAGGACGCGCCGCCGGTAACACACAGACACACACGCACACACGCACGCGCTCTCTGCTAACGCCGCCGCCGCACCACGCGCAGCCGCGCACGCCGCAGGACGCGCCGCCGGTAACACACAGACACACACGCACACACGCACGCTCTTAACGCCGCCGCCGCACCACGCGCAGCCGCGCACGCCGCAGGACGCGCCGCCGGTAACACACAGACACACACGCACACACGCACGCTGCTAACGCCGCCGCCGCACCACGCGCAGCCGCGCACGCCGCAGGACGCGCCGCCGGTAACACACAGACACACACGCACACACGCACGCTGTTAACGCCGCCGCCGCACCACGCGCAGCCGCGCACGCCGCAGGACGCGCCGCCGGTAACACACAGACACACACGCACACACGCACGCTGTTAACGCCGCCGCCGCACCACGCGCAGCCGCGCACGCCGCAGGACGCGCCGCCGGTAACACACAGACACACACGCACACACGCACGCTGTTAACGCCGCCGCCGCACCACGCGCAGCCGCGCACGCCGCAGGACGCGCCGCCGGTAACACACAGACACACACGCACACACGCACGCTGTTAACGCCGCCGCCGCACCACGCGCAGCCGCGCACGCCGCAGGACGCGCCGCCGGTAACACACAGACACACACGCACACACGCACGCTGTTAACGCCGCCGCCGCACCACGCGCAGCCGCGCACGCCGCAGGACGCGCCGCCGGTAACACACAGACACACACGCACACACGCACGCTGTTAACGCCGCCGCCGCACCACGCGCAGCCGCGCACGCCGCAGGACGCGCCGCCGGTAACACACAGACACACACGCACACACGCACGCTGTTAACGCCGCCGCCGCACCACGCGCAGCCGCGCACGCCGCAGGACGCGCCGCCGGTAACACACAGACACACACGCACACACGCACGCTGTTAACGCCGCCGCCGCACCACGCGCAGCCGCGCACGCCGCAGGACGCGCCGCCGGTAACACACAGACACACACGCACACACGCACGCTGTTAACGCCGCCGCCGCACCACGCGCAGCCGCGCACGCCGCAGGACGCGCCGCCGGTAACACACAGACACACACGCACACACGCACGCTGTTAACGCCGCCGCCGCACCACGCGCAGCCGCGCACGCCGCAGGACGCGCCGCCGGTAACACACAGACACACACGCACACACGCACGCTGTTAACGCCGCCGCCGCACCACGCGCAGCCGCGCACGCCGCAGGACGCGCCGCCGGTAACACACAGACACACACGCACACACGCACGCTGTTAACGCCGCCGCCGCACCACGCGCAGCCGCGCACGCCGCAGGACGCGCCGCCGGTAACACACAGACACACACGCACACACGCACGCTGTTAACGCCGCCGCCGCACCACGCGCAGCCGCGCACGCCGCAGGACGCGCCGCCGGTAACACACAGACACACACGCACACACGCACGCTGTTAACGCCGCCGCCGCACCACGCGCAGCCGCGCACGCCGCAGGACGCGCCGCCGGTAACACACAGACACACACGCACACACGCACGCTGTTAACGCCGCCGCCGCACCACGCGCAGCCGCGCACGCCGCAGGACGCGCCGCCGGTAACACACAGACACACACGCACACACGCACGCTGTTAACGCCGCCGCCGCACCACGCGCAGCCGCGCACGCCGCAGGACGCGCCGCCGGTAACACACAGACACACACGCACACACGCACGCTGTTAACGCCGCCGCCGCACCACGCGCAGCCGCGCACGCCGCAGGACGCGCCGCCGGTAACACACAGACACACACGCACACACGCACGCTGTTAACGCCGCCGCCGCACCACGCGCAGCCGCGCACGCCGCAGGACGCGCCGCCGGTAACACACAGACACACACGCACACACGCACGCTGTTAACGCCGCCGCCGCACCACGCGCAGCCGCGCACGCCGCAGGACGCGCCGCCGGTAACACACAGACACACACGCACACACGCACGCTGTTAACGCCGCCGCCGCACCACGCGCAGCCGCGCACGCCGCAGGACGCGCCGCCGGTAACACACAGACACACACGCACACACGCACGCTGTTAACGCCGCCGCCGCACCACGCGCAGCCGCGCACGCCGCAGGACGCGCCGCCGGTAACACACACGCACACACGCACGCTGTTAACGCCGCCGCCGCACCACGCGCAGCCGCGCACGCCGCAGGACGCGCCGCCGGTAACACACAGACACACACGCACACACGCACGCTGTTAACGCCGCCGCCGCACCACGCGCAGCCGCGCACGCCGCAGGACGCGCCGCCGGTAACACACAGACACACACGCACGCTGTTAACGCCGCGCCGCACCACGCGCAGCCGCGCACGCCGCAGGACGCGCCGCCGGTAACACACAGACACACACGCACACACGCACGCTGTTAACGCCGCCGCCGCACCACGCGCAGCCGCGCACGCCGCAGGACGCGCCGCCGGTAACACACAGACACACACGCACGCTGTTAACGCCGCCGCCGCACCACGCGCAGCCGCGCACGCCGCAGGACGCGCCGCCGGTAACACACAGACACACACGCACGCTGTTAACGCCGCCGCCGCACCACGCGCAGCCGCGCACGCCGCAGGACGCGCCGCCGGTAACACACAGACACACACGCACACACGCACGCTGTTAACGCCGCCGCCGCACCACGCGCAGCCGCGCACGCCGCAGGACGCGCCGCCGGTAACACACAGACACACACGCACACACGCACGCTGTTAACGCCGCCGCCGCACCACGCGCAGCCGCGCACGCCGCAGGACGCGCCGCCGGTAACACACAGACACACACGCACACACGCACGCTGTTAACGCCGCCGCCGCACCACGCGCAGCCGCGCACGCCGCAGGACGCGCCGCCGGTAACACACAGACACACACGCACACACGCACGCTGTTAACGCCGCCGCCGCACCACGCGCAGCCGCGCACGCCGCAGGACGCGCCGCCGGTAACACACAGACACACACGCACACACGCACGCTGTTAACGCCGCCGCCGCACCACGCGCAGCCGCGCACGCCGCAGGACGCGCCGCCGGAAACACACACAGACACACACGCACACACGCACGCTATTTTGCCGCCACCGCACGGGCAGCCGCGCACGCCGCAGGACGCGCCGCCGGTAACACAAAAAAAATAACCAAACAAACGCTTTTAGCGCCGCCGCGCACCACGCGCAGCCGCGCACGCCGCAGGACGCGCCGCCGGTAACACACAGACACACACGCACACACGCACGCTGTTAACGCCGCCGCCGCACCACGCGCAGCCGCGCACGCCGCAGGACGCGCCGCCGGTAACACACACAGACACACACGCAACACGCACCGCTGTTAACGCCGCCGCACCACGTGCAGCCGCGCACGCCGCAGGACGCGCCGCCGGTAACACACACAGACACACACGCAAACACGCACGCTGTTAACGCCGCCGCTGCACCACGCGCAGCCGCGCACGCCGCAGGACGCGCCGCCGGTAACACACGCTTTGAACTTCGGATTCGTGACTGGCAACTATTTTGCCTATACCAAAGAAAGGGTTAAACGCGTAATTTTTGTGGTCGGTAGTCTCGCTCATAGGTATTTTAGGTACACTTACAAAAAAAATAATTTTTCCAAAGTAATAGACTTCTTTAGCGCTTACGCGCCTCTCGGAATTTGGCTATCACTGGTGTGAAAAGTCACCACGTATCAATCCATAGTGGGGTTTATAACTTGCTAAACATATTAATCAATGGACGACTCCTTATAGGTGCCCACATAGCACGGTTCGAAAGTTACAGGCCTATGACAGACAGACAGAAACGGCTTAGTAACATGGGGTACCGTTTGCATAATGCGTTTCAATAGTAAACCTTTTCTGTTATGCAGCGATCGCGTAAATGCAGCATCGTGCGCGAAGAAGAGGACGACGAGGAAAGCGGCGGCGCGCGCGCGGCCGACGCGCGGCGCGGCTCGCGCTCCGAGTCGCCTGCACCTCGCCGCGCGCGCGCAGCTCGCACATCCTCTTGAGGGTGACTATACACCACTACTAAATAAGAGATGTATGTTTTGTATGTAACGCGATTTGAGGGAATCCGACGTCTGAACAAATCTTATTTTAAATGTTGATTCAGGCATTATTTCGCAGAGGTCCATGTCAATCAACTACAAGCTTAAAAATAAACCAGCTGCATGCGAATATCAGTTGAGTAGCCAGCGGATTTTATTTTTATACTATATTTTATGTGCCACAGGTGAACCTCGATGATGCCGTGACGGTGAGCGTCCCCGCGCCGGCCGTCGTCCGCGAAGAGGCGTGCCCCACGGCGGAGGCGGGAACGCCGCGCGCGCCGCCCCCCGCGCCGCCGCCC
This sequence comes from Choristoneura fumiferana, assembly GCF_025370935.1. Taxonomy (NCBI): domain Eukaryota; kingdom Metazoa; phylum Arthropoda; class Insecta; order Lepidoptera; family Tortricidae; genus Choristoneura; species Choristoneura fumiferana. The sequence continues at coordinate 8,881,951 of NC_133479.1, read as the reverse complement.
GCGCGCCGCCAGCGCCTCGAGGGCCGCCGCCGCCGCCCGCGCGCCGGCTCCTGCTCCTCCTCGGACCTCTCCGACGACGATTCGGAGAAGAAGAAGCGCGCCGCCGAGCAGAGCGACGCTCCCGCCGAGCGCGCGCGCCGCGACTCGCACGACGACTCCAGCGACAGCCAGGAGCGCGGCGCCGGCGCCGGGGCGCGTGCGGGCCGCGCCGCGCCGCGCGCCGCGGTGGCGGGCGCGCCCGGCGCGGGCGGCGGCGGCGCGGGCGGCGGCGGTGGCGCGGCGGGCGACGCGCGCGGCGGCGGCGGCGCGGGCAGCGGCCGGCGGCGGCGCGCGGCGCGCAAGGAGTCGCGGCTGCGCGAGTCGCGGTCACTGAACCGCATCGCGGAGGTGGAGGAGGCGGCGGCGGCTCGCTGGGCGGGCGTGGGCGCGAGCGCGGGCGGGCTGGTGGCGCTGTGCGGCCGGCCGCTGCTGCGCCTGCTGGCGGCTGCGCGCCCCGCGCCCTCCGCGCGCCGCCTGCACGGCATCTGCTAGCCGCGCCCGCTCCGCCCCGGCCCCGGCCGAACCCTCCGACGCAGACCAGGGAAGCTATAGTCCGCTTCGCGCTGGTGGCTTGGTCCGATTCCTATCGCTGAATAGTGCGCTGGTCGTCTAACGCGAGAAAGACTGCGGCCGGCCCGCTACAGACTTCTGATGGAGGCACCTCCGACCGGACTGGAGAGGACTCGACATCGCGTCGATTGGCGACTTTTAATGTCGAACTCCTCATGCGTCGTTCGTGCTTCGAACGACATACCGTTCCGAGCTGGTTTTGTCAGTTGCGGTTCTTATCGAGATTTATGTACTTCTTTAACGTTGGTCGGATGGGCGCTGAGAACACCAGTTGATATCTTCCATGTGATCGGTTGAAGTATTCGACCAAGTTAGTCTGCGTCGTCTGCGCGTATTTCTCTAGGTGCTCTGAGCGTTCATACAACTCAACTGATATCAATAAGAACGTATCGTGTCCGGTTATGGCGTGTTTGTAACGTCTGCGATGTAGAGAAAGATCGCTCTGCACGCCGCCAAAACTTAGTTAGAATTTAAAAATGATGTATGGTGCAGGATCATCTTTGAACACGCACTATCTGGAAGTCCAAATTACTTCATTGCAATAATCCCGGTTGGCGTCATTATCTGACTTAGATCATCTAGTTAGATCGTCTAGATCATCGTCTTATTTTCACATTTCTTATCAGGAGATGATTCTGTAATCTTATTAAACCTAATAAAAATTTGACTAAGATAAAATAAGTGACATAGTACCTACTTTCGGTCAGTCCCGCGCTACCCGCCCCGCCTTAGATTGACAATTTAATTTAATATCATTTCATTGTGTTTGTTGTAACCCAAATGAAATAAAAACATGTTCCAACGTCTACTTGTGGTTAATGTTAATAGGTAAACAGGGTTACTTCATTTCAATTCATTAATAGTTATTGACCCATTCACCATCATCACATTGAAGAGTACTGACCACTTATTGTTACAAATTGTAACAGCCATTTTAATATTATAATAGCAATATCTTTAACTTCCATAAACTGTTAATTGCTTGTTTGTTTCTATTAAACTTGTGCATTTCCTACATGTTAGTTAAATTAGACGTGTTTTTCTGTTAGGTCGTTTGGATTTTGTAAATTGTATGTGTCTTACAATGGGAATGTTAACTATAAAAAGTTTTAAATGTATATCATTCTATCTATGTACATAATATTAAATTGTTGTAAATAAATAGTCTATCTCAATTATAAAGTAAATTTAAGTACAGTTAATTTTAGTTTGGTTTAGTAAAATCGTGTAATAAGTTCAGAGAGCAGGTCATCTCTGCTTCTGCCATGGGTCACGGTTAAGCCGTAGTTAACAGACCATCAGATGTCTTCTAATCCCTACATTGAACACTGCCGCGCGAATCCGTCCTAGGGAAAAGGAGGCTTCGTCATACCATATTATGTCAACGCAAATCAATCATTCAGCATCAACTGTATACAATTTCAAATTAATTGATCACATTTTTCAGGAAAATTTTTGTATGGCGTGTTGAATTTACGGATTATTTGACTAGTGACATGTTTTCATGTATTGTTTTAACTTGCAATCAGAGGATCGTAATTTGTACGGACCAACGAACAATTGAAGTCGCGTAGCTTAGCATGTAACTGGCATGCCATCATAGATCTTTATTAGTTCCATTTTTATTAGTTTTCTTTTACTACGAGATATGATGTAAATTTATTTATGTATACATGGTAGTGATGTAACGAATATTCGCATTCGCATATTTTTGCATATTCGCATTCGCATTCGCAAAATTTCTGCGATTAGATAATAGATAGGTTAATAAAATCAAAATACATTCATTTCTTATGTTTTTTATACAAAAAAATAACTTAATCTCGTAATCACATTATCAGTCTTCACTTAATCATTTGGTATTATTTATTTATTTACTTTGCGATGCGTTCATATAAACTGGGTAATTCTCGGAACAAAGTACAAACTGAACGCACTTCGTTCGAACGAGACTGCCATAGACAATTTGGCGCCAAAACGAAAAAACTGAATATTCGCATACGCATTCGCGAATGTCGGTAGCAGATATTCGCATTCGCATTCGCATTCGCGAATGTTCAAGAAATGACATTCGTTACATCACTAATACATGGTTTTGATCACGTTTTGATAAGTTTGGTAGTTGCGCTTTAGGACTTTATCACACTGGCGATTTGCGGGCAAATTGAAATCGAAGCGAGCGCGCAACGATTTATAACGCAGAGGACGCCACAATAGGCGTTCAAAAAGTACTTACACCTTCTATTGATTAGCGTTAACCGGCGGTTAAAAGTGATGCCGTCTCCGTCTATTCGAACAAAACAAATAGAGACTGCATCACACCTAACCGCCAGTTAATACTAAACAATGGATGGCAGCCCCTAAGTCGTTCGCCGCATGCTGCTTGCACGGCAGTGAAGACGACGTTCGTTGGCCAGTAGTTTGAAACAAGTTCGGCGACCGCGTTAGGTGAACGTCTCAGTGTAATCGCCGCTTAATAAATAATACGGCGTCAACGGTACTATTATACGCAGCTAACTCGCTTCGCTTTCAACACTCCCGCAAATCTCCAGTGTGATAAGGCCCTAAGACTAGAGCTATTATATCTAGAGAATTATGACGTCGTATGAGTAAACGATGCGACGGGTTTTGTTCACGTAATCATACGTAACTTAGATTTTAATGTTGTTCCAAATGATGTTTTATGCTCAGTCGGTAAGAATTGACTTGCTAAACCACTATCAGTTGCATTGCACATACAGGTGGTGCTTAAATATCGCAATAAAATAACAAGACCAAAGATTAAGAAGTTGTTTTTTTAATGAACAACACTTTGTCCTGGTAGGTGCCAACGTCTATACAATTTAAGATTTGTTTTTAAATCTTTCAGAAATGATGTACTTTGTGATTGGACTTTTTATTGGTGCTTGTTATTTTGACTTTATACAGGACAGTTTTTAAGATGATTTTTAAGTGTAAAATACTTAATCTAAATTATATTTGTAGATCATTGCGGTGGGGTGTATGATGTATTTAATCGAATTACACGTACCTATCTATATATTACGTAGGGTAGTCACTTAGCGCCAAACTTATAATTATTACAGTAACTCGGATGGATGATTTATTGTGATATCTTAGTTCATGAATGCCTTACAATATTTAAGTATATTTTAAACAAGTGCGCTGTTATTTATTTTTTGATTTAAATCAAACTTAGCATTTCCCTCTTCCTTTTTCATAATAAGAACTTCTAGTCCTTTGGGAGTTACTAAAATCAGTAGTGGAATTGGGTAAATGCTAAAGTATTGTATCGGGTGTATTTTGAGTGTTATATGCACTTTTACTTATTAACTTTATATCATATATACGTTTTAATTACTAAAGTTTGAATAATAAATATGCACTTGTGTGTCGTGCATGAAGCGAATCAAGGACATACAAGCATATCATCTCGTGTTATTTTTTCGTCTAATTTATATTAAATGTGTACGTATTGCAGATTGGCAGTAATGATTGTTGAAAACAAGGAAATTTTCAGTGCAATAATACAGAATTATCCGAGCTTTGAATTTATACATTTATATTAAATTTATACGAGTGAAGTACACCTGTTTATAGTGGATAGCTTAAGGCATTTTAAACTGAAATTCTAATAACTGTGTACCTGGTTGCCATCTGTATTTGGCGTTAATTAAGCTTTTGCAAATTGTCCACGACTTGTAGCAAATAAATATTGTATGTATTTATGTATCAGTAAATTTATCCTTATACTTTAAAGTTTTATTTATGGAATCAGATTCAGAGATTTTTGGAGATTATTTTATGTAACTAATGGCACTATTGTCTATAAAAATAATTAATGATCCTAAACCCAAATCTGGCTAAGTATCTACCAACATACATAACAAATAAATATTATGAAGGATAGAAAATGTTGTGTAAATATCCCTCTACAATCGATGTCGATGAAACGGTTTTATTGTGTAGGTTTTTTGTATATATAGGTATATATAGGTTACCTGAGGATAACAGTACTCACTAATGGAATAATGAAAAAAAAACACATTCCTTTAGGTGACCAAATGGCCTAGTGGTTAGAGAAACTGACTACGAAGCTTGAGGTCCCGGGTTCGATTCCCGTGTCGGGGCAGATATTTGTATGAAAAATACGAATGTTTGTTCTCGGGTCTTGGGTGTTTAATATGTATTTAAGTATGTATCTATCTATATAATTATATTTATCCGTTGCTTAGTACCCAATAACACAAGCTTTGCAAAGCTTACTTTGGGAATAGGCCAATTGGTGTGAATTGTCCCGTGATATTTATTTATTTATTCCTTGCACTTCTCTGGTGGAAACGCAGCGTCATGCCAAATTACATGGGAGCGTGAACCTCTGGCCTGGAGGTCCCAGGATCGTCGTGTGTCGGGTACTCGCTACGAACTGCCTTGCAATGACTACCTGCATTGGCGACGCCACAATGCTAGCAGGCTTACTATAATTGTCTTTTTCATCTTAAAAACTTTATTTTAAACATCCTACTTCCTACAATATTATGTGAAAATTTCTGAAGATGTTTGGAGGTTGGATGTTTGTTAGTCCATCACGCAATAACAGCTGAACGGATTTACATGAAACTTGGCGTACGATAGACAAAGATTTGCATTGAGACTTAAGATACCTTGATATCCCGGTAATGCGTTCCCGTGGGATAATATTTCAAGTTTACAAGAATAGAAGACACTGTCCAAGAACGGTGACGTACCTCGGCTCTCAAGATGACGTGTTAACTTCGTTTGCAATCAATAGATGGCGTTGTGCGAGCGAACGTCGTAATCAATTTAAGCCAGACGCTAAGCGTGAGGTTTGAAGCTACGTCGTAAATATGCCAAGTTTTTCATTATAATGCCAATGCTTTGGTAATGACGAACAGTAAGGACATTAAATGGTAACGCTGCCTTATAATTCTAAAAATTGTACGGGCATATTTTACAACAGTTATGCAGTTGAGTTAAGACGGCATTAAGCTATTTCTGATGCGGGCGAAGCCGTGGGTTACGGTTAGTTATTAATAATAGAGCCGTGGTGGCCTAGTGGTTTGACCTATCGCCTCTCAAACAGAGGGTCGTGGGTTCAAACCCCGGCTCGCACCTCTGAGTTTTTCGAAATTCATGTGCGGAATTACATTTGAAATTTACCACGAGCTTTGCGGTGAAGGAAAACATCGTGAGGAAACCTGCACAAACCTGCGAAGCAATTCAATGGTGCGTGTGAAGTTCCCAATCCGAACTAGGCCCGCGTGGGAACTATGGCCCAAGCCCTCTAGTTCTGAGAGGAGGCCTCTGCCCAGCAGTGGGACGTATATAGGCTGGGATGATGATTAATAATAATAATTAAATAAAATCCGGCAAAGTGCATGTCGGGTCAATGTTAAATTTTGATGGATTATAATTCACTTGTGAAATTGAGAAGCTTGTGATAGATATTCCTTCAAAGTACTATTACTTATTCTGTGCCTCCAACGTGATTCCGATTTTTCAAGCCAACAGGCTAGTAGAGGGGAGAGAGACACTTGCCTCTAGTAACAATTGCTCCCCACATAGAAAAAGGATTATGGAAAACTTGTTTTTGAAAGTACCACGCAACGATATCCCACAATAGATTTAGCCAAGAAAAAAAACCTGTAGGGGAGGTACAGTCTGCAGCAGAAGTATATGAATGGTTGTAGTGCTCAAAAAAATCTAAACACTCCTATTACCTTAGCAGCAGAGTCGTGTATAGATATTTTCGGGTTAAAGATACTTTATTCTCAAAATAATTACATTAAATTCACTTTATGAGAACATTTAAACAATTCGAATTAATATTAGACTTAGAGCATGCAGCACACGACAATAAATGCGTACGATATTTTGAGCACCGTAACCGCTCATCCTCTTCTGCTGCTGGCTGTACCCTAAGAATTTTTCCTACTTGGTCGGTGTGGTTAGCTTAGCACACATACTTATGCAAAATTACGGTAATCTAGTTTCTAACTAAGCCGCGGCGGACGAACATGGCGAAACTGTAAGGGTTCATTGTGGGACTTTGGACCTTAAAAACGCTCATGTAGACTAGACTTGACCGTTTGCGATACGGTTACAAAATTTTAAGTGTTATCACACTTCGTAAAAGTTATTAGTACTTATTAGATGGGAAAATATAAATAATAGTACCGAAATATATGACAGTTTTGATTTATTTACCTTTGCTAGTTATACATTGGTAAAAATATTAATGCTATGAAACAAGTTGACTTAGCATTTGGTTGTCACAATAATTCACGAATAGTGGTTAAATTGGAGCTAATGTGTAGATTTAAGTTTACAAGCTTAACAGCAAACCAGGGCCCTGCCCACCAGTGGCCAGTACCTAATATAATAATGCTTGTGTATATTTAAAGAAACATTTAAAATATGCAAAGCTTTATAATTAACCAGTAGTACTTTATCTTATGTGCCTAAGAAATAAATCATTTCCTTAAATATTTTACACTTGATCATGTGATTACAAGAAAAAATAAGCTATTTCTTCTTGCATTATTCCTGTTACAAGATATTATTTTTAATTTTACAAAAAGACAAATTAAACTATTTAATTTTAAATACGACATGAGATAATAAAAAAGCAATTCTAAAATGCCTCTTCTATGAACAAGTTAAGCCGTTAGAAGCACACACGTCGCTTTAACTCCATTTGTTCATAAATAAAGGTAAAAATCACATACCTAAAGTACAGATGGTAAAACTAGCCTTATAATACCAAAAGCAAGTTTAACTTTTTTAAAGGCCACAATAATTTAGGTAATATGATAAATAAATGGGTGTCACCCTTTACGTGAGTTCTTAGGAGCCACTTAAAAATGATCCTTACAAATTCTATCCACCCAATCTACCTTGAAATACGAAACCGAACAGAGTCAAACGGATAAATGCATGAGATACGGAACCTGAGTCGATATAGGATAAAATTAAAGGACCACATCAGTAAGATAAAAGGATGGTAGCAAACCATGCCTAAGAATGGTGGTTCAGAGTAGATTGGGTCCGTGGAGACATGGGTACTGTGAGGAACTAGAAGGTGCTGCCCTCTGGGGGCTGCGACAGCTTCATGTTCTCCTTGAGGGTCATCAGACGCCGCAGCTCCTGCAGCACGGTCTTGATCGTGTAGTCGCGCTGCCACCGCGCGAGGATCGGGACTTGTCTATTATCCACCTGCACAAACCAAAGACGGCTCAGTTCATTGATAGAAACTACCTAATCAACCTTTTCAGAATGCTTATCACTAATTATTTTAAATCTATATTATCTTTATATTTAGAGGTAGGCCACTAGTATCTTAGATAAATTAATTGACACAATACAATTACTCTTTATTCTTTATTGAACACCACAATACCTTAGACCTGTTGATTGAATGTTCCCTAAAAATAAATACATAAAACCACATATATATTTAGAAGACAAAAAATTCAAAAACCTTAAAAATCCTATTCCGATTGTTAAGGAATAAATATAGTTTACTCATTTTATTATTATTATCAACAACACAAAATATACATAGATCAAATGATAGAAAAATTAACCTAAACTTATAATATAACCTACAAACTAAGACCTAAACATACATACATAAAATAAAAATCATTTATTTCAGGTCATTTTGGTAACCCATACATCAATATAAATTAAATTAAAACCAAATTAAGTTAAAAAATAATTAATGTTCGTCGAGTCTACATCCCACATAGTGATCACCTCGTGAGCCAAATCAAGGTATTTGCTGAGTTTGTCCTTCACGGCCTTCACGAAGTTCTCGTCATGTGGGATGGTGATGTCGACGAGCACTGCTTGGCGTTTTGGTCGATCTGCCAGCACGATATCAGGCTTATTGGCTACAATAGTCCTTTCCGTGACGACAGATTGATCCCAATAGTTTGGCATGATCATTTTCGAGAACTGGCGTAGGGACGGACGTACCTATAGTACAGCACCTCGGAGTCCACAAGGCCGTATCGAAAAGCAAGTTGCTGGTGGATAATGCTGGCTACTAAGTTAAGTCTGTGCAAATACTCGCCGTTATAGCAAGGAGAGAACAACCGGAGATAATATGCCAGAGTGACTCCCCGGGACGGCGACATGCCCGACAACTGTCGACTGTACCGTCCTTCAGGATATATCTCTGATAGGTGTTTGTCATGATAACTTCGTCAGCAATTGCACACAAAAAACCCTTGATTTCCCTAGATATCCCCGAAACGTAACCAGCCCACTGACGCGAGAAGGTTTATATCAGGCCCTGTTAGGGCCTTGTAAAACTGCCCATGTAGCTCCTTGCTCTTCCATATGTTCTTGCGGTCTTCCATGCTCATTATTATTACTATTATCTGCCATCAGTTGCAAGACTATAATCAGATCTTTGGAGGGAGAAGGTGGCGTTTGTAGAGAGGTGGACCATCCACCAGCTCTCACATCTTCAAGGGAATACCTGAACTTATATGCACAATAAATAAATGAAAATGATGATTGCTGAATACATTTGCCTAAAAAAACAAAAAAAACTAAAGAAGGCAAAAAATAACTAAAAAGTCAAAAGTGAGTTGTTGTTAATTGTGGCGTTCTCGGGGCCACCGCCTTTGTTCAGGAGTGGATGTCTTCCGGCTGATGATGATAATGAATATAAAGCTAAGAAGAATAATTTAGTAATATGTAAATAAAATTAATTCCTCCCTCATGCAAATGTCACCCACATATCTGTGTCAAACTGTACCATTGTTTGCTTAATAAATGTGTAATATTTGTCAATTGGTAAAAAAAAATGCCATCAAAAACATAACTTGTAAAAAAAAACAAGTCTAGCCACTCAGTTCTTCTACCATATGACTAAAAAGTTGTGAGATCCATGTAATACCAAGTGGGTTAATTTATTCATTCCCTACATAAGTTCCTTCCTTTTGTCTTAAGTAATTACGTAATTAGCTTACCTAACAACATCTTATAGTGAGTGACCATATCAATATTAAAAATCTTAAGTTATGATTATCTGTACAGTAGACTGTTAAGTATGACCTGAGTATATCAGTAGGCCGATTTTGATAAAAAAACATCAGATAGGGTATAAACTCGAAAAAAATAACAAAATAAACAATTTTTAGCAAATAAATTAAACTGCTTGCAAAACTGAAAATAATAAGCCTTTTTGTTTAACCTTAATCTAGGTACCAGTTTGAAGTTGGTGCCTCAGTACTAGCCAGCAGGAGTTGACCTAAAGCTGTCTGCCTGATGGGCTTCTATCACTCCTCCTGGCTCATGCTGAGGCACCAACTTTAACTGGTACCTAGATTAAGATAAAAAAAAGGTTTATTATTATTTTTGCTTTTCAGTTTTTGCAGCAGTTTAATTTTTTTGTTAAAAAGTTTTTCCAAAATAGTTTTGGATGCCATTGAAACCTGTTTCTAGGTTTTTATATAAGTCCTGTTTTTTTTAAACATACATTTCATTGAAAAATTTATACTTCACATACCAGTACATTCAGTACTTATTTTTATAATTGATTTGTCCCCTTCAAATAGCGAACCTATTGTGTTAAATATAAAGTTGTGATGACCTACTTGTGATGTATAGATAGCATTTAATAATATTGTAAATCTGTTTAAAAAAAATGTACCTCATTGAGTTTCTTGCCGGATTCTTCTCAACAGAGGTTTTTCCGAACCGGTGGAAGTTTTTTTTTTTGACATTCATAAGTGCTTGTTATAGCCTAAATTGAATAAAGATATTTTGACTTTGACTTATGAAGTATGCTCATACTTATGAGGTTACATTATTCCATATTTGTTATACTCACAAGTCCAGTCTGACTGTTGACACAGTTCATGTTGATCCTAGATATAAATCGAGCAGTTGGTGGTTCATCAGGGTACCGAGTGCCACATTCAATTTTAAGTGAATACATCCTATTTTCATACGGAGTCTGCAAAGAAGTAAACTGTTAGAAAATATACTCAGCTAAATATGCACAGCAATTACTGCATACATTTGAGGGCCAAATTTTTTGCCACTCAGTATATATATTAAGCTGATGATATTAACTTATGAGAGGTGAACTAAAACATTTGTATACATTGATCAAAACATAATGTTAATTATCTTAACTAATGCCTTACAGACATTGGTTGGCTCAGACACTGACACAATTTCTACAAGTGTCCAAAGCCTATATCAATCAGGAGTTAGATTTCTTTTGAGTTATTCAAGAATGCTATGTTTGACAATTTGAGTGTTACTACCAATTATTAATTCAGACAATTTCATTAAGAAAAAACATGTGGCATTACAATTTCATACAATTGACTTTTCTAATTCAGCTAGTATCATACTACACTACTGTAATTTGTTGTTGTGTGTAAAGCTTGAACTAATTTAAAGCTCTAACCATTGATAGCTACTATAAAATAATGAAGTAGGTAAATATTCCTATTACCTTAATATTTTCCAAAAAATATCTTACTCTTGAAAGACATTTATAGTCTAAATAAAAATTATAAGGACATTCCGATACCTACATTCTTGGCAAAGGTTAGATTACTAAATTACCACCATAACCTCTAACAATTAAGAAAACCTATGGTTTTTCAGTAAGTATTCACTATGTAGGTATTCAGTATATCATTGCATTTAAATGACTATTTAAAGTAAATTTCAGGGTACAGTTGAGTACATGCAGCAAACAAAAAAAAATACAAAAATAATACAGAAAACAAATTACCCTAGGGGGGCCAATTATCATGCCAGTCCAGTGAGTAAGAGTCATGTCATCATCGCTTTCGAGGCCCCAAGAAATAGTTCCATCGCCCACTCCCTTCTGACCTTGCTCAAGTTCTTCAAGAAGACGAAAGTTCCGAGGAACCACTGCACAACAAAAAGTGGATAAATTATACGAACAAAGAGTCACAGTGCTTAATAACCGAATATCACCAAGTTTATCGATTAGAAAATATGATTTACATCAATAAGAATAATCTAAATGCATACCAACGCCTGATGACGGATTCGCCATGATCACAATTTCACCGGCGCGCACAACTGAAACGGCTACCTACTTCGATTGTCTACTTAGTAATGCGGCATTTACTAAGCAGATACAAGTATTATTCCCTGAAATAATGACTAAGTGCTTTTCGATATTTCAATGGATTAAAATATATCCATTCATATCCAGTAATTTCTCAATCAAAGAAAAGAACAAGGTGACGGGAAGCAATTTTGCTGACTTTGACAAATGTCACTACAGAAGTACAGCAAACCCTACAGTGTCTTTAGTCTATGGATTAAAAAAGAAAATGGCCAGTGTTAAAAAAAAAACTTCCGGTGCATTATTTTTTTACTTGCAACACAGTTGCCTTGCTTTTTGGAAATGTAGAAAGAAATGAAAGAAAATCATATTGATTCCAAACGTAATGAATCAATAGCTACGCAGCCCGATAAGAAGGCCAAGAAGATTTTTTATCTTAATTAAGCATAAAAAAATAGTCATCTGTACGTTGCTTTTTCTTTTGAAAATAAAGGAAAATAATGGAAACAATAATAAACATCGGTGTCGTTAACCTGACAGTCGCAGCAAATCGAAAATGCGGCATGCGGCAAGCAAAGGCGGCAAACAAAAGCAGCGTATACTGTGTAGCCTGTCTGTGGTAAAATATATGCGACGTGATTGGTTAGTTCTATCGGTGGCGATTGGCGATCGCGCTCCTCTCGACCGTAGCTTTCTTTTCGTGCGCGTGTGACAAATGACGTTGGGTTGTTCTTTTCCTTTCCGTTTTCAGTACTGCTAAATTTTTTGAAATACACATGTTTTTACGGGAATTAAGTGTGTTTAAAAACATGTTTGACAAAGACTGTTAGCGGACATGGCTAAAATATAATGTGTTGTGTTGTATTTTTGTGAAGTGATAGTGCAGTTTTGGAGGTAAAATGCCCGCTTCCATTTGCGACCCAGTATCAAGCGCATTGCGTTTGTCTCTAACCGCAGATGAATCCCAAAGTTCATCTTTACTGGACAGTAGACTGTATTCTTCTGCAAAGAGTGTGCTTCTTTCAAAGATAGAATTTGAAGAATCTGGTGATTACCAGAGTAACGTTCTCGATGGACTGAAATCTAAGTACGTGGTGATCCGACCTAAAAAGCCAGTGTTGGATGGTAAATTACTGAAAAAAGATGGAAATGCAGTAAATCAGAATTCAGGTAATTATTCGGTACTACTCCTTCACATCAGTTGTCAATAGGAATGTTTATAATCTTACATGTGTCGTAGTGATAAGAGCAATGAGAGGTTATATTTTGCGATTGGTGTCACACTGTATTTACTATTACGTCGACGTTCCCTCGCGTCTGCTGTTTATCAGGCTGTTATTTCTACGAAATAATGATAATTTTAGATTGTATCGATCATGAATATAGATAAAAAAAATGTTTATAATTAATTGTTGTTTTCAGAAGGTAACAAAAGTGAAGATGGCTTACCAAAACCAAAGCGTGTGTTGTATCCTGTGGAGAAGGTGCAGCTGGGCTGGCAGGGTGCATGGGCGGCGGGCGCCGGCATGCAAAACGTGGGCAACACATGCTACTTGAACTCCACACTGCAGGCACTTTTCCACGTTCCTGCCTTTGCCAACTGGCTAGTCTCCGAGGGAACACATGCTGAAAAATGTAATCAACAGGGTAAATAATTTTATCTTATTTGTTTTGTTATTATTGTGACCAATAGATAATTCCATTTAGACCAACTTAAAGAACCATAAAATTATTATGAAATGTTTTGTTTTTATTACTTGTATGTTTGTTTAACAATTATAATAGTAAACATGCATTGTATAGTAATAATGTATTCCATCTCCTTCAGTTACTGTTTGCTTGACTGGTTGCTGTCACATATTTTGTTAACATTTTTGTATCTATACAATTTAGAAAACCTATAGGTCTATTTTATACTCATTGTGTTATGGTTACTATTCTACCAATGTGACTGTTTGTTTCTTTCTGAATAAATAAAAAAAAAATACTTAAAATTTCAGTATTTATCAGACTTGCACAAAAAAAAAGGTTTTTCTATGTAATTGCTGTAGTAAGTAATATTGCTATGCTGTAGTATATTGACTAAAATGATTATTATTTTCTAATTTCAGAAGCCTGTGTTATTTGTGGAATGCGTGCTACCTTAATTGCAACCCAGAAGAGTGGAGGAGCCCCTATCAAGCCTTGGCAGGTGTATTCAAAGTTAAGACTCATTTGCAGGCATCTCACGCCGGGCCGACAGGAAGATGCTCATGAGTTTCTGAGGTATTTACAATATAAATTTAGTAATTGCCACATTCATTAATACATTTAAACTATGTTAATCTTTTAACCTGTGGTTTGTGATGTGACAATTGTCTGGGTGATTCCACTTTAAACAATGTTCAATATAAGTATTTGAATTCTAGTAACACATTTTGTGATGCTAATAGTAAAATTAGAACTAAAATTGAAATCAAAATTAATCAACTTCATTTATTATTATTATTATAGCCTTTTTTCGAAAGGCGAAACATAGTGATACATGATACCAATTACGTTGTGACACCTTGTGTATATTTTAACCACCTATGTTGACAAATAAAGATACTTTGACTTTGGCTTTTCCAACATTTATACAATAGTTTTATTTTATAATTTTATAGATAGGTAGTTTAGGTGTCGAAGTGTCTTTGAGACACAAAGGCCTCTTCCAGATTTTTCCACTCTTCCCTTATTTTAGCTGTTCTCTGCCATAATGGGCCTGCTACTATTTTAATTTCGTCAGACCATCATTTTTTTTGCCTTCCTCTTTTTTTACCTACTTCCTTTACATATTTTTAGAAATAGTAAAATTTGTTAACTAAATGGATACAAACATTTGATACAATCAGTAAGTAATGTTTTTGTCAAAATGTAAAAAGAATTCTAACATAGTTCGTTGAACTGACATAGATCATTAAAATTGCTCTTTGAAATGTTTTCCCATGTTGATGAATATTTTAACTTTACTTCCAGGTATCTTGTAGAAGCGATGGAAAAATGTTATTTGTCCCGCTTTGTCAATTCTGACAAGCTGGACCAATTCAGCAAGGAAACTACACCCCTCAACCAAATCCTTGGTGGATACTTACGTTCTACAGTGAGATGTCTGGCATGCCACCATCTCTCAACCACCTACCAGCATTTTCAGGTGAGTCCATAGCGTCAATTACTTGTTGATGAATGTTTCTTATTTCAACAATGAAGAACCAATATCTCCTAACTGATAGATATTTGACATGCAATTGAAAACCTTAGCACCTCCCTAGCCAAATCTCCTAAGTTGCATGTTTTAGATTTATTAGTTAGGCGGTGTTGTTTCGTCCACATCAATTTTTTTAACATTTTTACCTTACATACAATCCATAACATCTATAATATAAAAGTGAACCACCAGAACGGGGAAAAAAAACGAGACTGAGCAGGATGGCGCTCTACAACACCATTTTGACATGTTTCTCCCAAACAACGCATTATTTCTCTGGAATTTCAAAGCAATTCGTTTCTTTGAACTTGGGAATCGCGAAAAACTTGAGAAAATATGATATTGGGTGTGTACATTTTGTATATTAAGCAAAATAAAATCACAAGTTCGAATTTCGAGCTAAAAACGAGCGATCTATTATTTATGCCAGTGTTGCCATTCAGGAAAAAAGAAATCTATTCATTATCCTGCATTGCAGTCTGTAAAGCTCTTTAACCCATTCATTGCCGCGCGCCAGATTACGTACTTTGCTGCGATGCCGACGCTTCTGCAGAACAGACGCCCATCGGCGTCAGCGGCATCCAGGGAAAGCTAAATTAGACGCCTATCGGCATTTTCGGCACTCCAGTTGCAGATTTGTAGATATGCATAAGAAACAGTGTTCGTAAACCTTTTGTGATTTTTTATTATCACTGTTTTTGTACAGAAGTAATGAATAATGTAAGTAATGAAAAATGTAATGTTGTCGGAAAAGTTCGTATTTAGGTATCTTGATACAATGAAAAAACATTATTCACTAGATCTATAAGCAGGTGACTGACTATTCTACTAATCCTTCTTATCCTACTTATTGTGTTATAATTATAAATGCGAAAGTTTACTTTATATTATAAATGCGAAAGTTTGTGTGTGTGTGTGTGTGTGTGTGTGTGTGTTTGTTTTGGACGGATTTGACATCTGGAATAACACATAGGCTACTTTTATCCCGATATTCCCACGGGATAGGGATAAAATCTAAGAAATAACAACCGCTGAGAGTCATGAAATATAAATTTTGGGATTTCCCAATGGAATTTTGTAAAATCCCGTAATTTCAATTGTAACTACCAGATCGAATTGTTTACGCGTGCGAAGCCGCGGGTAAATTCTAGTTAGTAATATAACTGAAATTATGTTTTGTCTGTTTCAGGACTTACTATTAGATATAAGGAAGCATTCAACATTAGATGAAGCATTGGATTCATTCTTCTCCAGAGAAAGGCTAGAAGACTTAGGTTATAAATGTGAAGCATGTAATAAGAAGGTATTAAATTTGTTTTATATTTAAACATTATTATAAAATATAACACTTATAATAACATTATTATAATAGCATATTTTATTTTAGGTATCGGCAACAAAACAGTTTTTCGTCGAGCGCGCCCCGATGGTTCTGTGCATCGCTTTGAAAAGGTTCTCTCTAGTGGGAGGGAAATTGTCAAAACATGTGCAGTTCAGAAAGAAAATATCTCTCAACAAGTACATGTTCAACAAGAATAGTCATCAACAATTGGTAAACTTTATGAAATATATAATTAAATTTGAATGTCACCTGTGCTTTAGCTACCTGACACATGGTGCTGTAGCTAACCATAAGTTCAATTAAATTGTATGACAAGTGATAGATCAATCAGAACACAATTTTTATTTATTTTATGAGTTCAGAGTTCACAACACTCAATTGTTAAGTGATATTTCCCTAATACTGTTAATTGAAATCTAAATACTTATAACCATTATTTGTCCACAGTCATATAAGTTAGTCAGCCTGGTGACACACCTGGGCCCGTCGCAGAACTGCGGGCACTACACGGCGCTGGGGCAGGCGCCCGGCGGGCAGTACTGCCAGTTCGACGACTCGTCCGTGCGGGCGCTGCCGCTGTCTGCCGTGCTCGCCACCAACGCATACATCATGTTCTTCGAGAAGGACGCCGGCGACGACGCGCCTCACCCCGCGCACCCCTCGCACTCCCCCCACTCTCCGCACGCCGCCGCCAGCTCCAGCGCCGTTTATGGACCGCAACTCCCCGACAATATCCTCCATAGAGACAAGAGCCCCCTCAAACTCGCCTACCGAAGTGACGAACGTAAACCTCCTACCTCCACGGAACCAACTAAATTAGAACCCAAGCCCATAATCCTCAACAGCACCCTCAGCAAGTCTTCCGAATCCTCCTCTTCTAACACCGAACCTTGGGTCCTGAAACAGAACGGCGAAGTCGAGAAAGTCTCGCAGCCCAAAATATTAAATGGTTTAGATAAGTCGAGCAGACTGGATGAAGATAAAAAAATAAGTTTCGTCATAAAGAGGCCGAGTGGCGAGGAGAATGGTGCGAAAAAGCCCAGCTCGGAACTCAGATCGATGCCCAGTATTAGTGTTAAGTCCCCTGAAAAGACGAGTAAACTAGTTAAGCAATCGAAGTCGCCTTTAGAAAAATTGGAAGAGCAGATGAATAAGAATGATTTTTCGAATCATATACAAAGGAATGGAAGTACGAGTTCGAAGTTGGTTCCTTACGACTCTGAGTCGAGTGGGGACGAGCGAGACCGCGTTAGCGAAGACAGGGGGAGGAAGGAGGGTAAAGATGATAGCCGGAAGTCCAGGCCAAGCGCTGCCGTGGCCACCAAAGCCACGCACCTCGTGTGGACTGTGTCCAGTGAGAACAGCGGCCCGCTACTCAGCCCGAGCCTCAACGGCGTCACCAATAAAAAGTTAGTCCCCACCCCACACTCACACTTAGAACTCTTTCGCTTGCTGTCTATAAATGAGTAAAGTAACAGTTCCTAAATAGTTTTTGCGTAATTAAATAATACCTTTGAGATTAAATACTGCGATTAGTTAGATATATATACGGAAATCTGTTCAGAACCATATCCAATATTAATTTGTAATTATCTCCTCAGAGTAAAGGAAAAAGACGAAAGGCGGACGGAAAACGAGCCAAGTCCGAACACTAGCGTCAGCAGCATGTCCCCGCTGAGCGACCGCAGCGAGTCGTCAGCCGCACCGGCCGCCCCCGCGCCCGCCGCCCCCGCCCCCGCCCCCGCGGCCGGCCCGCTCGCGGCGGCCGAAACCGCGCGCCAGCTGCAGGTGTTGTCCCACCGCGGCTACGGAGCGCCTGTCAACACGTGGAGCGGAACACACAGCGTGATGTCGAGACAGGTAGCACATGTGGCGAACATCTAACTAAATAATCGATGAAGGTAAAAGACAACCTTGCGCTTCGCAAAGAAGCAAAAACAGTAGCTATGATCCGAGGCGTGCATTGAGTATGAGCAGGGTAGGCAGTGCACTTACCCCTTGGTACCCTTATGTGGTTGGTTGCGGCGCGGTGCTGCAGCGCAAACTAACGCTGTCTACCTTGGAATTGACCCCATACACGCCTATGACACGACCATTATAAGATAACAATCGTTAAATCTCGCCTCGGATCAGCAACTTGAATTCAATGCTTGGCCTGCAAATGAGTATCAAACTTTAAAAAAAAGACCTCTTGATAATAAGAAACGTTGACACCAACGCGATTACAAGTATTGTTTGTTGATAGGTATTCGAAGAGCGTCGCGAGGAACGCAAGCGCGCGCACGAAGCGGCCGACGAGATGGATCGCGGCCGCGCCAAAAAACTCAAGACGTTTCACCACTACAACAACCGGTTCAGCAACAACAGGCATTATAATCCCTTCCAGGTCAGTGTTCAAGCCAGTTTAATAAATTTTTGCCCTCTCGATCCCAAATTGTTACTTTTTTTTCTAGATGTTTATGGGCGGTGGTGATCTCTTACCATCAGGAGACCCACCTAGCTCGTTTGCCATCCAGTCGAATAAAAAAAAAACACAATGGGCTTGCATTCTCATAGAGATTACCAGTGCTTTTGGAAAGACTGTCTTCGCCAATGTCAGAAAGTCATTCTTACAATTTACAATGTTCAGCATTTGGGGCTTTATACACCATTTTATACAATGCAATAATCTAAACTAATTTTGCTTGATAGGAAAAGCAGAACAAGCCTCATTGGGGGGGCAACTTCAGGTACCGCGGCGAGCGCCGGCCGCCGCACACGTTCAACAAGCACCACAACAACTACAAGCGGTTTAATAACAGGTAACAACACTAAATATACTGAGGGACTGATAAACTGATGCAGTTTATTTATCTTTAATTTATACAATAAACAACTATTTATGATCTAAAGAGTCATCAAAACTCATTCGATATTACGTCATTTGTCGATTAGATGTTAAATTCTAGTGTATCTTTATTGTAGATGTAGCTGGTAGTTATCCCATCGAAAACCTGCAGATTATCGACCAATTCGATCGCCTATAAGCCGTCTTTTAGTCAGCGTCGACATTGGCAGAATTACCAAAAAGCTCACCTTTTCCTAAGTTTTAATTGTAAAAATTTCTTTACTAAACGACAATGGTTGTATGCAGTTTTAGATTGACCGTCAACAATGCTCTTCACTTTCTGATATCTAGTTATCAATGGTGAAATTTTTAGAAATACTATTCTCATACAAACATTTAATGTAGTCGACAAGATGTATTACCTAAAAAACCAGCCAAGAGCGTGTCGGCCACGCCCAAAATAGGGTTCCGTAGCCATTACGAAAAAATTAAGTAATATTTTTCTGAGGATTTCGTATTTTATACGGAATCTTCCAAGTTTAGGTATATTTTATACCTTAGGCTGCTATTTAAGAGTAAAACTACTAATAATTCTCAAGCAAACTTAGCCGTTATAGTTTTCCTTGAAAGTTTGATATACTTACTACCATCTTGAATTTTTTCATATTTTGAATGCTCGATTTTCATGAAAATTTGCACTTTAAAGTTGAATATTTCGCAAAAAAATTACTAAATCGAAAAATCGTCTAAGCAAACCCCTAATGGTTTTAAAAGACCTAACCAACGATACCCCACACTATAGGGTTGGATGAGAAAAAAAAACACCCTAACTTTACGTCCATGGGAGGTACCCTAAAAATTTTTTTTTGGATTTTTTTATTGTCCATTGACAGACATTGCGAAACTATAAGGGTTCCGTTTTTGCCATTTTGGCTCCGGAACCCTAAAAATGAAATCAATTCAATCGACTTACGTCTTACTACATGTGATTGTTCCAGATACAACAACGGGCACCACTATCCGCGGCATCATTGACCCCGGCTGGCAAGTGCGTGCTTCAATATGTACATATAGCATACGAACTTAATTCATAATGTAAAATTATACATAAGGCCCTTTGATAGGTTATACTCCAGATATAGCATATTACCTACAAACGCAAATTGAATTATTGAACCCAATGTATTTATTATACAAACCTAATAACAACAAACCGAACCACCATAATCATATTAGTCTAAATTAAACTTTAAGTTAAGAAGTTATAACTTTGATTTAAGTATCCAACTGTTTGATCTTGTTACACTTCGAACTTTACAAACTTATGTCGCGATGTATAGACAGTATTCCAAAACACGATAGCTATGCGAACAGGAATTATTTTCACAAGATATAACTATTAAAATCCACTTAGAACAACTGTATTTTCAGTCACGTTGGGTTCGTTATGCCACATGACACTAAGACAGTGAGAACTACAGAACAGTATGGAACGGAGTTGATTTTCTGAAGTTCTGAACTATACAATTTTAATATTACAAGCTTTTGTTTCCGCTGTCTGTCTGTCTGTCGTAATGCTCTATCTTTTGATAATTTACTACAGTAGACGACACGAGAGAGAAGCTAAAATCATATTTCCCTCTTGCTTGTTTGAGAAAAATGTGAGCAAGAGAGTATAATATGCATGTTTTCCGCTATCTGTCATATGATTTTTATATTTACGAAAACGAAATACATCCTAATGTATCCAATTTGAGCTAATCAATATTTCATTCTCCGACGATTATGCATTTCTTTATCAAATATCAAAATGGCTTAAACAAGTAGAAATAACATAGATTGAAAACCTACTCACTAAAAGTACGACTATCATTCCTAGTGGTTTTGTGAGTGTTATTATTTGAGGCACCGATTTGCTTCGATGGTCAGCGCATAACTGTGCAGAAGATTTCTCAGTCATTTTGAGAACAAATGCTGTATTGTCTAACGCGCTGATTTTCGAATCGCGTTCACCATCTCTTTCTACCTCGTCTTATGCCGTGCGACAGAAAGTAGTGAAAACGATTGTGATTCTCAAGTGTGTTGGACAATAGGCCTCTGTTTTGCCGGCTTACATTCTCAAGGCTGATGTTAAATCTTGGGTATGATTGATCGAAGGTAAGGCCGATTATAGTATAATAAATAAAAATCTAGCATCAAACCTAAACGAATAACATTGTCGCGCTACCACTTAGGAGTTCAAAAACTAAACGAGTATGTATGCAGAGAATTATATAAAATGATAGTTACTGCCAAAGTCAGTCTTTTATATATATAATACATATATATTTCTGACAGGGTATATATATATATATATTATACCCTGTCAGAAATCTCCATTGTAATCCCTAAAGAGGTATTATAGTAATGTAGTCGATACATCAGTTGTGATCTAATCATTACAAAATAGCAATAACTAATTGCATATAAGAACTATTTTCTATCCATATAAATTACGCTAATTGTTACCTCGCTGGATAAGTAGCAATTGTACACTCTGTAGTTGTCAACACGACGAGATATTAAGATCCAAAAGTCATGTTTTAGTAAAATCCTATATCTTGCTTAAAAAAGGCGAAGAACGCGGTGACAAGTATTTATTATTTTCAAGATTGGCTTAATAGTCATTTAAGTAACCGTTAACCGTTATGCGTACTGTTTTGTGACATCTGGTTTGATTCTTTTGTGATTGCCTTTTTTATTTAAGGAGCACGATAATAGCAAAGATTGAGTTAACTGCCGTATTCAAAGAACTCAATTAAGTGCTAATTCAGAAACATGGCCCATTTTTTTTGTAAGAATAATCGGATCTATATAATTAAATATTAATCAAAGTTTCGTGAGTGTGGCAGTAAGTCATCTGTGGCCAAACTTAATGAGGTGTAATGAATTAGTTAAAAATGCACTTATGTTTGTTTTGAATATAGGCACTTGTTTATTGTATTTGAAGTATTCAGGCAGTAAGTACAGAGTGATCTGTTAAGTGTCAGGCAGGGTACGTTCACACAATGCAGCGGTCCGTTTTATGATATCGCTGTTTATTCAGCGCACGGTATTTACACACGGTATACAGTAAGTATATCAGCACTGAAGTGTGAACTCGCTCATACAACTACTTACGCCATCGATAAATCAATATAGACATGATAAATCGGACCTTTGCTTGAACATACTTTTAGATTTTGTGATACTGTTTTGGTAACAATTAACCATAAATATTCATTTGTCATGTAGCGGTCAGTGATACTTTATTTGTTTAGTTTGTTAAATGGGTGGGCCCAACAGCGCAAATATGTATGAAAGCGATTAGCGGAGTCACCCACCCACCCATCAGTCAAATGAGTTCAACATTGTAAATAGAAAAGAGCTTTTCCACTTTTTTATGTGGTATTATTAATTTCAAATGGGGAAAGTACTAACTGTAAAAATAATAACAAAGGCGTTGTCCCTCCAGTACAGTATGTACTATAAGAAATATTGTATCTGCATTTACGTATACAAAATGCTTTTTGTCAGGCAATACAATGTATCGGTGCACGGCTAGCATGGTGGCGATACATCGTATGCACGTGGTGTATATCAGTAAGTTTGAATTTCCATAACCTGTATTTATTGTCTCGTGCAGATGTTTCCTTGTCGTGTATTTAATATATTTTACTCGGAAGCTTGTTAAGTTAAAATATTTTTTTTGAACATTTGACGTCTTTATAAAATATTATGACTTAGCCCTGGAGTGAAAACTTGAGTTAGTCGCACACACACACGAGGTGGTTGTTGTGTGTGTTAAATAAAAAATGTTTTGTTTCAGCAAATGGTTTTTCTGTACATTTGTCAGACCGTTGTTTTCAGATATTACTTATTAATAATTAACTAACTGCGCACGAGCTTCGTTTCAAAGCGAAGCTACCATTTAACGCTGCAAGTTTGTCTATCGGCTCAACTTTACTAGATTAATTTTGAGACTGTTACTCCGTTTTGATTTGCTTTAATTCATAACCAACTTTGATACACAAACTTGAGTTAGGTTAGACCGGACTAGGTTCTTCGTGAAAAATCTATTCTAATCTAATATTTTCACCACTTTTAATTACTACTATTGTTTTACATTTAAAGTAGTTACATGTTAATGTTTTACCGTTTCTTTGTGTATTTATAAAAAAAGGACACATAATATTATTATGTGTAGCTATTATACCGGTCTTATCTTAGAATGTGTGGAGGTTTCGTTGATCAAACAATTTTGTCTATTTTAGACTTTGTCCCGTCCTTGTACTTTGACTTCCATTTATTGTTATATTACCTCATAAACAAATTTTCCCCTTACGTCATGCTATGTAAGTTTGGTTTATCATTAACAAAACTTGATATATTCGCAATATTTCGCTAGGCAACGTTGCAGCGACAGTCAAGTAACTACTCTATATAGTGCCCTGAAATGGTTATAAAAACGGGATCTTATGGGTAGATAGATACGCGCTAAACGCCATTAATTAAGGTCTTTAATCAGTGGCATTTATGCAGATCAGTTTGACGTAATTGTGGTAGTTAGTCTTAATTTGACTTCAATTATAGAAAAATAATAAAAGTAACTAGGCGTTTGTAAGAATATCGATGTGGGTTAGTTACACATTTTGTAATATCCAATGAAACGCATAAAGAAGTAAAAATTCTATACAACCTGCATAGCGTTTTATTTATTATTTAGTAGGTATTTGTGAGTTGCGTGTCTTGCCAGCCCCCTCGCTGCGCCGTTAAAATTTCCTTTGGAAACGAAACCTTACGAAAACGGACCAAAGGATTTAAAAAAAAAAAAATGGAGCTTACAGTAGAGTAAACTTGTGAGCAAAAATTTGATCAATAAAATCTGAACACGACTATTGTTAACGGCGTAGAAGCGTGTTCAGATATTTTTGCTCACAAGTTTATGAACTCGACTGTACAAACGTAGCTTAGTGTTGATTGACCAAATGTCAAACATTGGTTTGCATGAGAAACTGACTACAAAACCCTTTTAAACTTTGATTTGTGTTCTAATGTCCACTGACGTCTGGTTTTAATTCCTTGCGAGTCCCTAAAAACGTAATGGTTATATTCTCTTTGGTCCCTATTTTATTTCCATTCATAGTTTTTAATCATCAAATTCGGTGAGTGCTAAAATTATAACAATCAGAAATTTAAAAATATTTTTATTCGTTACAAAAGAAAGCAATAATGTTGTAATAGAAATGCAAGTATGTAATTCCTAACAAAGCAGGTGGGTAACTAGCTAGTCTTTATACATAGTAAAAGATACCACCTAAAAAATCTGTATCAGTCTGACATTTGGTCGAATAGCGAAGTTACACACAGATATGACAGCTTTTACGCGGGCATCACCGAGTTGGGAAAAACAATAGCTTCAATTTGATGCAAAATTCAAGTAGATACAAGACAGACATCAGCATGCATAGAAGCATTTATCGTTAAAAATAGTATCTTGCCACCGAGCCAGTGGCAAGGATCTCGTTTTTTACTAAATTAAAAAGCCGTCATTTAATCTGTTGCCCACACCAAATTTATAGCTCCTGCGTCGCCGCTGCACAAAGAAAAAAAAAAAAAACATTCCAGCTATTTAGGTTCGCCCTTTTGATATGGCACTTCATTTATTTTCCAAATAAATCGGCGTAATTGTTAACAAAATAGGTTTAAAAATAACTTAAAAAGTACCCGCGTCAAGATTTACTAGACAACTCTGGGGCGTTGTACGACCTGTGAGCTAGGTGCATAATTTATGGTGGTATCTTACGCTGTTAAACAAGGCTATAACCAATTATTCAATGAAAAGAAAGCTATCTACTGTCTAAATCGATAAAAGAAATAATAAGTTTCTTGATTTTTTTAAAAAACGACAGTTGACTATTTAAAGATAAATTTAAACTATAAGCGTATACGTATCGTTTTTTCCAAGAAAAGGTCATTGTAGTTGTCAAAAATAATTCCTTGTGCCGTTTCTGCATTGATCACACTAAAGTGCAAACCAGTAGGTAAGTACACTAGAAATTACTTATCACAATCTTATTGTTTTCAGCTTTCTTAATTTTTCAAGTTTTTTGCAATTACATATAATGCACTATTGCGTGTCCAACCGCAAGTGCAGCCAAACATCAAGTATAAATGTCCATTAGGTATAAATCGACACGCAAACTAATCTCCCTGCGATAATCCAAAAGCTTACCTATAACCTCTTAAAATGACTAACGAATAAAAAAAAAACTTTTTTTTACATATGGCAACATTAATTTATCTTCCCATTAAAAAAAATCTAACAGAATTTGGCAGCTTTTTGTTTTGGCTAAACCCTAGACACGTCTTAAAAATAAGCAATTACACATAGAAAATCACGATACCAAAAAATAAAAAAATGCTTTTATTTATGACCACAGCATAAAAATTGTGGCCCAGCACCCATTATCTATTCAACTAATTACTTTTACGCGCAGCTTCGTTTACGTGAACCAGTACATTTGGCAATTGAATTGAAATTCAAGGATTGTATTAAATTCCAAAAAAAACATCGCGGTCTTCAATTACGCTGTATATTATATTTCTATCCAATTTATGAAGTGTCTATGGGCGGTGGTAATCTCTTACCATCAGGAGACACCCACTTGCTCGTTTTCCATCCAGTCGAATAAAAAAAAGACGCCATTACCCCGCGCCCCGACCCGACCCGACCACAGACATTTAGTGAAGTGAAAACCTAAAACCTGCTGCAAAATAATTAATCTGTTCATTAAATCGATTAATTTATTAACCCTTTGACCGCCACGGTCGGCAAAACGCGACAGCTGAAAATCGTGCCATAGGCGCCATGTCGGCATTACGTGGCGCCCATGGGGCAATTTTCCGATTTTTTTTTGTCGTTTGTGGCCGACCGTGGCGTAAAAAGGTTAATTGAATAGATCAAAGTATATTTATCTATTTTATTATTTACATTACTTAATTTAATTCCAAAGACTGTTTATTCAACTATTTTTTTAATTTTAAGGTAAGTAAATAAAAATCGCTTATTCAATCGAGCACTAATCGAGTTTTAAAATATCAAATTTTTCACCTTCTCTACGCTACACATGTTTCATTCAAAAAATAACGACAGATTTTGACGAAGATTTCTCAAAATATTAAAATCAAGTGAGTTTTGGTGAAAAAAGTGATTAGACGTCTAGTAAAGACACGAATTATAGATAAATGTGTTATTGATTCGATCCAGTGTGTGTTTATACAAGAATTTTTATGGAATAGATTTGTTTACACTTTTTATAAATTGGATTGATATAGCGTATATGCAAGAACACTCGTGTAAAATTTGATGTAATTTTACAGGCGTACAAGCTTACTAATATTATAAATGCGAAAGTAATTGTCTGTCCTGTCCGTTACCTCTTAACCCGTTGAACCGATTTAGATGAAATTTGGTATTGAGCTAATTCTAGAACCTGGGAAGGACATAGAATGGTTTTTATCCCGTATAATTGCATAGTTCCCGTGGGATTGCAATAAACGAATTCTTCGCAGATGGAGTGGCGGGCAAAAGCTAGTCCTATATAAAACTGATATACCTACATGTTATTCCCGCGATTCCTTATACTAAAAATCATTAAAATCCGTAGAGCTGATTTAGTGACAAATATGACAAACATTCGTACATATGACCACTTTTGCATTTATAAATTTTAGTACGCTATGACCATGGAAACGAATCCACGACTAGCTTATTAATAAAAATATCTTGAAGATGCCATTTTATTTTAGTAAAAAAGTAGCTTATTTTTACTAGATGATTTTCTTTTAACAATTGATTATGACCATTTTTAGCTGCGCTAACGTGGGCGCAATAGTCATATTGCATTGTGTAACATAACGATCTAAATTCATTAAAAAAACATGCTCAAGAGGTCGTCACAATAGCATCGACCACAGGTTTAGTGTAATAATGAACCTTATTTATTAGCAATATGACACAAATTTAACAGAATCTTACAAAATTATGAATATTAATACCATTTTCTTTCACTAGTCGTGTAAAAACTATTTCACACTGCTTATGCATGATTGATTTGGTGGCAGTGTCTACATAAGCGGACCCTTTACCCTTTTTCAGGCATAGCACGTCTATTGACCATTCTAGATTCAACCTTGCTAGCACGAGGCTATCCTAGTAAGTCCTTGGTTACTTTATAAATACCAAATTATTACTAAGAATAACGGCCGAATGTACTTTATAAAGCACCAATTGTTCTATGAATAATTTTGAGAATTTCGAAATATTATCCAAAATAACAAAGTCTAAGTCTTAAGTACTATATCTGTTAAAAAAAGTTCGGACTCAGGAGGCTATACAATATGCTACAAGTAGGCAACAATTAAAAAGTATAATTTTTTACAGAAATAGCGAATAATGTATCTATCGCGAACAGTCCGCTCTTGGCACGCGAATTGCCACGATTAATTATTGTATTAAATGAATGACATTTTCATATGAACTTTTTTATGTAGTGTCAAACGTCAAAACGGCTGCATGATGAATACGAACTTTTCCGATAAAATACGATAGATAACCATTATGCACTACAATGTAGTAGCGTATCTAAAGTGGCGGGCCTGAAAGGGCTAAGGGTAAAAAGATCCCTGGAAGCCGTGTTTTATCTGACGTACTGCAGAATGTCTTCGACGGGCTGTCCGGGGTTCAAGCGCTGGCACATCTTGTTTGGGAGGTCTCGCAGGAGACGCCGCCGCTGCGCGTCTTCGACTAGCGTCCGCCATTGGTCGTTTCTCTGTTAAATTCATACTTACATTAGTAAATATTACCATGTATTATAAACTCAGTGAGCAAATGTGGTATGACTTTTGTATGGACTACGGATATAACCGTTCGTAATTCTTTTATGTTCGACAGGAGGGTTATTAATGGGTAAGTTCAAGAAGTTAGGCACCTAAGCACTGGAAGTTTAAAATAGTATCAAAATTCTCCATGGCGAAACGAAAATTAATCATACCGCTGCTTTAGTTTCATAGTGACACATTCTAAAATAAAAGGGCGTTAAAATTGAACTTTGAATAGTGACATATTTTAAAATGTAATGCCTTAGAATTTAAAGTTGTGTCACTATCAAAT
This sequence comes from Choristoneura fumiferana, assembly GCF_025370935.1. Taxonomy (NCBI): domain Eukaryota; kingdom Metazoa; phylum Arthropoda; class Insecta; order Lepidoptera; family Tortricidae; genus Choristoneura; species Choristoneura fumiferana. Next base: position 8,853,659 of record NC_133479.1, on the reverse strand, counting down.
TAAAGCAGCATTCAATTTTTTTACAAGTGAAATATCGCTAAATGGCGTCAGTATCGAGAGATCCGTTTGATGTTACAGTCTTGCTTGCGATTGGCTCATTTATTTATTTCAAAGTTTATAAACTCAAACAGACCCAAAACCAGGGCCCGGAACATGCCGCATACTGTTATTTAAATATCGCTTCGACTTAGTTCTGTAGGTACAGCCGGTACTAACCATGACAGCTTGAGGGTTGAGCGCCACTATCAGCGCGTGCTTGGCGCGCGTGAGCATGACGTTGACGCGGCCGGAGTCGGTAAGGAAGCCGACGCCGTGCGAGCGAGCTAGCGATACCACCACGATGTCACGTTCTTGCCCTTGAAAACTGTCCACCGTGTTCACTTCCACTTGGTCTGGCCTGCAAATTAAAAATTACACGCATTCTTACTCGAGCTGGCCGTCAGAAACTTCTTCAGAGGCTAAATGGGTTCATAATATACTTAATATACTTGTTTGTTGTAAATTACTTCGGTCTATTGTAAAGGTTGCCTGGAAGAGATCGCTCTGAAGCTGTGTTTTCTGTACTGCTTACTATATTTTGCTGCTCAATACAGACTAATTGTATTGTGAAGCATTAAGTCAGCAAAAGCCATACCTGTTCTTTATGATTTTTGGCACAATATACACAATACAACTCTTACTCAAAATTTGATTAAATTCCACTAAAACGCTACAACTAACGTGTTCTGTATCGCGCGCAGGTTTCTCTTAATAAGCTCTTTCTGCGCGTTGTACGGCGTGATGACGGCGAGGCTCAACTCCATCCGCCTGGTGACCTCGTACAGCGCCACTACCAGTCGCGCCACGCCCCACGCTTCCATCTCGTTGCCTCCCGATAGACCTGAGAAGATGCAGTATTAGATATGCTTCGCTTATTGAAGATGCTCTGCAATCTGAACATTCTCAATAAGCGAAAAATGCTTTCTTAAATAATTCTAAGAAGTTGCTTGAGAACAAAAACCTATCATTGAACATTTTGAGATAATTCTGTGAAATTTATCCATTTATTTTATTACAATAGGTTCTACAAGTAATATAACTAAATAACACAACTGAAATTGATACACACCAAAATTTTTAAAAGTGACAGTCTGTTTAAATTTCAAGCTTGAGAGCCTACGCTAGCTGACGCGGTTTGCACGGATCGTTTGGACGCCTATTGAAAAATAGTATGTCAGCCCTAACTGCACGCGACGGATTTGACCTGTACCTGCACCCGCAAGCGTGCGTCCGCTCCGTGCACCCACCCGCGCCAGCTAGCGTAGTACTCCGACCACCGAGGCTTTTGCAACCCGAAGAATTCTCCCGCCTATGAAACTTGGCACATTATTAGAATAAGTAATACAGATTATAGATATGCAATAATCCAACAACTTTTCTTACGAGAACTTAGGTATTTTTACCTAAACATGAAAATCGTTATGATTCGGGCTATGCTCGGGGTTTCTCTGCGGGATAGAATTAGAAATGAGACATCCGCAGTAGAACTAAGATTACCGACATAGCCCGAAGAATTGCAAAACTGAAGTGGCAGTGGACGGGGCACATTGCTCGCAGGACTGATGGCCGATGGGGTCAGAAGGTTCTCGAATGGCGTCCGCGTTGAAAATACACCAATAACACATTTTCCAGGTGTACTTAATACTTTTGTCGATTCTCCATTGCATGAGATTGTTGTAAATCTTGTTATACAGTTTGTTTTTTACTTCTCCAGCAGCAAACTTGCAGTGAATGTTTGCACCATCGTTAAAATGTCTTCGGGAGTACACGGTATCTCATTATCATCACTCATTTTAATTAATTTTATTTACTTTAAACCGACAATAACAACAGTATTAGACTGACATTATATTAATTTCCCGCTTTATTTTTTTTTAATTTGCGACCGTACTCGTACCATAGAGCTTGATCAGCGTGTTCCCAATTACGAAATTTCGCTTGAAAAAATAAACCTTGATTGTGATTGGCTTACAGCAGTTCTTACTCATTTTTAAGCAACCAATCACATGGCACACGCATATTTAAGGAAAATTGATTCTTATTATTTTACTGAATTTGCACCATAGAACATAGAACTTGGAACATACTTATAACGTTAGTTATTATTGTATAATTTTTGACCATATAATTGACAGATTATACTATAGGAGTAGAAAAACGCTCTTAATGTTAATCTCCTGTAACCCGCATGCAGGCTCTATCGACTAATGAGACTGAGCCTTTAGAAGAAGATTTTTTTTAGGTTTTCGACGGGGCTAAGCAAGAAATAATATAAGAAGCGTATTACCTTGTCCCTTGTCCCCGCTGGCGATGGTCAGCAAGGTGTAAGGCGGGAGGGGTATGTCGGGGCGCGGCGCGGCGGCGGACAGCACGCGGCCGGCGTAGAAGGCGCGGTTGGGGTAGTCGGCGATGGCGGGATGCATGCGGTACTGGCGCGCCAGCAGCACCACCGGCGCGCGCGGCCACGCCTCGCCCGCGCCCGCCAGACGCGCGAACAGACTCTCGCCCAGCCCGTGACGCTTTGCGCGCTGACAACAAAACCACCGGGTTCAAACCATCGCCGGAACATGGATTAGACTAAGGTAAACTGCAAGGGATCCCTTAACAGATAACTTCGCCTTTGTACATCTCATTATCTGTTTATGCACAATAAAGAGTTTTACAATATGATACAATACTAAAAGAGGTTGATACACTTTTATGATCAAGGGCCACATTAGACAAAGTGAGGGCTCTCTGTGGGCCTCACATTTACGAATTGGCTATTAACCCTTTTCCAGGCATAAATAATAAATGTACACAAATAAGTAAATAAATATCAAGGGACACTTGACACCAATGAGGGCTATCGCGTATGAATTCGCCACTAGAGGCGCTAGTGTAGCGTGAGGTCTCCGAAATGTCAAATCTCATAGTTTTTGGGTGAGCTACGCGAGTTTATTTATAATTAGAATAATTTTGTGAATATTTTGCAATATCTGAAATTAATTATGGCAAATATGCGTTCCAGGGCAATGAATGTCTGTGTTTTGAGACAGTTTTGTCTTTCGGAAACCTTTGTCCTCCCTTTTTTCCGAACAAAACGGGGAATAAACAACACTGTGGCATGCTCGATATTTTTATGGTATGGTTTTAAGGTGTATTAAATATGACTTTAATCAAAACTTTGTTTTCACGCCCGTAATAACAAACTTTGAAAGCCATACTTAAAAACCTCACGCAACAGTGCGCCATCTAGTGAGACAAAAAACGAGAGACGAAGCCTGGGAAAAAGTTTGACAGGTAATGAACGGAGGACGCTGATGTGTGTGTGTGCACTTGTTCTGCTTATAATACATGTATAACAATAGTAGATTATTGTCGTGGCCTGGAAGTAGGCAATTGCTGGCTGAGTAGCGAGTCCGTTTAACTAATACGAAGCCAGCAATTGCTATTCCAGCCGAGACTAATATAAAGCTTTTCTCAAAAATGGTGAATAATTCTGAAATAGAACAAACTTTTTCTCAAAATATACTATAAAATTTAATTTTATTCCAATATTTTTCTTATGCTTTCCCGCCTTTTTTCATTAAAAATAAACTGCAGGTGTATTTTTCCACCGAAAACACCACAAGCTATTTCAGACCCAATAGAAAAAGTCCGGAGTTCCAACAAAATATCTGATACCGGCCATTATGTAGGTTTACTCACGATGTTTTCCTTCTTCGTAAAAGCTCGTGATAAATTTCAAATGTGATTTTGCACATGAATTTCGATAAACTCAGAGATGCGATCCCGGCTTTGAATCCACGTTTCTCTGTTTGAGATGCCATACGTCAAAGCACTAGGCCACTATAGCTAGCTGAATTGTACAACTCGTGTTTTTCTAGACTTGGCTGTATACGACTTGTGTCAACATTTCCATGGCCTTTTTAACTTAAAAAAAAAGTGACTGCCTGCAATCTTTTTAACTTTTTAATTTTTCGCTGACCATAAACTATGCACTTCACCTTCTGATATGTAAAGAATAATGTCAACTTTTACGGACATTTTTGAGAAAATATATATACCTATACTCAAGTGTTCGACCCGCGCTCTATTCGTTATATTCAGTTAACTTGGTAGCCGTCTAGCTTTTTGACCAATGGATTTTCAAGCAGAGGGTTGTGGGTTCAAATTCAGGCTCGCGTCCCACATGGGGACTACGACCACATTCTCAAAGGGATTCTATCCAGCAGTGGGACGTATACAGAGTGATCAATCCAAATGGGTTAGTAGGGAGAAGTCAGAAACTATGAGAGTTAGCGAAATCTGTTCTTAAGAAACATGACGTCGATTTTAGATTTAATAAAAATGGCATTCTAATTTTTTGCTCGTTTGCTTCCTCTTATATAGAAAAAAAAAATGACCAGCTGCCTCTAGGGTAGGCATAAGGGTTTCCACAGAGTTGAAATATCGCTAGATCGCGTTAGTATCGTGAGGTCCGTTTGACGTTTGCTTGCGATTCGTTCATTTATAACAGGTTCTCATCTGATTACCGCACACTGAATCTACCGAACAACGGCAAAACTGATAGTAATTGAAAATACAAACTGAAATATAGATGCAGAGAAAAAACAGAACAGAGGCATAGATGTCGCTAGCGTCGCTGCTTAAGTGACTAAGTAAGAAACACAAGCTGAGATATGAGGTGCATAGGGAAATTCGTGTCGGTACCGTTGACCATCAGTATAGCACGCGGTAGGGATTACCGAGGACCTGGGTTCGATTCCCAGTGATGGTCTTATTTTTCTGTTTTTTCTGTGCATCTATATTTCAGTTTGTATTTTCAATTACGGTTTTACGGGATGACCGTAAAAGTAAAAATTTGGAATTGAAATAAAAAATACAAAAAGATTCCAAAAAAACAATCTTAAAACTGATAGTGTCTTTTCCAACCTCGACATTGCCGGAATCATTGATAGTATCGATGGAGCTATACTTTCAAGAATTGAATTGAATTAGTTATTTAACCAATCACGAGCAAACGTCAAACTCACAATACTAACGCCATCTAGCGATATTTCGCCTCTGTGAAAACCCTCATTGGCCCAGTGCCCGCCAATGGTGGTAATGGCACTGACCTGCGAGCAGATGTACCCGGGCAGCTGCTGCGGGTCGCCGACGAGGGCGAGTTTCGTGACGTCAAGCGTGAGCGGGATCAGCACCTCGGGCTCGATGGCCTGCCCGGCCTCGTCCACTATGCAGAGCGCGATGCGCCGCTTCAACCTGTACAAACAAACGTTGTCTTTAACCCCCGACGCGAAAAGAGGGCGTTTCATTCAACCAGAGTGCGAGGAATGTGTTAAATAAAGTACGTCACACCAATTTTGAACTTTTTTAGCGCCCTCCCCTCTGTCACACGTATCGCTATGAAATTTACAATTATTTTGTTCCTGTGTCACAAACCGCATGACACCCCCCCCCCCCCCCAAATGCACACCCTCGTACGTCTAGGAAGGAAACGCAGCTTAACCTCCGACGCAAAAAGAGGGGTGTTATTAGTTTGACGCCTTGTTAACCAAAACTACTGCAAATTTACTGTTTGTTAATTTGATTGACTACAATTTTGATTTGGTTGATTTCATTCAATTTAATTTGAAATTGCAAATTTAATTCAATTTTATTTAATTTTATTTCACTTCTAATTAATTGTTATTGATTATTTTTATGGACTAACGTCTGGAATAAATATATTGTTTCATTTAAAATTTTGATCGTCGAATACAACAGCAAGTCGCTGCAAAGTGCGAGCGAGAGATCCGATAACCTCCCAAGCGCGAGCGAGAGGTTCAAAACATGGTTTTACGGCCCTAGAGCTCAGATGATAGCGACGCTAGTATAATCAGTAGCCTTAATTTGGGTTAAATTACAGTAAGTACAGTTTTTTTTAAACACGACGTATCTAATATTAAGATTAGAGTGCGTGAGTATGTGTGTCTGCGTTACCCGCGCATCTTCTGGTTGATGGCAGAGGTGAGCGTGGTGAGCACGATGTCAGCGCCCTCTATGATGCGCCGCTCGGCGCGCGCGACCTCCTCCGGGCGTGGCTCTTCGCCCGTCCCCGCCATCTCACCGCCACGCAACTAACAAATTAAATTTTTATCACACTTGCAAGCAGTGTCGTCTTCTCGTCTTGCAAGCATTTTGGTGGCAACCTCCTAAATAAAACTCATCATGGACCAAGGAGTGAAGGATATTGTTTACATAGAATTATTGTAATTTAACTATAATGTTCGTAAATATTAAATTATTGGAAAATTTCTCATGGAAAAAGTTTGCCAAATTTCAAGCTCCAGCGGTTTAGGCTGTGCATTTTATGTCAGTTAGTCAGTCACTTCACCATTTTTATAGCTATATATAAGATAGACAGATTCGATTTGTGCATATGACAAGGAAATGCGTGAGAGCAAGCCCAGGGAACAACTAGAGCTTAAAAACTACATAAAATTGGACGAATAAGGTATTATGCCGTACCAGTGCCATCTTAGCGTTAATCTGCCGAATGCGCTCTTCACAATAAGCTTCGCGCGACGGATCCTTTGCTTCACGTTTCATTGTTTTCCACATGTTGATCTTTGCTGTCAATCGTGAAATCTGCAAGCATTTAAAGACGACATATTACGTATGAATATTTACACCGCGGAAACGTCATTGACCCGTAAGATCCTGCTTTTAGAACTGATACCCGACTGCCCGAAGGAGGGTTAGGTTTTTCGATCGTATTTTAGAGCTAGTCACGATTTTGAATGGGTACCGACGGGGTTTGAAATGAGATTCAACTGAATTATTTTTTCTCTTTGCTAAGATTTTTAGGGTTCCGTACCCAAGGGTGCCAACGGAACCCTATTACTGAGACTCCACTGACTGTCTGTCGGTCCGTCCGTCTGTCACACGGCTCTATCTCTTGAGCCGACATGTTAGATACTTGAAATTTTCACTTAGTGGCCACAGTAATCTGTGACCGCTATAACAACAAATACTAAAAACAGAATAAAATAAATATTAAAGAGGAGCCCCCATACAACAAACGTGATTTTTTTGCCGTTTTTCTTGACATTAATAACGGCAACAAGTAGATGCTTGAAATATTCACAGAATATTTAGTTGTATTCACTTAAAAAAAAACCGACCAAGTGCGAGTCGCACTCGCGCACTGAGGGTTCCGTATAACTATTTTTATTATATGATGTAACTAAAGATTTACGGTTTTCGCAATTTTTCCTTTATCTGTGCTATAAGAGGTTGCTTCGTACCAAATTTCAAGATTCTAAGTTCACGGGAAGTACCCTGTAGGTTTTGATTCCCTTGAGTTTCGAAAATTTGCGGCATAAACGGCTGTATCTTTTGATTGCGTTGGCTTAGAAGTTTTTCACAGCTCCAAGGGACAGTAGACCTGAGTATTTGATATAAATTTCAGCTTGATACCTCCACGCGTTCCTGAGAAAAAGGGTCTTGACAGACGGACGGCCAGACGAACAACAAAGCGATCCTATATGGGTTTCGTTTTTTCCTTTCGAGATCGGAACCCTAATAAATAATTTAATTAAAATAGGGGTGCAACAAACTTGAGTTTTTGCCGTTTTTTTGCTAATGTCTAATGTTGTATAATAGATAATGGTACGGAACCCTTCGAGCGCTAGTCCGACTCGCACTTGGCCGGTTTTTTATCTATATTTTCATAATAATCTACATAGATACAAAAGGTATGGCAAATTCAGGAGTTGTCTGTCACATAAGTATTGCCGCGGTTGCTGGCTGACCGGGCTGAGGCAGTTGGGAAATTGTGTTACCTCTTCCTGCACGGCGGGCGCGGGGCGGTGCTCGGTGCGCGGGCGCGCGTCGCGCTGTGCGAGCGTCTGTGAGCTGACCTCGCGCGCGCGCGCATGCATTTTGTCCGCGCGCCCCACGCGCACCATACGGAATCGCTCGTCTGCGCATACAAACACAAATATACTATAGTTCTTCTTCCAAGTCTCCATTTTTTTATTTAAAAGCCGACAAACAGGCAATGATTGTGTTCTCGTGGGTGGGCAGCAAACGAATTCTTGGCGGACTAAATCGCCGACAAACTAGTTAATATTATCAAAGTTTGTGAATGTGTGTGTTTGTTTGTTATTCTTTTATGCTAAAACGGCTGGAATGATTTGGATCAAATTTAGCAAGTAGATAGCATGACTTTGGCAATAACACATAGGCTATTTTTTATGCCGATATTCTCAAGGAACCAAGATGTTATGTTCGTTCTTTCAACATATCTCAAAATCCCGGAACTTAAATTAGCTGTTATTCGCATGATGGTCCACGCGACCGTAACTGTGGGCAAATGTCAGTAAGTTTAGCTTACTCTTAGGCAGGTTCTGTCGGATGTTGAGCAGCCGTAAGACGAGCTCGTCGACGGCGTAGTTGCTGGTAGCGCAGATGAGAACTTTCCCGCGCTGTGGCCGCCGCCGCGTCGCCGCGTCGTAGAAATACGCCATCACCATCGAACAGATCACGCTCGACTTGCCTAATCACGATTTAAAATAAATATCATGGAACATAACGATTAGGGTCAATCAACTTTTTAGTGTAGCTTGTTGACTCACGCACAGAGGATTTCTTGTAAATTGGTCTATGAATATCCAGTGCTAGCAGAGCTCTGTTCCGTAGCAAAACATACGCCGTATTTGGTTATTTTAGGACTAGAACTAGAAGTACCCCATAGATTTTGAAACTCCTTTTTAAAGACTGTTTCTTTGGATTGTGTTACTTACCCAAAAATATCAGTCAGCTGTTAGGCTTGGCTGCTATTAGGGATGCCGCGCCAGCGGTTCTATAGGAAAGTGCACTGTCTTACCAACAAACTTTATCTCTTTTTAGGGTTCCATAGCCAAAATGGCAAAAACGGAACCCTTATAGATTCGCCATGTCTGTCTGTCTGTCCTTCCGTCCGCGGTTTTACTCAGAGACTATCAGTGCTAGGAAGCTGTAATTTTGCACGGATATATGTAGAAATAATGCCGATAAAATGGTGACAAAATAAAAAAAAAATATTACACCTCTCATACACGTAAGGTAGGGGTAATTTTTTTTCTCGTCTAACTATTGTGTGGGGTATCGTTGGATAGGTCTTTTAAAATCATTGGGGTTATAAAGACGATTCTTCGATTAAGTAATCTGTTTGCGAAATATTTAACTTTAAAGAGCAAATTTTCATTAAAATTGAGCTCTAAAAACTAAACTTTTGGTTTGAAAATTGTGAAAAAATTCATGATGGTAGTTAGTATATCAAACTTACAGGTAAAATTATAACTGCTAAGTTTGCTTGAAAATTATTAGTAGTTTAAGAGTAAATAGCAGCCTAAGGTACAAAATATATCTAAACTTGGAAGATTCCGAACAAAATATAACATTTATAGAAATATGTTACTTTATTTTATTTTAATGGCTACGGAACCCTATCTTGGGCGTGCCCGACACGCTTTTAGTAGGTTTTTATATTAGGTACCTACTTAGTAGGTTTATATATATATTGTTATCTACAAAGTATGAATGTAAGCTATGATAAAAGATGTCAGCGGTCCAAGTAAATTTATTTGTCAGTTTAATGTAAATTCGCTGCAATTCAACACAAGGTCTCATATGCATAATTACCTGTGCCGGGTGGCCCCTGCACCATTTGTATGGAAGGCCGGTCGCCCAGCGCAGCCGAAACCGACGCGCTTACTGCTGCCTTCTGACTATCATTTAAGTGTTTGGTCCACTAGAATTAAACATGTCAATGTTAATTTAAACATATTCAAGTTTTTGTATTAAATTAATATTGAAGCCAAATAAATTGTCGGACCAGGCCCCTTTTCTAGTGCCGAACACTGCACGTCCTCGCTTTACCAGCTCGGTCGTAGCGCAGCCGACGACTAAGCGTGACTCACTTTTATTGAGCTGGTCCGAAAGATGACAGGTAAAACACTAATTTAATATGTTCATCATCATTAGCCGGAAGACATCCACTGCTGAACAAAGGCCTTAGCGCTCCACGTTAACGACTACTCGCCACTTGTATCCGCCGGTTGTCCACAACTAGCAAAGTGTCGTCAATCCATCTAGCGGGAGGCCTGCCAACGTTTCGTCCTTTCGGTACGTGGTCGCCACTCTCTCTCGCTAACGGTTATCTGTTCTTCAAGCGTGTGGCGCAATGTGGCCCGCCCGCCCATTGAGACTTCAACTTGCACATTATTAATTTAATATGTTATTGATCAATGATAAAAGATAGGGTAAGTACCTGAGAATCCATACTACATTCCATATTATGAGGTATTTCAGGAAAGTGATAAGGCTCTGGCCTTAAAACCGCTTCACTAAGAGGCGAACCGGCCAGGTATTCTATCGCTTCAAAAAGCGCGAGTTCGTTCTGTATCCGTGCTAAGCTTTTCCCTATCATGGTGTCGCCGGGACGCAAGGACCTCATCTTTTCCGTGAAAGTCGCGTTAAATTCGACAGTAAAAAAAGGACGTCTATTAGCTGTAAGAAATGAATAAAGAAATAAAATGAAATAATAAGTATTCTAATTGTAATACAATAATAGTCTGGTTTATTTGAGACTTTACAGTTTACTTACTTGGTGCTTGAACATACGTTACATATAACAGTCGGGATTTTTTCGCATTTTCCGGTCCAAAATAAACAAGCATTATGTCTCCTGTACCCGGTAAGTTCCTGAGCTCAGACTTCGGAAGTTTGACTGAAAGCAGATAAACGTTTTAAACTTTCGTGATTTACACTCATAGTCAAAATACCACCAAGGGAGGTTTCGGCAACATTGCAGTGGCCGTGGTCACGAGTAGACGGGAGTGTGGGGAGTCAAGTCTGCCTTGCCCGACAACCCGCACCCCCGCACCTACCCGCATCCGCATTTGGTCATTTTTATTTGTCACCCCATCACACCGACACACAACACTAACAACGTCCGATCGTCCCTCCGAACATTCATCCCGACGCCGACACTTATTAATAACAGGATTCCACGAAGATGAAAGCTTATATCCATCGTCCCGGTTTAAATTTTTGTTTTTTTTAACCGGTACGATGGATACAAGCTTTCATCTTTGTTAGTGTTGGATGTTGTTAGTGTTGTGTGTCGGCGTGATGGGGTGACAAATAAAAATGACCAAGTGTCGGTAGTTCGTGATACGAGTGCCGGTACTATTAGTGATCAAGTGCGGGTAGTTCGGGACTCGCGCTGCTAGGCAGACTTGACACCCCACACTTCAGTCTACTCGTGACCACGGCCACTGCAATGTTGCCGAAACGTCGAGGTAAATGTTACTCGTGTGTGTTAGCGTGATAAGTCCCGTTGGCGGTATTTTGACTATGAAAGCAGATAAACCTTTACGTAAAACGATTCTATTTTATGTTGTGTACCTATATGTACATATTTATCACTATAATTTGCTTTGATTGACCAATAACTTGATGAAATAACAGTATCGAAAATACAAACACAAAAAAACAACAGTCTCTAAAATAACAGCAGCAGCAGCAGTCTTGAAATAACAGTACTTGTCATTCACATTTGTATTACTGATTTATATACAAAATTTGTTTTGATAGACAATCAATGATAATCCAGTGCAGAAATAATAAAAAAAAAGTTAAATCGTCATTATGTCATTAAGACAATGCTTACTTTCGACACTAATATTGAACAAATCGTAAGATCGATCTAGAGGAGGTGGCGGCGGCAAAGATATTATTTTCATTGGAATTCCTGGATTTTGCCGAACCTTCATATAACCTTGCGTGATGGTTTCCCATATTTCCATTAGAATTAGGTCCCCAACTTGTCTGTAAACAAATAACAATATAAAAAATGCATCTTGTTGCATTTTGTTGTTGACATTTATAATTTTTATTTTTGGGCTAAGTTTATTAAACTGCTTACTCCACATATTGATGATGACTTTCAAAGGCTTGAAACATTCCTAATGGTGGATTATTATGGCCTAGAATTGGTGGAGGCTCATTGTTGTTTATCTGCTCATCTAGCCAGTGAGGATTCCATCTTAGAATTTTCATCAAAGTAATTTTTTGCAATGAGAATACAGGCATTTGGCGTGTATCAACAAGAGCCATTTTGATCTCACTGGTCTTATTCAATCTGTTTCCTGGTTCGATTTCAAATAAGCGCACTTCGGGAGGTGCATCTGAAAAGCGTACTAACTTCTTGGCCTTTTTTGGTGGCAAAGGATCTACTTTGGATATCGGTTTACCAGTCTCTTCACTCTCTGACAGTGGTTTAAGGCTTTTCACGGGTGTCCGCGTGTCTGCTTTGGAGTGGCTATTATTGGTTTTGTTTTTGTCTTTGTCTAACACAACTGGCTCTTTTATTTTATTTTTCTTGGAGATTTTATCATGAGGCAACATTTCCAGGTTTTGTTCACGTGTATTGTGAGAAGTTTCTGCTTTTTTTTTTTCTTTTGGTTTGTGGATTTTTTCTGGACTTTCTTTTCTTGAAATAGGTTTAACCACTGCCTGGGCAACATCAGTTAAGAATGCTCCTCTATTTGATGATGTAACTTTAGCATGAACTTTAATTTTGTTTGATTGATTGTTACATGCATTGGACATGTTTTCCGCATCCTCTTTATCCTTAGTAGCAATTGCCTTAAGTTTCTTTTTCCGTTCTTCTTTCTGTGTCTCTGTTATATGGGTTTTAGAACTTTTCAATGATTTACTGTGTCTAGAGGATGATGTTGAAGGTTTCGAAATTGTAGCCTTTGATGAAGTACTTTTAGGTTTACCTAAAAAATAAAATAAAAGAATGAGAAAAGGTAAGTTTACATTTTTTTTGTGAAAAAAATATACTTTTAGGACAAGCTTTTCTTTCTAACTGTTTTTTATGTGGATTGTACTTGTACTGTCATGCAAATTTCAAATTCAAATCATTTATTGTAATACCACAGGTATATAAATAAGGTATTCAAAGTTCAGTCTCTTTCCATAATCTACCATATTATGGTGCACAATTTTTTTAGAGAAAAAGTGGCATTATATAATATGACCAAGCCAAATGTATACAAAATTTAAAGTCAATCTGACAACTTCACAATTTTTTAATTAACCTTCCAAGGTTATTTAGTTTGTGTTAGATAAAAGCTTGTAAAATTGTTAATAATTCCACAATACCTAGAATAAAAATAACAAGACAGGTAAAAAAAAAAGTGCTTAAAATGTACATTACTCACTTTCAGAGGTAGCAGCACTATGAGCTTTTCTTTTTGATATTTGTACAAGAGGTTCAATCATCTGGGCTTTTTTCCCAACCTCTACATGATTTTCCATAACAGGTTTAGTTGGAATTGTACTGGCTCCATCAACAGCATCCACAGTGTTTTTAGGAGCATCTTTATCTTTAAATGGATCTGATTGCATATTAAATGATATTATATCATTGAAGATTTCTTCATCTGTCTCATCATTTACAACTTTATTAGAAATTTGAGCAGATTCTTCATTTTGGGTAGTTTTTGTCTCATTTGAATCTGGTTTATGCTGTTGTGGCTGAATACTGATGATGTCCTCATAAAATTCTTCTTCATCAGCGGGCTCTTCTATTTGGCTGTAGGAAGTGTTGTCCTGCTGAGCTACCACTTGGTCATAACTGCGTCTCATGAATGGCTTGCCAGGTGAGCTCTGAGACAGCCTCAAGTACCAGTGGTCTGAATCACTGTCACTGTCGCTATCTATTTGTATGGGTTCATTATCATCAAAACCTAAATATTCTTGTTTGATATCAAAGGCTTCATAATCTGGTATATCATTTTCAGGTTTGATTAGTTCTTCTTTAATACAAGGTAGTTCCTCTGGGATAGTATCCATTTTAATAGTGTTCAAATTATTTGTTTGCTTTAACTTAGATTCATTATCACTATCTGATAGAAGATCAATAACATTTGCATCTTGTTTAGAAGTTTCACCTACACTTTCCTTAACAGGTTCTTTCTTTACTTTAGGAGGTCCAGTATCAACAGTGTCACAAGATTTTCGTTTATGAGGTCTAAGTTCAATTTTTTCTTTAACTTTGCTCTGTACTGGCCTATCTAAAGCAGCTACTCTGTCTTCAAGATTATCATCACTTTCACTTGCATACTGTATTCTACTAGCTATAGATTCATTACACTTTACTCTTATTAACTTAAAAATATGCTTGTCATTATCAGTGATGTCTCGAAATGCACCAATATGTGAGGTCCATCCGAATCCTATTATATCACCATCTTTTGCAGTGAATGTGCATTTCGTAGGTATTTTCTTTGTTCCAATATATGTGCCATTAGAACTCTAAAAAAATTAAGTTATTAAAATTTACACAATCAAACAGGGTGATTGAACACAAAAAGAAGAAAGGCTCAAGTTAGTATCATTGATGCAATGCATTATTCTATATATCCAGCTATCTTCATAACCAGCGAGCAAAACTTTGATACCGGTGACGTCATTATGATGCAAATTGACATATAGGGTGTTTTTATAAAATATACACAACATATTAAAATAGTGACATTTATAAGTACTGGCCCTCTCAAGTGTCAATAAAATATCCGTAAACTAAAGAGGCCAATAAGTTGTTAGTGATTATCTATAATCTAGATAAAAACACTATGTATGAATGACGTCATATGGCTTTCACCGGCATCAGAGTTTTGCTCCCTGGTCATAACATAATATGTTTATATTATTTCATACAAACCCATATAGCTGTTTTAGCATAAAAGGGTCAAAAATCACACACACTAAAAAACTTTCTCTTTAATAATATTAGTACAAAGTACAAAGAAAAATTTATATGATTGTCATCATATAAAACTTCTTATGAGCTTATGATGCATCGAAACAGCATAAATCCACATTTATGAAAATGAAAGACATTAATTGTGCAGTGTTATTTATGCTCAGCAATTTAATGTAATTAAACAGTAATTTGCTGCTACTATATCAAACTTTAAAACTTAGCTAAAATGAAAATTCTATAAAAAAAACAGTTTTAAGATATGTAAAAGAAACAGGTCAGATCTTTTTTAATTAACTTCTGCTATCCAGCATCAAACTTCTACAAAGTATGTGTGGTAATAATGTATCAATTTTAACCTTTAAGTTATCATCTGCAATCCAAATTTGGGTCACATGATATTAACATACCTACATATTTTTCCGGTTTCAACTTGTGAAGGATAGTTACAAAAATATTGAAAATACTTACATTTAAGTCTGTAATCAAAATATTGTCCTTCTGTATTTTAATGGTACAGTGATTTCGAGATACGACTATACTAGACAGGGTTACTTTATTGTCGCCATTTGCCGACAATATGTTCGATAAAAATGAAAACTCTTCATTTCCAAACTCTTGTCGGCATATTTTCCACATGGCCATTTCGGTATACAACGTTATGTCTATAAAACTTTTCACACCCTTTTCTTTTGTTCAGATTCATTTCTTCATATTATAACCAAAAAGACACTTCGAAATCAATTACATTTTTGTCTTTGTTTGAATTGTTCTGAAGACCACCGGCATAATTAATTAAGTAGGTGTTAACAAAAGATTAGTCGTTATTCTTGATCTTGACAGTTGACGCTGTTCACGACACATGAAATGACACAACCAACCAAACCAACCAAATAAACGGACAGTGTGACCAGCTTTAAATTATAGATCTTGCCCCGCCTAAGCAAGAAAACAAGAAGAAAACTGACAAAATCTACCAAACTCTTATGCACAAAATTACACCAAGTACGTCAGTATAGCACTTATTAAAGATAAGTTCTAATTTCAAATTATAGGATAGTAATGGAATTCCATACAACTTTACTTTACTTTTTAATCTCTTATTTGACTAGATTATTTAATTATAATAAATCAGGTATTCAATAATAAACAAGGATTAATATTTTATTGTTAATAATTTATTAAAATAACCAATTAAATAAGGTATCCTTATTTTTTTTATAAATAAAATTAGCACAAGATTTGGTGGCAAAAACATCAATCCAAAAAGCTTATAAAAAAATAGCTGATAAAGAGTATTCTGGCGGGAATACAAAAAAAAAACAAATACTTATACGGTTTTATGTTTATACCTAAAACGAGTGTTTTTTTTTATTCAAATAAGTCTTATTGTTTCCGATATCGGAACTCATATGAGTTCAACATTAAGTGACATGGTAATATTTCCTTGGATTTATTCGAGAAAAGCACTATACAAGCTTCGTCCACTCGTATCTCTAGTTGGCCTCGTTACCACTCCACTCGGCCATCTACATATAAATCCCCTATTTCGCGAAATCTGCAGTAATGTACTATTTCTCGTGTGTTTTTAACCCCCGACGCAAAAAGAGGGGTGTTATAAGTTTGACTGCTATGTGTGGCTGTGTGTCTGTCTGTGGCACCGTAGCTCTTAAACGAGTGGACCGATGTGAATGCGTTTTTTTTATTTGAAAGCAGGTTTTCTAGCGATGGTTCTTAGACATGTTTTATCAAAATCGGTTCAGCCGTTTCAAGATCATCAGCTCTTTTGTTCGCTGCGGTAGGAATCTTAGACGCATAATGGGTATTTACTTTATTTTCGAACATATTTGGGACCTACAAGTTGAAACACCTATGTATGCTATATATAACTATGCAAGATTATGGAATTCTCGGCCTGATGCTGCAGCCAGGATATCCAGAACACTAGTAGGTACACTCCTGATAAACCCATAGCAGATATATCGTGTTTGGATTCGTTTTGATCAGTATTTGATTCGGGTACACTACATAATACGAAAAACGAAATTCCGAAAGTCGGAATCACGAACTTCAAAATACCGATTTTTATAATTCCGAATGTTTTCAAACTCCTAATATGACTATTCCGATTCTTCATAACTCCGATTTTTATAAATCCGAAAATTAAAAATACCTAATGTTTAAAATTACGATTTTCAAAATTCCGAATTTTAATAAACCGAACAATAAGAAGTCCGACTCAATAATAATCCGAAATATCAAAAATACGAATTCCGATTATTAAAATACCGATTTTCAAAATTCCGAATATCATTACACCGATCAATAATAAATCCCGACTTATTAACTTAAGCTATGTAGTTTAGATTGGCCTAAAACAGTATTTACTGTTATTGATTTTCAGCAATGTGACACAAGGTCGACGGAGCTCCGCTTCGCGGAGCTCCTATTCCGCGCAGTTATGGCGCTTCGCGCCTTGTCGCAATTCTAACCTAACCTAACCTAAGTATGCAGGTCAATTTATCTAAATTGATTGATATTAATTCGAGATTCAAAATCAAGATTTCGATTATTAAAACCACGAAGTTTATTTTGCCGAATGTCATATTTCCGAATTAGCGATGTCATTTCGGAAAATTGATAATCGGAATACTGTATTTCGGGCCAATAAAATTTCGTGCATTTTCATTCTTCGGAATTTTAAAAATCGGATATTAAAAAAAAATTATATTTTGTAATTCGGATAAATTAATTTCGTGTTTTTAAGTAATCGGAATTATTTGTCTTAGGAATTGTGAAAATCGGAGTTTTGAAAATCGGAATTAGCAAATTCGGAATAAAATATTTTGGAGTATTTGGGTGTTCCCATTTGATTCTACATACAATGCATAGGTACAAATACAACATATGTACTTTAGTTTCCTGTTAACCTTAGTGGTCCCCCGACACCGACGACGCTTAGATAAAAAAAAAATTACTAGGTACTTATACTAAATTTACTTAGACTAATTTTGCGGAAAATCAGCATAGTCCCCGCAGGATAGGGATAAACGAATTCTTCGCAGATGAAGTCGCGGGCAACATCTAGGTAGGTACTTAGTGCATAATTATTTTTTACTTTTTAGTTGTCTTTTTTTGCGGCGTTTTTGTCTGCGTTTTTTTTCAGGCGTTTTTGTGTTGGGGGTTTTTTAAATTTTTATTTAAGTTTTTTTTGGATTAGTTCCATCGCATTTATATCTATATGGACTTTTCCCGCGTAAAGTCTGACAGCAACTGCAATTTACAACACCACCAAAATATCCGTTTACGTCAATAAACAATAAATTATATTATTAATTGTAAGATGTGTATATTATTAATCGGTTTGTTACTACTACTGTCCTGTCACTGTGTTATTTTCTTCTAAAAACGTCAAAGTGCAACTGACAAATACAAATTTATGAGTTTAAAGTTAGAAATTAAGTAGAATTACTAACTTACAAAACACACGAATATCTTTTAAAATAAGGTATTCAAAAATAAATGCAATGAACTAACTTAAAATGAAAAAATATTTTTGGGGTGTCAGGGGTTTTCAGTTATTTAATTAACACCTTGTATATTAACTAAAATTATTCTATAACCATAACATGCCAAACATAGTAGTGGCCGAACTGGCTGACACTCTTTCCCGACCCGGATAATACTGGGATGGAAATACCGACCCTGTTTTTCGTGTACACGCCCATAGGAGCTCCTATCAGTTTCTATGGGCGTGTACACAAAAACAGGGCCGGTATTTCCATGTCGGTGTTATCCGGGCCGGGAAAGAGTGTCACCCGCAAAACTTACTATGCGACAATACTATTAAGCTAATATAAATTATGCGAAATGAATTATGCCAAATGATAATAGGTCAAAAAATATGCGAACGAAAGGGAGTTTAACAGTAGCCTTGTTTGTGACGAGTTGCGTTTGAGCTGCGGTGAGCTGCGTGAGCTGTGTTGTGAAGGTTGTCAGATTGCAGACACCAGACACAATGTAGCCATAATGCACTACTCTGCACATGGTAGTTTGTCTGGCGTCCTGTGAGACTGCGCCTTGCATTTTTCGTCTTGGATTTCTACGAAGGTTGCGTTTGCGTTCCCGAAGGAAGTCGAACTAAAAAGTGAAAAATAAATATAGGTTTTTTTTTTCCTTTACTTGTATCCGCAATCAGTCGAAAGACTTTAATCGGATTAGGTGAGGGTGGTTCATGACATGCATGGGAATAAGGCCATTGCCGTATTCTCCTTTTATAACACTTGGCGTCTTTTCAGCCTCACAACGTTGTTATCAATGTCCAGCAGCTGTGCTGCCAAAGGATTAGGGTGCACGGCTAAGCGAGCAGCATGAGATTGTCTGTATCGTTCAATTTCTTCCGCAACTGTTGGCATGCCTAGGTACTCGTGGATCTCCTCGTTTCTCGTGAACCACGGCGCATTTATTATTTCCCTGAGGATTGTATTCTGTACACGTTGCAAACAGACTATGTTGGTTTTACTAGCCACATTCCAGAGCTGTATTCCGTATGTCCAAATTGGTTTTAGAATCGATTTATAAATCAGCAATTTGTTGTCAACTGACAGAGCAGAGTTTCGCCGCATAAGCCAGAAAAGGGACTTGAACCGATAATTGATCATCTCGCTTGCGTTTGATGTGAATTTTCCACGTTAGTCGTCTGTCCAAATGGAAACCAAGGTATTTGACGGATTCAGAATGTGGTAGCACATCGGTTCCAAGTTGCACGGGTGGGCAGTCTCCTCTCCTTAGGCTAAAGGTGATATGGTGGGACTTCTGCGCACTGGCACGAATACGCCACTTCTGGAGCCAATCATAGGTCTTGTTTAGGAGTCGTTGGAGATTGAAGCTGGCTGAGGCTGGATCCGTATGACTGGCGATATGGGCGATGTCATCAGCATAAGTTGCAGTTGTGATTCCGTCTGAGACAGGAAGGTCGTATGTGAAAATATTGTACAGAACCGGTCCTAAGACAGAACCTTGGGGGACGCCAGCATGTATCTGGTGAAGTGATGAGCGCGCATCATTCTGTTTTAATATAAATAAATATAGTTAAAAACAAAAAAACATGCTTTTATAACACATCAAACTAAAAAGTGAAAAATAATCATAATTTAAATAGGCAGAAAATAATAATGAACGAGATATATTAGTACTTTTTAGGTACTTTCCAATTTACAGATTTTTTCCACGATCGGATGATTATATTTGCAAATTTTCGAATTTAAAAATCAACTTTGTAGCCCTGTTTCACATCTTTAGGTCAGGGGGTGTAACTTTAGAAATCCTACTTGTTTTTTTTGCTCACGACTTCGTACCTACGCGACATATAATAAGTGCATTCAATAGAAAACCACACTGTCTGCGATTGAATGAGGGCTATTTTGTTTGTCTTTCTAGATGGCGCACTGTTGCGTGAAGTGTGGCTTTCAAAGTATGTTATTACGGGCGTGAAAACAAAGTTTAGATTAAAATCATATTTAATACACCTTAAAACCGTACCATAAAAATATCGAGCAACCACAGTGTTGCGTAGTCCCGTTTTGTACGGAAAAAAGGGAGGACTAAAGTTTCCGAAAGACATAACTGTCTCAAAACACAGACATTCATTGCCCCGTAACGCATAATTGCCATACATAATTTCAGGTAATGCAAAATATTCACAAAATTATTCTAATTATAAATAAACCCGCGTAGCTCACCCATAAACTATGAGATTTGACATGTCGGCACGCTACACTAGCGCCTCTAGCGGCGAATTCATACGCGATAGCCCTCAATGAAACAGGCTTCTGTTATATTATAAGGTATATATTTTTAAAAAGCTTTCACTACTAGTTTTTTTTAAATCAGCTCAGTTGTTTCAGATACGAGAACCCCCAATAAACAAAGAAACAGACAAAGTTTAAAAAGACAAAAAATCCTTACCTAGTGCACTTCTATGATCCTTTATCCACTTACTTACACGTGTGCCAAATTCAGGTCTGTAAAATCTGTAGTTTAAGCTACGCGTTGTCTGTCAGTCAGTCAGTCAGTCACGGTATTTCGATTTCGTAGCACGGTATACTGATAAATTTTGATACGTAATGTAATGAGTTGATTGGTTTGGCGTAGGTACTTAATGTGTCCTAACCGTTAAGGAGTTATACTCACACCAGTTATACCACACCAGCTCACCTGAATAATCAGAAAGAATACAACTAAAGGTCTATACGTGCATATTATGATATAATATTTTTTTTAGGGTACCTCCCTTAGACGTAAAGTTGGGGTGTTTTTTTTTCCTCATCCAACCCTATAGTGTGGAGTATCGTTGGATAGGTCTATTAAAACCATTAGGGGTTTGCTAAAACGATTTTTCGATTCATTGATTTTTTTGCGAAATATTCAACTTTAAACTGCAAATTTTCATTCAAATCGAGCGTCCCCCCCTCTAAAATGACTAAAATCCTAAAATGAACCCGTGGGTGGAAAAAATTGAAAAAAATCAGGATGGTAGTAAGTATATCAAACTTTGAAGGAAAATTATAATGGCTAAGTTTGCTTAAGAATTATTAGTAGTATTACTCTTAAATAGCAGCCTAAGGTATAAAATATACCTAAACTTGGAAGATTCCGTATAAAAAACGAAATTGTTAGAAAAATATTACTTATATTTTTCGTAATGGCTACGGAATCCTATTTTGGGCGTATCCGACACGCTCTTGGCCGGTTTTTTCCTTATCCCAATGGAATTTTCGAAAATTCTTAAACCTGTTTTATACCATTATCATCACCTACTTCTGTGGCGATTTTGAAGAGTCTAGTAATTATAGTTCTCAGGAACTGAATATATAAATCCCGTTATTTCCTTATCTCGTGGGAATTTTCAAAAATCCTTCCTTAGTGGGTGCTTACATTGTATAAGGTATCTATGTGCAAAATTTCAAGCGCATATTTTTCTGTATTAACGTCAAAGAAGATGTACTCGTAGGTACACTAGGTAATTAAGTGCCCAGAGTTACCTAAACATATTTTATTATTCATAAAAAACGTACATATTTATTGTTCGTGCGATGCCAATAAAACGTCTCTACGTGTTACTAAAATTCCGCTTATGGCATTTTAAACATGTTTTTAATTTAAATAAGTTTTAAAACGATGTGAACTCTGGAAATTTCTGCCGTAACTTGTAAAAATACATACATACGCTCGAAAAAGCCTTCCAACCCCAATCTACCTGGGTAACGATTTACCTCTATTCGAGCTTTATAAAAAACAAAAGACAATTAAGTACCCAACGATACAAACTTATGTGGAGCAACAAAAGAAAGTTGCGTAGGTACTTTGCGCAGCGAGAAAGCTCTGAGGCGGGCGGGCGCCGCGGGGCGGGCGAGCGGGCGCAAATAGCCGGCGCGGCGCAGTCGGATTCCAACCGGGGACCCACCTGCGTGTCCGCCACCTGCCGACCACCGACCGCGAACGCCGACATCTGACCACGGGACCTCCGACTCGACTGCCCTCTAACCCTTCTCGGTGACCCGCTAACCATACCCCTGTGTTGTGACTGTGATCTCTATACTCTACCAAAAACAACTGATCTAGTGTTCTCAAGTCTTGGTTCCACACGAGCAGCGCCACTTCACGATCAACTTCAAGGTTATACGGAAGGTAAACAACTACCACTTTCATTCATAATTTGATGGCTATCAGCAATGCCAGTCGGTAATAATTAATGATCCAACATCGATTCGGCCACGCAAGGTGTTCAGTCTTACATGTCATTTAATGTTTTTGTGCTACCAACGAACATTCATTTTATTTAATACCTACCCAGGTGCGTTAAGTTTTTTTATATTTTTCAACGTTATATATTTTTTGTAAAATTATAAATTTTTAAGGCATTTAACTTCCACGCGCTTTGTTTTCCTTATGCTGTAAAAATGTCAAAGCTGTTTAATTAATTTACGAAGTAATAAATCGTGCTAAATCAACAGCTGTCGGAACACTCCAGCCGTACATAAAACTTTGTTTGCGCCGATGGTATGTGGGTGCATGACACCCCGTGACCCATTTTCGCAACATCGACATTCGACAACTGAACGGTTGGCAATAAGTCGGTGAGACACTTGGTTATTCACGATTTCTTTGAAGATTATTTTAAGATTGTTCCGGAGTGGCTCACGTGTGCGAAACAATCGCTTTAATGTTTTAAATACTTCAGGGCTAACGATCGCACTGTGTTAAGTGAAGCTTTCTTGCAGTACAGCGTTGCAATAATTTCTTTGATCTCCTACCTACGTTACTTGGGCTTAATGCATTTATTTGGTTTGCACCGCTCGACCACTGCGCGAATAATAATATTGTCGGTTTCTAGTTCAGTTCAGCTAAAGTCAGAAAAGACGGTAAAAAATCACACTGGTATTGAAGAAACACATTTGAAACATAAAAGAACTACGAGTAATAGCTTGCCTGTCATAGTCAGCCTCAGCTTTATTAAAAAGGTTTAACTCGACTGACTCAGAGAAAAGAATACCTATTATTTGAACAAATTAGCAAATTACGTAATATGTATTTTCAAGTTTGTAATAATATTTAACAAAATCAAGATAGGTAAGTAAATAAGCGCCGATCTTTTGTGCACCATATCACTTTTAGTATGACATGGTCTGAAAACTCCTTCATTTTCTTTGCATTGTTTATCCCTCTGTGTTTGGAAAGAAAGTCATTGGTTCAAGTCTAAATGTAGTATTGATTGGAAAATAAGAGCTGAAAGATTTCCCCTCTCGAGACCAGCACCGTTCCGCCTGATCGCAAATACCGTTGATCAAATATACCTCGGCCCCTCGAGCCAACCGCACCCGGCTGTTTACTCGAAAGCCTACTTCTTAGCAATTAGGCTTCTGCTATAGTACAACATTTAGCTTTAGCATTTGACACTGCCTGCTCCAAGTAGTATTTAGTCAAACGGAGAACGACGAGCGAAGATTTCATTCTAAAAGCTCGATGGCTTATATAAGTATTAGGTTTTAATCTTCATGCTAATTTTATTGAGTAGAGACGGCCTTCCTAAGCGTAATAAAAGACTTAAAATAAATATTACGTACCTATTAAGGCGCTAATCAAATGAATGATACAATTTATGAGTGTATTTGTATAGCAGGCAGTTAGTTCAACAATACCATGTGGCATCTGACATCAGTCCGCTTTAAAATTAAACTTTATGGTAAAATCTGTTTTTTTTTTCCAAGTTCTCTACACAGTAGGTCTTAAAGTGTACTAAATAATATCTAAAAATTCTGCAGTTCATTTTTCCGCTTTTAAAACTTAGGTAGCACTTAGGTCTAATTACGTTTCATTGTCTAAGGCAAATAATTATGAAAAGTAACTTTCAACGATGGAAAGTAAGTGTATTATTATTTTATCACATTATTGAAGGTATACGTGTGAGCGGTTGCTTGTAGCTTCATAATAGTAAATTCCTTTCAAAAATAGTACCTGTGGTGAACCACTTATTAAAATGAAAGCAATGTGTCAGGCTTAACAAGTTAAAGTGGGGTGTCGTAGCTCGTAGCTCGTAGCTGATCCTTGGTCGTAGACGCGCTACGAGGAATTAATTATTCATGCTATTATTGGGAGGTGTGGTGTTTTCGTCACCACAGGACGAGTATTTATGTATCTTTTCTAGATAAGATTATAAGATTGCATATTCATGTGCAATTTAACATCTATAGAGTCGCAATACACATTGGATACCTAAGTATCACTATAAATACCTATTTCAATTTAATTTTCGATATTGTTACTTTTTCTTACTTGTGATACGTGTTTCGCGTGCAATGTGTGTTCGTGTTTAATACCTACTGTCGTAAGTGCTATTATTATCACCTGTCCGTCATTCCCGCGCGCCACAGGTGAGCGCTAAACAATTTACACCACCGCCAAAAATCAGCTCTAACTTCAACCACTGTATTCAGCTATTTAGTCATAACTCTTTCGGTCGCGTGTCTGTATAGTGAGTGCTTTAGATAGAGTCTTGGCCCGGTCCTAACGTACCTATGTTGCTTTTCCATATTTATACCGACATAGTTTTAAGACTATGTATAGGTACGAACACGAACAGGGAAATTGTTCGTCCATCTAGACATGCTAACAGAACTGGCGAGTAGCACCGTGTGTTACTTTACCAATAACTTGATAAGTTAACAATAAATTGATAAGTTATTTGTATGTTTTTTACTAACAATAATGGATGTAGAGATAATTATCTAAAAAAATCATTAAAATATATAAAATAATATAAAAAATATTTACACGAACCATTTGGAGTCACTTTTGACCCCCTTATAACTCAAAAACTATTTTCACATGAACATGTCAAATTTGGCTCATATACATATATCGAGACTAGTAGCGAGATACAAACCTATGTGCTCAAAATTTCATAAACACATCTCAAACAGTTGATTAGATATTAACGTCCAAAAATCGTCATTTTTAACACTGATTGACCTACTTGTATACCTAGATCAAAACTCTTAACTTAGTTCCGGATGACCTATAAGTATACAATTTCAGGCATCCAGATAGTTGGCTGAATACAATGGAATAAATCAGAAACTAGTAAATTTTTATAATTTTATTATAATTTTTGAATTATTTCTATTAGGAAGGAACACTTACTTACCTATTAGTGAATAGGTTACTTACTTATTTAAGTGCCTGTAATGTAAAAATCAGCAATCAAAATTGATGACAGCCGGTCTTTATATGGATATTAAGGTCTTCAAGTGAATATATAACAAGTGCAATACGACCCTTATTTTTTTAATCCAAACTTGATCCAAACTAATTACATTTTGTACTTAGAACTTCTTAAAGAGTATAGTCGACTTTCGTATTGATTACGTTCTTAACTGGGATATAGTATTAATTATTATTTCAAAATTCAGCGCACACCAATAGTGTAAGATCATTACTTATAAATAATTACATAATAAGTATTAATTTATGTACAAAAAGTAATTATATCCCATCAAAACCTACCAAAAACCTACCTACCTAAATGTCAATTGAGAGCCAAGTTCAATATTATACGAATATGCCATGGTTGTTGACTTGAACGACAAAAGCAGTGAGATCTAAATGGGTGATAAGTTCAGGGTCAGTCCTGAAATTTATTTATAACAACATAAAATATTTTATAACAACTTAAAATATCATTTCTTCTTATAACTTAGGATAATAATATTTAAGCCTAAGGCCTGTCTTGGCTAGTTTTCATAGATGAATTATCCTCCAAATTAGGTCTCTCAAGCAGAGGATCGTGGGTTCAATACCGGGCTGAGGCGAGCCTTGAGCCTTGAGTTTTTCGAAATTCATCTGCGAAATTAAATTCAAAATTTACTGTGAAGAAATCTGCACAAATATGCGAAGCGATTCAATGGTGTGTGTAAACCCGCACTGGGCTTGGGTCGGAGCTACGGCCCAAGGCCTCTCATTCTGAGAGGAGGCCTGTACCCAGGAGCTGGACGTATATATGCTGGGATGATGATATGATCTATATCTGTCTATTATCTCTTTACGCTAACGCCGTGTAACTGATTTAGACGAAAGTTGGTATGAAGATGAATGAATTCTTCGTATACCTATGAAAGGCAAAGGCTTCCGCAAAGGTGCTTATGTAAATCCAATAATGTAAGTGACATGCAAAGGTCAAGTTAGACAAAAACTTGCAAGACGAATGGACCGTCAACCGAGAAACAAGCTATGCTTGTCGTTGATAAAATGGAGTCGTTATGTTGTTTAGTCTACATAGATTTAGATATGTAAATAAATATCAAAACTATGTCACAGACACACGATAATATCGATCGGTGTAACTACACTTACAAGTTACAAATTACAGGCAATATTGATCCAACGTCTTATGTGCCGTACCTGGCTGCTTCTATCTAAGTATTATTGGTTGCTTTCATTTGCTTAGGAAAGGTCGATAAATGGATGCTTCGGACGCTTTGATGGTGAAGAGGTTTATTAGAACATATAATTAAGTGATTAATATAATTAGGTTGTTTATGACACTTGAGATTATAAGGTTTTATGAACTGGCAGCCGATTTTTGAAATTATACCCGTGACCTGACTGTTTACCACATCTTGTATACCAAGGTTTTGTTATTTACTATGTATACTAGATTAGCTAAATTTCATGCATTATTATTACTTATTATGATTATATGTAGTAGAATAAATAAATTTGAACAAATTATACTCTTCTACGTTGTTATAAAATAAATAAATAAATATCATGGGACACTTGACACCAATTGACCTAGTCCCAAACTAAGGAAACCTTGTAATATGGATACTAAGCAACGGATAAACATACTTATATGTAATATGAATATGAGCAAAAAATTAAAACATAGATCGTCCTCGTCATACTGAACAACATTAGATCAGCGACTTTTAAAAATAATTAGTTTTTTAATTTTTATTACACTTTTACGTTTATTCGAAAAAGCAATCTAAAGCGAAATGCTTCATGTTTGTAGCTTGACAGGCGACGTCAGTTGTGTTTTAGGATGGCGTACATTGATAGCAGTATTTAATTTGTATGAAAAAAGGAAAATTCGAGGACTCCATTATTTTAAAAAGTCGCTGAACTAATGTTGTTCAGTTTGACGAGGACGATCTATGTTTTAATCTTTTGCTCGTATTACAGGCCACATACTAGGCCAGGTACATACTTAAATACATATTAAACATCCGAGATCCGAGAATAAACATTCGAATCATAATTCGTACAAATATCTGCCCTTCCATTACTTATTGAAGAATGTTTATGGAATCGAACCCGAGACCTCAAGCTTCGTAGTCAGGTTCTCTAAGCACTTGGCCATCCGGTCGTCAAAATATACTCGTGCCTATGTATTGTATTGTTTAACTTTTATTATTCATAAAACACATGAAATTAACAGACAACAAGAGAATGAAATGAACAAAGGCGAACTTATTATTAAGTATGCATGCAAAACTGGATGCAGATATCATATGTATAGATTCCCGACAATTCTTTAAAACTGCTTCTTTCTTCTAATTCTTGACGAAAAAAGAAGTCTTTATGTTTTGAGTAAATAATAGGTAATTATGACCCTATACACGTGTTCACTTTTTCGGATTTCGGTTTTTTCGAAATCAGCTTAGATATTGGAAAGTATGAGTTCTGAATATATTGGTGAAAAGTTCTATTTTTCACTGTAAAATTAATCTGAATCGGTCGAGTTCCGGCGCCGCGGCGCCCGTGTTCCGCGCTGGCGCTGACACAGACTTAAAACTTATTGTTGGACCAGTGGCCGTATCGTCTAACACTATAGCTCCTGCGATCGCCCCATCTCTTTTTATTCTCATCTCATACCGCGTAACAGAAAGAAGTGGTGAAAACGATCGTGATTCCCAGAGCGTTAGACAATAAGGCCTCAGCTTTGCCGGCTCACTTTTACAAAGTAGATGTTATATCTTGGGTATGATTCTCGAGATAGGTATCGAAAGAAATTACAACTACATCACAGTTTTAAGTGAATTTGTAGATACCCTGCCTTATATGATACCAGACCAGTGAGGTGATGTGCAAGCGTCGTGTTAATAATTCAATAGAATCATTTTACGATAATCGTGGGACACTTGCAGTGATGACTGTTTCGTAGAGTGATGTCAACAATTCTTGCTTATATACTCTCGCAGAGACCATTTTCTAATTACTCGAATATAACACACTCGCAATTGCATTAATTAAAGTAACAGCTTTAATAATATTACTATTATTATTATATTAGTTCACGGTTGGCTTTCCAGCCTGAACTGATCTTGACAAAGAACCACAGAATGGTTCGAAACTGTTGGGCATATCTTGACTACTAATCGTGAGTACCTGTGTATTTTATTATAATAATTATGTCTGTCTCAAGGTAGTATTAATTTAAAGATGACTAGAACATAGTTTTTCGCGATTGATGAAGATAAGTAACCTTTTCATTACGAGTACAAATGTTATGTTAACATTCTACACATCTGTCCAAAACTGTCAAAGAAATCATTGTGAAAAGGTACATTCACCTAGTAACAGAAATTTGACCGGTAAGAACGATTTGCCTGTTTCGGATCTCGAAGTGTTATTGTTCTTACTTATTATACCGAATAGAAAGAGATGCATAGAGCAACAAAGAGTAAAAATTCATGGTGAATCGGGCCCGTCAATTAGGTCACTTGCGGCATCTGTTCGCTCTAGGTCCGCGGTGGGGCGTGGGAGCCTGGCCGTCCGCCAAATGTCGCTCCCCCCTCACGATATATTGAAAGCCTTCTTATCTTCATCTTGCTATTGGATCTTCGTTTATGTTTAACTATATTTTGCTAAACGGAAAGTAGCACGTTTAAACGCAGAAGGAAAATCATATGATGAAATGCCACTTTGCTGACGTAATTAAAGTCAATGATTTTTGCGTTCAGCATTTAAAAAAACCGGCTAAGTGCGAGTCGGACTCGCGCATTGGAGGTTCCGTACAAACCTGTAGGTAGTGACTTTAAAATTATTAAAAATATTTTTATTAAATGATTTAACTTTTAATTTACGGTTTTCGCAATTTTTCCTTTATCTGTGCTATAAGACGTTGCTTTGTACCAAATTTCAAGATTCTGAGTTCACGGGAAGTACCCTGTAGGTTTTGATTCCCTTGCGAGTTGCGAGTTTCGAAACTTTGCGGCATAACCGGCTTTATCTTTTGATTGCGTTGGTTTACAAGTTTGATTTTTTAAGTAGACCTGAGTATTTGATATAAACAGCTTGATGCCTCCACGCGTTCCTGAGAAAAAGGGTCTTGACAGACGGACGGACAACAAAGTGATCCTATAAGGGTTCCGTTTTTTCCTTTCGAGGTACGGAACTCTAAAAAGTAGCAAGAGTTCGAGGTAAAATATACGTAGATTTCAAACTGTGTGATTTCTAAACCCGTCGCGCTTAAAGCGTTAAATAATATCACATGGGACAATTGACACCTTTTACCTACGTCCCGAGATAAAGCAATGCTTGTAATCTGGGTAACAGCCATCGGATTAATATTCTTAAGTGTACTGTGGGGACTGTAACTTGGTAAGAGCTTAGGTAATGGGGATCTACGCGCGTGACTTTAAACTCAGTTCAAATAAAATGGATATTTCTTCAGTATTTAGATTTATTGTACTTAGAGCTTAATAATACTTTACAACAGAGATAGGTCTAGCCGCTCAGGCTGTCGGGAGCAATCTGTGCTGGCATGTATACCGCTGTCAATCTCTTTTAAAATAATACAGTCAATCTAGCGTGCCAGGTGGTCAGTTTTACCACTTGCCAGCGGTATACAGCCTATAGGCTAGGAACTATAGTTCCTACAGTACCTATAAATAAATGAATACATAGGTACTTCTTACTTACCTACTGCCGGGTACAGGCTTCCTCTCAGAATGAGAGGGCTTGGGTCGTAAGGCTCACGCGGGTCCAGTGCGGATTGGGAACTTCACACACACCATTAAATTTCTTAGCAAATAAATACTGCTGCTTAATGCTGTTTTCTGTATCGCTTACTATTTCTGGTGTACAATAAAGAGTAATTGTATTGTTGTATTGTATTGTACTTAGAGTCGAGAAAAATATCGTATTATCTACCTACACTAATATCTGCCACGAACGGAGATCGAACTTGGGATCTCAAGCTTCATCAATTTTCTGTGACAAGGTTCTATAGTGTTCTACAATTCTAGTTATAGTGTTCTACTAGCGTACTGCCTTTTAGGCGTATTCTTCGAATGCTCAATCTACGCGACATTGAATCAATTTCTTCATCCCGCAAAATTGATTGCCTTGCCTACTATATGTATGTATGTAGGTACAGCAAGATCGATGTCGACATAAAATCATGGATAGGAAATAAATTTATGCTGTCCTCGATATATTTTAATTACAGTTTAACACGCAGAAGTAAAATTAAGAGTCGTTGATATATGGTTTTACTAGCTTTTGCCCGCGGCTTCGCCCGCGTGGAATTCGGTTATCACGCGCTGTTCCCTCGGTAACTGAGCATTTTTCCGGGATAAAAAGTAGCTTATGTCACTGTGCTCTGGCCCATAAACTATCTCTATGCCAAAAATCACATCGATCCGTCGCTCCGTGTCGCCGTGAAAGACGGACAAACATAGAAACATTAATGCGTAAGGTAAACGTACGAGTGCTTGTCACTGTCCCAATAGTTGGCACCCTTAATCTTATGTCATTATCAATAGAGATGACAACATGGTGTCGTCCATTGGGCATTAGTGTATCGAGGACTCGTACGTTTACCTTACAAGTTTTTTGTAAAAAATATTGTGTAGGTACTAACCAAATGAATACTTACTTAGCTTTTTAGCCAGACAGGCGCACCGCTTTGTAAGCCCTGCGGGCTGATACACAATAACGATTCCCGCTTAATTCAGAGTAGCTGGAACCGAGCTTCGCTCGGGCTAAATCTCGTTAACCACGAGTTTTCTTAAAGAAAATACCAATCTAGATCAAATGTAAACCTCTGAAAACCATTACAGCTGTTTCTGAGATCACTGATGGAAATTATTAAATAAGAATTACATACCTACACGTTCAATAACGTTAGACTCTACTGTACGACGTTGCCCACATAATTTGTAGTTTAGATAGATAGTGAAACGCAATTAACTTAAGGGGATCCCATGCCCCAATGACCTTCGATTTGAATTCCTTAGTTTTCTAATGATTTTTGTAGCTTATTATATAAACAACAATGGCTTTAAGCAATACAGTATCCCATATTTACTTCAAAGTTCATTGTTTTTGATATATTTGGCATCAAAGTTGAACAATTTTAGGCCAAAAACCTGGTTTTGTGACCATAACTTTTGTGTTAATTACTTTCAAATGAAAACCCTCAACCAGTTTTTAGAGACGTCAAAGACGAACCCAAATATCTAGGTTTCGTATAAATTAGATCTTTCACGTCAATAGAGATACGAAATAAGTGTTTTTTCAGACAATGCTTAAAAAATTATACAAAATTAAGTATTCATTTTTTTCAAAATCCGGTAGACAAAAATGGAGACAACAGATTGGAGAGCCGATAGCCGTTTGACTTATAATTCTATCTGTAGTGCAAAAGTAGGAGATTCAAAATTTGTCAAAAATCGATGAAAAGCTCGGGTAGCCCCTTAAACGATAAACAGGTTTAATTATGTTACAAATCCCGACATTTCGAGCCCTCTTGACTAGAGAGTGGTGCCTGGGCGCAAACTACAAACTACAGCACAGCGTCGAGTTTTAAGAACTTTTTGAAGCAAGCATTTTAAAAGCACATTACAGAGCGAATAATCCCGACGTGGCAAGCAGATTTGTATTCACATTTTCCGGGACTCGCCCGGCCCCGCTTGGCAGCGTTCCACCCTTGTGTGCCGACCCGGCTGAGCTGGCGCCCGCATTCCCGCTGTAATTGGTATAAAAACTATTTACGTGGCAAAATACTTGGGCATATACACAGATTTCACTCTGTTTGAGAACAGAGATTAAATTGAAAAATGTTATTTCATTAATTTCAAGTGTAGGTACGCAAGGGATATGAAAAAGTGCCGGAGCCAAGGTGTTAAAGTGACTATTAGTACCTACAAACAATTTTTTTTGCACAGACCACCAGAATTAAATTATCTGCCGAGCTTAACAAGAATCTGACTTTAAAAGCGGGTTTGGTTCCTGTTCGGGTTATCTACCCCTTCATAGATATCTATGTGCCATATGAATTATCAAGGTATTTAGGGATAAAGTAATGAAGTGGGGCGCCGTCTTCGTGAGAGAGGTCTTGACCCCCGCTCTGGATCGTTTCTGGTGCAAAGGTTGTATATCGCGGTTCAACGCGGCAACGCGGCGAGTGTATTGGGCACCTTTGCATCAGGTACGACGCGGGGCGGTTTATTTGACTGATTATGATGATGTATTTGTGTTAATTATAATAACTTGACATGTATTATATAATATAATAAATGATGACTATATAAGTATGTTCGTTTATCCCTTGCCTAATTCAAGCTTTGTTAATTCGGGACTAGATGTCGATTAGTGTCAATGATTCCATGTGTTATTATTTGTATACTTACAATTGAACGTAATAGACAGAAAACTCAAGGTGCATTTACTAGATGATGCTAGAGCCATAAGGACCAACATGTATTAAGGCAAATAGTAAGCTAATTAACGCGATGCTACTATCTATAGAACAGCCAATAGCTGCAAGGCACGCCACTATTTAGAATCTGCGTAGGTGCAGTAGAAGAAGCTGATAAACATTCAAAGACCTTCATATCCCCTTAATATCTTGATAGTAGTATATGTACTGTGTATATTGTACAAAGAACGCATGCAATTGACAGATATAACAAAAACAGAAGCACAAAGACGAACTTATCCCTTATAGGGATCTATTCATACTTATTACTTATTCTGTGGTAGTCGTGTGTAAATAAATCATTTTGGTTTTTTAACCCCCGACGCAAAAAGAGGGGTGTTATAAGTTTGACCGCTATGTGTGTCTGTATGTCTGTCTGTCTGTCTGTTTGTGGCACCGTAGCTCTTAAATGGGTGGACTGATTTGAATGCGGTTTTTTTAATTTGAAATCAGGTTTTCTAGCTATAGTTCTTGGACTTGTTTCATTAAAATCGGTTTAGGTGTTTTTGAGATATTGAACTTTGAAGTAACAAAGTCGGGGGATTTCCAACTTTTTGTTGGTTACGTTATTACGACAGTTTATAAAAAAATATATATCTAGACAGTAAGTACCTACTTGCATTACATCAAGGATCCAAATTAACATGAAACATACATATATATTACTAGCATACTTACTTATTTTGTACCGAAAATTAAATAAAAAGTTCACAAGTTCTTAATCAAAGAGCTACGTAAACTCATAATATTTTCAAAGAAAGAACTTAACTTTTCATCTCTCCTGTTCGGAAAGTTTAATTTTCATGGGTGGAAAATTGTGTTTTCATCTCTAGGGTGGAAAGTATTTTTTTTTAATTTTTCGATTAGCAAAGGAGTCGAAGATAATGGGGGCTATCGTTTTTTGACTTTCTAGATGGCGCCACTGTTGCGTGAGGTTTTAAATGTGGCTTTCAAAGTCTGTTATTACGGGCGTGCAAACAAAGTTTACTTAAAATCATATTTAATACACCTTAAAACCGTACCATAAAAATATCGAGCAACCGAAATATCGAACAAAACTGTCTCCAAACACAGACATTCATTGCTCCGTAACGCATAATTGCCATAATTAATTTCAGGTAATGCAAAATATTCACAAAATTATTCCAACTCTAAATAAACCCGCGTAGCTCACCCAAAAACTATGAGATTTGACATTTCGGAGACCTCACGCTCACTAGCGCCTCTAGCGGTGAAAGTTACGTCAATGACACTTTTTTTTCACGTTTCGGCATGGCCATCTAGATGCACGTCGTGACCAAGGAGCTTATATACAACACACAAGAAATTTGATTTTTATTACGTCACGAACATATTCCATCTCTTTCTTTAGTTAGGTTAAGAAAGAGATGGAATATATAAATAAGTAATAAAGGTCAAACTTCTTCGTTCGGCGTTTCACCTCCAGTTTTGTATATAAGCTCTTTGGTCGTGGCAAGTGGCGAGTAGAAAAGGCACCGTTGTAGGTTGGATATAAGTAAATTCAATTTATTATTATTCTCACTTTTTTTGTAGTATTTTTCTTTCCTCGCAGTCGAAATGAAAAGTAAAGTGTCTAACTCGAGTGAAATTATCCATTTCCCCTTGAACTATTGGCGCTCTCACTTCGTTCGGGCGCCAGAAATATCTCGGGTGAAATGGGTCACTTTCCACCCTTGGTTATCAATCCACCATTGTCGTTGCTTTCGTAATTTTTTTATTACATTGGAAATGTTCTCAAAACTGAGCACCTTAGCCAACTAAAGCTATATTTCGTTCAAATTAGGTTGTAAATAAGTCTCACTTTGTTCCTTAGCCACGGTGCCTGACACGTAAGCAAAATAAAATTAGCATATTGTGTACCTACAGAATTATTCATACAGTGGTTTCGCCAAATATGCTTGTTCCATTGCATAAAAGCACTTCATTAGCGAGCAAGTTCGTTTTTATTCGGTTGGTGGTAATGAAGCGAAGCGTAACTATGGTAGTCGTAGTTGTGACAAAGTACAGTCGAGTTCATAAACTTGTGAGCAAAAATATCTGAACACGCTTCTACGCCGTT
Organism: Choristoneura fumiferana; assembly: GCF_025370935.1. Taxonomy (NCBI): domain Eukaryota; kingdom Metazoa; phylum Arthropoda; class Insecta; order Lepidoptera; family Tortricidae; genus Choristoneura; species Choristoneura fumiferana. The sequence goes on along the minus strand of NC_133479.1, from coordinate 8,818,484 downwards.
AACAATAGAGTCGTGTTCAGATATTTTTGATCAAATTTTTGCTCACAAGTTTATGAACTCGACTGTACTATAGTTTATAATAGCTTTGCTAACATTTTGACTCGTGTTTCAGCTCCTTAACTGATCATTCGTCAACTTTGTGTTAAGTAGGTAAGTTATGACAAGTTTTAGTTACGAATATTTTCGGCTCAATGCCTAAAATCTCGAGAAATGAACACCATGGAGCCATTTACACCAATTAACATAGTACCTACCAATCTAAGCAAAGCTTGTAGGTAATCCTATAAAGAAATCCTATTGATACCCTGGAAGACTGGCCGTGCGCTGGTGTGGGACGCTACCTGTACAGATACCCTGGCGGCGTCCTACCTACCAGCAACTACCAAATGTCCGGGGACGGCGGCTGACGCCCGGGAACGCCTCAAGGTCACAAAATATAGCTGTCTCGGCGCCCAATATCATTCCTTTGCTTTCGGCGTCGAGACTCTAGGTCCTTGGGGTAAGGGTGCGCTGGAGCTACACATGGAGCTCAGCAATAGGTTAAGGGAGGCAAAAGGCAACCCTCGCGCCGGCAGCTTTCTCGCGCAAAGAATCTCAATCGCAGTTCAACGCGGGAATACTGCCTGCGTGATGGGCACCATGCCAAGAGGCCCACCTCTCTTTTTTAATTAAAGTTTTAGTTTTAGTTATTTTAATTTAATAGTAGTTTTAGTCCTATGGATATTTTGTATTTTCTTAATATTTTCTTAATAAATCTCTTTTCTAACAATGGGTATTAGATAATGGATAAACATAGGTACAGTAGGGACTAGGCTGTATTCCGCTGGTATCGCTGCGGTACTCCGACGTCCTCTGAAGCGATAGCTGAAACATAAAAAGTACACCGACCGCGCCTAACTCCACCACTTGTGGGGACTGTAACTTGGTAAGAGCTTAGGTAATGGGGATCTACGCGCGTGACGTTAAACTCAGTTCAAATAAAAGGGATATTTCTTCAGTATTCTGATTTATTGTAGGATTTATAATTAGATTACATAGATAGTTCCAGCCACTCAGGCTGTCGGGAGCAATCTGTGCTCCGGCATGTATACCGCTGTCAATCGTCTTTTTAAAGTCAAATTCTAGAAACATACAATATGTACATATAAAAATACTACCATTATACATAATACAGTCAATCTAGCCTGCCAGGTGGTCAGTTTCACCACCTGCCAGCGGTATACAGCCTAGTCCCTACAGTACCTATTTATATGTATTGATAAATACATATTTAAATATACATATGAAAAGTCTTGCGAATTCATTACCCTATAGACTAAAATTGATGTTTTAATAATAATATTTATTTATTCAGATTATTTATCCGTTCGACTCAGCAGCGATTTATCTCGTTTCTATGTAACTACTGTTTAGGGGTAAAAAAATCCGTAGGCACTTTTGATGAGTATAAGACTCTAGCATAAACGTTATTATTTAGTTTTCATACAAATATCTAACCTGGTCAGGGATCGAACCTCTTTTGTAGTCAGATTCGTTAACCGTTAAGTTGTATTCATACAGTCGTCTCTGTTTTATATTACACTAGCTGTTGCCCGCGATTCCGTCTATGAAGAATTCGTTTATATATCTAACCCTAAACTATTACACTAGGTATTCTATGTCCTTTCCAACGCCTTAAACGAACACCATACAAAATGTCATCTTTGTCAATTTAGCAGCTTAAATGTGAAGAACTTTCAGATAGACAGACAGAGTTGTTTTCGCATTTCTTATATGAATTAGCAAGGATAGGAATAGATATTATATTAATATTATTCGCAATAACTTGTCCACAAAAATTTTTTAGGCCTAGTTTATGAGAAGGTAGGTGATAAGATCAGTATGAAAAAGTTTTCTCCTTTGCCACCGCGACGGCCGCGAGGTAGAATATTTACATAAACGTATGGCGCTTCAGTGAATATACCTCCTATATCCGTTTCTGAATTATAATCAGAATCAAGGTGGAGGATCCGTTAGATCCACCCAATTCCCCTTGTGATCGTCCCACCGTGTACCTTGTGAATGTAATCGTAGTATAAGTACTTAATTAAAGAAGCTTTTAGTAATTAGCGCCTAAAAACTACTGGAAAGCAGGAGATAAGATAATAATTAATTAAAAAAATGACTTCGACGGAATGTTCATTAAAATGAGGCAGGGGCGGCCACCTGTTTTTGATGTCAAGAGTGTAGAACGGATATTGATCGTGCGGCGCGGCGGCTCGGGCGGCGAGAACAAAGACCGGTGCCGCGCCGCACCACAGTTCGGAATGAGTCTGTCCGGTGGTCAGTGGCTACTACACATACAGATGATTAGGCTAATTGCTTAAGGTGACTCATTGTTTATTGAGGTAGTACGAAAGTGTGCTAAAAATATACTTAGTGCTTTGTTTTTGTAAACTCTTCCTTCGTCCTCTATTTAGCCTAGCCCTTATGCTAAAATTGAATTCTCGACCATGTTTCTGCACGAAGTTGTAGGAACATCACGCCATACGTGTTCTTGTGGTGATGGACTAAGTGGTCTAAAAATCTGTCTACTTAATCTAATGCTGTTACCATTTTTAACACATCCAATAAAAACAACTTAACTTAAGTACCCCATAAGTGTTTTATAATAGGTTATGAAAGGACATTGTCATATAAATAAAGGTGCAGTTTCAATTATTTAAGAAAATGTATCCACCATTTTTTCTATTTATTTATACACTTATTTTCATCAACACTGTCTTTATGAAAGTTAAATTGATGATTAAAAATGATCTGCTGCTGAAGGAACAGTATGTTACGTAAATAAACCATGCGTGCATCCATCAACGTCGCAGGGGAATGGTAGAGTATGTAAAGCTTATTTGATTTGGAAAGCTCTGTGCCTATATGTTATCAGAAAACTCACTTTGTCAAGTTGTTCTCTTTTCTTTATTTTTAACCGACTTCAAAATGTTTGTGTTTGTAGTTCCAATGTTTGTATTTTTTTTTAATAATGTATTCATTTTTAATGTAGGCTTTTGCCCAGCAGGCTACTTAAAAAAAAAGTACTCTTTTTGATTGCCGGTTCTACTTAAGTAATTCTTGCTGGGTTAGCACCAAACATGAAAAGCCACTAGTACAGGCAGCGTATGGTTGTTATATTTCTTACTATCTGGCAAAGTAACTGCATGTTTTCTACCGTAGTTTTAAAATGACACATAAAATTCGGTCAATCACAATTTTTTATATCATTTTTAATTCTTCTAGCATACTTACTGCGTACTGTGCATACTTAAAGAAGTTTTAATTTACTTTAATTTATACGGGAATATCTCTCTCACCCGGGATAAAAAGTGGCATGTGTCAATATTATTTAGCAACCGTTATACTAGAGAAGAAAAATAACTTTTAAGAATCAGTTTATTGTTCCGGAAATGAAGTTGACATGAAATCTACATGAATAAAAACAACCAACAGTTAACATCTTCGTTAGGACGTGCTTTGGCAGCAGCCAGTAAAAAAATGAATAGTTACTTATTAGGTAAATTATCTTGCGGTTTTTTTAGCAAACTTAAATAGGTATGTGTTTCGTAACGTAGGTAAGTATAGGCATAGCAATACCTAATGAAATTTACGGCTTGTAGTTTTAGTAACACGGTCTTAAATGAAGTGTGTTCAAAAACATACTAGAGTTATTAAATCGATTGCCAAAAATTTTACAGCATGCAACTGTTTCCCGTACGATACAAAGAACCATAAAATGAGGTCGTTTGCATTCTAGCATTGTACGAAAATTAGCTAACGTCCGTTTGTGAACAAGAAAAGTGAAATTTTCCTGTTAATTTTCCATTTCATCGATTAAGTTTGGTGAAATATATTTATGTTAACATTTCCGCGCGGGGTAAGATATTGACATTAACTTAGCGCCTGTAGAACAGCGAGTAACTTCCACGAATTATAAGTATTAGTGTAATTAGGCACCTCCGTTGTTTGTGAGGAAGTTAAGACATATTTACGACTGTAGCGGGAGATGTATGGAGCGGCACGCGTGAAATCAAAACAAATTATCGACGGAGAGCGAAATGCTAGATTAATTTATCGTTGAAATCATCAGCGAGCGTTGCCAGAGCCTATCTATGCCGACTCGACCCATTTCCTTACTGGCTCGAAAGCAATAGGTATACATTGTTTCTACACATGCCTCCCCTGCCTCCCTAAAAGCCTTTTGTTTATTATTTTAACGTCTTCGAAACAATTTCAAATTGGAACACAACTGTCAAGTTAGACAGAGCCATTTCACGCATTTCACTAGAACGACTTTGTTTTTAATGGAACAATTCTTAGGTACGGTCAAAGAACTAATTGGCGTACCTACCTACCTACTAAGGTGAAGAATCTTTTTGCTGCTAATATCGTGTTGACATTTCAAACATCAACCAAAGAAATCAACGTGAAATTGATAGTGAAAAATTTTCACCCTACACGGGATTCAGTTTCTTTGACTGTCCGTCGTACCGTACGTATTAGATGGAGTTCTGTTGCTTTTGCAGTTGGAAAAATACGACAGCTAACCGATGTGGCGACGATACGGTTGGTGTATTTTGTTTGCTTTAATAGCGTCATTTCGTTCGGCCTTATTTTATGGAGATCTGCTGGAGACATATGGAGTAGTAATATAATATAGTATGGAATGATAGAAGGCAATTGACAAGATTTCATATTTCTAAGACTATAATTTGATTCGTTCTCTGTATTCTGCTTGGAAAGAGAAAAACGCTGATATTTTTAAAATTTCGCTACGATTATTAATTAATTTATTACAATTTTTTTAAGATGTGCTTATTCTAAAAGGGCATAACTCCAAAACTACCAAACAACACAATAGATCCATTACTTTTGTCTAGTCTCTATTAAAAAAAAAGATCACGTAAATTTGACGTAGACGTTGTCAAAATTATGACAGCTCCTTTTTCTGGTGAAAAAGGCAAAGGAAACATATTATCTATTCTGTGGTAATGTTGGCAAATTCAGATATTTTTTTTCAATTTTATGCATTTATTTTCCTATGTTCAGGAGGCAAAACTCTTTCGATTCATGTAGTAATTTTAATTTACAGGTGTTAAAAAAATTCAATCTTGTCAATTGGTTCGATTTTATAACTTAGGAATACGGAAATCTTTTTACATAATATAAATAAGAAGGTATTCTAACCATGCCGGCGTTTACTGCAGTTGAAATAATAATTTGTGTAAGTACATAAGAAATAATATAACATATTATGTGTATTTTTTACAAACGTCGAAAAGCCTAAAATAAGACTGATGTTTCGGCAATTGCAGCCGCTGCTCCCGCCTTTAGTGATGTCTTAAGCAAACTGGGATAGCGCGAATGTGTCCACACATGTGGCTTTTCATAATATATCATCATATAAGGGACAAGCGTCATTCCAGCAGGTCTCTTGCTATCATCACGTGCTAGCCCAACCTGACAAGAGCCCGGTGAGTTATGTCGCTAAGACAAGCATGGCGGGATAGACGGCCGGCGCTTTTGCAATATGTTAGTCCGTGATGACCCAGCCGATTTAAGTACTACGTTATTGTTACAATAACAAGGACGGCGAAGGGGTATGACGACATTCGCACCGATTCTCAGGCCGACAGCCAACCTACTCTTTGATGAGCGCTTGTTTTAGCCTATATTGAATAAAACCAAAATATGGCTTAGACTTTGCCTATTAAAACCCCCTTAAGATTGTTTTATGTTATCTTCCTTAATTGGCCGATATCACCTTGTATTCAACAAAAAGCATTTCTCGTTATCGCTATTGACTAACTGCATGCTGCGCTTAATATGTTATATATTGCCTTTACGTCATAGCGATAAGTTAAGTGGCGATATGTTTTGTTTAATAAATCACGCAATGATAAAAGCAATCACATTAGGCGTAGAAATTTAAATACAAGAAAAGTGAAAGTTGTTTTGACGACTTAATTTATATTGCTTCGCTCTATCCGAGGGAATGTGATCAAGAGTTGCCGCCTTGATGATCGCGATGGATAATCCGGCGCGGGAGTTGGCAGCCGTCGCTTCCACTCCCGTCATGTGCAATGCTAATAAGATAGCCTATTATGCTCCCACATCGTCGGATTGCATGCTTGTTTCACTTTCAATAAATACAAGTGCCCATTAGCAGCTAATAGAATTGCAGTAAAATCTGCGCTTCATTTAAAGTATATAAATAAATAAATCATATTTTTAAAATCAGAAAATAATATATATATATGAACTTTTATGATTGCCCTTTATTTAGTAAATATTATAAATAAATCGTGAGTTAAACTTCATCTCAATTTAGCACAAGTCATTAAAAAAAACTGGCCCAGTACGTCTCGGACCACGCGCTGTAGGGTTTCGCATAAATGTGCAACAAATATTCGCTTAGATCGACTAATACCCGTTTACTTGTACAGTCGAGTTCATAAACTTGTGAGCAAACATTTGATTAAACATATCTGAACACGATTCTACGCCGTTAACATAGTCGTGTTCAGATATATTTTTGATCAAATTTTTGCTCACAAGTTAATGAACTCGACCGTACCTAAAGCCTACTAAACCGTGATAGAGAGATATCGTTGTTTTGAGCTCGTTGAGTAGGTAAATGCTGTATTTTTGTTTTTAAAAATATTGGAAAATAAAGGAATCACCAAAGTCAGCTTGAAGATTTTTCTTACCACACACTTGAAGTTTTAGAAACTTGAAACTTGGTGATAATGTTCATTACTATTTATATTTTACTAACAAACAGCAATACCTACTCGTAAATGAATTAGATTTTTGAGATATTGTGGTTTATACATATTTTAGCCTTTGGTTGTATTTTTTAACATACTTATACTCGTAGAGAAATATAGCTCACATAGAACTACATTAAAGAGGGCACTTCGTTTGATGCGGTTATTAGGGTAGCTCCTTCGTCAATATAATACTGATGGCTTTATAATGGACTTATAACGTGTCCGCCTTTGAACTACCATGTTACCTCAGACACATTGTCTCTAATCAAACATCTCAAAAGCTGTGAGAGCCTTTATTAGCCTAATGTTAGAAACATTTTCTAAAGTACTTAGAGCCTTGATTTATTTACGGTGAAACTAGACGAACGTAAATTTTTGAGTTGTCAATCGCGTATTTTCGGCCGCGTAATTTTGGTTTCATAAACAGTCCTATTTGTGTACTAATTTTGCGTCGCCGTGTGGCAGAAACTGGACATTTGCATAAGGTTGCGTTTCCACCAAAGATGTGTTGCGACGCTGCGAGGAAAGTGTTTGTCATGTCCCAATAGAACCGCTTCATTTACCTATCTTCGCACAGCACATCTCTGGTGGAAACAGCTGAGCGGAGCGAGCCGAGGGAAATGAAGCGTTTCTATTGGTTCATAACAAACACATTCCTCGCAACACATCCTCGCACATCTCTGGTGGAAGAAAACGCAACCTTAATGTTAATAGATAGGTAGGTAGTACATTTTTATTCTTTCAAGGAAAGGTTCAAGGTTTTTTTAGGAAAGATCAAGATTAAACGCTAGATGGAATCGAAAATACAAACTGAAACATAGATGCACAGAAAAACCAGAAAAATAGACCAGTGCTGCGAATCGAACCCAGGTCCTCGGCATTCCACGAATTTCTCCTATGCACCACATATCTCAGCTTGTTTCTTTCTTATTTAGTCACTTAAGCAGTTTTCGATATGGGTTTTACGGGATGACCGTATAGTAACAAAATTTGGAGTTAAGATAAAAAATACAAAAATACTCCAAAAACCAATCTTAGCTAGATGGAATGTTGGTATTGGTACGTCACCCAATAATTCCTTCGGCATGACAGACTTCTATTACTTTTTCATTGTGTTCGCGCTCTGCTATCGGTGATGATGATGCGTTGTTATATATCTATCTTTTGTTGTTCTTCCACTTGCGTAGGTATTATAACATGTAATTCCTTTTGTTTTCATATTAAGTTAACATTCACAAAATGATGCCACTTATATAGTGTAATGCAACATAATGAATGAATACCTATATGAATTTGTGTGAGGAATAAATATAACTCCATTCAATAAAAACCGTGTCGATAAAAGCAATCCCAAAGCCTTACATTATAGGTCTGTAGTCACTGACAGTCTTAACTGATACTTCTGGCGCTTTGTCACGTGATAGGATTCAGGAATGGTCATTATAGAGTATTGGCAACTATATATACATTCAGAAGTCTACGTGATTCTAGTCCGGTTCCGTGCGAGGTCACCCTCGGGAGTTGGCGGACTTAAAATTCCGTCCGTCACTTACATTTTGTATAAAGTACGATTCACATTGAGCGGACCGGGTGGACTTGGCTGCCGCCGAGTTCCACCGGCTCCTCGAGCACGGCTTAAGCTAAGTCCACATTTGTATCCTTCTGCCGATAACGATTCACTAAAGGCCGCATCAGCGAGAGCTCACAGAAATTATATGAAGTAACTTGTTTCCAAGGATGCTTTATTCTCCATTCCCGTGCATATGTTATTTCGCCGGCGCCAGCCGTGACCCATTTTTGAAGGCCCTCGGTGATGTGCGCCTCAGATATGACCGTACAAATTTATTACCCCTTTCCGACCTGCGCTACTACAGAGAGCCATAGAGCTTTCCGACTGATCGGAATCGGCGCTTGTATATGTGTAGGAACGTTTTTAGCTGAAGGTTAATTTATTTTCCATCTTAGCCAAGTATCTTACATTATATACAAGGTGTTAATTAAATAACTGAAAACCTCAGACACCTCAACAAAAATATTTTTTCATTTTAAGTTAGTTGAATGCATTTATTTCATTATTTTATGAGATTCATATGATTTTCTAAGTCAGTAATTCTGCTTCATTTCTAACTACACTCATAATTTGTATTCGTGTTGCCCTTTGACGTTATTTAGAAGAAAACCACACATTGACAGCAAAACGGCCAGTATTATTAAATTATCGCAATAGTATGCAACCTCGCTAAAATATTTAATTGGCGCCTGTTGTAGTCGTAACTTTTAGACTGGGTACAATATAAAAGAACATAAACACAAGCTCGATTCTACTCTCGAATCTGAGCATGAGCAAACTACTTTCTGGTTTTCAGTTATTTAATTAACACCTTATACATATGTATATGTAGTCAACCAACAAACCAAGGCATCGTTTAATAGTTTTCCGAAGTCAGTTGCTTCTAATAAGGTTAAAAGTAAAAGTTATTAAAGAGAGAGGTAACTTTTAGAAATTAAAATTAAAGTACCTAGGTAGGTTAGGTACGTATTTTTTAGTAGAAAAATAATATTCTGTATAGGTATTTTTAACTATGTATATGTAAATAGATACATGCTGTAAGTAGATTAGCTTTTAAAATGCATAAACATACTGACGAGCAAAAATAAAGGGACACTTATCTGAGAGTGGCCGTACAAATTCTTAGTGGTATTACAACGACTGTAGCGGAGAATGTAACGTAAAACATTCTAAGACCGATCTGTCTATGTAACTCGGTATAGAAAGCTTGGGGGCTATAAATCGATACTGTGGGCCGCAGACAGGTCGACGCGGCGTCCACGTCGGCTGCAAGTAGCTACTCGTACGCGTAGAATTCACCCAGTTGGCACGCGGGAGCTGGCATTCCACCAGAGTAGCCTACGACTCTTCATGCACAGCTCTCATGTGAGAGAGCAAGACAAAATACTGACTAAACGATCAATTGCAGAAAATAACCGACCTCTATTCAACCAGCTGTGCCCAGGGCCTTAGTGTCACTGCTTCTAGTATATTTCTGGGGGACGCGTCACCGCTAGGGCAGATGCGTCCCGTTACGCATCACACTTGGCAATACCTACGACACTGCGTTTATTGCGTCATTATAACGCGACTGCACTTTAGATCACTTGCATATCCTATTTAAGATGTTCCTATAAACATTTCGAGAACCGGCCGTGAGCAAGTTTACTATATCAGAAGTGAATTCTGTAAATAAACACATGTACTTCTCACTTTTGTTATTGCTTTTGTTGGACGCATTTAGGTTATAAACAGTTATGAATATGATGTCACAGTTGTGGGCGACAGGACGAGGTTTCTTCGGTTCATTTTAATTTAAAATACCTACGGCTTTTAGGTGTGTGAAAGGCTCGCTCAGTCGGCTTCCGATGCGCCCGCACCATGTAGCGCTGAACAAAGCTATTGTCGTTCTCCAAGTACGTGCGCTGTGCATTTACTTACAACATCTACAATCTAGGTATATCTTTACAACATTTAAATGTATTTAAACATTTTTGCTTCTCATCGTCAAATACTTATCTATTTCTATTTAGAACATTGTATGTATAGGCCTATTCAGATAAAAAAAAATATTATTATCGTATTCCTCTCCTGAAAAAACAACTCCTAAATTTTCTTTATCCTGAATTACATTATGAAAAAGAGACATATTGACAGCTCATAATGATTAACGAAGAAAAAAAATCGTTTGAAAATTAAACTTAGTGATTTTGGAAAAATCAATTTAAAATAAGTTTTAAGACTGACTGTATTTTTGTCGACTGTACTTCATTGTCAGCAAATCTTCTTCATTTTTCAAACTAATCTGAGTACTGGAAGTGAGTGCTATTTTTAAACAATTTACAAATTATTATAACAATCGGAACTTAAATAAAAGCTCTAAGAAAACATCCAAACTTCAAACTACGTCAAGTATGTACGAGCTACACGCATAGCAAGCAGTAGGTACTGTTACTACTTCATAATTCTCAGCAGTCTCTGAACTAAGCCGCATGCGAGGAGCACATAGCAAAACTTTAAAGGGTACGTTTGATTTTCTCTACGGAAACCTAAAAAAATATTTATAAGTTATTGTTCTATCACGACGAGTGATCGGTGATGTATTATAGGATACAGAAAAAATTCCGTCATGCGGTGCGTGTGACTGTAGATTGGCAGCGAGCCAGGGTTGACTACTCGCTCGCGCACTTCCGATGATACTTTTCCGTATTTCTATCTAAGCTAATAGCTGTACCAAACTAAACAACTGCTTAGTAACCCACTGTTAACGATAAGAAGGTAGGTACAGTCAATATCAGATGTGTAGCGTTATAATGTGTACGTGGACTTATTCGTATTGTGTACGTTTCTGTAGTCGGGTTGGAAAATTCTCGTATTATCGTCGCTTACTGCTCGTGTTTGTAAGATTCGCGTTGATTGTGGGTACGTGTCTTTGCCAAGAATTTTTACATTTCACTTTTCTATGCTCAAGTTTTTAATCAAACAATAAACCCAAGTAGCCTTGCGAGATAAAATTTAAACTCTAAGAAGAGTGTCTAAGAAGACACGTCTCAAGTGACCTTTTTCTATGAACTGGCCGTCTAAAATTTTACGGTAGCACAGCGAGAGGTGGTATAGGCTAACATCTGTAAATGCAACTTAGAACTGGTCATCGCTGTACATGTACTCCCGTACCGCCTGTACCGCCGTACTTATGTACGGATTAGTAGCGTGGAGAAAACATTTTCGGTATTCAACCAGGAGAGTGAGAGAGAGAGTTAGGTTAGGTTAGACCTACGGTTGCAGCACGTCGCAGTTAGATACTGTAATTAAACAAGCTTCAGCTTCAAATCACTGAAGTAAAAAAAATAATTAGGCAACCCGGTGAATATGATTATTTACGGTATCACGCTACTGGTACAGATATACTGAAAAGTAAAGAGCTATATGTTGAAACCTGAGGAATTTCGCAACGTATGATAATGAATGATCATATATTTTATCATTCAGTATGTAGTTTATTATATCAGAAAAAACCGGCCAAGAGCGTGTCGGACACGCCCAAAATGGGGTTCCGTAGCCATTACGAAAAATTAAGTAATACTTTTTAAGGATTTTGTATTTTATACGGAATCTTCCAAGTTTATGTATATTTTATACCTTAGGCTGCTATAAGAGTAAAACTACTAATAATTCTCAAACAAACTTAGCCTTTATTGTTTTCCTTGAAATTTTGATATACTTCTGATTTTATTCAAATTTTTCCACCCACAGGGTTAGATTTTAGAGGGGGGGGGGACGCTCGAGTTTAATGAAAATTTGAACTTTAAAGTTGAATATTTCGCAAAAAAATCAATGAATCGAAAAATCGTCTAAACAAACCCCCCCACAAATGGTTTTAAAAGACCTACCCAACGATACCCCACACTATAGGGTTGGATGAGAAAAAAAAAATCACTTCCACTTACGTATATGGGAGTCTAAGGGAGGTACCTTAAATTTTATTTTTTATTTTTTTTATTTTACAATTTTGTCGGCATAGTTTACATATATATCCGTGCAAAATTACAGATTTCTAGCATTGATAGTCCCTGAGCAAAGACGCGTACGGACGGACAGACAGACAGACAGACAGACAGACATAGCGAAACTTCAAGGGTTCAGTTTTGCCATTTTAGCTACGGAACCCTAAAAATCCGTAGGAATCTAATTAGAGTTGAAAGGAAACAGCTGGCATCGCCAATGAAAACTGATTGACGAAACTACACGAATAATTTTGTTTTCATTTGACACGTCATTTCCATTCATTTTAATATTTTATTGGTGTACGCGTCGATTTATCGACCTCGAAATGGTGAGTCAGATCGCCGATGAAATCAATTTTAGATTTGAGAAATATTGTTTATGTTTGAATATTGAATTCTGTCAGTATTTACTCAAGAATATCCTGCTGCGAGCCCGAGCGGTCTGCAATACAAAGGAGCTATTTCAGAAGCTTTTAAGGAGCCATGCACACGCGACACAGTGCCCTGGGATTGCACAGAATAAAGTTGTTAAAGTCATCTAAGCTATTTTGTATTTCAATTAACCGTGTTTGATTAAATATTCCGGCGCACCAAATGGATGCATGAAAAGATTGATGAATTTAGAGGAAGCAAGAGTTGTATGCCAGAACGTAGCAAGTGGAAGGATGTAGTCTCTGCCTACCCCGATGGGAAAGAGGCGTGATTTTATGTATGTATGTATGTACCAAATGGATTGGAGGGTTATTCGTGGTTATTCTATCTTTATAGTACTTAAAAATGTTGCTTTGTATCCATCTAAATTCTTCCTACCCCATACAATTACTATCTACCTCGCAAAATAAATCAATAGTTTATTTTATTATGAGTGTCACATGTAACTATTCATAATAGACAAAATAGCTACCTACAGAAAAACCTAAATCATAATTAATTTCATTACAAATTTACAAGCTAAATGTAATAGAACAAAGAAAAAAAATACAGCCCAAAGTATCCGTCGGGTTCGAAGGCGCAATAAAGCGCTTTAGTGCTGTAAACAATGCTGAATCTACCGGTCGTTATCTTGTTTTCAGAAAAACGGGATAATTATGATGTGTGGAAAAAGACTTTGATTTTGCTACGCGTTCGGGAAGGTTCTCCCTGAATTATTGAAGTATCGATTATTTTCGTATTTTTGTTGGGGTTTTCTAATTTCTTGTTAATTAATTATAGTGTATTATTTTGTGTGAGTTTCCTGCTTTGTGTATTTTATCGCCAAAATACGAGTGATTTGATATTCATTGCTGGAGACTACATAGCGATTCGAAGCGTTTATTTAATAGTTAAAACGGGGTTTAATGGGATTTTGTTTTTGTTTGTGTAGTGTGGGTTTTAATATTAGTCTTGGGGTAGCGGAGAACCTAACCGGATTTCGGCTCAGTAATAGCCGATTCTTAGGGAATGAGAGCCAGGTCACCTAGCGGTGGTAACGGACAGGCTGGCATTCCCTGGGAACGTTCTTCAATGTAGAGTACGCCTATTGGAGTAAGGGCGGGGTCTTGTATTATACCGGAAGAGACAGACCTAGTTTTCTCCCAGGGTTTTGGAGGGTTTGAGATGCTATACCGGTGTCCTAAATTCACCAAGATCTTGTCCGCTTTATCTATTTATTTATTTATTCGCACTCTTATTCTTCGTTACTGGTATTTGTCGACCCAATCCCCTTGATGGATACCAGTAGGCACACGGGTGTTAGGAATTAGGGAGCAGAGTTACCCACTCGACTTAGGTTTAGCTTAGAATAGGCTCTCTCACTGCACTTTGAGAGAGACTCCGCGGGTAATTTAAATGTGGAACCCGGGTTCCTAGTTTGCTGCTTTCGTGTAGATCAGTTGGTTAGTTTAGAAGTAGGAATAGGATATAGTAGGTTTGATATTATTATCTCGACTTGGGGAAGGTGGTGGTTGTGTTATCTGATTTGGTATTTAATTGTTTTCTTCTCATTAACTATACAGCTACTTAACTATTTACTTAGGCTGCTTTTAAGTTTGCCTACTACGTACAGAACTTAGCCATACTCATGGCGACATACTTACATAAATACTGACTATAAATGACAGACTTTTGACGCCCGACGAATGAAAGGTTTCAGCGTTTCGCTTTCATTCAATGTCCTATGTTACAAACGCTAGTAGCTTCAAACAAGTGAGACAAAATAATTCAACAACTCACGACAGAATAATATTTATTTGCTGAAAGTAGAATCTCCTTTGAAGACTGTGATCGTTCCTGGTAGCGAACCTTGGATTGTATAGTCCTGTTTTGGCTATTTATACCAACTATTTTAATGGTAAAAGGCTTTACCAAATACTTATCTTTCATAAACTAACAATGCAAGTCATTTTGACTAAGACTAAGGCAGATGCAAGTCAGTGACTGACCGGTACCAGGTGATCCGGAAGTTACTTATTGGTCAATATGATGAACCATTGAAGTTAAATCTTCGTACTACTGAAGTTGGCTTTGTTACTGCAGGAGTATTGTGGTCACGGGTCTGATCCAGGAACAGCCTCAGGCTATAATTGACTTCCCTTTGAAATGTCCTCTCATATAACATAATGATATGTTTTATTTCCTAACAAGGAAAAGGTAGTATGCTCCTTCAGGGCTAACGCAGAGGAGGCAACATCCAGTTCGGTGACGAAAGCCACTTTCAGGGGCGGGGAGTGGGCCTCTGAACTTTAGCTGCGGTATAAAATACCTCTTCCACACGAACATATCATAGACTATAGACGTAATGACCTATAAGAAACTAAACTTTAAAAACTTTCTTCATTAAACCTTCTTTTGTCTTTTTCTTTATTATTTAGTTAAATTATATAAAAATATTATTAATTGAGCTCTTTTCCCATTATACTAAACGAACTAAAGGGTTACTTCCTCGGACACGACGTGGGTTCCTTATTCTAGACCGCTAGCGATCACTTGGCCAATCTTATGACTTAAACAAGGTAACTCAACTTGAGTAAGGTTTAGGTAATTATGTAGGTTGAGGACCCATAATAAGGTAATAAAATAATAATATATTAATAAATAAATAGGTAATAAAATATTAGTTCAGTATGTAGGCATCGATATAGGCTTAGGTAGGGTTAAGTAGATTCAAAATTAAAAAGGGTTAGGGAGGATTCGTTACACTCTGCCTACCCCGATGGGAAAGAGGCGTGATTTTATGTATGTATGTATGTACCAAATGGATTGGAGGGTTATTCGTGGTTATTCTATCTTTACTAAGTACTTATTGATTTGTTGTTGCTTTGTATCCATCTAAATCTTACCTACCCCATACAATTACGTATCTACCTCGCAGAGAGTAAATCAATGCTTTAGTTTATTTTATTATGAGTGTCACATGTAACTATTCATAATAGACAAAATAGCTACCTACAGAAAAACCTAAATCATAATTAATTTCATTACAAATTTACAAGCTAAATGTAATAGAACAAAGAAAAAAAATACAGCCCAAAGTATCCGTCGGGTTCGAAGGCGCAATAAAGCGCTTTAGTGCTGTAAACAATGCTGAATCTACCGGTCGTTATCTTGTTTTCAGAAAATACGGGATAATTATGATGTGTGTAATAATAAATGTGCTAATTCGAGGTGGCAGTCGCGCTGCGGTTGAGGTGATAAATCCTCATTAACGACTCCAATCGGCCGCTACGCGAGTTCCATAAACTTAGCCGCTAAAACAGAATGTGGTTTTCTGTTTTGCTAGTGTAAAAACAGCAATAAAATGATTTTAATTAACTCGGTTTAAGTGGCATTTGGAAATGGTAGGTATTGTTTTTTTTATTAGAGGAAAACCGCAAGTACCAAACTCCAAATTTTACATTAGGATATCCTTCTTTAAATTGTTAGTTTAATATTGCCCATGTTATAACGTTTTAAACTAAAAATTAAACGACTTTCACTCGTAGTTTAAACACCATAAAGGGGACTTATCAGGCCAAAGCACTCGAGTAATATTTACCTCGACGTTTCGACCACATTACTCCACTCGACCACTTCAGTTTTCTCGTGACCACGGCCATTATAATGTGGTCGAAACGTCGAGGTAAATATTACTCGTGTGTTTTAGTGTGATAAGTCCCGTTTGTGGTATTTTGCCCATGTTAGTTGGGAAATTACACTACATTACAATATAGTTTTTGACGATTGAATTTCTTAAGTGGGCCTTAGTCTCCTAGAATATATAATTGATTTAAATGTCACAATTCTGGATTTAGTCTTAAACTAAGCAAAGCTTGTACTATGGATACTAGGCAACAGATGAACATACTTATTATGGTTAATGGTTAAACTGATCGAGTGTTGCCATTATTTTCGGTTGCGAACTTCCTTCCGCTGGCGTTCGTGTCGTCATAGTGTGTTGTATGTTTTTATATGTTTTAGTTTTTAAATGGGTCCCACTGAAAAACAGCGTTGCGGCTTGCCGTAATATTATGCTGAGTGGGGTCCACTTTATACTATTCGATGTATTTTTTTTCCATCTAATGTATTTTTATGTGTATCGAATATGTGTAAATAAATGTTTCTCTCTCTCTCTCTCTCTTATAAATATATAGATAAATACATACTTAAATACATATCAAATAATATCCAAGACCCGAGAACAAACATTCGTATTATTCATACAACTATCTGCCCCGGCCGAGAATCGAACCCGGGACCTCAAGCTTGGCCATCCGGTCGTCAAGCTCTTCATTTAGAAGGTCATTTAGAACGGAAAAGCTTGCAAGTAATTAGACTTATAAACATTCTTATAACCGTCAGTCTATTTTTGGTCACGGACTCATTTACTCGTAGCACTCGTAGGTAGTAAGTATTCTCAGAGAGTTGTTTAAAAAACTGTGACACATGTTTATGATTCATGGTGAGATGGTAAATACAAACTACATAGGAACTCTTGGCTAAAATATTGGCAATATATAGCATAGGAAAGACCCAAGTATTTATAGGTAAGCAGTTTATATGAGAGCCTTTTTTTGAAGTCGGTTAAAAAGGTAGGCAACCACCCTATATGAAGTGTGTGAACATTATGCAGATATAGTTAAATGTATGAGAGCCAAACGGGTCAATTTTTGACATGCGTGCGTGAGGATAGACGACGGATTTTTTTTCTTACTTTTTATTCCCAAGTTTTTATTTAGCTTACTCCGGACCTTTTTACCTTCGTTGGATGTAGTGCTGTATGTCCTTCTTACATATTTATACCTTAAATGTATTAAGTGAAATTGAGTGAGTTGGGTGTCACTATTATCACTGTATGAATTACGATATGGTTACGTAAGTATATGCAATGAGTATTAAAAGGAATAGAAATGATATCGTGCTAGTATCGTAAGGTCCGTTTGACAACATTGATGGGTTTAATAACTATAGTCTGGCAAAAAAGAGTAGAAATTAAAAAGTGGCAACACAGTAGTGCCCTCCCTTTTTTGCTCCCTGGTTTGAAAGGGATGACACTACAGTGAATACATGATCCAAGCCAGACTGTAACGGCCCTCTCGTTACTAACGCCATCTAGCGATAACTCGCCTGTCAAAAAACCCTCACTTTAACCACTTCTGGCACTAACGCGCATGCGTTTTTGAGTGAGGAGCCTAACCTACTAAAAGTTTATAGGTACTTACCACTGAAACGTAGGTAATCTTTTTACTAAGAAGCTATCAAATTTCTCTAAGCTCTTATAAAGAACCACATAAAGTTAGTAGGTCATATAGGCGTTAGGCACCTGGTATTTCAATTCAAATCACGTGACATTTTCTATTCCCCTTTTAGTTACGCATCAAGTTGAGTGATCCATTTTGTATAACCTCTACATTTGTTTAGACGCTTGACTTTCCCCGCGTTTGGTCTAGTCAATGACTGAAGCGTCGTGGTAATTAAAACGTACTTGCGAGCCATAAAGCCTTATTTTAGTTGTTAAGGGACCCCATACATCTCTGTAATTTTTTATGTAATTTTTATCTTTAATCTAAATATTTTTATATATTTCTTTCTAATTATATATTTCGTTCAAAAAAAGTTTCTGCCAAGTTTCTTGCGAACCATTTTTCTAGGCAATGGTCTTTCCGAATTCCTAAAGCACTGGTAGTATGAGAAAGTGACATGTTAAAGAGTGCTCAAGAAATGTTTTTTTAACCGACTTCAAAAAAAGGAGGAGGTTATCACTTCAGTAGTTTCTTTTTTTTTTTTTTTTTTTTTTTTAATGTTTGTTACCTCAGAACTCCGTCATTTATGAACCGATTTGAAAATTTTTTTTGAGTTCGTTTAGGAATGCTTTCAATTAAGTCCCATAAGCAGCAAATTAGGATCTGATGATTGGATCTTAAGGAAATCGAGGAACTCTTCAAATATTGTAGGGACACCTATGGTAATTTGGATATATTTAGCAGTAACTCGTGCATTTGCTCTGGCAAATCATAATTTGGTGAAGTGGAACTGATGATGAAGACCAGATTTGACCAACGGAACTACTACTATCAATAACAAGTATTTCACGGGTTAAATTTAAATTATCATGATTAATATACTTACCTAGATAAGCGACTAAGAAGAAGCTTTAAGTTAATGATTCTTTCGAACTGATCTGATGCTGAAGCCAGAAGGTAGGCAACGGAACTCTGTTATAAAACAACGTAACTAAGTCGTGTTGGGCTTAATGGAATCGTTGTGAGATGTTCTTTGGCTACGAATCACTAAAAAGTGAGAAATAAAGAATTTAAAAAAAAAAGTTAAACCGACTCCAAAAAAATAAAAAAATAACAAAAATGGAACCGACTACAAAACCCTTGAAAATTATTTTCTAGGTAAGTAGGTACGTACTAGCTCGAAGTAGGTGACTCAGCACGACCCAGCAGGAGGGATTGAAACCCACATAGTATGTAGGTGAGGTAGACGACTATTGTGAATTGTCCCACTCCTGCTGGCTCGTGCTGAGTCACCGACTTCGAGCTAGTACGTACCTACTTACCTAGAAAAATATTTTCAAGGGTTTTGTAGTCGGTTCCATTTTATGTTATTTTTTATTTTTTTGGAGTCGGTTTACTTTTTTGTTAAAAAATTTTTTTTTGTTACATCCATTATTTAATTATATCTCACGAGTTCGGCGTGAAAAAACTGTGCGAAGGCAGTAACAGCCGCCCCTCGTCGTGACACTTCATTAAAACGCTAGTGCCGTGCGCTGAGGCTCGTCATCTTGTTTAGATGCCCGCTGCGCTCGGCATGCTATCAAGGATGGGATGTCGTTTTGTTGGATACCTTAGAAATTTGTGATGTCCAAAAAAATCATTTTTTGTTAATTATTGCCATGCTTCATAATAACATTTGCTACTTGTTACCTACGCAATCGATATCCGAATACAAATAATGTAAGTTTCATTTTTCAATACGACCGAGTTCGATTCTCGAAGCGAGTATGAAGGTATAAGTTTTTTTATAATCTACGTGTATGCAGTTTTTCTAGTCATCGATGATATGGTTACTAAGAACATATCTTAGATTCGTATGTTATGTTTATGTAATAGAAAAACAATAAATAACTAAATAATTGTAAGTATTGGACAAATTACACCAATTGACCTAGCCCCAAACTAAGCAAAGCTTGTAGGTACTATGGGTGCTACTAGACAATTTAGACAGCAGATATAGACAGTAGGTATTGTCTATATAGTTGTATATATAGATAAATATATACTTAAATGAAGAATCAAGAAATATACAAGAAATGAAGAATCTTTTTGATTATTAAACACAAGTGTTAGGTATTTGCCTCGCGGCAATGGTTTGTTAGCTGATGAATTGAAACCCTGAACTATTCCTTGTCCTTACTGCGGGCTTATTTTTCAAACGGTAAAGTTCAGATTTAGAATACATTCACACTGACCGTCGTCGTAAAGATGTTATAAATATTTACGACTGCCAAGGTCGACTCTATTAGCGTTCGAATTACCCTAAGTAGTAGTAGCGGATAAATTTGACGGAACAGATATATGTGTTGCTCGTCAGACGGCCGTCGGAGGCGGCTGGATGCCGTGTTTACAAGCAAATTGTTAATGCTTTCGGCTATACGTAAACTGCAAATCTTGGGTACAGCGGCGTCTCTACATGTTACAGTTACTACTGGATTTGTGAGTCGTGTATATCCAAATTTGTGTGAGGGTCTATGTAAAGTGATCGAACGAGTTTAACAATTTTACATACTTACTTCTATATGTAGACGTCTTCCATCGAACATCTTCTCGTTGACTTTATAGAAGTATACTATACTTTATACATTAGAAGTATACTTGTAATAAAGTAAATCCGGTTCGAAGGACCAAATGTTTAGTCTTGGAATAAAGTAAATCCCAATGAAGCAGTTAATTCGTTTATTTTTTGCAAAACGTGATAATTACTCATAAAATAATTAATAATAGTAATGATTTTCTATGGAGCCGTTTTGATATAAAGGCTATGCGACGCCATGTCGTTTGAGAGAGAGAGAGAGAGAGATATATATACATACGGCACTGTGTGAGACAGAGCATTTAGGCGTTTTTAGTTTGTTAAAAACGCATACAATAAGCTAATATAAAAGAAGGAATGGTTCAAGATGCAAGAAACTATAAGCACCTACACTTTCCTTGAACAGTACCTAGCTACCTATTTCTTTTGCAAAGCCCCGAACCCGCTCTAAGTATGCGTGGGAACTACGGCACGTTTTTCCCAAACTTTTAGGAGTTATAACACACATATCGTTGGTATATAGTTTGAGTCATTCATTGCTTACATTAACTAGGTTATTCAATTCACCGTGTTCACATTCATTGATACCCCGCGGCGCACTGTTTACAGAGCAGCTTGTGGCTCGATTGTCGTCCTCATCTCGAGGGTCTCGCGAGAAGTGACCGCCTCGACAGGGTTCGTTGAGAGCCCTCCATGCCCTTACAGCGAACGTTTCATCACTGGTTCAATACCATTGAGCTAAAGTTAAAATCGTTTGAACGGAAAAACTTAAGCCATTCATTTCCTAATTTTTTGGCGCAAGCAAGTTTAATTTATGCGATGTTGGCACATGTCCGTTTTCAAGTTCGTAGAAATTCGGCGAATCACGTAACGATTTAGGTAAAGTGCTTTGTTAAATTCCTCAAATTTATTAGACGGAGTTTTAAGAATACTTCAAAGTGAGATGGGTTATTAGGTTATTACTATTCGTCGTAACGTTCTGTGAAGACATTATCAGCTAGTTTCTTTCGTCGGATCGTTACAAGCTCGAAAATGAATGTTAACCTAAATAACGTATACTTAGTCGAGAAGGGGATAAATTATTGACAAATGTGTATAATGAAAATGAAACAGAGAAAATTTAAGTTTAGTACATAATTTTAACGAAATTTTGACTTTGTTCTAGACCGCAAGCATTATATTACGTGACATCGCACTTAACATCAATATCACAGGACAATACAGATGGAATGTGGCTACTTACGAGCTTTAAATCACGGCAGTTTACGTAAGGATTTACGGGGTGCATAACATTCTTAACCGCACATGACCTTTCGATATGAATTCACTGACATAAATAACTAAAGAGAGGATATTACGAGCATTCTTACGTCACGATCATTCTAAAATTAGGTTACGTGCTATGCTGACCGACCCACTGAGTTATTTTGCTGAAAGCATCTTTTTTATTGCAGACACCTAAAGAATCACCACCGCTGGCTGCTGAGGGATCAGCGCCTGCACACGCCACGACTGTCACACACAAGTAAAGATACTCAGTCAAGATTCTACCGAAAGGTAAAATGTATTTTATGTTTCCAGGGCAGGCAAAATAAAAAAACGGCCAAGAGCGTGTCGCACACGCCCGAAATAGAGTTCCGTAGCCATTACGATAATATTAAGTAATAATTTTCTAAGGGTTTCGTATTTTGTACGGAATATTCCAAGTTTAGGTATATTTTATACCTTAGGCTGCTATATTTACTCTTAAAATACTAATAATTCTCAAGAAAACTTAACCGTTATAGTTTTCCTTGTAAGTTTGATATACTTACTTACTACAATCCTGAATTTTTCAAATTTTTCCACCCACCGGTTTAAATTTTAGAGGGGGGGGAGACGATCGATTTTAATGAAAATTTGTACTTTATTGTTGAATATTTTGCAAACGTATCACTGAATCGAAAAATCGTTTTAGCAACCCCCAATGGTTTTAAAAGACCTATCCAACAAAACTCCATACTACAAGATTGGATGAGAAAAAATAAACACCCTACTTTACGTCTATGGGAGGTAATCTAGACAAGATGTCACTACCAGATTATTGTATTGTCACCAAATTTACATAAGTATGCCAAATTTCAAGTCGATCGGACCACTGGAAGTGGGTCAAATGTAGCTTTCAAGATTTGACCCAAACAAACAATAAATAAATAAATAAACAAACAGGGCAAGCTAAAGAAATAAGCTTCTAAAAATATCGCCGTAAGCACTTGTGCAAGTATTTCAAATTAAAAACAATTTGAATTCTTATCCTCTTTGGTTCTGGCTGTTTGCTTCTGAATCTATTGCTCTAAAAGCGCCGAGCGCGGATCAAAAAAAAAATTGCTGTCATTCGCGGGAAATTCGGCGGACTTTTCGTATGTTGTGTAATTAAATTAAATAATAAGAAGCTCGACTAGTGTGAATAAATTTTAAACTGTATTATAAACCTTGTAAATAGTGTAAAAAAGTGTAGTGTGTGTAAATACTTACTATGTTTTTTTTACTGTAAAAAACAATAGGTAAACATAGTGATTAAAGTTGGCTTTATTGGGGTTTGTGGTTCATAAATTGCTTTATTAATTTTGCACAAAAACATATAAACCACGCAATCAGACAGTCACTATAGTATATTATCGAAGCTTTTATAAAACATCATTAAAATCGCAAACTTAAAGGTAAATATTCAAACGACAACTCGGTCGCCTTAGCAACGGCTAATAACTCCTAGCAACCAAAAAAACGCTGAAAAAAACACGTTTCTTGTATGACGACCCCCTTTAATTTGTAACTTTATTTTATTTTTAGTATTTGTTGTTATAGCGGCCACAGTAATACATAATCTGTGAAATTTTCAAGTGTCAACTTTTACGGCTTCAGAGATAGAGCCCTGTGACAGACGGATAGATAGACAGACATACAGACAGCGGAGTCTCAGTAATAGGGTCCCGTTGGCACCCTTTGGTTACGGAACCCTAAAAAGCAGGCTGTAATGTGTGGTGCTTGGGAGAAATTTGTGTCTAGACTCCTGTCCAGTGGTGGTGTAGGGGTATGGCACGCAGCACGGAACGCTGAGGACATGGATACGATTCCCAGCGCTGGTTTCTTTTTCTGGGTTTTTTCTGTGCATCCATGTTTCAGTTTGTATTTTCGTTCATCAGCTTAGTTAGATACCCTTTACTACGTTACTAATAATATAAGTGCGATAGTAACTCCGTCTTTCTATCTGCCTGTTACGTTTTAAAGCTTAAACCGCTTATCTGGTTTCGATGAAATTTGACATGGATATAATTTGAGACCTAAGATAGTTTCTTATGCGGAAAGTTGCATAGTGCATAAATAGTTCCCACGGAATAACGATAAACTAATTAATCACGGACGGAGACGCGGGCTACAGCTAGTAACACATATTCACGTATATTTCTAAACAGTGCTAATTACCAGGCCAGCTTTATGCAACAGTAAGTCAGCATAAATCATATAATTAATTTCGACCTATCGATTGTTTTGACGTTTTGTAAACGATAGCTATTCGTTATGACTACGTTTCCACAGCTCCGGAATAGGCTATAATATAGTTAGTTAGTTTTATTGTATTTGTTCAAAAACAAAGTCAGTTGTTTGGGATCAGATTGATGCGGGCTAGAGCCATTTGGCACTGAACGGTAGAACGGATGCCATGTCTGACCGGTCGGCGGCTTCAGATTTCTTTTTGACAAAAACTCTTGTTTTTGTTACCTGATATACTGTGGTCTGTGGTATTGCGCTACGTCTACATAATATGTTTAATATTATTAAACTGGATCAACATTACCTATGCAGTGCGGGTAAAAACGTAATCACTGTCACTAATTGGAATAAATTCAAACTGTCCCAGTATTGTTCATTGCTGCGAGAAAGTGGTAAGAGGTCAAGATATTTTTGAGCTTGAACTTATAGTTAAACAAGAAATACCTTAGATGTGCAGTTCTGTGTCAATTTAAATTCAACTAAAACATTAAAAAAATGAGTCAATCAATGGGCCGTATTTTCTTTTTCTTGATGAAGAAACAATAAAAAAGAGAGTTAACCATTTTTTGGTCGATTGTATAGGGACGGCAATAAAAGTTTATTACGTCTAGCCTTCCTCGTGACACTGTGTTAAAGATCCACATGTATAATTTACCTACATGTTAGTAGAGTCCCGATCATAAATCCATTGTATATATATGCAGGGTGTTTCGGGAGACGTGAACGGGACTGACCCTAAGTGATTCTGTTACTTTTAGGCTACTTTATGGTATCAATATTACTTAGTGAGATACTTATATATTTTTTTAATATTGAAAACCAAAAGTACTAAAATATTTACTGAGTTCATCGTCAATTCGTAATTTAAATTGTGCGGTTTTACTTAAATATGATTGTGAACAATCCATTATCAACTAGGTACTGAGAGTGTAATATTGATCCAGCTCACGTCTCCCGAGTCACTCGGTACCTATTTCAGTTAGGTATTATTTTGCAGATTTTTTTTGGAACTTGTACGGCACCGCTATTTCAAATATTACCTACAATATCAACCTTGCAATTAAGATTTCGGGATCTTAAAACTAAAAACTGAAAATAAGATATTAAGAGCTACATGAGGCAGGTAGTTATGACATTTGGAACCCCACGCCGCGCCGTTACTGAATCGTGCCTCAATTTTTTCCATTTTCGCAATGCTTGCAATGTACAATGAGCACAGTTACTGGGTCGGCTGGTTGCCAATGTGTCGTAAATTGGTAGTAGGTACGGCTCGTAAAGTCGGTCATTATTGATAGCCATTAAATTGGACACTTTATGGCTGCGCGTGGTGAAGGCGCGGGCTCTGGGGACCCAAGTCAACTTAGTATTTCCTTTCTTCAGTATTAAAATATCGTTTGCCATAATATTTTTTTTTCATAACCTTCTATGTTCAAATCCAACTGACAACTTTCAAAAGCAAGGCCATAGACAAGTTAAATGAGGAGCTATGAACCTCATTTACATAAGTACTATTTGTTTTGTGCTCATAATGGATTGTATGTTTGCTGCAAAGTCCTTTGACGGAACTATTCCAAAGGGATTACGAAACATCTTAATTAGGGGAGAGTAGTAAACAGAAACCAGACAATTGATTTACTACAATGAATTTGAATACCGCACCGTCAAGTAAACGTAAATAATGTGCGGAAGGCGTTAATGTTGTGTTTTATGACGTTTCGCAAAGTTCACGTGGAATGATACGATTTAATGAGTAAAGGCAAGATTAAGGTGTTTGAATATCAATGATTTCATGCTTAACATTTTATTTCTTTGTGTTACTAACCCTTTTAAATGAGATTACATGTTACTAACAATCTATGGACCCTGGTCTGCAATAAACGTTTATTATTATTATTATTATTATTAACGCAAACAGAGTTCTCTAGGAAGTGCAATTATATTCCAGCAGTAAAATCGTCTAGGGTTGCCTGCCAGGTCCAAAACTGGTGGCGACGAGCGTAAGGCTCTAACTTATTACACCTACCTATAGGTACGTGTAATCAGTTAGAGCCTTGTCACACTAGCGATTTGCGGGCGAGTTGAAAGCGAGGCGGGCGCGCAGCGAGTTCGCTGCGAGCGCGTAAAGCAGCGTTTCCACCAATAATGTGCGAAGATGTGTTGCGAGGAATATGTTTTTCATTAACCAATAGAAACGCCTCAATTATACATCCTCGCACAGCACATCTCTGGTGGAAACAGCTAATTGGAGCTAGGCGAGGTAAATGAACCCAGACATCCTCTCTCGTTATTGGTGGAAACGCTGCTTAACGATTTCGCCGCGAGCGCGCAACGATATCGCCGCGAGCGTGCAACGATGTCACTGCGAGGGCGCAGCGATTTAGCTGCGTATAGCGCCAAAACGCCATATTGTAGACTCTCGCGCAATAATAAATATAAGGCGTCTTCGGCGCCGGATGTACGTAGCTAATATAATATAATATATATAAACTAAACAACTTTTGGAAATTTATTTCACACTGCAAAGTGATACACCTCAATACTTGTTTTCTAACATCAACAAACTCAATTCTCGACTCACTCGTAGAAAAACAACAAACACGGTTTGAACAAGCTGAGCCGCTGATAAATATTTTTGTTGCGCACGCATGCGTAAGGTTTTCAACAAATTGTTTGGGAATTTTGTTAAAGCATACTTAAGAATAAGATAATAAAAAGGTTTCAATGCCCTTTAACCCTAGGCCACGCTCACGTGAACATTAAAGCACCTATTAAATAAAGCTAGATAAGATAGAAAGTAAACACATAGGACAATAAGAAATACAGTCCAATAATTATTTTTATCGATGAAAACATACATTACTAACTGTATAAAGCAGAAAACAACACGCAAATACCCAACCGACACACTCGAAGCCCATCCCAGAATGAAAATCGGCCAAGAGCGTGTCAGACACGCCCAAAATAGGGTTCCGTAGCCATTACGAAAAAATTATGTAATATTTTTCTAAGGATTTCGTATTTTATACGGAATTTTCCAAGTTTACGTATATTTTATGAATTCTCAAGAAAACTTAGCCGTTATAGTTTTCCTTGAAAGTTCGATAAACTTACTACCATCCTGATTTTTTTAAAATTTTTCCACTCACCGGTTTAGATTTTAGAGGGGGGGGACGCTCGATTTTTATGAAAATTTGCACTTTAAAGTTGAATATTTCGCAAACAAATCACTGAATCGAAAAATCGTCTTAGCAACCCCATATTGGTTTTAAAAGACCTATCCAACGATTCCCCAAACTATAGGGTTGGATGAGAAAAAAAAATCACCCCCACATTACGTCTATCGGAGGTACCCTAAAAAAATATTTTTGAATTTTTAATTATACAATTTTGTCGGCATAGTTTACTTATATATCCGTGCAAAATGACAGCTTTCTAGCATTGATAGTCCCTGAGCAAAGCCGCGGACGGACAGACAGACAGACATGGCGAAACTATAAGGGTTCTGTTTTTGCCATTTTGGCTCCGGAACCCTGAAAACTGGGTGCTTGATATGACCACGAACTCTGTTCGCGTGGTGACAGCGACACGACAGTCACTATTCAGATGTAATCATGATACCTACTTACTTATTTATTTACCTACTAACCGGGTCTCGCACCGTGTACCTACTCGTAACTGTAAAACAAATGACAATGTAGCTCTAGTTTCCATATAAATAATTTGCATTGTACTTATTACTTAATCAGCAAAGTCTGTTAGCAATGAAATGATTGCGTCGATCTATGTGCCAAGTGAGTGGCGGTCGCATCGGACAGCTGCGCCTGCGCTGGCAAAAATATCTCGCACTCGGCATATATTCGTAATAGCTCGCGGGTACAGTCTCCGTTGGTACAAGTGTAGGTATGCTAATTCTGATACTAGCAAAGAGAGAGGTCAATGTCTTGTTATTTATCAAGCGTGCTTTCCTGACATTACGTCAATTAATTAGGGACTCCAGTCGGTCGTTGGTGGGTCATTCTACTTTTCGTTGACCAGTCATTTTTTTGTAATGTGCGCTTAAAAATATTTTTTTTCGATAACGGTAAAGTGCTCGGTTTTATCATTAAACATTTAAATAGGCACATAATTAAGCTCACATTTAGAATTATCACTACATACAAAAGTAATCATTATTATCTATAACGTAGGTAACGCAGTGGACATGCATGTCCCCGCCATTTGTATGGAAATCGGTGTATTTTCCGCTGAGTTGCCAATTTTTTCACAAAATTTCTTTAAATTTAAAGTTGTTTTGTTTTAGAAAATTAAATTTAGTTATTTCAGTCATTATATAAGTTATTTACACTTGAAAGTAATCACTAAGTATACTTTATATTTCACAAAACATTAATGGTTACTTAAAGTAGAATAGCCCTGTTATGATGGGACGAATCGACGTTAGTTGCGAAGTTACAGTAAGGTAGGTATCAATATTTATTATCTACTTGACGAAAGATAGAAACACAAAACAAAAATTAACGAAAAATCAAAGTTAACACCATTTCTAGTCATAAAAAGTAGTTTTATTTATCTAAACGTAATTTAGTCGGCAGACACAGCTAATTTGAGTCAATATTAAAAGTGAAACTCTTTGACATGACACATAAAAAGTAGTCATAATGTCTATTTAATGGTTGTCATTTTCGTCCCGAAGTTTAATTCGCTTTTGTGATGATGATATTGGTTCGTTGTCATTTAAATTCCAGTTGATGAAGGCCTGCGGGGAAAAGTTAAAATGCGTAGCGTTCCCAAAAAATAATGAAATGTGAACAGTGATAGCGGTGAAAAGAATAATGACGTTAAAATTTTGTCAAAAAAATATTGTTTGAGATAAAATGTAACTCGAATCGACAATTAGAAGCCATGACGTTAGTTGCGCAAGCTTCTTGGGCCGGGCGGTAATACCTCACCGTCATCAAATTGTATAAGTACATTTTCAGCTCCTCTTTCCCTTCCAATTTGTAGCATTCCACGTAAACCGTATTTTATTTAAGGTAATACCAATTAACGAACGGTAAAGTTAAAATAGCTTTGCAAGTAAGTACCTAGCTATAGGAAGCGTTTATTTAAATTAGAAGAACTATTACGAGTAGGTACGTTAAACAATTTCGTCTGGAAGTCATCACGGGATCAGCGTGCCAATCGGATTCGACTTCGGCTCTTTCGAGTTCGGTGACTGACGAAAGAGTTAATATTAAACTGATGCGTATGATATGCGGTAGCCCTGTATCAAGGCGAGCACGAAAATACTCATCTTGACCTACGACGGCGACGGCGCCACACTGTGACTCGTGTTATTTCGGTGACAAGAAACTAGCTTGCTTCCTGTGCGATTTTGTGTCAAAAACCGCCCGGTAGCGCCGTGTTGACGACTTTTCTCGCTGATTGCTCTCAAATAATAGTACGATGAACTTATTACCAGAGAGCGGAATTTTCATAGCATTATTTGACTTCTTACTTATCGACTTTACCTAAATGATATCGATATATTAGACTTTAAATTAGATTGTCGTAATATCATGTTATGAAGAGCGTTCTTTTTCCGCATACA
This sequence comes from Choristoneura fumiferana, assembly GCF_025370935.1. NCBI lineage: Eukaryota > Metazoa > Arthropoda > Insecta > Lepidoptera > Tortricidae > Choristoneura > Choristoneura fumiferana. The sequence goes on along the minus strand of NC_133479.1, from coordinate 8,788,739 downwards.
AATGGATATTTGACTGTAAAAGAGTATTTTAAAAGCAGAAAATATGAAAAAAAAACATTTGTTTCATTTTTGAGACATTATATAAAAGAATTTCAACATTAAAGTTGAAAAAAAAAACTGAACTGAAACTATTAAATTAGAAATTGTTATCCATTAATTATTCATTGCATTTGTCTATTTAACATTTTCAACTGTTAGAAAGCTAATTGGAAGAGATCGTTCTTTAACTTAAGGCTGCCTTTTGTTTACCTCTACTTTTAATATTCTTTAGTACCTATGTTGTGTTTTTTTTATTCGACTCGGAGAGATCACCACCGCCCATAAACATTTGCAACACCAGGGGTATTGCAGATGCGTTGCCAACCTAGAGGTCTAAGATGGGATACCTCAAGTGCCAGTACTTTCACCGGCTAGCTTACTCTCCACGCCGAAACACAACAGTGCAAGCACTGCTGCTTCACGGCAGGATTAGCGAGCAAGATGGTGGTAGCAATCCGGGTGGACCTTGCACAAGGCCCTACCACCTGCAATGTGTGTCGATATATGTATGTATATCGGAAGACGATAAGTGAGCACTATGACAGGTCAAAAATTGACATGAAAATTCCGCTCTCTGCTTATTATCAATAATGCAAGCAAATTTGCATTCTTAAAAGTGTCCAATGTTACAAAAATACCTTGCCCACTTAAAATACTTAAATGAACCAACGTGACCCAGTAATAAAATCATCAACGTAAAAGTGCCTAACCTTACAACATTTATAAAGCATGCGCGGGTTACACCTCACTGCGTACCTTAATCCATAACAGCCAACGCAATGACACCGCAGTTACAGCAAAATTTCATGTATGAATCAACAGTTGGTAGGATGTACAGTTATTATAGGTTGAATAGTCATTAGCGTGTGTGTAATTTGAATGTACGGTGAACCTGTTGAGGGCGCCGGTCGCCGGCAATGACAGGCAAATGGCCGACGCACCTCTGCGCGCTTCGAATAAAAAACCACTTCCCTTCCCGGCCGAGCACGCGACTAGCAGGGCTACTACGAAACTCGAAACTCGAAGTTCGTGTCGTGCGGTCCCTCTGACACTTGTACTATTTAATACGAGAGCGAGAGAGACGGTACGATACGAACTTCGAGTTTCGAGTTTCGTAGTAGCCCTGCAGTTTATGCAGTCGTTATTCTAACCCCGGACAGCCACGAGCGCGGGCCGATCGTTAAGCCGGCCTATCTACACAATGCTTGGGAACATAAAACTTCTGACATACGCTGGAAATTTACATTCAATATGGTAACTCTTCCGTCGCGCACACGAAGAGATCAATAGAAACATGTTATAGAATCAACGATAACACATTCCAATTTATCTTAATAGATAATTAAGTCGTCATTTGACTTTAACAAACACCACAATGGATCAAAAGTAGGTATAGACACAGTGGGTGTTCAAATATCGATTGTACCAAAGTTTTCCTTGGCTTACAATTCCGACGAGTATAACAGGAATAAGACATAAGTGGCCAGTTAATAAAATTTCCTTAAAATGGGTTGGTCGATGTTCCTGAAACTAGGACAGGCTTCAGCATTACGCAACTGTATTTTTCAACCCGGGCCGGCCACGTTCGTGGTCCGATCGTTAAAAGACATTATCTGAATATAAATTGTGAACATAAAGCTATTGTGTTCAGTTTAGACGCTGTAAAATGTTCACTGTTCGATATGGATGCCAAGTATTTTAGTGTCTTTATTAGATTCATTCCAATACCAGATGGCTCATTGCAAAAGCACTATTTACTATTTTCTTCACGAGTGCATCATTGTACAGTGTAAGCACGAATGAAAGCGAGTTAAACAGTATTTATTTACACCAAATGTTGAGCTATAGGTATTCATCAAATCAGTTACATCGGTGGCATAATATATAACAATTATTAACTGAACGTAGACGTTGCTGTGTCACTACGTAATACTTTAATTCAACTTGTACTTTTCAAAAACTTACAAAAAAACTGACCAAGTGCGAGTCGGACTCGCGCACAGACGGTTCTGTACAAACGACCCCGGACCTGAAGTATGAAAAATGTGATTTCAGTTAAATATCCTAAGATTTTGATATGTTAGATTTCAAAGTCCTGAACAAAAGTGTCTAAAAAACTAAACTAAACTCTAAAAGGGACCCACAGAGGTAGCACCCTTAGAGACTTTTGTTCAGGACTTTGAAATCTATAACATAATTTTCATATTTAACTGAAACCACATTTTCTATGCTTTACTCGTAGGTCCGGGGTCCTTTGTAAGTATCTACGTGTATATATATATTTATCCAGTGTTAAGAGAACCCTACCTATTTCTAAGCATAATATATTCAGTGTGGGTTCTGGGCTATTGTTCCTGCAAGTGTAGTGTGGGACCCATATGAAACGAAGAATGTCTGCCAAAACAGTAGTAAATTTTTAGCTTTTTTTAGAGCTAAATATCCACCAGGACAAATGACAAAGTAACCCAGTTTATGCTGTCATTGGTGATAGCTTTATTTCTTCAGTCATGAAGACGATTTTAGTGACAAAAACGATGTAGGTACTTAGGTATCACCAATATCGGTCAATCACGTGCCAAAAATATAGGCCAAACAGATACCTTACTTCATTTGCATAATTCGCATATTCTTGCTGTAGGTAGGTATTTTCTTGATTTTTAGAAAGCAGCTATGTTAAGTATACAAGACTTAAGAGTCACAGTCAGCGTTCTAGTCTTAGGTAGTATGGTTGATCGGGCAGAGAGTTCGAAGGCCGGGAGACACGGGAAGAGCCCGAGATGACACGGGCGGCGCGGGCGACTGCCAGCACCGCTCTAAATGCGGTGCCGCGTCATCGCGAATTGTCCGCGGTACCTCGCGTGCCCCTGCAGTTCATCTCTAATTAGCAACGTGTTTAAATTTATGTTATCCCTTGTCATAGGATGTTTAGTTTGTTTTTATTAAAGCATGTTTTTAATTTTATACTGGCCTCTAATCGAATAGGTACATGCTGTAAATAGTTGTCTTTGAAGAAATGTTATTTCTGAATTCAAAATCTGACATTGTTATTTGCAGTCTGTAGACGTTTTTGCACTCTACTTGGAGTTCGTTTATTCGTGGAATTCTGTTATGCTTGTCAAGCCAGTTTTATGGTTTTCCATCGTTTTCGGCGTTTTCGGCGACGTGGAGTCTCCGGACCGGCGCCGGCGCCGCCGATGGTCAGATAAACAATGCCATAATTGCAGTCGTTAGCGCCGACATTTGCTCTAATTCGGGTCAGTTTGATGGGCCCGAAAATGTATTCTATTGCTTCACGCATTTTGGACAGCGATCATATTATTGTAGCCGCGAATGAAATTAGTTTTGTCAGGGTTTATTTTTAGTTTCATCACTCAGACAGTCTTAATATAATTTTATGTAGATACTTACTGTAATATGTTGGAATACTTTTTTGTTACTTAATTGACTTTTCTATAGCTGTTTATTTTTGGTTCTAAAAATATGTAAATATATACTAAATAATCTGTTAGGTTAACTTGGATTAAGTTAAACATATTGTGCTAAGTTTAAGGCTGCTCGGTCGTGATAAACCATAGTTCATTAGCATTGATAGTTGGAAGAGATTGGACAACAGCTAAACGGCATGGCATTCGCAGTTCAGCGACCACTTGAAACTAGGTTTATCTGCACTGAAATTCTATCGCGCTTGATTCCCCATAAAGCTAGACACGTTAACGATAAGCATTAACGTCAAAGTTGAGAATGAAAGTCTGGATAAGTCGGAAGCAATTTAATTTCAGGTTCCTTTAATTTTGATACGGCCTCAACACTTAGTTAGTAAGACGTGTTGAAAAATATTTTAACACAATCATTAAAAAATCGGAAAATGATAACTCTTGTTATCAAAAGATAAAAATAACCATCAATTTAATGATTGAGAGGATTCCATTCCTACCTCGAGATGTCGGCAGTGAATGCGTCAAGTTCATTGCCGTCAAGTTATAAACGTAACACCTATCGTTTTCACTCGTAAATAAACATTAAAGGTTCATTGGCAGTGAGCATTAAACCGATTAAACGCACGGGAGTGTCGTTACTTTATTAGATTTATGAGGTGATGAAATGTTAGTGAAGAGAACTGCGATGGTGCAAGAAGAAAAAGTTGAGCCACGTGAATCTGAAAGTATTTGGAGCGCTTATGGAAATAAGGTAGTGATCGGTAAAGGCTGCGCCGTTTCTTTTAAACATTCCTTCTTAATGAATACTTACCGAGGGTTGATTGTCCAGTTGGTTTGTTAACGACACTACACCTTGTCGTTTTATGAGGTGCAATGTCATTGAACATTAGGGCGGTGAAGCAATGTATTGGTTTTCTTAGTCGGTGACCTTTTTTTGAACAATTGGAATAATAATTGTCGATAGGTTTCTGTAGTTTTTAGTCAGGTTCACCCTCACTAGATCGAATATCATAAAAGCTAATTTCACTAGGAATACCAACGTTAGATATAATTTTCATTAGCCCTAATATCATGACAGCTAAACTCGTATATCCGAATTGATTACTAGTCCTAAAGTTTTACATCCTAATGGTTAACTAAACATAATGGTTACTAAACTAATAATGATTATTCCATTAATAGACCTAAAGTTATCTAATTACATGTACAGCATGTATATACCGAATTGATTAGCGCTTTCGCGGGAGCGAAGCGGAGCGTAGCTCCCGCCTTAGCCTTCGATGTTAGGTTTTTTTTTTAAAGCAGCCCAGATAACGCCCACTAGGAAAGTAGGTTGGATGGATGCCATTCAATATGTTGCTAAATTAAGGTGTTCCAATCAATACATTTGACGCAAAATAATGTTTTAGCTTTTTGATGTTAGGATTAGTGTATTTAGGTACAACGTAAATTCGGAATGCTAAAATTAGAGCTAATGAATATTTAGGAAAACAAAAAGTAGGCTTTTTGATTTTAGGGGTTGGGAAATTAAATATAACGTAAATTCGGAATGTTAAAATTAGGGCTAATGAATGGTAAGGAAAATAAAAAATTCGGCTTTTTAATTTTAGGGCTAATGAAATTAGTGGTAGTGAAAATCTATCATAGAAGGAAGGGATTAGTTTGGGTTCACTTATCATTGGACTTAAAAAGATCACTTCAATGGTTTAAATTATTAGGGAAATTTTAATTATTAATTACGGCATTTAAAACTTAAAAATGCCTAAAAATTTACTATGGCAATGGCAGGTAACTTGAGTAATGCAATTCTAATCAAACCACAACTGTTAACAAATACGGATTAACGATTGGCTTAAACCGAATGGTTTGTGGGTCACGTGAACTTTGGATATAGAATTACGATACCTGTATAATTATTTCGACATTTTAATGATGGTTAAGTGGTTTTCATGTAGGTGGGCAACTACTTTAGAAAACAAGCACAGCTCGTGTAAATGAAAGTAGGTACGTTACCAAAGGAAAATAAGCTCCATTTGAAGTGAAATTGTAAACAGGAGAAAGTTATTTGGAATGGCACAATTTGGAAGTCACAGAGACGTTTGTGGATCTTATTAAATCTTGGTACGAAAGGAGCGCTAAAAATAGGATGTTTGAAGGCGAAATTGTAAAAGAGAAGTATAATATAATATAATGTTACTTACCTAATTTTGAAGGAGAACATTTGTTTTGAAAATTACGTTACTAGTGAAACATTTAAGTAGGGGATCTCTTTGTCCTGATGGAACGTTATTAAGACGTGATTACATTTTACATTAATTAATTACTTATTACAATTTCAAAACATGACGCTTTTGTAAAATATGTACTTGCCTATATAATTTTTTTCTGTTGTGTGACTTTTTTAGTTTCGAATAAGTAATGTCTGTGTACCTGAACTAACCTACATTACGAGAATCTTCTTCGTATGATGCCTCTCCGACTAGCGTAGGTTGGCAGTCAGTTCTGAATATTTGTCCCTGTCTCTAGCGAGGGGAAATAGATGGGCAGCACTCGCGATGCCGGTCCACTCCCGAAGATTCGGTCGGTGCATCAGCACGAGCCAGCGGGAGTGGACCTATAGTCTTCTACCTCACCTACGCACTATATATTGGGCTTCAATCACTCCTGCTGGCTGGCGCTGAGGTACCGAGTTCAGACTGGTAGAAAATTATTTTCATGGTTTTTAGGGTTCCGTACCTCGAAAGGAAAAAAACGGAACCCTTATAGGATCACTTTATTGCCGTCCGTCCGTCTGTCAAGACCCTTTTTCTCAGGAACGCGTGGAGATATCGAGCTGAACAACGAACGAACGAAGCAACGTCTTATAGCACAAATAAAGGGAAAATTGCGAAAACCGTAAATTTTTAGTTACATCATAGAATAAAAAATATTTATACGGAAGCCTCGGTGCATGAGTCCGACTCGCAATTGGCCGGTTTTATGCACTCAGTTAAATTTTTTGTTATAAATTTTTTTTTCACGCTTTTTAGTCTAAGTAATCTAAGATACAATAGTATAATGTCAACTGCTTGTCACCTTTTACGAAAGATTGCTTTTTCCGATGCAGAGACGTTAATTATTGAGGAGTCCTTGTGCTTCACCACCCGTTCCATTTTACCATATGCATTACGAGGAGTATAAATTGCTTAGCAACTGTGTTAAAGTAATTTAAATTCAACCCGTCCGATGGTCAACTGTGGTCTTCATCATCATGCAGTTCCACTTCACCAAATGATGATTTTCAAGAGCAAATGCACGAATTACTACTAAATAAATCCAATTTACCATAGGTGTCCCTACAATATTTGAATAGTTCCCTCGGTTTCCTTAAGATCCAATCATCAGATCCTAATTTGGTGCTTATGGGACCTAATCGAAAGTATTCCTAGACGAACGCAAGAATAAATTTTCTAAACAGTTCATAAACGATGGAGTTGTGAGATAAATAAGATAAAAAAATACAACCGAATTGATAACCTCCACCTTTTTCAAATCGGTTAAAAAAACAGAGCAACGTTGATGAAAACCATCGTTTCTGTTGTATATTAAAGAATACTCATTTTATTACATCGGCAAAATTATATTATGCGAAAGTAACCTTCTGCGTAAGTCATTTTTTGTCTAAAAAATATTCGGAATTCGCAAATTATGTGTAAAGCCCATTCGGTTTACATTGGTTATGCGTAAAAGAATTCTGCTAAGCGAAAACAGTTTCGGCACAAATACTATATATGCGAAAACAGATTATGCAAAATAGAATTAATAAAAAATATGCGTAAGCAAGAGGAACCATTCCAAAGACATCATTTCTCGGTGATACGTAGTAGGACCTCTTCATTAGTCACCCTATGTGTCTAGTTTTTCTTTAGAATGCGTTATGATAGTCCAGGACTCGCATCCGTATAAGAGGATTGGCCAAATGTAGTATTTAAGAATGCGAGTACGCAAACTAATTTTGAGACTCCGACTGGTCAGTGCCTTTTTCATGGTATTAACGTCCACTTGCAGGCTTTTTAATCTAGGTTTAAGTGGTCTTAAGTCCAGATCCATACAAGAACTGTCAGTTTAAGCCTTAAATCGAGATTTAAAAAAGCCTACAAGACGTCCTAAAAGAGCTTCTGGCAGTTCTGGCGATTTCAATGCGGGTTTTAATTACAGTGTCACATTCCCAGTCTTCAGTCAACCAGGTAAACCGCCTATTGCTTACCTACCTTGTAATTTGTAATTTTCTCTGTGTACCTATTTTCTGCATCGCTTGCTATTTCTGGTGTACAATAATGAGTAATTGTATTGTATTGTATTGTATTGTGCATTTGTACCTTTGTATTTGTGTAGGTAGGTATATTTGTTTTTCGTAACTTTTTCCAGTCTTTGTCCCGACACTGTTATTACCGGGTCCTGAGTAGGTACGATGTCTTGACACGAATAAAGCCAAATAGTGTAAATGCCTATATCTGATAGATAGCAACTCGTATCACAATATTATTATGCGATTAAAGCCTAGCCAGATAAGGGCCGTTATTAAGCTAATATGCAAAATGACTGGACAGGCTCGGAGGACAATGGTAATAATAATATGCTACGTGGGTGCATGAATTCAATTAAGCTGTGAAATATGGGCCAGTAATTGGCGTATTGGCGCGTCTATTATGTTTTGCTATTAAACTCCGCCTCTCAAATAGACTACGGAAGTTGTTATTAGACATTACCCATGAACTTAGGTGGCATTTTGAAATTGTGTGTTTTGTATTTGTGCAAATAATTCAAAGATGAAATTGTTTGAAAAATCAAAATAATTCAGATGAAAAGACGTTAAACGCAAAATTATACTGTGACACTGTACTATTTTGATTTTATGCATTTACCTACCTATATTCCTCAGTTTTTAAGGGCTTCATTAATGTCTTCATTCCAGAAACGAGCGTTTTAAAGTGCGTGTTTTTTAAACACCTTATACCCATTTGCCAGTTCTTAGGTACGTAAACGCGGATTAGGTACCTTTTGTTCCCTTAAATTCACCTATTGGAAAATGCTCAACTGCTCAACTGAAGCAGCAGTAGAAATATAGTCGTTACTCTTTTGTTACGAAGTTTTTCGAATGCTTTCCTTGTTATCCTCAGGTTGAAAAAAGGTTACTTCTTTGTACCATATGTTTTATTTGAATAACGTTGCTTATTGGAAAGTTTAATGAGTTTTCACAACACTGCCGTGCTTTGGATACCTATTTGAACTTCTAATATAACTGCAAACTACATGGAGATGGTTTTCTAACATACATATATAAATCGCTACCGTAAATTAGTTTAGGTTAGAACTATGATCCCAACAAAAATAAATCGCTAACAGGAAAGTAGGTTAGGTTAGGTTGCAACTTTGACCCGAACAATAATAAATCACTACAAAATAAAGAAATAAAAAAAAACATTCAAAAAAGTATGAAATAATAAAATATGAAATGAAGTTCTGCCAAAAGTACCTATCTATTAAATAATATTTCCAGAAATTAAAAATCGGTGATTTAAAAATACTTATTTTAATCATTCGAGGTAATGAATATTCGATGAAATGAAAAAATAGGAAACGTTGACTTTTAACTGATATTCGATTAAAAGTTTGTCGACATTTTAAGGGTAAACCATGTAGGGCACTTCGGACATTCTAGAAAAGGTAAAATGAGTCTAATAAAAATGCGACCGTTATGGAGATATTTCTACTTTTTATAGATGTTGATTTTTAAGTTTCAATTTCATTCTAAGTACGATCCTCCTCAATGCTTAGCATAAAAACACACATATCATAACACGAGAAAACGCACTGAACACATCCGATCACAATACGAGTAAAGTAACGAATGTCGAATACGAAAAACATGAATGACGTTGTGTGATATCTGGCACTACTACGTAATGCAAAATTCGAACTTCGTATGTTGCCATCCCGCCGACGCTTATCTCATTTAATACGCGAGTGAAAGGGGCGGTGCAATACGAATTACATTTGAGAAAATACCACTTAACAGTGGTACCATTTTTATGTTTAATTAGTAATACGGATGGATCAGTAGTAAATTAAATATAATGCCAGAAATTATTTTGTAGTATAGCACACATTTTTACCACTTTCGCCACTATTATTTATTTATTTTTTAAAGTATTTTCACAGGTTTCATTTCTAAAATCGGCTTCCTATGTATCCTTTATTATAATGTCACGATGCGACTCTCGCACACGTCGATGGGTTGTCACAATTTTTAATCTCAGTTAACAATAAGCAATAAAATTTAAAGTTTGGTAGCTCTAGATATTATAACAAGGCTAAATGCATAAGCAATACTGCAGTAAAATAACTCATTTCGTCTAGCTTAATGAAACCTAATAGTCACATGATTCTCTAAAACATGCGGGAAAAAGAAAACAGTCCTTTTTTAATTACCCGTTTCTATTTTACTATATTCAATGTAAAAGATACACTATGCGGGGCAGTAGACTATTTAAACGATACACGCACTAGCAGCTAACAATAAATTTAAATAATAAAGAAAACTTTAAAAAAAAAAGTAAAACCGACTCCAAAAAATAAAAAATAAAATAATAAAAAATGGGACCGACTACAAAACCGTTGAAAATACTTTTCTGGGTACCTAGTAGCTCGAAGTCAGTGCCTCAGCACGAGCCAGCAGGAGTGAAGCAATAGTCGTCTACCTCACCTACATACTATGGGTTTCAATCTCTCCTGCTGGGTCGTGCTGAGTCACCGACATCGAGCTAGTTGGTACCTAGAAAAATTATATATTATTATTATTATTTGCAAGGGTTTTGTAGTTGGTCACATTTTTTTTGGAGTCGGTTTTACTTTTTGTTAAAAATTTTCTTTATTTCTCACTTTTTAGTGATTCGTAGCCAAAGTTACGTTGTTTTATACTCGTAACAGAGTTCCGTTGCCTACCTTCTGGCTTCAGCATCAGATCAGTTCGAAAGAATCATTAACTTAAAGCTTCTTTTTAGTCGCTTATCTAGGTATATTAATCATGATCGTTTATAGGCGAGCGAGCATTACTTAGCTTTGACGAGTAGGTACCATTGGTCATCTACGGTCTTGTTCATCAGGTCTAGGTTACCAAATGATACCGTCTGAATGTAAATGCTTATCTTTATGCTAAAAATGCCAAAATCGCCTTAGGTGTGATAGCTAGGATCTAGCCTAGGATCCCATCATCAGATCTTAACTTCGTGACAATGGGACCACCTCAGAAGAATACTCTTTCGAATAAAAAAAGAATTTTGAAAATCGGTCCACAATTGACTGAGTAATCGGTGAACATACATAAAAAAAATACAAACATTGGAACATAGAACCTCCTCCTTTTTTGAAGTCGGTTAAAAAAAGACGATCATGGCAACAGTTACAACGTTGTTCTTAGATTGCCCGCTCTGTTTGAGAGTAACTCGCGCGCGATTGTGGAGGGCCTGTTTGCGGCAGTTGTTTAACAACTCGTGAAGTTAATCGTAAACTTGACGCCGGGGTTTAAATGGAAGTTCTCGCCAGATGCGTTGCCTTTGGCAAGTTACGCAAGTCAAATGTATTACTTGAACTTGTATTTAGATATAGCTACATATGCAGTGATAGCTTTTCACTGACGGTCGTCCAAGTTTTTTGAATCACAAGTCTTCGGCATGTTCAGATCGATAATATTATTTGATATATACCTACTATTGTATTATTTGATTTCGTGCAACGAGGTTGCAACTTTATTAAAAGATCGGGAAAATTTACGTTTTGGAAATATTTCGTGGTCATTACAATTTTTTAGGTATCGGTATATTTTTAATACCATAAATTTAATTTAAGATTGTAATCAACACATTTGATCCTATCTCTCGCTTTTTTTGTGTTGAAGTGAAAGTGAAAGATCAAAGGGAAGTTCAAATATTCTATATATTGGAATTCAGTGAGTAGACCCAACACTGTACTAAGCATTTAAAAAAAAATTAAAAAGTTACTTTGTCTCACGGAGTGAGCAAAATGCGATTTTGCTCACTGATTTCTCATAGCAAAACCTGTCTGTTTGAGGTACTGAGGTGAAAACCGTTATTCACATCTTTATCCGTAATTTATTTAAAACTATTGCTTAAAATAAGAAGACGCTGTGTATTTAAATATGTAGCTTGTGTACTTAATTAATACAGGATTTCTCTAATCGGGAACAACGTGTAACGAAAGGTCAAAGGTGAGGCGTAGAGTGCTACGTACCGTAGTAGCCTGCTACAGCGCTACGGGTCGTAGCACGTAGCGCTCCATAATATATGGCCTATCCAGCTAAAATTTGTTAACTTTTAATTCTGGTTAGGAAACGTTCGTGGCTTGTACCTGTTAAAACTTGAATTAATCTATTTACATTACTTTGTTTTCGAAAGTAATATTGGTAATAATAAATGGAAAACCCCAGAACATGTCAACAACGCGCGTCATCTGGGTTTATGATTGTCATTCTGTTTATTTTGGATCTTCAAAAATAACATTACATTCTATTCTATCTGGGGCGCCACAATAGTGAAAGTCGACGATAATATCAGTTTATTCGTAGTTAGTTTTAGTCTGAATATATAAAAGTAAAACTTTCGTTGTAATAAATAATTATAAACGAATTCATATTAGTATAAACGACTTTATGGCGTGTTGCCAAGTTAGTAATTCTCGGTGCGATTCAGCAATATTTACTTACGTACTATAATGTCTAAAGGTTATAAGTTATAACGAGCAATTGCTGACATTACCTGCGAACAATAAATTACCTGATTATGTATGAACAGCGGCAGTAAGTGGGCTCGAGAGGGTAATCATTTGTGGCTTACAAATCATATTTTCTGGCCGATAATTTGGGGAAAATTGAGGTATTATGAATATCAAATCACATCATCCTTAGTTACTATAATATGTATGAATGCCAAATGAAGTAAGATAACGTTTTATAAGAATGAGAATGTTCACTCTACCTGTACAAACACGAACGCCTAGTAGCATTTACATGACACATCGCCTTGTTTGGAACCTCTTCTTCAAAGGAAGTTGAAATGAGAGGCTACGAGAGCTGTCGTGGAACTGAAAACCGAAGATCACCGAAGGCTCGTGATCGTATAAGTACTGAAACCGTCAGTTTCAGAGTCGACTTGTTATTTAAATAAGATAATCCCACGCGACGACAATCCCGAATAATTTAAAAGTTTTTTACGATCCGCGGCTTGTTTTGCTTGCGAGCGCCGCCGCCGCGCCTCTTCTAACAGGTTCACACACTTCACATGTACAGTCAAAGACAGTCAAGGAAATTAAATCACTACCAACTATTCTTTGTGCTACTAATATGTCACATTGACAATCCATATATCTGCTAAAGAAATCATGACAAAAATGATTATCAAAAGATTCCACCCTGGGGCGTAAATTAATTTCCTTGACTGTACTTTGATTTTACTGTGAAAAATGAATGGATAATGAGTACCTAACACCGTAATTAGCATTTAATTATGCCTTTAGATTTTTTGTAAAGTTGTATCTGTAACACAGCGGGGTTTTTGCTTAGGCAATTTGGGAGTTTGTTACTTATTGTTTGTCATCCCCAAGTAGGTACGTCATGATAATGATAGGATAATGATTTCTATGGAATGTCCAGTAGTCTCACATAGGGCTACCATGAGTTCCCACGATATATATGCCCATCGTGTCTATGATTAATTAAGATACATATATTTTGTGTAGGGAACTATGAAATATTATGTGACTAACGCGGTCGTTTAGTTGCTTCTCACTCTTACAGCGAGCGGCGTGCAGGTAAATAGGCAGAGTAACCAAGCGAGACGGTCACAATAATGTTATCGGTACATTAGGTACTAACAGCCAATTGATGAAAATAACAGATCTCAATTCAGTTTTAAGTTCAGTTTAGTAGTGTCAAAATATATAAGTAGCTTTGTATATCTAAATTGTTTTTTTTTTTCAGCAAATAGCAATAAGAACATAAAACGAATCTAATGCAAAATTGACCAGTATTTGTTTTAAATAAAACTAATAAATAATTATGTTAATTAAAGATTTTCCAATTTTGATCAATGTAGGTATTTATTTAAAAAAAAAGAGTTTGAAATTTGATTCGTTCAAGTTTTAATTTTAGTTCAGATTTGTATTAAAATATAGATTTTAAATTTGATTGAATGCTCCATTGCCTGATTATAGAGAATTTCTGTGTACCTACCTATTTTATCCATAAATTTTTGTACCTGGGTGGGTCGTCGTTCTATTAGCATTTCAATCGCTATCAGAAAAAAAAATTAAAAAATTGTTGTCGTACTGCAGACTTCAGTAAGTTTGCAGTACGCATAATCCACATTAAGTTTTAGGATGTTTTTAAACCATTCAGTTATGGTTTAAAAAATCCTAGAACTTAATGTGGATTATATCTTCAATATATGTGATAGGGTACTTAGCGGTAGAAACGCTGGTACAAGTACCCACCTACCCTTTGGGAAGTAAGTTTACCACATACCCGGCTGTCTGCACTAAACACTCACATACCGGCTTTACGACCGAACTCGCGGTGTCCATGAAAGTCGTACGTGAAACTAATATGTAGTAACGCTGTAGGCACGAGCTCATTGCGATAAGATAAAGTTTGGGAATGTAGCGATGTTTACCGGCGGCGGCTCAGATCAATACGGAGGCTGTCTCCACCCTCACTGTATTCAGCATTGTACCCTGATCGCTCCGTCTCGCTTACAAAGCAGAACTTTTTTGGCGAAAACAATGTGACTTTTTGCATCTTCAGGTGCGCTGTAACTTACTTGGTCCATACATCGTGTATATGCTTCGTCGTCTCTCTTTGTGCTCTTTCAATTACTAATTACGATTATTTTTTATATTTTTCCGTGGTGCTGTTATCGTTTACCCACCATTACCTCTCATATTTTAGTTTACTGTATTCGTTATATGCTAGAAAATATACTGGTAAAATTGTCCTCTGCTGGAGTGTCATATTTAATTAACACTGAATTAACTGCTGATTAGCATAGTTTTCAGTTGCTCCAGCTGGCTGTATCTGCACAATTTAACTCTTAATTTGCCAATTGCTATTGTTAATCAATCACGAGTTACAAATAATTTGTAACGTAGTGCAGTGCTAGACAGAGTGGATGTATTCAAATCAAGTTCTTATGTTTCATACATTAGAATGTATGAGTTTATGACTAAAACTTCGTGCAAGCTCTACATAATTTATCTAGCTAACTACTAAATGCAATACTTAACGTGTTTCAAAGTGATTCAAAAGCAGAGTTTTTTTTTAAATTAAGTATTAATTCGTCTTTTAAACTTTTTGTTTGAAATAATAGAGGTATTTATACATAATTCTTATTTTTTTTTGTCAAATATAAAGTTTTGAAAGGACTTTAAACAATACTTAATTAAAGTTGTTTCTGTCTCTCATGCTCTTCGAAACACGTCAAGTAATTGTGTATTTGGTAATAAGCTAGGTAAGTAAAATAAAGCAGGTACAGCAGCAGCAGCAGCAGGTATAACTAATATTTTATAGGGCGTCTGATAGTCAGACTTAAATCATCATTATCGACATTTACGACACGCTATCAAATACAGGTCTCTTCTGAATTCGATAGAGTTTCCCAATCAGGGCGGAACTCCACTTCAAACCATTACGTAGGAGTGCACAAGTTTCCTATCGTTGCAACGTTGCGCATAGATTACGAGAAACCCAGAGGTGTGACCCCGGCTTGGCACCCATGGCCCTTCAATAGACAAACATCAGTCAATCGTACCACTTGACCTCTACGGTAGACGGCAGTCCAACAGAAAATAAACGTAACGAGCCAAAATATGACAGTAAAAATTAAACGATTTTTTACTCATGATCATGACACTAGGAGCGACCTGACTAGTTTCGATCTATTCGGAAGGTCGATGATGAATGTTGGGGGTGACTGAAAAAGTTTACCTATACTTACGGTCGTCATCATACACATTGATGCTGTCTAAATATGTGCTCAAAAATATCTGAACAGGTCCGGTTTGTCAATCGCGTAAGTGCGTGTTTTATATGTCTTTAAGTATGAGGATAGTTCCGAAATTTACGAGGGCGACTGTATTTATGCTACAAGTACTGGTAAATATTTAAATACAACTTCGTTCTTCATTTTCACGATACAATCTTATCAAATGGTTAACTTTGAGATGTGATAAGTAATAGCGTTCAAAGGCTCTCTGTGAAGTCTGTAAAAAGTCAAAATCCCTTGAAAATAAATTTATCAGTTTTATTTTATTAAGTATAGTTCGCCTCGTCCTTTATGTGACGGATCCGTATTTATTTTTCATACGTACATTTGTACGACTGCAGGCCGACAAACAACGCTCGTAAAGCCTTTTATGTGCGTAGTTGGTATGCGGCAGCGAAAACAACCGTTTTGTGAAAAACATCTCATACTCAATCCATCTAATTCCCGGTTTGACCCAGTTTCATCAAGGAAGATGAAATCGTTTCGTCATAGGTCGCAGTGGGCAGACCGAGTGGCGCCGCGGTAACGAGCTAGCTCATTTGCGCCGGGGGCGGTTACGTGCCGTGCTCTAACGGTAATGGTCCTGATAGTACAACTACTTGAATAAATATAAATACACCTGTCGCGTGCTGTTAAGTTGGTGTTGCAAAGTGGCTTTCCTTTGTCAGAGCTGACGAACTGTTTTATCACAAATGACCGATTGAGGATTTATATTATACATAAAATAACAAAAGAGTAATGTTTTAAACTTTCGCGATTTACAACGTAGATTCGTGCCACAGCCACAGTGTTGTGTTCTAAACTTCGAAATATTTTTTAACCGACATAAAAAACGGAGGAAGTTCTCAAGTCGACGCGTATATATGTATATATGTGTATGTATGTATGTATTTATGTATGACCAAGCATAATTTTTACAGAGTAGTCCGAATTTGATAATTCTTTTTTTATTGGAAAGCGTATACCTCGAAGATGGTCCCATATAAGTTGAAAAAAAAAACAACCCTAAGGGTAGGAAAACAGGGGATGATTGATTGATCAGGCACAGATTGCAATGTATGACCAGGCATAACTTTTAACAGAATAGTCCGATTTTGATAGGTAGTTCTTTTTTTATTGGATAGGGCATAGGACTTCAAAGTTGCTACCATATAAATTCGGAAAAAAATCCTACCCCAAGGGTGGGAAAAAAAAGTGTAAAATAAAAACTTTTTAACAAAAAAATTAAACCGCCTAATAAACTGAAAAGCAAAAAATAATAAACCTTTATATTTAAGTAACCTTAATCTAGGTTATTACTAGTAATACTAGTTTGAAGTCGGTACCCTTCGGTACCTCAGCACTAGCAATCAGGAGTGGAAATAGGTCCTGTAGGTATAGAGACTTATAACTTGTTGTTTCGGGCTTCTTCACTCCTGGCTCGTGCTGAGGCATTGACTTCAAACTATTACCTAGATTAAGGTTAAATGAAAAAGGTTTATTATTTTAGCTATACCTATATAGTCAACCAATTTGATTCCTGGGCCACCATGGAACCTTATCATAGTAAATAATTTCAATGCTCTGTAACAATGTTTATCGAAGGACGTATAATGTCGTTGCGATGTATAATGTGGCCTAGGAATCAAATTGGTTCACTGAACATGATTGAGTCATAAGTCCCGGGTGATTTAAATTATGAACAAAAGGTTAATACATTTCTTTAGATCTGCTCTTATTCACTATAGTTTATAATTAATTTGGAGTAGTTGGGTCATCATGAGCTTGGAGAGTTGTCCATTGTTGGAAAGGCCCCACCTTCAAACGTTACAATGAACGATAACTTGCGATGTGCATCCACCGATTGCCTGCAACTTTTGGGATTTCCGTCTAGTAGTGGGAGATTTGATAACGCTACATCTTCGTGGTCGCTACTCGAGATCCTTTCTCCCCAATGTATATCTTTCTTAGAACAATATGTATGATAACACTGAACTGTCACTTCATTTATTTACTTGCCATCTCAATTTATAGCATAATATGTTATGTATAAGTTAATTAATGTAATTAATTTTAAAATTGCCACGCCCCAACAGGGCATCATTTTTTATATTTTTTTGTATAAGGTGTTGCAATAAATAAATACTGAATACTGAATTGTCCCATTATCTATTCAATCAACTATTTATCTATATTTCAAAGCTAACTACCTATTAAAAATAAAATTTTACAGTCAAGTTGAAAATTAATCTGGTTTTTCGAGCTTAAAATTAAGTAAGACCAACTAACGCTACTAACTGTGGCTAACTATATTCGACTGGAAGAGATACTAACATGTGTAGATACATAATATATATACTTATAAAATCGACGTTTTAAACATTGGATCTGTCTGGGACTAAGACCTAGACTCTAGGTGCTCATAAATATGCTCAATTGCGTAATTTCGTGTTCATGATATTTTTGATTCGATGTTGATACTTATATTTGATTATACTTATTTGTTGGTGACTAGGCAAGAAGTCAAATAAAAGCTTGTAAAAAAAGCAATAATCTGGCATTCGCTTCTTTATGAATCCAACTCTATAAAAAATAAATTAACAACAATCAGCGGGCTAAATAAGCAAGCAAAAAAGAATTCCAATTTGCTATTAGATTAGACACGCCTTCTCGATGACTTTCCGAAGTCTGTCGGCTGTCGGGCGCAGACAAAAGAATCGTGCCTGTTAGGTACTTATATCTACACAAAAAGCAGGATTATCGCGGAGTGTGAAAAGGTTAATACTTCAAAGGTTGTTGAAAGGTTAAGCTGAAGTAGGCGATTAGTGCTGCCTACACAAAATATGAGAAAATCATAGAAAACGAAATATTTTGCTTTTAACTCAACCAATTTTGGGTTGAAGAGCAACATTATAGGCTTCTCAGGATCACTGAGAGCAATCAGAATTACTATCACATCCACACCTTAAGAAACTATTGTTGGTAAGTCATTTTTTTAACTGTTCTATGTTTTCAACAAAACCCTTTATATCTCGCAAAATATTGATCCTATATGTATGGGTGTGGCCTCATTCGATTCAGCGCAAAAAATTATATAGAAAATTGACACCTTACTTGCCTAGTTTGTAAAATTTGCATTTTTTAAGCGTAAACCCCTGCCCATACCCCTGGGAGGGGTAGGACGTCTAAATTTTGGTAGTAGTTGGTTCTAGTGCCAAGATAAAGTTATAATCAAAGTTTCATTGATGTACATATATTTTATATTAAATATAATGACCCGGATAACTCACGTCTTAAATCGACGACTTGTTTCGGGCTAATCCGTAGCCCTTCGTCTTCGGAGCAACGCGACTCAGCGGCTGCTGCAACACGCGCACTGCGCGCCGCCGTTCTGCTCGCGCGACTACCCGACGAAACTGACACCGGCACACAACTACCCGCGTTTTCATCATCATTACAACTGTCAAATGTAGGGTAGCACACAACACTAACAACATCGCTCTGTAAAAAACGCAGCACGAGTATTTAACACCGTTTTCCAACTCGGAGGTACCGTCCAACTACTATCCCGGTTGAAATTCGGCCGACGACTAATCTCGATGGCTTCACGCACTTTCCGCGGAATGAAAAATTTTTCTCTCGCAAGTACAGATACCTTATCAAATCTGATATAGTGCGTCGAATCAGAGTTCATTGAGTGCTCGGCCACAGCAGCAACCCTTTGTCGCTTGGGCTTGTCGGCGACAAGGGGTCTGCTGTGGCCGAGGGCTACGGATTAGCCCGAAACATGTCGAGCTAAACTCGATTTAAGACGTGAGTTATCCGGGTCATTATATTTAATATGAGTGAGACTTCACGGTAGTTTCATGTACATATATTTTGCCCAAATATCCCATTTTTAGGGTTCCGGAGCCAAAATGGCAAAAACGAAACCCTTATAGTTTCGTCAAGTCCGTCTGTCTGTCTGTCTGTCCATCCGTCCGTATGTCACAGGCATTTTACTCGAAAACTACAAGATGTATATCAATGAAACTTGGAGTACAGATGTCTTGTCAAAGCCGCTATTTAGTTTTGTAGTTAAATTATAAAAATAAATATTTATAGGGGGGGCACACCATACACGTAACAGAAATTGAAAAAACATTTTTTTTAAATCGCATCAACGTGTGGCACATAGTTCGACAGCTCTTTTGAAAAGAAAGTAAGGTTTCTCAAAAACTTTTTTGATTAAGTGAAAATTTCCGGAAATAATCGCTCCCAAAGTAGTAAAAATTGTGTCCCCCCCCTCTCTCTATCTCGTAAACCGGTTTTCCAAAAAAATATGCAAAAAATATGGAAAGGTAACGCTTAATAAATATTATCAACGAAAATTGGTTTTAAACATGATCGGATATACCGTTTTTGAGTTATTGCCGAAAAACTGCGCTTCTCAACAAAAGGACATAAGTTCCGTTAAATAAATAAATAGTTCCGTAAAGATACGCTCTTTTTCTGGTAATAGATTTTAAGACTGTAGTAAGTGTTGTAGTAAGTGTTTTAATTGTGTAACACATAATATTACTTGATTTTTTTCGTAATGGCTACGGAACCTTATCTTGGGCGTGTCCGACACGCTCTTGGCCGGTTTTTTTCTGTACATACCAGTTCTCAATCGACGATTAGATATTGTGTAGGTAAAGAGTGAAATGTCTTCTTCTTCGTCGTGTTCTTCATTCCTGAAGGTCGTGCCCGTCTTGAAAAGCCTTTACGGAGACGTTGACGAACTGCTTCCACACCACTCTGTCCTCGGCCTGTTTCAGCGCTGCAGGCTAAGTGAGCCCCGTGATCGCCTTAATGAGGGCTATCGTTTTTTGTCTCACTAGATGGCGCACTGTTGCGTGAGGTTTTTAAGTATGGCTTTCAGTCTTTTATTACGGGCGTGAAAACAAAACTTTGTAGATTAAAATCATATTTAATACACCTTAAAACCGTACCATAACATTGAGCATTGTGGTATGCTCGATAAAAATGTCGAGCATGTCACAATGTTGCATAGTCCCCGTTTTGTTCGGAAAAAAGGGAGGACAAAGGTTTCCGAAAGAGAAAACTCTCTCAAAACACAGACATTCATTGCCCCGGAACGCATATTTGCCATAATTAATTTCAGATATTGCAAAATATTCACAAAATTATTCTAATTACAAATAAAACCGCGTAGCTCATCCAAAAACTATGAGATTTGACATTTCGGAGACCTCACGCTACACTAGCGCCTCTAGTGGCGAATTCATACGCGATAGCCCTTATTTGATCCGACTATCGGGTTGGTGACCGTCCTCTGGGCCTTTTCCCCTCTATTTTGCCTAGCAATATCAGTTTCTCGAGGTTGTCTGACTCCCTTCGAGCGATATGGCCAAAATAGCCGAGTACTCGCTGGTAGCAGGTCGTGGACAATCTGGTTCTGACATTCAGCTGGTCGAGAATGGATGTGTTGGTTCTCTTTGCTGTCCACGGTATGCTTAGCATCCTCCTCCAACACCACATCTCAAACGCTTCGATCTTTTTCCGGTCAACCGCACGAATAGACCACGATTCAGAACCATACAGAAAGTGTGAAATGTAGGTAAGGAGAATTACTTCGAAATAGGTCTTGTACTTACTTAAACATAAATGTACCTATTGGTTTCTTGTGGAAATATGGATGATAGGTTCTTTAGCATAAATTTAAAATTTAAAAATTTAAGAGTGAACGTCACTGGAGGTTCAGTGGGCTATATTACATTTTGAGGAATATTCTGATGAAATCTAGTTGTGAAAAAACAAAGATGAAGCGCGTCAAAGTTGAGAAGTGGGGGCCCGTGACACTATTTAGCACGGCGAGATGACACGCGGAACTTTCTGGCTTCGTAATTTTTTGTTCAACTGACAAAAGAAAAAAATACGTGTCCAATATTTTCTAATAATTTACTTAACTGACGAACTAGGTAATTACAATTTTTGGGCCACTAGCTTCTTGGGATTCCGCCCTCGAGCAAAGTTGTTGTCAGTTACCTTACTCGTATCTGCTACAGGTGTATACCTATGTCAGTTTGCCCTAGAATTTGTTTCCGAGTGCAATGAGTGTAGTTTCTATTATTAGATTAGGGTCGATCAGGCCAACGCTTGATAGAGGCGAGGGCGCGCCACGCGATCCAGTAATCGATGGCCGCCCCCGCCTGCCGGCTCTCGAAGTTCTCCAAACAAACACGTTGTTCCATTGTCCGGTGGTTACAACTAGCCAAATGTGTTTGCCATCGATACGTGAGCACGTGACCACTTGAGTCAGCTTTATCGTCCTCTAGTCAAGATCATCATCACCATCAGCTGGAAAACGTTCACTGCTGAACAAACGCCTCCCCCGTTAGTACGCCACAATGACAGACAACTCGCCACTTGCATCCGCCGGTTGCTCGCAACTCTCACAATGTCGTCAGTTCACCTAGCGGGAGGCCTGCTAACGCTTCGTTTTCCGGTTCGTAGTCGCCACTTGAGGACTTTTTTCCCCTTAAAAGTTATCTATTCTTCGAGCGATGCACGCCCATATTCTTCGAGCTATGTTGGTCGGGGCTATTGAATGCCTACCCAAGAGCGTGCAAGCAAAATCGCTGTTCGCCGCTTATTTAGACAGGGTTAGAATTATCGCGAAGCTGTGGAAGTCTACAGTGGCGTAGGGTGAACGTTTTCGTTAGACGATCCGGAAATTGAGAGAATCATGAGTTAGGCATGTCTTCGGATACGCCTCGGAGTTACAAGCATTCGTTCATCACTGAAGTTATATAAAAAATTTAGACATCTCGGTGGGAATTGAGCTGTTACGATGCCACACTAATGGTAGCCTATGGTGGTTTGAACTCCACCCATATACCCAACAGCAGCAGTACTGCTGCCTACCCTCACTGCTTGCTCCCGGGTTTGACACATGGCCTCTGTATTGTCGTGTAAAGACGACATTATTGAACACACTCGGCATCGATTCTCTTTTGGTACCTTGCCTATATTTTCATGGCATTTTAATAGCCAAACTTTCACGGGAGCAATCAATCATTCATACAAAGTTAATGGATATTCAAATTTCGAAGCGTGCAGCAATACACGCAACGGCGTGGACCTACGAAGTTTCTGTGAATTGCCGAAGCGACATCAAATATGAATGAGGGGATCTGTACGTAAATGACGCGGTTGAGGCGGTGGTAGGTAATTCAATTGTGATTCCAATAGGTACCTGCGAGATGACTTCATAAGTGAATCTGAATAAAGAAGTGTACAAATTCTAGATAATTTAAATCGGTGTTATATTTCTCTTGAGATTACATGGCTAATTTAAATTGTCTCACGTCTCGCGCGAAACTCGGTGTTTTTGACACAGGTAGGGTAACCCGACAGCTAATTATCGCTTGTAATGAACTCGCATTTAAATGGGTCAGAGTGTGCCAGGGCTCGTTTAATGCTAAAGGTCAAGGGTAGAGGGGATGCTGCCTCCCTATCAATCCGTAGCCCTCCGTCGGTCAAACTGTCAATAGAAATAATGGATTCCCTGAGCTATTTAAATTCTTGGAGGTTTCGGATTAAGGGATGAACACTAAAATGGTCCAACATTTATCTTGTAACGGCCGATTAACTACCTAAAACGACGGATACACAGTTGAATATTCTATTAAAGGAAACAATATATTCAATAATCATGCTCTCTTGTAGAAAATTGCAGGGTGAGTGCACATGATTGAACACGTATAAGTACATTACGCATGCCACTTTTAATAAGAATTAGATACTAGTTAGGTACGAAAGACGAAGCATATAACCGGTTTTGGTAAATAAACCATAATCTTTTAATATTAGCGTAAGCAGCATCCGTAATTTAATTAAATTACCTAATCTGTTATGGGGTTTTACCATATTTGCTGAATTGTGAAAATTCGTCAGTTAAGCAGATACTTATTTTCTTTTCGATGGACGTTTTTTTCTGAACCGTTGGAATCGGAAACTACCGACAAAAACAGCACGGAAATACTTTACAACTATCGACGTTCCAAGCCTTTTGTTACTCGTATTGAGTAAGGCGCCCGCTCACGGCCACATTCATCAGCTCTTTCTGCTCTCATCCTATACCGTTTAACAAAACGAAGTGTTAAAAGTGATTATTATTTTGAGTACGGATTTTGAGTACAGTCGAGTTCATGAACTTGTGAGCAAAAAACACGACTCTATTTTTAACGGAGTTTATGAACTTGACTGTACTTCATTTAAATAGTGCGAGAAATAACGTGCAGTTTCCATAAAATGTGGGGCTGTTCGGCTAACTATACTCGTACCAATTTATAAATGATGACATTGGATGGTAACCTACCTACCCGAATTCTTCAAAGGAGATTGGCTTATTTTGTTTTAGAAGCTTTGTGTGTATGTTCCAGGATCGTGTGTGCCGCTCGCCCACGGTGGCAGCCCTGGGTCACCGATGAGGCGGCGGCGGGCGCCATGAGCTAGCGGGCATGGGGGGCGAGGGCGCGGGCCGCGGCGCGCGCTGGGACGTGGGCGACTCGCCCCCGCGCGCGCCCATGGGCTTCGCGGCGCCCGCGTACGACGCGCCGCTCGACCGCGGGCTCGCGCCTGCGCCCGCGCCGCCCGGGAACCCCGCGCTACAGCGGACTCACTCTAGGTAACGTGACAATACCAAACGCAACTCTGCCTTTTTCTACTATTACTAAACTTAATATTATAAAGAGAAAACATTTGGTAAAATCTTCTGAACTGAATCACCTACAGAAAGCTACATTATCAGCTAGTGACTTGGGATATTTTATTTCGGGAACATGTATTGTAAGGTCCCATAGGACGCCGATGATGTTGCGAGGAAACAGCTTATGCATGACGAACTGATCAGCGATTGACCCAGGTAGAAAGATCAGATGATGCTAAACACGTAACATTACTAATTGCTTAGTCATTCTAGCCGTAGGTTGAAATCTGTCTGTAATTATAGACGATGGGAGCAAATTCCACTCTCTTAACAGCCTGCCTTTCGCATGCCCTAGGGGCAGACTTTTGAGTAATTATGACTAGAGGACGAGGGCACATACCTAATTATCATCAACAGATGATGTCGTCTTTGAGGATGTAGCGTACCTTTTTCATATTTTAGGAATTCCACTTTTAATTTAACTCTATGTGCACCAATTTACACGTTAGTTATGAACTCTACGATACGCATTCCTATGAAAAACACCCCACTTTCAAAAATAATCCAATATTATTTTATCTGCTTACCCACATGTTGGTCTACAGACCCACGATGGACCTCCAGTATTCGAGGTGCGATAAATTTTTAATATTTTTATCATATAGGCAATTAATTTTAAGGATATATATATTAATGCACTTTGCTTGTAATACGATTTAGTGTCAATAGTGAAAACGGCTATGCTTGCTACACAAATATGCATTAGGTATGGACGAAAAAGGTAAAGTTTATGATTTTGACCACATTCTCAGTTAGCATTTTGGCGATAGACATACTATGGCAAATTAAGTGTTGGATACCAGTAATACAATCATCAACTGCAGTTAGATCATTTCAGTCAGGTTTGAAATTGTCATCACATTTTGCCAAGTGTGTATCATGCCAAAGGGTGGATTATCACGCGAACGTTATATTGTAGCGAGTACAGCTAGTTTGCACCGGGCTGTTTTTTAGTAGATACATAGGTACAATCAAGCTTTTGAGGTAATAAACTTTATTGGTTCTAATTTCATAGCTTCAATACCATAGCGTTATCATTTTAAAGTAATCGCTTTCTTTGTTTCTGCGCAAGCCACCTACAATCGGGTGGACTGAGGCCTGCAAATTAGCGTTGGGGATTTGGGGGGTTGGGATGCATAGCTGTCCTGTGTAGACGGCTGAGTTACCTCGCTAGTTGTATTAATTGAGTACATATGCCGATAGCACAATTTTTTTTTTCTAAAAAGCTTCTGCTGAATCTTTTGCGGAACCATCTCGCAGTGTCTCCTCTATGCGTTACAGGTCGATGTCGTCGCTGCCTCCGGAGCCGTTCATGATGCTGCGCGCCAAGGCGCTGAGCAAGCGCGTCATCATCAACGTAGGCGGCGTGCGGCATGAGGTGCTGTGGCGCACGCTGGAGCGGCTGCCGCACACGCGGCTGGGCCGGCTGCGCGACTGCAACACGCACGAGGCCATCACAGAGCTCTGCGACGACTACTCGCTGCAGGACAACGAGTACTTCTTCGACAGGTGCGGCAGTGTCAGGAGTAGCCACTATGTGCGGCACGAGGTGCTGTGGGGCACGATGGATCGGGTCGATCGGGAAGTTTTATATCTCACTCGTAACATCGCACATAACATATATTGTTACCATTCATAAATGTGCGCCATAAAGCTGCATTTATATTTTTTTGCAGGCACCCCAAAAGTTTCAGCTCAATCTTGAACTTCTACCGGACGGGTAAACTGCACTTGGTGGACGAAATGTGTGTTCTGGCCTTTAGCGACGACTTGGAATACTGGGGCGTCGACGAACTGTACCTTGAATCGTGTTGCCAACACAAGTACCACCAGCGGAAAGAACACGTGCACGAAGAGATGCGCAAGGAGGCAGAAAGCTTGCGTCAGCGGGAGGAAGAAGAGTTCGGTCAAGGAACATGCGCGCAGTACCAGAAGTGGCTCTGGGACCTGCTCGAGAAACCCACCACCAGCATCGCCGCCAGGGTAACGTATCACACCACCTTCTCTTTAACCGATACACAACTAACAAACTTTAGAAAAAGCTGCCGCGGAAATTAATCGCCCGTTAGGTTTGATTCTACCTATTTAAGGTATAACTAGGATTTTTGTGTAGAGATGCTTTTGTCAAATGTGAGCTAGTTTGTACTGCTAAGTATATATTGAACGACACTATGCATAGTTTGTTTGCAAAACGTAGAATACGTGAACGTGAATTTAAATTACACATATGGCACACACTTTTTATACCAAGTATAGGGTTATTGAATTCTATTACATAAATTATTTATACTAACACTTGTACCCGTCTTGCCAGAACACTACCTATTGATTTGACACACTGTTAGACGTATATTATAAATTATATTATTCTGCATCAGGTGTATACACTTCATTGTTACTTACCTACTCTAATTCTTTATCTATTGCCTTGTGAAAGCAACACTGAGGTAATTGAATGAACTCGTAAATATGAGAAATGATGTCTCACTGTTGCTCTCAGCTGCGCCGCTGGTATGTTATGTAGGCACAGAATATGTTACTAAATACGATTTTAAGATATTTTGCACCATTTAATGTTTTAAAAAGTCTTTCTTGTCTAATACGGCTTGAGCGAATTTGAGTCTCGCTAACATCTCGTCTCGCGATATCATAAAAAAAAACATTTTGCGATGCGGACTTTTGAAAACATTAAGTGCTTTTAATTATAGGCACGTTAATACTGTTGTTATGTTTCCGTTGTGTTAGTGGTGCATGAATAACATCTATCGCTGCCTACTCCTGTTCGTCGCATTTCTGTATGTCTGTATGTCCGTTGGTGTCCACTTGTGTTATGAACTGTGGTGTTGTGTCTGATGTTGTCGTGCTCATGCTGTGGTCGCTTTTGTCGAAAGTGTGATTATTGTCATGGAACGCCTTACAACTCCCTCTCAAGGTCTCTGTCACGATAACGACTCTACCAAGCACATATTTTCGACATTGGCGGTTCGCTTCGTGTAAGTATGAACAACATAACTATTTATTACTTGTATCCGTGTATCTTTACGTACTGAATTATTGATATATACTGAAAGACGTTATACCTAATAGTTTTTATTCATATTTTATTATGTAACGTTCTAGTATCTTTTTACTCGCACCATTGCACCAACCAGTAACTTTATACATGCCTACCTATGTTTTCTTTAATTATAATTAGTAATTACCTGCTCAAATATATTTATTCTGATTTCGAAACTGCACCAAGTAGATTATTCGTATCTTATTGAAAAAAACATTTTATATTTATAAATTTGATATAATATCATATTGTTTTATGTGCTTACATATGTGTAACTCAGTGTTAATATACAGGTACCTAAAGTCACGTGACTTAAAGTTATGGACTAATTGTTATATTGCTCATAACATTATTTAAGGTATAAATCTTACAAATACCTATAGGTACCTATGTAATATGATTTAGCATATTTGCAATTTTAAAAATTAACATAATTTAATTCGACACTGCTGTCTTTTCCCCCAGGTTTAAAAATAACATAATCATTAAATGCGTGTTATTTTATGAGTTTTGCGAGAACGAGTCACTTGCGTGTTTGTTAATCATCACTTTACGTTCCAGTTAATTTTTAAAAAATGTTCACAGCCGCGTCGATCGTTCTCCAAAGGGGATAACCCTCACGAACAAAGCTTAATTGTTGTCGCAAAGTTGCAAAGATGGGATGGGCTTACGCGATGTGACCAGCCGCCGCACGGCGGCGCTCTGGGCCGTCGTGCGGGGCGGCACGGGACGGGCCGGCGCCCCGCGCACTCGCGTGCGCCGTGCGCCGCCGCGCCCGCGCCGCCTCCCACTCCGGCTGAGCGCCGCACGCTGGCGTCCCCTTACCCTGCTCCTTGCGCTCCCGCTCCACGGCTCCACCTCGCTCCCCCATCTATACTAAACCCCATCAGTGCTTGGATACGCTTCGTGGATTCCGACTAACACTTTACTAACCGAGCGACGCGGGCGACGGACGGACGAGCGTGAGCCGCCTGGCTCGCTGCCACCCGAGACACGCGCTTCCGTCCACCCCGGTGTTAACGTTGTCAATTTACTACACTTCGAACACACAACACTACTAACATATACACGAATAGATGTTATTTTTACACCAAAATTAAAGTAGGTATTACTTTAAGACCTATATATACTTATAATTACATAAGATATTGGCTTTAATCGTCTATCTCATACCTACCTACTTGTAAATAAACTATACCTAACTATACTAACCTATCATCGTAGCTTACTTGTAAAAATGTGTAGGACATATTACCCTGTATAGACACTAGCAGATAATTATACCAACCTGACACATGTGGCACACTAAGTACCCGATAACCCGAGTAGAGTAGTCGGTGCGATCGGCAGCGGGCGCGCCGCTCCCGCTGCCGCTGCCTCCGGCTCACCGCGCCCGCGCGTGCTTGCAGGTGATCGCGGTGATCTCGATTCTCTTCATCGTGCTGTCCACGATAGGGCTCACTCTGAACACGATACCCCAGATGCAAGTGTATGACGACAAGGGCGCGCCCATGGACAACCCGCAGCTCGCCATGGTCGAGGCGGTGTGCATCACGTGGTTCACGCTCGAGTACGTGCTGCGGTTCAGTGCCTCGCCGGATAAGTGGAAGTTCTTCAAGGGTGGACTCAATGTGATAGACTTACTGGCGATCCTGCCATACTTCGTATCTCTCTTCCTACTCGAAACGAATAAAAATGCGACGGACCAGTTCCAAGATGTCCGTCGCGTCGTACAAATTTTCCGTATCATGCGAATCTTGCGTATCCTCAAACTCGCTCGACACTCGACCGGTCTTCAGTCGCTCGGGTTCACGCTCAGAAATTCCTACAAAGAGCTCGGACTGCTCATGCTATTCCTTGCGATGGGAGTGCTCATATTTTCTTCGCTGGCATATTTCGCCGAGAAGGAAGAGCCGGGGACTAAATTCATATCCATTCCGGAAACGTTCTGGTGGGCCGGCATCACAATGACCACAGTCGGATACGGTGACATTTACCCCACGACCCCGTTGGGCAAGGTCATCGGCTCAGTTTGCTGTATTTGCGGCGTGTTGGTAATTGCGTTACCCATCCCTATTATCGTCAACAATTTCGCCGAGTTTTACAAGAACCAGATGCGGCGCGAGAAGGCACTGAAGCGGCGCGAGGCGCTGGAGCGAGCCAAGCGCGAGGGCTCCATCGTGTCCTTCCACCACATCAACCTGCGCGACGCCTTCGCCAAGAGCATGGACCTCATCGACGTCATAGTGGACACAGGTCAGTAGTGCCCGCAACTGCTCGCTTTCGCTGCTTCTCCATGTCATGGTGTCCTCCGCTCGTGAATGTGACTTCTTTTTCACTCATGCATGATTCTAGTGTTCATACCACACTTTATTTGTTAATGTCAGTGACTGCATGAATGTCGATTGAGTGCACGTCGCATCGTTTGGCTCTCCGGACTCGCAGACATCTTCAAAACAGTTCACGTATGTCGCAGCTACAGCTCACTTCACGCGCTCGTTCCCACGAGGTGCACTCAGTGTTTTATTCCTTGTCTTCAGGTGACAAGTGCGTCCTCATTGAGGCGAGAGACGACGCCAGATGAGCTACTTGCTACTTGCACAGTCGTCACGCTCGACCTCTTAGTTGTATATCCGTAACCGGGGTCGGGCTCGCGTCGCGTGTAGCTAGCGATGTGCGAAGAAGAAACTATTTTAAGGTCGATTACATTGTCAGCGTAAGCCTAACGCTTCCTAGAACTAACTTACTTCTCTTCTGTGGACTGTCCGATGTGTGTATCCGGAGGACACTGGATATTTAGACTGTTCGTGTGATTGTGTGTTGTGTAGTTCACGCTACTGCTATTTACCTCTTGCCATTTCTTATAAATGTTACTTACTTGGTTCGGTTAATTAATCTAAACTATACATAACTATCTGCCTACATAATCTACATATAGTATACGATTAAAAAGCGGAGGCGTAGGGACTCAAAATATCGAAAGAGATACTACTTAGATGGTGTGTGTCTCCAGGACACAACTTGTCGCAGGCGGACGCCACTAGCTTGGAGGGCGAAGCCCCGTCCTTGACCGGCTGCTATAAGCAGTACGAGCACGCCATCAGCAATAGCCTGCAGCAGAGCACAGACCCCAATCAGGTAAGCGCCCGTCGCCTGGCCGGGTGCGTCCATGCCCTTGCAGACCATAACACTATTTACGTGAAAATAAAACTTTAACGATCTTCCCGAATTTTAGGAGTGATTTTTCTTAAGTGCTGATTCCTAAATCAAAGAACGTTTTAAAATTTTTAGCTTTCTTAGTTTTCTTACTTCAATTTAGAGCTGAACCCAGGGCAATCAACTATTTATGATTTTTACATATTTACTTAGGTATATAGGTCCTTAATATTGCACTATATTATATAACTGAGGTTTACCTACTTCAAAAACTTACTTGCTTTACGTAATTAATCTTTAATCACAGTAGGTATTACCTACATAAATATAACTTTCACGCATGAAGTTTGGGACGCACCCATTTTAGGGCAATTTATGAGCACTAGCTTGCCGGTAACCCACAAGTCACAGTTTCAGAGCAGCCCTCAGAAAGAGCGCCGCTTCTCGATCGAGGGCCCTGACACGCCGGAGAAACGATTGCTCATAAACCCCGAACCGACACCAGTAAGCGCTCACCGATATTATTAAGCTACACTTGCTGCCTTACCATTGCCTCTGTACCTATACAACGCCACTATTATACACAATCCTGACCGCACAATGTAAATATATATATATATATTTAGTATATATTCACCGGATATTGACTATCCTCACTCTATTCTTATTTAGTAGCTCAATCTACATACTCAACCCGGCTTTCACATCGTCGGTAGTTGGTGTTCGTGCTTGTTAACCTCGACGTAGAAACCCTTATAGGTAACTGTCTACTAATGATTTCTCTTTTTTTAGGAAAAGAAGATGGTTGACAAACAGTTAGACTTGGATCAGCTGCCTTCTGAGTTTGAATGTTGTTTTTGCACGTTCAAGGTACTAAAAAAATAACCCGCCTAATCATCAGCAGTTGACTTTGTAATTACCTACTTTTTGCTATTTTAACATGACCAATTAATGTGTAACATGATATTGGGTTGTGCCCATTTACTAATCAGTCTTTGAAGGTGGTAGCAGTAAGTACATAAAATAATGATTCTACTAGTTAAATTACTACACAAAAGTGATTGAGTAAACGTAATATTTAAATGATTTGAAATGAAGATCCTATCCTTAATATTTTCGAAACTTCCCTGGATAATGACAATTAAAAGATTTGTGAAATGTAGGTACCTACAAAGTTTATCAACGTATCTTTTTGACTTAGGGATACAAGGAGTTCATAGACGCGGAACAACTCATGCCGATGGCGACATCGGATCTGCGGCAGCCGGTGTGCGTGGAGCTGGCCTGCCTGCACCGGCACCCCGCGCCGCGCGCTTTGCCAGAAGCAACCCCAAACAGCCTCGATAGCCCCGGTACGAAATCTATTTCTTAATTTTATTCACCTCTCACAAACATCTACCACGATAGGTACCTAAACAGATACCTCATGGTACTTCAAGGTATTTATTGTACTATTGGTATAGGTAGTGTTAGTTAGAGATTTATTTATTTATTTTTGTTTTGGATAGAAATTAACCCAAAGTGCAATGTAGTCGTTTTAGATGGTAGGTTTAGTATTCATTTACCGTCTATCTTCCGTTTTTCACAAATTTCTTAAGGATGCTTTATATCATGATCGACGTAGGTACCTACGTGCTTCTGTTCATAGATGGCTTTTAGACCTACTCGTATGAACCAAATGTGACTTGACCTTTAGATGATTAGGAATCTCGATATTATAAATCCTGTAGTGTTATAAGAATGATCCCGTAGAGTTGTTGAGTAGGTAGGTGGTACCCAGAAACATGCGGCCGCACAACACCTTAATCGTGAATTGTGTATGTACCTCTATTATACCAGCACGTCACACACTCATTGCATCATTTTAGAGCAGCACACACCCTACCACGTCACGTCATTGTGGTGGTGCTTGGCTCTATGTGTGTCTTATGTCTTACATTGCAGATACATTTGCATCATGCCTTACGCACCCTTTTCCTTCAGAGGGCGACATCGCGTGCGAGAACGACTCATCAAACTTGTATGTGAATCCTCTGGACGGTAGCAGTGGAGGCAGCGCGGGTGGGGGCGGTGTGTCGTCAGAGTTTAAGGGGGTGCGCAAGAGCGCGTCCGGGGACGGGAGCGTGTTGTGTGCGAAAGGTTCGCAGGGGGAGGGGTCGCCGCGTGGCTCGCGCGTCAGCCTGTCACCGAGCGGCGGCAGCGCGGCGGCGGGCGCGGGCGCAGCGCCGGCCGGCGCGGGCCCGGCTGCGCGCGCTGCTCCGCCGCAGCCGCTCGAAGAGCCCCCGACCGCTCCCGGACTCCCGTACGACGACACCAAGCCCAAACACAGAAAAGCGCGTTTCCAACAAGTAAGTCCATACTACTTTTCTCCCTTTAATCTCCTGAGACTTCGCTTCGACATCGTTACGTACCTAACAATTGAGTGGTATCGCGACAAGTTGGTATAACCGCTCATTATGGATCTGTAACTGTTCAAGCTCATGTCCTTCTGATGCACGATCAATTTGAGCGTAGTTTGAGAATGTATGTGTTGTCGACAGTGCATGACTGTTAATCCTTCGTGTTTATATGTTCATCCGGTGCACTTTAGTAAGGGTTCTGTGAATTCAAGTTAAAAGCTGGTTGTTTTATCTCGGGAGGTTTCGTTTAAGTTAATTAGCAAAGCTACGATAGCTGAAATGTTCATGTTTCAGGAGTGGATGGAGGAAGAGAAGAAACCACCGAGAGGGATAGCTACGAGGATTATCAACCATCACATCCTTTTTGGTAACAGATTTATGGCATAGTTTAGCTTTGCTTTATTTGAGGACGTTGTGTGATCCATTGGTGATTTAATCTTACTTCTGCAAAAGCTTTCTAAATCTCAATAGCGGCATTTCAGTCTTATAAAGGTGGTATATTTAAAATAATTAAATCGTCTGCGAAGTGTTCCTATACTGAATGCACACGTAGTGTTACAAATAGAGCGTGATGGAGAAGTATCGCAAAATCCGCAACCAACCAAACTAGTAGACGATCCACACTTTGCAAATAAATAGCTTGCCCAAGAGTGTAAACAAAATAATACGCAATAGGCGATTTCACTAGTTTCTAAAGCTACACTTAAGCGAAATTGATATGGAGGTTCTTACATTCAGGTTCCTGCTTTCTCTGGATAATTTTGTAATTTATTCTGATACAGCTTGTCACAAGGTTACGCTGATAATGAACCTTCCTGGCATTGCAGGTAAGAACGGCAACAAGCGTGGTGGCGGCGGTTGGCCGCACGAGGGAGACTCGCGCGCACGCTCCATACTCAAAAACAAGGAACGCGGCACTGACAGCGAGCTGCTGCTGCAGGAAACAGGCTCGCTCGGCGCCAACGTAAGATGCTCTAAGAACACCCCCGACCGGGGAAGTACTTCGTGCCCAAGGGGGCAAACTCATTTGCACAATTTTCTCAAGCATGAGCTACCTCCCCTGCTTCCGCGGTCGCTGTATTATACTAATTCTCTCTCTCTCTCTCCCCCTTCTCCTTGCCTTTCTTTCTCTTCCTTCTCTTCATTAATTTTGCCCACTGCCGAGTTCATGTATTAACAGTGTAGCGACTAGCGTCACATCAGTCTATGAGACGTTTTAAGCATCCATTCCTGATCTGTTCATACTCCATCGTCGGTCAGGCTTTAATTTGCTGTTATACTTCTACAAGCTCTACTTTAACCTCTTCACCACCTTGAAATTACAAACTGAAATATAGATGCACAGAAAAAAACAGAAAAATAAGACCATCACTGGGAATCGAACCCAGGTCCTCGGTAAAAAAAAGGTCCTCCGTAAAAGTAAAAATTTGGAATTGAAATAAAAAATACAAAAAGATGCCAAAAAACCAATCTTAACTCTTCACCACCATCATCTAGTCGTAACAGCCAATGGAATGCCTCACACGCCACGGTCATCTATACATGACCAACATTCAACTCGAAAGTAATCCTTCTGCAATGGAATTAAAAATCAAGTTGATTTCTCGCTGGTTTTTCTATGGCATACAGAGCACGTCACTTCGTTTTTTTTTGTGGCGGTGAAGAGGTTAAAAATGCACTTAGACGTAAACGTTTTTTCTGTTCTTTTCAGTGTGATTCTGGTAACGAGTCGTCGCCAATCCGGCTAAAAGACTTTAAGGGACAGAACCATAAGGCAGGCCCCATGGAGAGAGACAACCTCGTCTCGTAGCAAGCCCGCCGCCGCACTAGTCGCTACCACATAAGTTAATTTAATAATAACTAGAGCGCAATAACATTATTGAGGATATTCAAATAATTTTAACATATCATTGAGCGATTGTGACTGCTTGTTGATTATCATTTCATAGGGTATAAATATTGTAAAAAATATTACATAATGTAATAGTCGTTCATTCCAATCGAAAAGTTGAAGGTACCTATTTGTTAAGTTTTTTTACGTGCAATTATTAATTGCTAATTCTAATTTAAGCGATATAGTTTGTACAGCATAGATGATGAAAAAGAAGCAATTATTAAAATTAAAGATTTTCTGAAATTGTTACAGTGGCTTTTCTTAAACCGGATCATGTCATTAAAAAGGTTTTATAGTCAACAATGATATTTATTTGGAAGTTATGTTCTTCATAGTAAGGGTACAAATACTTTAATCATAAAATTCATCAAGTTCATATAAATAACACGGTGGATGTGACAGTGTAGTATTAGTGTGAATGGTGAAAACAATTTTTAAAGCCTCATCACTTGTTGGCCAATATACAATAATAATTTAAAATAAAGTTATAAATCTAAAAATGAATATGTCAGATGTCGGCAGGCTGAATGCGACAGTATGCGAAGGGTGCGCAGTATTTAATTTGATGTGCTAAAATTGACCAGCACCCCACTCCACAAGCAAACTGCTTTCTACTTACCTATCTGTGACATGAAATACATCAATTTATTCATTACTCTATAAATAAGTGATAATGGTGCTAATACAAACTATAAATGAATTGTGGTCCAAACAATAATACTCGTTTTCATAATAAACACTTAACAATAAATTAATAATAATAATGATTAGTAAACATATCGAGAGTGAGTAACACAATGAAGTAAATTAAATACTTTGGTTCAAAATGAGTAACAATCAATCGCCAAAACCGATGACGAGTGCCAATAATGATAATAATGCTTTCGATTTCAGCGGTACAGGGTCGCCATTGCAACGAAACGATCCTAATTAGGGCTTACGCTAGCTGGCGCGGGCGCACGGAGCGGGCGGCGGGCGCACACCTGCGGGAGCAGATACAGGCAAAATCCGTCGCACGCGACTCGTGCAGTGAGCGCTGCTCGGGCTCATACTAATTTTCAATAGGCGTCCACCCACTCCGTGAAAACCGCGTCAGCTAACGTAGGCCCTTAAACATTAATATCAATAAATTCTACTGTTAGGTAATCCATGATTAGAAATAATAAATATGTTGTTCACTTTACTAGGGTTCCGTACGCAAAACGTCCAAGTTGTCCCCTATGGCTTTCACTCATGCGTACTTTTCTGTTCCTCGATGACTAGGTTTTAGGAGCTAAACTGCTGAAGCTAAAGTTTTTAAATTTGTCACAGAAAGTGTTTTACTATGGCCTTAAAATCTAAAAATTAGAAGGCGATGCATCGAGGGAAAATCCGGCTCAGACTTGGCCAGTCTTTTTATAAATGAGTCTTATATTTTCCGACGCAAATATACTTTACATGAACAACGATTAATTAATTGAGTATGTCTTAAAGTCTTAAACTTAATTAGTGGATGCTGGTAAATAAAAAAAAACATAAGTCAATTGACTCATTTTTCCCCACTTAAAATGTTTCGTTATCAAGCAATACCCTGTACGCGATTTGTCTATCAAAAAGTTGGCGCTTGTATTAAGTAAATAAGTATGCATCTAATCAACGAATCAAGGTCAAAACTAGATTACGGTGTAAAATTTTGTAGCCATATAGAAGGGATTGGTATGTCGTTTTAGTAAGCATAATGTGTCCTCAGAATAACTTTCTCAAACAGAACCCAACTTCTTGATAAACAAAATGTTTAAATGAGTATATTAGTTACAAAGTACCTTTAATTCAAGATCCTGGTTATAACTGAAAATATCTTATTGTTTATTAACAATTCCTATACTGAACACACAGGCACCTTACTTTTAATCTTGGCAATTATCCATGGCACACTATACAACTTTACAATTTCAACAGCATTCCAATGCCTTCTTCGTTATGTTTCTCACAATACGGTATTTGACAACTCCTGATTTTGCCATATTTTAATATTATTATGAAAATATAGATATACAGATAGTGTTTAGCGAAGAGAAAGTTTAAATCGGTTGAAAATTGGATTTATAGTGATTTTTTGAAAATCTATATACCTGTCTCTTTTTCAAACGCTTTTCTCTATGCAGCAAGTATGGCGGTACTGGCGTGTGACGTCACATGCCAGTATGTCTTTCTCTGTCTAATCTTGAATTTCAAACCTTCATAACTTTTTTAAATGTAAAGGTAGCTTAAAAATGTTTTTCTATTCGATAACAGGCATTGTTTAGTTTTAATTTATAAAACATATACAAAATAGTCAAATACCGTATTACCGCATTTACTACGTGTTGCGGCGTCAGCGGCGCGCACGCCGCGCGAGTTAGTCGATACAAATTAAACTTCACAGGTAAACGTCTATACAATGTACCAACTAAAATTTATCACAAGTATCTTTGTCGATTGCTCAGTTAAAAATGTCAAATAATATAAAATAATAATACAATACCATCAAAGTGCTCTAAAAATAATAATAAACAACACTTGTTCTTAAAAAGCTTGCCCTCCATCACTGCATAAGCGGTGCACCTTTAAATTCTGTAGGCATTCCTGAAAATATAATAGATATTCCCAAATTTTTATTTGTTCTGCAATGTAGCGACATATTTTTTGTCAATTTCTCAGCATTTTTATTTAACTTGAAATTACTAAAACAACACAATAATTGATATTAATGTCCTCATTCCTGTACATATCGTTAATTAAATAGTTAAAGCTTTAACTAAGGCCTCAACGATCTGTTGCTATTGTCAGAAGACGGAGGCCGCTTGTAGACGTACGTTCTTTTCACCGGACCACAGACCGTTTTTTTTTTGCGGTTTTGTATGGCATACAATGAATGTGTGCACCCGCAATGGACACTTGTCCGGCGACGAAGCCATACAACACCGCAAAAAACGGTCCATGCGTTGTCCGGTGAATACAACGGACGTCTACATGCATCCTAAAAGCGGCCTTAGGGTTAATCAATCACTCGAATGTAAATAAAACTAAATTAATTCAACACCATAAGGTCTCCTTTAAGTGTAAAATGTTGGCCCTGTGATATAAACGCGAGATGTGTGAAAATCTAAAATGTTAACTGAATATTAATGGCAAGGAAGCCACAATTTCATAA
Source organism: Choristoneura fumiferana (assembly GCF_025370935.1). NCBI lineage: Eukaryota > Metazoa > Arthropoda > Insecta > Lepidoptera > Tortricidae > Choristoneura > Choristoneura fumiferana. Next base: position 8,750,758 of record NC_133479.1, on the reverse strand, counting down.
AACAGAACCCCATCTGTGATAATGTCAAATAATGTTAATGTAAATAAGACAAGACGAAACAAGCACGAACAAGGCATGATACCGAAAATGTACCGTACACCTCCGTGCACTAAACATTTGAAAGAATCTTAATGCGTTAAAAGCATGTTAGTAGGTAGTAATGCGTGATATCACAATCCTGTAGTTACTTAGTCGAACTGCAATTGTCGATGCCCGCAACACAATGTCAACGATTATGAAGCCAATAACTCAAAAGAGGAATTTTGCTCTATAATTGAAATATTTTCCTCCTTTACTAATAATATACACAATAGTGATTAGTAAAAAAGCAACATTCTCTACCACATTAAAATGCCTCTGAACTAATTGTAGTGACTTAGTATAGCTTAGTATAGCTTAATGCAAAACTAATTAATAATCACATAAAGTTTTCAGAGCAAAACGATTCTAAAGTTAAACAGTAAACAAAGTAGTTCCAGTGATTTATTTCGTGAAAGAAGAGTAGGTAGTATAGTTCATCATACAGGTTAAGTAAGGCAACACTGACGTTATCTTTAAGGGCGATTTTCTCGCGGCGACTCTGCAATTTAACATGTTCGTAAATACAATCGTCGAAATTGTGAGCAGCGCAATAAACGAGTCTCTCGTTTCTGAGGGTGGTGTCTTAATCAACTTTGCACCTTTTTGTAAATACTCGTAGATTAAGATTAATATTAGTGCAGAAAAAGTAATGTGAAAAATAACTAATACAAGCTATTTTGCTGACTGTATTTTTTGTAGACTACACTAGAAAAAACCGATAAAAGTACCTACGTACTTGCATCATCAAAAATACATCTTCGTACTAAGTTCCAATTCAATGCCATTAACCGTTGAAGAGTTCCGTCCTGCGGAGACGATCCTGGTCAAACCACCAGAATTTCACTACCAGATTATTGTATTGTCACTGAATTTACATAAGTATGTATGTCAATTTCAGCTAAATCAGATACAAGGAAGTGGTCAAAACATGGTAATTAAGTCTTGAAGCCACAACTTTCAAGCTTACATACGAATGTTGTGAGTTAAATAAAAGCTTGTAATAATAATAAGAGAAATAACTAAAAAAACATCAAACTACCGTGAGACTCACTCATATTAAATATAATGACCCGGATAACTCACGTCTTAAATCGAGTTTAGCTCGACATGTTTCGGGCTAATCCGTAGCCCTTCGTCTTCGGAGCAACGCGACTCAGCGGCTGCTGCAACACGCGCACTGCGCGCCGCCGCTCTGCTCGCGCGACTACCCGACGAAACTGACACCGGCACACAACTACCCGCGTTTTCATCATCATTACAACTGTCAAATGTAGGGTAGCACACAACAGTAACAACGTCGTCTGTAAAGGTACGTTCACACACACCGATGACGCAGCACGAGTATTTAACACCGTTTTCCAACTCGGAGGTACCGTCCAACCACTATCCCGGTTGAAATTCGGCCGACGACTAATCTCGATAGCTTCACGCACTTTCCGCGGAATGAAAAATTTCTCTCTCGGAAGTATAGACACCTTATCAAATCTGATATAGTGCGTCGAATCCGAGTCCATTGAGTGCTCGGCCACAGCAGACCCCTTGTCGTCCTGTTTCCTCATACTGCGTATGTGCTCCGATACCCTTGTGGAAACGTTACGTCCAGTCTCTCCAATATAGCTCTTGCCACAGGCACAGGGAATCATATATACCCCGGGACCACTCAGGGGCACCATAGGGGCTCAATGGACTCGGATTCGACGCACTATATCAGATTTGATAAGGTATCTATACTTGCGGGAGAGAAATTTTTCATTCCGCGGAAAGTGCGTGAAGCCATCGAGATTAGTTGTCGGCCGAATTTCAACCGGGATAGTGGTTGGACGGTACCTCCGAGTTGGAAAACGGTGTTAAACGGTGCTGCGTCATCGGTGTGTGTGAACGTACCTTTACAGAGCGATGTTGTTACTGTTGTGTGCTACCCTACATTTGACAGTTGTAATGATGATGAAAACGCGGGTAGTTGTGTGCCGGTGTCAGTTTCGTCGGGTAGTCGCGCGAGCAGAGCGGCGGCGCGCAGTGCGCGTGTTGCAGCAGCCGCTGAGTCGCGTTGCTCCGAAGACGAAGGGCTACGGATTAGCCCAAAACATGTCGAGCTAAACTCGATTTAAGACGTTAGTTATCCGGGTCATTATATTTAATAAAAAAAACATCGCTCAAATGGTCTAATGACTTTGCTTGTTGTTTACTAGTTCATTTGCACTTTTTTATTTTTAAAAATCCTTTATACGACATCACATTCCCATAACTGTCCTCTACAGATTCAAAACACGATCTTGTCTCGTGATTTTTATGGACACTAAGAGATCTTTAGTCTAAGTTCGCGTATTGGTACGAAAGCAGCATCGGTGGTGGCTGTGTCGTTTTAATTGGTCAGCTGAGCCAATGATTATCCTTAACCAAGTCACAGACGTATGTTTTCAACATAGTTTAAAATTTAGGGGCTAGGCCAGCTAGAGTAACAAGGCAAGAATTGCGTCGCATGCGGTCATTTTTTTCGGTTCAACACTAACACGTTCATAGTATGATACAAATTCTTAATGTTTAAAAGTCCATGATTGACATTTTATCTCTTCAACGCTAAGCACTACACACTCGTGTTCGCTTGGGCAGAAATTAGATCGATATAGTCACAATCAATGGCGGGTAATTCGAACATTTCCATACCAGGGGCTAGTGAGTTAACTACCTGTGCCACGCGATGGTGAGTGCAGTGCGAAGCTTCCCCCACAGCCAGGGGTACAGGCCGCCCCCCCGCCACGCCGCCCGCGCCACGTACTTCACATAGTCGTAGATACCCCACGGAGCATGACCCCCATTCACATAGTACACGTATGTGAAACCGTCTTTGCAACGGCCTTTGATCGAGTAGTAGTACGGCAGAAATGAGTGGAGACGGAATCTGAAATGATAGGTTGTTTTTTTAGCTTTTTACATCAGGAAAATCGTAAAATACGATGGTGGAAGTCTCAATTGACGTAAGGGACAAAATGCTACTTTTCAGGAGAGCGAAAAGAAGTTTTTGGTAATTTTCAAACCCTCACAGCATTGTTAATGTTTAACTTAGCAGGACGTTATAATTACGTAAAATCTTGAATTTTCTTGCTTTTCAACGTGAAACTATAGACATTTTCGTAAAAAGCTTAATAAGAAAAATAGCTGTCCCTTACGCCCGTGACATACGGGTGTCATAGCCCCTTACACTCATAAACCGTAAATAAATAAATAATGTAGTAACCGATTTTTGGTCTTATAGGACATCATATATTTTATTTGCTACATATTTGGACGTAAGTTCCTGTAGTAAAATTAAAAAAAATAGTGAATTAACTCAAAGAACCACTTTAATTATTTAAAATAACGCGCAAAAGCCATATTTTTTTGCACGTCCCCTTAAAAAATATGTAATTTGTAACATTTTCTTTAAATGGACATTATAAGTTAAAAGTTAAATAAAACTCAAATAAATTTTATAACGTTTTATACTTTCGTGATTCTCACTCATAGTCAAAATACCACCAACGGGGACTTATCACGCTAACACTCACGAGTAATATTTACCTCGACGTTTCGGCAACATTGCAGTGGCCGTGGTCACGCACGAGTGGACTGAAGTGAGGGGTGTCAAGTCTGCCTAGCAGCGCGAGTCCTTCGAACTACCCGCACTTGATCACTAATAATACCAGCACTCGTATCACTTGGTGATTTTTATTTGTCACCCCATCACACCGACTCACAACACTCATCCCGACGTCGACACTTATTAATAACAGGATTCCACGAAGATGAAAGCTTATATCCATTGTACCGGTTGACATTTTTATGCTTTTTTATTTCAACTGCTTCACCTACCATTCTTGAGTAGAAATGACGTTCCGTGGACAGAATTTTGGGATTGTGAAGCTCAATCCAGTGGTTTGGTCCTGACTCCAACAAATGCTCGGCTATGGCTGACTTGTTTGTTTATAGCTGAGAAGGTCAAGGAAGATATTACAGCTGTTAAAAATCGCCAAGTAAATAAGTTTTTATCCCGGAAAATAGCATAGTTCCGGCGGGATAGCGATAAACGAACTGATGATGTTGTTGATGGCGATGATGATGAACTGATTTTCACTACCACTACTGGCGTACTAACTCTGCTTGCTTGCATTATTCCTTACATGCTTGCTTGCTTGCATGATTGATTGCATGCTTGCTTGCACTATTTCTTGCACATTTGGGAGTATTCTTGCTTGATTTGTTGTTTGCATGCGTGCTTGCCTTCTGGCTTCACGCTTGCTTGCATGCATGTTTGCACTATTTATGCTTCTTCCAACACACTGCTTGCAGCTGTGAGGGAGTGGGACGCCAGCCCGCTTCATGAGCGCTGGAGGAGATACCATAGACCGGTCATCGCGGGATCGGGGTAGCCCGCGATGTTCATCTAACCCAGGCCGATAAAATTGCATGTTTGTTGATTTGATTGACAAAATTACATGCTCACTTGCAAGCTTGCTTAGGTAGTTGCTTACATGCTTGCTTGCTTGCATGCTTTCTTGCATGCTTGCTTGCACTATTTCTTGCACATTTGGGAGTATGCTTGCTTGAGTTGTTGTTTCAATCACTACAAGTTCTAAAACCATCTGTTTTGATGCCTCCTACGACCTAACAGTAACAAGGTATTTTAATGAACTAAAAGAAGCAAGCAAGGTATTTTACTTTAAGTGCCCCTTACACCCATAAAGTAACCTCAATTTTTAAAATGTCTGTTTGTTACTGTCCCTTACGACCAACAATTTACTCTAGTTTTAGCTTTTGATGTCCCTTACGCCCATAAGAGTATTCCTTATTTTATAAGTTGCTGTTTAATGCCCCTTACGACGTACCAATTACACCTTTTTTTTAAATATCTGTTTGCTACTGTCCCTTACGAGCGACAATTTACTCTAGCTCTTGCTTTTTATACCCCTTACGCCCATAAAAGTATTTATTATTTTATAAATTGCTGTTTTTTAATGTCCCTTACGACGTTCCGAATAGTTCCGATTATACTATTTTTAACTCCCAACATACATAATTAATTATACAGGCGAATTATTATTATGTATGCATCATCATCTCGGCCTATATACGTCCCACTGCTGGGCACAGGCTTCCTTTATTAGGATCTGTCAGGACAGCTTAAAATAAACAAAGCAGCTAAGAGAAATTTACCTCAACATCCTTGACTGAAATTCCATTACGGAAATGTTAACTCGACGTCAAGCCATTAGGGGATCCATCAACTAATCTTTTTTTGTTTTGCTTTTGGCATCTTATAAAAAATACGCGCGTTGACAAAGAACAAACGTAGGCAATCAAATACGTCCTCCGTGTTTGACGTGTCTGGCACGACTGACCGAATGTGCAATGCGCAAACGCTCGGCGCGTGGAAGGTAGGTAGACGCGTTAGTATTTTGATGTTAGGTACAAGAAATAGGTACAGGTGGTAAGGTTACGCCCAACAACTTCTTGCTTTTTTATCTTATTCGTTATAAAATGTTGGGGTGTAAAGGGCAATGAAACAATAATTGACCCATACGCCCTTTTATTATATTTGTTGGGTTTTTTTAACGACATGAGCCGAGTCGTAAAGGACATATGAGACTGCCACAGCCCCTTACGACCCAAATATTAAAAAAATAATACATTTACGCCATTTTTCAGCTCAAATATTTTATATCATGTCCATAAGCTATTTTATTTTAAAATAATAAATGTTGATAACAGCAAAAGTAAGGGCCGTATCGTAACTTGAATACTACCAATCGACAGAGAAAAAAAAACTCTAATTTTCTATGTTTAAAAGTGATTTTCGGTATTTTGTCCCTTACGCCAATTGAGACTTCCACCATCGATATGTATAGTCAAGGACTTTAATTCATGAGTCACCATGAAACCTTTTTAAAGGAAAAGTCATTACGATTTTCCTTGTTAATGCGATGTCACTATGACGTTTACTGTGATATTACTCATGATTTAAGTCCTTGACCGTACCTATAGGTATATTTATACAACATAATATCGCACACCTAGTTAGAAAGCGTTTCAACTCAAAATAATTAACCTTTTCGACGCCAACGACTCATATATACGTCCATTACTTCAATGCAACAGCAACCTTCGTGCAGTTGTGTTAAGGTCAATTTTAGACATTACAATATAGAAGCCTGGCGTATGGGTGATGTCTTTTGTATTTGACGTGGCGGCGAAAAGGTTAACCATTATTTTATTAAGGCCTTCCAGAAATTCAATAAAGTTCAGTTTTATTACACTTGTGATTTTGAGTTGATATGCCTTTTAACTAGGTGAGCGAATTATATTATTAATAATTATGTGGGTAGGTAGATCTTATATTTTATGTATCTCTATTTACGCCTCTCTAATTTTATATCTATTCTAATCAAGATACTACACATATTTTTCATAAGAACGAGTCTTTTCAGGAATCAAACTAACCACCTTTAGCTGTGTGTTATGTTATAATGATATATTTTTTTTCACCTTTAATCGACTTCGTAACTCTGAATAAATAGTTACGTTACGCATTTCACGTGTTAGTCTACGTGAGGCATTCTTTTCTGCATCATGAGTTGTAAAAAACATAATTATTCTCGATATAGTGAGTAGTGACACGTAACGTTTTAAGGCGTCACTTTTAACCGCAGTGAAGTACTCTTCATAATGATTATTTAGCCAGTAAAACTAGTTAGCGTAATGGGCGCGTAAGGAAAAATATAATTACTGTCAACTTGAGTTCTGTATGGGATTTTAACTGACTAAAGACTGAATTCTAAGAGACAAAAAAGTACTAAAATAATTACTTCTAAATAAAAAATCACTATAAATGATCGACTATACCTTATCAACAGAAATTGTCTGATAAGATTAGAAATATGGACATGAATAAGTAGGTACTAGATTTTTACTTATGATAAGAGTAGGTAGAGTTAATGTTTTTAAGCATACATAATTGCTTACACAAAGTAGGTATTTAGGTCAAAATGCTGGTTAAGATATTATCGAAACAAATGATAAAAAATAATCAACGTAAGCTTATACCAAAAAGGCTGAGTTAATAAGTTTCACTATGAAAAATAAAACCTACGTATACAATATTGTCTGAAACTGACTGAAATGATTCTCGAATCGCCGGACGGGAACAGGATTCGAGGGATTTCGTTGTTTAAAATTTTTTTTCTTTGTCTGTATTTATAAAGAGCATTGAAAATACAAACTGAAATATAGATGCACAGAAAAAACCAGAAAAATAAGACCAGCACTGGGAATCGAACCCAGGTCCTCGGCATTCCGTGCCGCGTGCTATATCGCTACACCACTGCTGGACAACGGTACAGACACGAACTTCCCCTATGCACCACATATCTCAGCTTGTTTGATTCTTATTTAGCCACTTAAGCAGTGACGCTAGCGACATCTATACCGTAGCCCTCATCGAGAAACTTTCGGCATTCCATTGGAACTAACCGCTCACCCGGACAAGAGATATCGTTATTAAGCAATCAAATTAAGATTGTTTTTTTGGAATCTTTTCAGTTAATATATTTCAGTTTGTAGGTATTTTCAATTTAGGTTTTACGGGATGACCGTAAAAGCAAAAATTTGGAGTTGAAATAAAAAATACAAAAAGATTCCAAAAAAACAATCTTATACTGCCTGCGTTATACTTAAACACTAAAAAATCGAGCCAAAAGTTTCACAGAAAAATCGCTCAGAATCGTGTTTCACAGTAAATGAGTCACCTTTTACACACTCCTATAAAGACAAATCATACATCAAAAGATTAGATACAAGTATTATATCATCAATTGAAGGGATGTTTATAAAACAACATATCTAACGTTTTTGGCGGATTTCAGTTATTGGTGTTCGTCTAAGAAGGAGCTACAAACAGTGCTCAAAAAACTACATAACTACATTATTTTTATAGGTAGCGATGACAATAGTGAGGATTAAAAAAGTCCACATAATGAAGTAAAATAAGCCTGTATTTCTTATGCGGCAATTACACTGAGTCGTCCGCCGCATGCTGCATGCGGCGACAGCAAAAGGGTAAAGAACACGGTAGTCGGCCGCATTCGGCGAGCGACAGCTGCCACCGCCTTAATATGGCCGCCGCAGTAGACGGACAGACTAATGTAAAGGCGACGGTCGTTCGCCGAAGTAGTTTGAAACAAATTCGGCGACGCATTAGGTGAACTACGCAGTGTAATTGCCGCTTTAGAATAAGAAGGTAATTCCTGGGCAACTTTGTTTCATTCGTACTAAAAGAACATAGCTAACAAAATTTTACAAAAACTGCATAAGTGATGAACCTATTTTACTATTCTTTTCAACTTCAACTTCAGATATAGGTACCTATACCTTTACAAAATTTGTAATGGTATATAATCTGAACTATTGGCCACTTTAAAATCACCTATAAAATATTTATCTCTAATAACTAGTATGTAAAAAGACATTTAGTCTTTTTCGTTTCCTGTAAAATCATATCTAGTGTAGTTATGTTGTAAATTACAACTATTACAATACAATTATAATCCTATTTTCGGCGGATTTGAAAATTATTTTCTGGCCTTCATGATCGACCTTAAAATGTGTACGAAACTGCGATGGAACCTACGCATGGTGTTATGTTTTGAATTTCGATTTATGGACTTGGCTTACTTGAGCTACAGCAGAATTTATGACTAAGAGTAACTCCACCATCATTTAGTTAAAATGTATTTACTTATCCTTATTTGTCTGTAAATGTTTAATTAAAAAGAGGAAAACATAATAACAATATCAAAAATTATCCATAATGAATAAATCAATGTGATCTTGCTAATACTTTTGGTGTTACTTTCAGTGTAAATAAAGAACACAATGTAGTTATATATATTTTTAGATAAAACTGACCGTGATTGATCCCTATCTGATGTTAAGTGCAGATGTGGTCAAAGGTGTAGTATCTCACTGGTTCAGTAACAGCCTATTCACTCTAGCCTTGCTACTCTACATTTTGGGAATTCCATTCCCATGACAATTGCAACTAAAGTAAATCCCAGAATTTCAACTGCCTAGCCTAATGTAATGAAATGAGTCAAGAGTGAAGCTCTACCTGTGGCTACATTATTACAGTACTCTAGTGTGGAATAATTGTAACCATAATAATAGAATATTGATTACCTTTTCTGCTCATAGAAGAGTATAGCCTCGGTGTTGGTGGTGAGGACGTGCAGGAAAATGGCTTTGACGCGGTGGTCGTGCGGGGGCCGCGGCGCCGTGCCTGCCAGGTGGCTCATCAGCACGTCCAGAAGCATGGTCGCCACGCCCGAGCGCCGGTGCGAGCGGACCACGCCTGCACAATATAACAAGGGCCTGTTTCATCACTAATTGATAAATTTTAAGTGACACATACTTGTGATGCTGTCTCTGTTTGTTTAGTCCGAATAAAGAGGTACAGCATCACATTTATCTGTAACACTAAATATATCAATGAGTGGCGAAACATGGCCTAAATAAATAAATAAACAGTCATTTATTAGCCGTGTCCCCACTGAGCGAGTGGCCTCGCGAGGCAGCCATTTTCAGTGTGATTTAGAATCCTGTGTCGAAGCAAATGATGCCTCATACGCTTGCCTCGCGAGGCGGCTCGCTCAGTGCGAAATTGGTACTAGTACCAATACACAATGAATTAACATAGGGTCATGTCGTCATGTGTCCCACAATGAAACTTAGATACACAGTGAAACATTGCGATATTTCTAGTGCGACTTTGCCAGATCGTGCACTATATCGCGTAAGGTCACCCTTGAGAACCCCCCACTTTACTCCAGTTTGCATCGGTGGTGTCAAGTGGAGGCACACGTGTCTACCGAGCTTTATCAGCATTATTACACAAAAGTAAGCATAAGTATTTTAAGCATTTTTTGTAGATTTTTCATTAAATTATGGTTAAAAATTTAATATATTTGATACTTTCCTAATATTAAATATATTTCGTAGATTATCGTGGACTAGATAAAAGTGCCAACCTAGAGGTCTAAGATGGGATACCTCAAGTGCCAGTAATTTCACCGGCTGTCTTACTCTCCTCGCCGAAACACAACAGTGCAAGCACTGCTGCTTCACGGCAGGATTAGCGAGCAAGATAAAACTGTTTAGATTATATTTGTGCATTTTTTTATTAACCTATTACATAGGTAAATAAATACGTCCCAAAATTATGAAACAGATTATATTAGTTTCATTTTTAAATATGTAATGTTTCATCCTGTACACCACTGTGGACACAGTGGTTTTTTTTACTTTTTTTTTTATCACAAAACAAACATTCACATTCTAAAAGAATACTGTATGTCATCGGAAACCCAATAAATTTACCTAAGTACAGTAAAAAAATCAGACTTCTATCTGTCAAAACAAAAGATTTATTAGATTTTGAATTTTATGTGTCTCATTGTTGCGACACTTGATTCTACCTATATTTATAAAGTTTCCAAATTTATCTGTCTGAACCTGAGACCTTTCGCTTCTTAGTCAGATCCTCTAACCACTAATCTATTTATCAGTTAGTTAGACTGCATAGTAGTGTGGATGCATATTCACAAGACATAAGTTATCATTGGGGATAGTGCAAAACAGCATTAACCATCACACGTAAACACTGCATATGTACACACTACTTGTAGTGCTAGCGGTACACCACGAAATTCAGCAAAAAGCTCCACATGGTGTTAAAAGCATGAAAATCGGAACAATTGATCTTTAGGCCATACAAATCAATTGGACCTGTAGCACGAAAAAAAAAACAATAAAGAAAAGAGAGCAGTTATGACGTCATCTTTTTTTTGTATTAAAAAATATTTTTTTTTGTTCTGAAACCTATTGTGTGTGGTATCTAATGAAAGGGCTTACTAAGGCGATTCTAACCGCTAGCACTAAATTTGCAATAAATTTGATAATTTATACTGGATGGACAGTGATGATCACACCCCATTATCAGTGTTGCAAAATTATTGAAAACGCTAGGGATGGCATTGCACATATTTTTTTAACATATACTTAGATATATATGCACAGGATGCACCTTTATTCATTTTTATTATTTAAGTTTTAAAACAAACTAAAACCTCTTTTCAGCCAGTACTTAGAAGAGGTTTTATTCTTTTTTTTTAATCCATAATAGGTGGTTGCATAATTTATTTGTCAATATTAACCTCTCGTATGCAGATGCACGGAACCGTGTAATTTTTTTTTTAATCAGCAGATTTTGCTCTTATTAAAACAGATGAGACTAGAATCCACTACTTTTAACCCCTTCCGCATACGAGGGGTTCAGTTAATAATAAAAAAATCATGAATTTCCTTAATGATCATGCTGAATTTTCCCAGTTTAAAAAGAGAGCTGATGGCGAAATTAGAAGAAAACTTATAATTTATTCAGACATCTAATGAATGTATACAAAATCTGTTATTTTACCCATAAAAACATTCTTCTAACAAAAACATTTTAATATACCAATATGTCACATGTCACATTGACAATTAAATAAATATTGTGCGACAACCCCATGACTTAGTTTCAACACTGATAGGTATGGTGATGATACATGGCATTATCCATTTTTTGGTTGGATTTGCTCTATTCTTTATCTATATATCTTTTATATTTCAATTTTTATATTTTCAACAGAGAAACCTCTTACATAGTCAAATAAAACAATAGAAAATTCCAATGAAACAACCATCAACTCGCAAAAAGCATTGCAAACAGTGAACAGAATAAATCACTTACATAACAAAAGTGTACAATAAATGTTGTTTACCTAAAGATAGTATGTACGCAACAAGGGTATCCTTTGAGGCAAACCATCTTGACAATATGCCTCTGTCTTCAGCATTAAGTTTTAGATAAGGCTTGATTTCTGCCACAATAAGGCCAATGATCTGTGACTTGTAGACGGCGGCCAGGGCAAAGAATCTCTCTGATGATGTGATGTCCTCATACCAAGACTGTGGGTATTCTATGGGGAACCATTCTCTGCACAGACTCCTTACCTGAAATTGTTATATGGTAATTGGTTCTTCTTCTAATTATTTTGTTTACAATAAGATATCATTTCACATCAAGATTTAATGATATCTACGGAACACCAACTAAAGGATTCATTATTCCTGAATATTTGTGCTTCCATTAGAGATACCTACCTGTGCAAGGAAAATCCACCAATCCGAAAGCAGCATTCATTGAGACTTGCTATATTATTATGAAGTAAACCTATTTGTGCAGTTTTGTCCTCATACACTACTTCAATTCCTTGCATAACATAAGACACTATAGGTAACCTTTATAAACTTTTGTAACACTTTGTGCACATTAAAAGAATGATATGTCTAGCTTTTTATTCCTAAAAGACTACAAAATTTTTCACCACTTTTAATCTTCAACTACTTACCTCTTCTAAATCGTCAGGGCACAAGAAACGCAATTGCAAATCTTGTAAGGAGCATTTTGCATCTTTTGACTTCTCAACAATTACTTGGAAGCCTTCAGATAGGTACCTGTAAATTTAGGTAGGTCATAAATTTGAGAGGCTCCTACCTACAGAAATTTAATCAGTGGACCCCGGATTTTGACATCACAACAATGGGGCAGTTTGGGGAGTAAATGGAACGGTGTTTTTAATACGGCTGTGTAAATGATGATGATGATGATGATGATGCGTGTGAAGATGGTCCCAAAGGAAGACCGGCCGATTGTTGATTTGGGACCATGGGATGTTTATTGTATTTTGTTTTTATTTTTATTTTTACCCATCTTCCCATGTTGTCACAAAGAAGTGATTTTCTTTCTTTCTTTCTTTAAATTAAAATTTAATATATGAAAAATATATTACAACAAATCTAGGATTCGTTAGGTTTTAGTTAAACCCGTTTTGATTTTTGTGTCCGCTCGCTTGTTGTTGGTGTTTTTTTTAACATAGACGTTTTTGGACAGTGTGATGGTCTTTGGGACCATCTTCACATACATATCATCATCATCACCATCATTCATAGCCGTATTCATTTACTCCCCAAACTACCCTATTGTGACGTTATTGCGACAAAAACCCGGGGTCTATTAAATCATTGTCCTCAGGTAGTAACTTTATTCAGGTGTTTCCTATCGTAAAGTATGTATGTAACAAATGGGCCATAAACCCATTGACCGATTTGAAGAACGTAAGATTTCGTAATGTTCTAAACATATACAATGTCAAAAAATTTACTGTCGCATTGTGTACTGTGGCGCTGGCCTCTAACTTACAGTAGGCATTGAGCACAATGGGCAGTCAATTGATCAATTTCACCCAATTACCAGTGCCAGGGAAGACAATACATGCATATAAACAATTAGGAACTCCCCGTCAAAATATTCAAATTATACAGTGGGATTACTTACCAGCTGAAGCCAGCCATTCGGTAGTTTGGCCATTAATACTTTATTGTGGAACTTATCTTCGGTTACTTTTTATCATTCCTGGAGAATGTTTACTCCATGAGTTATAATGAAAAACGAACCATCACTGCGAGCGAGTGAGCCTTTATCTCCCTTTGACTTGACAATTCTAATTACATTTCGGAACTTGACGCACTTGACAACCAACTCTTAGTGTTACTACAGTTAAAATCGTTTGACATTGACAACTTTTTTCTTTGGTAACAATTATTTTTTAGTAAACACTAAAGTCAATTGTAAAACATAACAGGCTAAGCATAGTTGGCCAACATAAGGGGACTAAATAAATAATATAAAACTGTCCCGTTTCTTTGGAGTTACAATGGCCTTACAACTTGACCAAACTTAACAGTATAACATTATTTTTTGTAAGTAGTAATTGGAAAAAATATATATTTTATTTTGAAAATAGCCTGAATGGCTTCGAGAAAAGTATGGTACGGCCGTGCCTTTGTTTTTGTTTTGCTCGACTTGGCGGGGGCACTACCGTGCCCCCAGAATTAAAAAAAAGTATTTAGTTGGCAGAACTGGGGTTAAATGACTAAATCAATCGAGGTGAATCATGATTGCATTTTTTGCATCATCTCTGTTCTGTTAGATTTATTTAATAACTCTCTATCCTTGTTAGGCACTAACAAAAGAGTTGAACTTATCCTGTTCGTTTTTATTTGGTTTCGGGGCAATCTTCGGATATTCCTAAGCAGATACTTAATTTAAAAAGTTGTTCTTCTCAAACATGCTCGGAAATGTATGCGTTAATGTCACGAAATGGAGACATGAAGTTTCTCATTTATGGCTCCCTACCACCTACCTTCCTACATAGTGCATAACTTCTTGGCCTAGGCCATGAAGTATGTATGAAAATCCATTATTGTCCGCTGCTCTAACTTTTTAATTTTGCTTACTAACATTAAACTGACAAAGGAAAAATTACGAACAGCCAACCAACACTACTCTGTAAGCATTTGCGATACTGCGATGCGATGCGAAGCGATGCGATGCGATGCGATGCGATGCGATGCGATGCGAAGCGATGCGATGCGATGCGAAGCGATGAGTGCGATGCGATGCGATGCGATGCGATGCGTAGCGAAGCGAAGCGATGCAATGCGATGCGAAGCTATGCGAAGCGATGCGATGCGATGCGATGCGAAGCGAAGCGATGCGATGCGATGTGATGCGATGCGATGCGATGCGAAGCGATGCGATGCGATGCGATGCGATGCGATGCGATGCGATGCGATGCGATGCGAAGCGATGCGATGCGATGCGATGCGATGCGAAACGAAGCGAAGCGATGCGATGCGATGCGATGCGATGCGATGCGATGCGATGCGATGCGATGCGAAGCGATGCGATGCGAAGCGATGCGATGCGATGCGAAGCGATGAGTGCGATGCGATGCGATGCGATGCGATGCGATGCGTAGCGAAGCGAAGCGATGCGATGCGATGCGAAGCGATGCGATGCGATGCGAAGCGATGCGATGCGAAGCCAAGCTATGCGAAGCGAAGCGATGCGATGCGATGCGAAGCGATGCGATGCGATGCGATGCGATGCGAAGCGATGCACTGCGATGCGATGCGATGCGATGCGATGCGATGGATGGATGGATGGATGAAATATTTCCTCACATTGTTTGAGAAAAGCACTATAAAAACCTCGGCCAGAACAGGGATTGCTGGACTACCCCAAACTCGTCCATCAATCCCTTACTTCATGGCCTCTGCAGTAATGTACTATTACTAATGGAAAGTAAATTTCAGATTAGACTTCTATTCTATTAGGTACTGTTAGGAAAGCGTATTGGAATTGCAACATGGGCTCTCAAAAACGCGGAGTATTTTCATACTATGCTAGGTAGTTAGTACATATTGTAGGTACCTACCCGAGAATTAGTCTCTGGCCCGCGTAAAAATTTCTTGTAGCCAGCTGAAATAACGCATTTTGAATTTTCACAATAGTTAATAAACACTTGACACTTATCAAAAACAGAATTATAAAGAGGTCGCGTTTGTTAAAAAAATAAATCTCAACTGTGATGTAGCGCAGCGTAAGGTTAACGTGCGGCCACATGCAGTCGCTCGTCGCTCATTTGCAGCGATAAATCTGGTCACGTGACCCCATTTTGTAGATTTTGAATTTCCCGCGACTCAAAAAAGTAGCGTCAAGTCGCCGCGACGAGCAGCAGCGTCAAGATGGCTGCTTGCAGGAATGATCTTGGTCTTGGAAGCTGATTTCTTAGTCTCATTTAGTATAAGTCATGGTTGTGGTGAAACACATAAATCTTAAGTTAGCGTTAAGCTCAGTTTAATAGTGTCAAATTGTATGGAACTGTCAAGATTAAGCCAGCTGTAACTACTAAATCTAGATTTATTTTTTCCTGCAAGATGGCCTAAAAGAAATTGGAGTGAATGAAAAAAATATCAGTTTTTTGCCGAAATTGAAGAGGTTTTTTTTCAGCGATATAGCTCAAAATTTTTAGCTTTATCTCTTAAGTCACGTGACCTGATTTGCCGCTGGAAACGAGCGTCGAGCGATGAGCATGTGGCCTTACCTTTACAGAGTTACAGCTGAATTGTTCCGCACATGTTTGATAAAGATCCTTTGCGTTTTGATTTCTCGCCGATGCGCACCAGACGCTGCGGTGTCGCCTTACAGGGCCTCCATTCGATCATATATTTACATGTAGCACCGGCACGGAAGCTTGATTCCTATCTCTTTCTATGCATTATGAACTACGTGCAAGAGTGCGAAATAAAAAAGTGAGAAAACAAATTTGGTTTACACTTCGATTCTACCTCACAGGCAATGTCGAATCCATGCACAGCAGACAGCTCTGCACGGATCACAAGTGGCTGTGACTACACTTTTTGATTATATGCCCTCCTTTTCTTACTAGTCAAGGGGAGATATATAACAGACAGGGAAACGGCATGTCATTTTATCGGCATGTGGTTTCAGTTTCACACGAACTGTCGCTGGTGTTAAAACCACTTGAGGATGGAATCTCTTGAGCTCTGCTCTTCCGGAGGAGTTAATTCTTCCATGTTTGGTGATGCATTGTGGAATCATAAGTTTGCGTTGTGTTGTGGATATTGGTATATGTATTGCATGTACTAGATATAGAAATATATCGTGAGATAGTATATTCGTTTATTTACCTAGGACTCAAGATAGGTGTAAGATCTGTGGATCAATTATTGGAATGATTACTCGAAAGTGATGTAATATATATGATACTGAATTTGAAATAAGAATAGAATAGTAAAAAATGACAACTCTACACATATATTAGTTAAAGAGTCAACATATCATTTGTGCTGTACTTTTAAGGGTTTATTTACTTACTGAGGGTTAGCTACTTACTTAGAGTCAGAGAGGAAAAACTACTAGGGCAGGTTCGAGTAGGCTAAGGATCATGTTCGTAACAGTCTTATAATAATGTTAGTAATTTAATTGAGATTGAGATAGAAGTAAGTACATTACTAAAAAATAGAATGTCAGAGTTCAAATTTTACAATGTCACTCACAGGTGGTAGGACCTTGTGTAAGGTCCGCCCGGATTGCTACCACCATCTTGCTCGCTAATACTGCCGTGAAGCAGCAGTGCTTGCACTGTTGTGTTTCGGCATGGAGAGTAAGACAGCCGGTGAAATTACTGGCACGTGAGGTATCCCATCTTAGGCCTCTAGGTTGGCAACGCGTCTGCAATACCCCTGGTGTTGCAGATGTTTATGGGCGGTGATGAACTCTTACCATCAGGAGACCCACTTGCTCGTTTGCCATCCAGTCGAATAAAAAAAAAACAGTACCTAATAGTAACTCTATTAAAGCTTCGACATTTGAGCAAAAAATGGGTGCAGATTAAAGCGTAAAATTGAGCATGTTTCCCGACCGCCCCTGTAATTAATACCATTTAATAAGTACCTCATGTTAGAACAACCAGTCGGTCGGTTCGTCCGTCGGCGCGCCTTGTAACGCGAGCCTGGCCCTACTACTTATATATACTACGAAGTGCAAAATTCGAACTTCGTATCTTGCCGTCACGCTGACGTTTATATTATTTAGTACGAGAGTGAGAGGGACGGTACGATACGAACTTCGATTATCATATTTCGTAGTAGCCCCCCTGCGCACGCGCCGCGCGCCTCATTTACACTCAATCTTCATTCTGCATCCCTCGATGCACCATTAGCAATTCATAACGGGTGTATTTGACGCCTGTTTTTGTTTCAAATCTGAGAAATTTATTATCCTGTCGTCGGGTAAATTGTGGTTTGAATACATTTTGGAATTAAGGAAGACGAATTTACTTTTATTAGATACCTATATTACCTACATAATACTTCTACTAAGTTTCTTTATTAAGTAAGTATACCTATTAGTGAACTAACCAAAAACACAAGTCACTTTTTACCTTACTCTTCTGCTATCTACTACAGGTGCACGAAAATTATATATATATATTTTCAATGAAAATTAACTCGTAGATAGTTCGACATTTGTGAATATTTTGTGTAGTAGGTAGGTATTTTTGATCAACTATCACAAACTGCGACAAATATGCATTTATGTGGAAATTCTGCATGAAAACACATATAATGTGTCGCATAGATGTAGCTGTCGTTACACGCGTGACAAACAGGCTATACAGAGACTAACTAGTACAGCTCGCGGCACGCAAGTGTAGCAAACACTGTGAATACGCAGAAATACAAAATAGGGTATTGACCAGTACCCCTAGTGTAAGTTTTCGGTTACAAAATACGTCTCGATCGCGTTTGCGTAAAATCTCAATTTGTATGGAAACACGAACATCGCAAACGTTCCGCTAGAGGTGCTGTTCGTGTTTCCATACAAAATGAGATTATTACGCGAACGCGATCGAGACGTATTTTGTAACCGAAAACTTACACTAAGGGCACTGGGTATGGACCACCTGAGGGATTGAGTGATGCGCGTGGCGGGCGGGGCTGGCAGCATAAGAGCCACGTAAGAGCTGACTAGCGTGCGCTGCGCGATGTCACTTGCGTAGAAATTAACGGTCAACGCTACATTACGTACTGTGGACCACAATTAATTAATCAATTACCTATTCGTTTAAAAGGTAGCAGCTTGGTAGCGATTCAAAAAAAGTTTTTTTTCTGTGATTTCCAAATACCAATATTTAAAACCTTATGTTTTCCTTAAGATGGTGTAGGTACAAATGTTTAGGTATATCTATAAATTCATAAAGTTGGCTTTCTTAAGGTGGTTTTCCACCGGAAATGCGAGACGAGACGAGGCGTGAGGAGAATTGAAATTTGTATGGCGGCGCCCGCGGCGGCCCGCGGCAGCTCGCGGCGGGCGCGCGAGAATGCATACAAATTTAAATTCTCGTTTCGCCTCGCCGGTGGAAAATCACCATTAATCACCAGTGGGCTTCAAGCAGATAAGTAAATCAGCCGCATTGCATATCTCCGGAGACATTGCACAATTGGCGATACCCCTGCCCTCATTAGTAGGTCGCGAAAAATGATAAGATAGGGGTGAGAACAAGGGGGCACTGTGCGGGCGGAAGCGGCGGGTCGCGCACCGCCGCGGGATAATGCTACCAAGAATTTCAATGATATAAGGGCCTTATCATACTTGCGATTTGCGGGCGAGTTCGCTGCGAGTGCGTAACGATTTCGCCGTGAGTGCGTAACGATTTTGCCGCGAGCGACGAGCTGGGACGCAATAGTTATTTTCCCGCGAGTACGCAGCGAATTCGTTGCGCGCTTGCAACAAAATTATTACACGCTCGCGGCGAACTCGCCCGCAAATCGCTAGTGTGATAAGGCCCCAAGCTAACTTTACACGCACGAATTTGCTCGGCGGATCTTTAATATAACCACTTAAAAATGTTACCAGGGCCTTACGTCAGAATAAGAGTCTGTGGTACATAAATTTGAAGGGTTGGACAAGTCCATATTTTTGCATTCGACTGTGTAACGAAATGAGATGTGTGAAGGTTTGTACCTATCTTTGTATCTGCTACAGCGGAGCGTGCAAAAATATCTGACACGTCCTAACCGGCCCAAGAAAATGAGACGTATCAGATTATGCACGCTTTGTTGTCAGATATTGATGCTGGTGACTGTAGATGCACAACTTTCTTTGCGTCCTCTACGATAAAGAAAATTAAAAATCGAAACGAATTTTCAAAAATTTTATTTTACAACTTTAATAGAAAATAGTTAATAGATATAGATACCTATTTGTATTTGTATATTGTCTCTATCTCTAAGCTAAGCTGCAGACATACAGACGGACGGGCGGTCGGACAGATATGGCGCAGCTCAGCTTTGCATTTCTCTGAAGCATACATAACGCGCCTAATCTATTTACATTTTACTTTAATTGTTATATACTTACATTTGTTAGTTTGAATTACTAGAATATTTAGTTACAGAAGGTAATAAATATACATACAACATACGTAACGTAGGTAGGTGAGTGCTCTTACACATAGCAATTAGCTTTACTCAGATCATTCTTTATATTACTCACAAAAATGCAATTTCTCTAAATTACTTACCTTTACCTAGGTACTTATATTACTATTATTACGTAGGTTTCCATTACCTATACTGTATTTTCGTACGCTAGCTTACTATTACTTAAAAAATAATTATTAAGTTAAAAAAAATGTGGTTATGTTGTGCACTATTTAAAGTGACTTTTTGCAAAAACTATTTATTTACTTTTTAATAGAACTGATGATGTATAAGAAGAGTTTTTGCATGATTAGGAAAAAAATTATGTAGAGTTGTAATTCTATAAATAGTTAATCATGGGCCACAAAGAATTACTTAAATAAGAAAACAAAAGTGAAAAAGTAATTGATTGTTTATTTAAAATTTAACAATAATTGTAACTTAAAATTAGTATACATGCTAACTATATTTACAATTCTCTTAGGAAAATTTTACTATCAATAGAAAACATAGTAGGATACATATTTCAGCATGTGCCTAAAAGGGGAATCAAATTTTAAAACAGTATGTAGGTAGTCTTAGTTTTTCTTCTACTTACCTAGATACGAGAATATTTAGGGTACTTATTTAATTGCGGTTATTTTTGGTAATACCATATTTGCGCTTGTCACGGAATATTACTCTCAAATATTTTTATGAAATCAGGTAAAGCATATACATACGGGAACGGAACTGAAACCGAAAAGTTATAACCTTTTCATATTTACCAATGCTGCCAACGTTCGTCAGCTGTTTCTTATAAATAAACAACTTTAATCACAATTATAACTTACTTAACTTGTACGAATAATAAGACTTACCTTACCCAAATTAACTTAGACTAGGAACTTATTAGGGAGTTTAACTTTGGAATCAAAGGAATATCTGAATCTACTAAACAAATAACAAAAAGATAGACATTAAGTACAATCAGTTGCAATCACATCGTATCAACATGGACTAAAAATTAAAAGAGACTTGTGAAAAGTTCTTAAAATACTTATTCATCACTGTAGATATAATTGCCTCTGACTGTATTAGATAGTAATAACATGCGTAAGAAGGGTACCTAATTAAAATTTATGTTTATTTAAGCTAGTTTAAAAGAGATCTTGATGCTGAAATCGATCGATTTGTTTGTTCAAATAAATGTTAATCTTTGATAAGTAAACGCACGTGCGCAAGCGATTCCACGGATCGAGCCCATGTGGCGGCTACAACTGTGTCAAGTGACCTATTTCGACAAACCAGTAAAAAATGGCTCATCTTCCTCTTTTTAATAAAACAACTTTACAAATTTAATTTAAATAAAGAAACCAACTTCAAATTAGGGTTATTAACGAGTTTCAGTTTAAATTACCTATTGGATATTAAAGCAAGAAACCAACCATACTTACAAGCATTCAATCGAACCATTTGATTCCTGACCCACCGTAGAACGCTCTCACAGTAAATGTCATGTCCAGCAATGCAATGTAATAGGATCAAATAAACCGAATATGGGCAATCAGGGAAAAAAACTCGAGTAGTTTTGAAAATTGGTACAGTTTTAGTATTGGTCGCGAAATTTTATGTAGAAACTTTTGTCTGATGTAATCATAATTCTATTCGAACAAATATTCGAGATATGAGCTAAAACCTGAAAAAAGGTACCTTCAACCCCCCCTACACCCTCAGCACAGCCCCCACCCTTGAGGACTTTTAGTATGTTCATCTGGATACCGCAAGGTATAACTGTACCAATTTTCAAAACTACATGTATTTTTTCCCATGATTTTGTTAATTTTCTCACCCTAATGTAACTATAGCTTTTTAAACAAAAGGTTCCACAGTGGGTCACGATTCAGTTGGTTCAATAGTACATACGGTTATCAAAATGTATTCCGAATTCGACAAAACTTTTACCTGGCAATTGTCAATTACGGATGAAAGGCAAACACCTTTTAAAGTCGGTCACTTAAAACGTTTACATAAATCTTAAGAATGTCCCGTGTAGTGTGGCCACTCGCAAGGAGAGTAGAGATTCGAGGGCTGATAGAGCCCAGGGGGGTGCGAGTGGCTGTGGGGGGCGAAGCGGGGTTGCAGCTCGTGGTAATCCGGCACTGGCGCAGGCTTGAGGTACTGGTCCAGCTCAGCTCCGTCGGGGGGTCCGTCAACTAATAGCGTTCCGTCGACTTCTATTCTAGAAAAGTCTATCTGGGAGCGCTCCAGCGATGGTTCCCTCTTGAGGCGCGCGGTCGTCGCCGGCGGCGGCTTTCGGCGCCTCGGCTGGTACTTGTAATCTGGATACTCTCGCTTGTGCTGAGTTCGGAGTTTGTCCGCTTCTTTAATGAACGGCAGTTTTTCCTCTTCACTAAGGCTTCTGCAACAAACCAGAGATCTGTTAGAAACATGTTAAATAAAATAAATATCATGGGGCACTTGACACAAATTTACCTACTCCCAAACTAAGCAAAACTTTGTACTATGAATACTAGGAAATGGTTGAACAAACTTATATAGATAAATATGTACACACTTAAATACATATTACACATCCAAGACTCGACAAAAAAGCATTCTATTCATACAACTATCTGGCCCGGCCGGGAATCGAGAATCGAGGGCCCCGAAACCTCAGCTTCATAGTCCGGTTCTATAACCACTTGGCTATCCGGTCGTCAAGAATTGATTATTAATTTTATTTGACGGATAAATGTGATGCCGTCTCCGTCTATTCGATTCGAACGGGTCCATATGGGCTCGCATACTTATTGAAAGTCCGAATGTAATGTTTGTCAGAATGATCGTTTGTCATAACTCTTTTTTCTCTGAATCCAATAATTGTTTAGAATTGATACAAAATAAACCTAACCTAACTCCTAACTTTCCTAACTATCTATTGGATGACCATTTAAAAATTTCGGAAAAATGCAGTTTCAGTGGGGAAAAATTATGACAAACGATGACTCGCACAAAAATTACGGTATGACTAGCGAATAGTATGTGAACTTTGGCGCTGTACTAAAAATTGTAATTACTCGTAGGTAGTCCGTTAGGTAAACTGATTAAGTATCAGAAAATGTAGAACACGTAAAATTTTAGTATTTTGTCAATAAACATAAAATGATGAAGATATAGCCAGTCAAAGATCCGCGTGACGGCACGGCATGCGACGCTTTTAAGTACGGCGTGACGCCACTGGCCTTGACGCGCTTCATTTTTATTTTTTATTTCATTAACAAAATAAAAAATGCGTGTCTAACTTTTACTAATAACCTAACTAACGGACTAAATATATATTTTTTTTACCCAAGAAACTACCTAATTATGATTATATTGATCATATACCTAAGTCATCTACATGTTTTATCACCAATAAGCAATACTCAATAGCCTTAATGACAAACAAAACACGAGAGACGCACGACACCGATGGCACCGACTCCGATTTTTTTAGTTTGATAGAAAAAGGCTAAATTGAACTGTTCCACAACTATGGTTTGTTGTTTGGAATATTCTGTACCTATTTTAGAACTAATAAGAACTAAGGAGTAAAATTTCAGAATAATAACCACGTCATCAGGGAAGCCTATCATTTTTGACTCTTCACTAGGGCAAGTTTGCGGTGAACGGCCGCATATTAATAAATCCGCGAACATATAACATGATTTATAGTATTGCTAGACAATGGTCAAGAATGCCGCAGCAGCATGTGTAGGTACAAGAGGCGGCGCAGGCGGCGATGGTATCAGCGTCGTGACTATTTCCAGATGCGCCGGTCACCGCTAATGTGCCGTGCGGCAGCGCCCGCGCAGCGCATTCGCCGGCCGGCCTGTGCAACTGTTCATACTCGTACTCTACTGTATCATTAACTATTATGACGGAAATTTGATTTGCGTTGTACCTATTTGGTTTTGGCTCCTTGCATCTAGTATATTTCACCAGTAGTTATCCCCACACTGCACACATAAACCTGTAAAATTTCGTGTAGGTAAATTGGTAATAAAACCAATCCGCACTGGACCCGCGTGGGAACTATGGCCCAAGCCCTCTTGTTCTGAGAGGAGGCCTGTGCCCAGCAGTGGGACGTATGTAGGCTGGGATGATGAAATTGGTAATAAAATATACGGCCGTTTTATGACGCAGTGTTTAAGGCCGTAAGTAAGTATATTTCACCAAATTTTTACCCGTGGATTACAAATGAATACAAATGATTTGACCATTTTGGTTTTTATTTTTTAAGATAAGTATGAATGGTGTCTACAGGTCTCTAGATAAAAAAACACTTTCTTTGCTATTTGTGTTACATGAGAAGTGGATCTTTTTCCACATTTAAAAACTTTGTTTGGTTAGAAACTACTGGATCAACTTATTTATTATGATTAAATATAAAGTAAATTATACTAACCACACTGGAATATAATAATGCTCCAACGCCAATAACCTAAATTCCCTAAAATAAAAATAAAATGGTTGTAAATATACGAGCAAATAATTAAAACGTAGATCGTACTCGTCAAACTGAACTTTTAAAGCGACTTTTTAAAATAATGGAGTCTTTAGATTTTCCCTTTTTTAGGGTTCCGTACCCAAAGGGTGCATACGGGACCCTATTACTGAGAATCCGCTGTCTGTCTGTCTCTGTGTCTGTCCGTCCGTCTGTCATAGGGCTCTATCTCTTTAGCCGTAAAAGTTAGACACTTGAAATTTTCACAGATTATGTATTACATTACTGTGGCCGCTATAACAACACATACTAAAAATAGAATAAAGTTACAAATTAAAGAGAGCGTCCTACAAGAAACATGTTTTGTTCAGCGTTTGTGGTTGCTAGGCATTATTAGCCGTTGCTACGGCGACCGAGTTTGCGATTTTAATGATGTTTTATTAAAGCTTCGATAATATAATATATTTTAATGATGTTTTATAAAAGCTTCGATACTATAATATATTTTAATGATGTTTTATAAAAGCTTCGATATTATAATATAGTGACTGTCTGATTGTGTGGTTTATTCGTTTTTGTGCAAAATTAATGAAGCAATTTATGAACCACAAACCTCAATGAAGCCAACTTTGATAAAGCGCTCGCCAAATCCGCACCGTACTAATCACTATGTTTACCTATTGTTTTTTTACACAAAAAATGCATACTAAGTATTTAACACTATTTACAAGGTTTATAATACAGTTTAAAATTTATTCACACTAGTCGAGCTTCTTATTATTTAATTTAATTACACAACATACGAAGTCCGCCGAATTTCCCGCGAATGACAGCAATTTTTTTTTTGATCCGCGCTCGGCTCTTTTAGAGCAATGGATTCAGAAACAAACAGCCAGAACCAAAGAGGATGAGAATTCAAATTGTTTTTTATTTGAAATACTTGCACAAGTGCTTACGGCGATATTTTTAGAAGCTTTTCTTTAGCTTGCCCTGTTTGTTTATTTATTTATATATTGTTTGTTTGGGTCAAATCTTGAAAGCTACATTTGACCCACTTCCAGTGGTCCGATCGACTTGAAATTTGGCATACTTATGTAAATTTGGTGACAATACAATAATCTGGTAGTGACATCTTGGTGGTCCTGCCAAGATCGTCTCTGCAGGAGGGAACTCCTCAATAGTTAATAGTACCGACTTGAAATTTAGTACAGATACGTAGTTTAGACGACAATGCAAGTACAGTCAACAAAAAGTACATTCGGCAAAAAAAGCTTGTATTAAAAATGTAATTTTTAACAAAAACTTATTGCAAGCATTATAATTATTTGCAGTGTAGGTAATGTAACTATGTTTGCTCGGGTGGAATCTTTCAACTCAAATTTGAAGTGGATATCTTCAACCGATTGAGCTGAAATTTTACACGCATGTATAAATCCGATGACAATACAATATTATTATAACATGGAGTTGATCTGATGATAAAGCTAGCGGGTGATCATAGGAACTCTGTGATAAACGACACGACCGCATCGAGTTTGGCCTCGTTT
This sequence comes from Choristoneura fumiferana, assembly GCF_025370935.1. Classification (NCBI taxonomy): domain Eukaryota; kingdom Metazoa; phylum Arthropoda; class Insecta; order Lepidoptera; family Tortricidae; genus Choristoneura; species Choristoneura fumiferana. The sequence continues at coordinate 8,724,679 of NC_133479.1, read as the reverse complement.
GATTCGTCTTGACGAGTACTTTGGTAACGAGGGGCATAAAGTACAGTCAGCAAAAAAAAGTTATAAGTATTAGAAGAATTTTAAGAAAAACTTTTACTGGACTGTTTACGGAACCCTTCATGTACGAGTCCGACTTGCACTTGACCAATTTTTTATACAAATTAAATACTGTTATCAATGTACGCCATCCTAGAACCCAACTGACATCGCCTGTCACGCTACAAACATAAAACATTTTTTTTTTACATTGCTTCTTCAAATAAAAAATAAAGTGTAATAAGAATAAAAATAAACTAATTTTTACTAAAAGTCGCTGAACTAATTTTGTTCAATTTGACGAGTACGATCTATGTTTTAATTATTCGCTCGTATTACAGGCCACATTCCGTACCTATGTTTAATAAAGTCTTGAGTCAGAGCCTAACTGGTAGAGCTACAATTGTAGAGCTACTAGTTCACCAATTACCTATTACAAACCTGAAGTGCGGAGTAGACCAAACAGAAGACAACGACAATAAGTCAAGCATCAGCTAACTAAAATTAAACTTATCGTTTATCTCAACAATCACTCGAGAAATAGAAAATATTTAGGAGATGTGCGGTGACCGTGTTACAGCGTCTGGGCGACAGTCTGGACTTATAATTAGTTCCCATACGGATAATTTATGGCAGAGTGGATTTGAAAAATAGACTTGGTTTCATTAATTTGTGCTTGGTCATTAAAATATCATATGCGAGATAAAAACCGCCTAACTACCTAAGTAATGTGTAATAAGATTGGTTTTTGGAGTCTTTTTGTATGTTTTATTTCAACTCCAAATTTGTGACTTTTACCCTTTTTGTTACTTTTTCCCATCGCTGGTCTCTTTTTCTGGATTTTTCTGTGCATCCATGTTTCAATTTGTATTTTAGATAATGTGTAATAATTAGGGGCTGTTTCACCACCCATTGATTAATTTTAACTGACGGATAAATATGATGCCTTCTTTGTTTGTTTTGTTCGAACAAACGGAGACGGCATCACATTTATCCGTCAGTTAAAATTAATCAACGGGTGGTGAAACAGCCGCTTAGTATAACAAATTTTGAGGTTTGCTATTACTATAACATATAATAATTATCACACTAACAAGTAATGATTGATCATTGAATGATAATACAGTGTGGGCATCATGCTCACTTGCTGAAACTGAATGGCCAGTGGAAATTTTAATACCGACTTCAAAAAAAGGGAGGAGGTTATCAATTCGATTGTATTTTCTTTTTTATGTTTGTTACCTCAAAACTCCGTCATTTATCAACCGATTTGAAAAGTTTTTTTTCGTTCGTCTAGGAATGCTTTCAATTAGGTCCCATAAGCACCAAATCAGGATCTGATGATTGGATCCTAAGGAAATCGAGGAAACTCTTCAAATATTGTAGGGACACCTATGGTAATTTTGACATATTTAGTAGTAACTCGTGCGTTTGCTTTTGAAAATCATCATTTGGTGAAGTGGAACTGATGATGAAGACCAAATTTGACCAACGGAGCGACTACTCAATAACAAGTACTTCATGGGTTGAATTTCAATTACTTTTACCACAATTGCTAAACAATTTATGTATAATAATATGGTGAAATGGAATGGGTGGAGCACCAGAACTCCTCAATAATGAACGTTTCTGCATCGGAAAAAGCAATTTTTCGTAAAAGACGAGCAGTTGATATTCAACTATTGCATATTAGATCTTTTACACTAAAAAGCGTGTTTTTATTTTATAACAAAAAAATTAACCGACTACAAAAAACCATGAAAATAATTTTCTACCAGTCTGAAGTCAGTCGGTGTCTCAGCACGAGCCAGCAGGAGTGATTGAAGCTAAATATACTCGTATAGTATGTATGTAGGTAGGTGAGGTAGACGACTATAGATCCACTCCTGCTGGATCGTGCTGAGGCACCGACCGACTTCAGACTGGTAGAAAATTATTTTCATGGTTTTTTGTAGTCGGTTCAATTTTTTGTTATATATTTTTTTTGTAACTTTACCCTGCGGACTCACTCACGTAGAAAAGTAAAAAATTGGATCTACATCTCCTGAGAAAAAAACCCTTATTAGTGCAACTCTACGATCAAAGAAATTTGAAGATTGTAGCTCCAGTGGCTTAGACACCGATTAAATACACGCTTATTCTGGCGTCAGTTCATTTCATCATTCTGGTAAGAATGACGAGAGAAATACCGTGTTACCCTCTCAGACTGACGGGCTGATGGTCCACACTTATGAAAATCAAATAAATAATTACTTATTTGAAAAATTATATAGAATGAGCATATAACCGAAGTCTTAGGATGTGTGGAAACAGTTTGTCAGAATTTTTTAAACTTATAGATAACTCAAAATTATAACGAGGACATCATTTAATTAAAAATTATCTTTTAACATTACACATTCCAGTCTAAAATGAACAGGCGATTACTCAGAAACTGTGAGCTCACGGGCTGTCTGCGGAAACCTTTGACCTTGCTAATCTCGACGGCGATCGTTGCAGCGATGACAGTCGAGGGGCCGACCAATCACAACACAGCAATCAGACTCTTTTCACCGACTATTTTCTTTGATGATTTGAGAGCCCCGCGCCATCTTGTGTCAAATAGTGGCCCATCACGGTGCGTGCGCGCAATGCGCGGGTGGTCATTAGAAGTGCATATTATGAGAACGCCAGTGTCGTAAAGATCTTTTTTCTATTTCTCGCAGTCGGACCCATTATGCTGGAAATGTTTTTATTAAGCGAGCCTGCGAACTATTTTATAATAGCGAACGACTCAGAAGTCGTTCGCTATTATAAAACGACGTGGATATTTTTAATTGTACGTGTGCATTTCTGAAAAAAGCGTTCAAATAGATCTTAGAGAGTACATCGTAGGTTAACACTCACAATAGTGATAAGGATAGGTACCATAATAAAGCAATTTTGTGTGTTTGTCACGTTTTCTTATATGACTCATTAAGGGAACTATAGGTCTGTTTGTATTTCTTTGTCTTCAATTTCATGTTTATATATGACTGATTGTTTTTCAATAAATAAATAAAAAAATAGTAAATGTATCATGTATATATCGGATAGATTGAATTGGTCGTCTAAAACAGGTGTTTAGTAGATTGTGCTTAGATCTAGTAGTATTATCACGTTATGGAGGCTGACAAAAATTAGACTTAGAAAAAGACATTTAAATTTGGCACCAGATCTAGATAATCTGTTTACGTAGTATTTAGAATTAATTAATTTTGATAGTTATGGTGGCTGTAGTTAGAGTTATAGTATTCACACCTTTAAACGAGCAATTATTGTACATCTGTATATATATAGGTATAGGTAGGTTGTAGTGTGTGCGCCAACACACACACTATCCCACTATGCACTATATAATAGTTCTAAGCCATACAATAAACACAGTACCTACCTATTTAGTATTTACCTAGTCTACACTTGAGTTTGATTAAAGTTCCCACATTACAATATATATTTCGGGGATCCCGGAAACCGTTCCAACGATTTCGATGAAATTTGGTATGTGGGGGTTTTCCGGGATGACAAATCGAGCTTGCTCTTATCTCTGGGAAAACGCTTATTATCGTGTTTTAGCCCGAGAAAAGCTCGGTCGCCCAGGAACTTCACACTTAAACGGGTAGACGGATTTTGATGAAATTCGGTATGTAATAACCTATCCGTAATTCGGTAGTAATTTTTTGGGAATCCCCATGGGAATTCAATAAAATCCCTGTGTCGAAAGTAGCTAAGACAGCCGGTAAAATAACTGGCACTTGAGGTACTTATCCCATCTTAGGCCTCTAGGTTGGCAGGGCATCTGCAATACCCCTGGTATTGCAGATGTTTATGGGCGGTGGTGATCTCTTACCATCAGGGGGTCTTGGGGTGTTTGTCATCCGGTCGAATAAAAAAATATCAATAATTCAATTTCCGGATCTAGGGACGGTTTCACACTAGCGTTTTGTACACGCGCATAAGCTCATTTTTGAAAGCGCGCGTGTACGCGCACACAGGTGCGGTTTTGTTTTCTTCGAGCGTTGATTATCAGCTTATATAAGCGCGAGCGAGGACAGTCCTTTAGCCACTCACATGCTTTTGGCTAGGTACTCTAGTTGCCCGCCAACGCTCTTATTTTGTATGAATAGAGTTGAACTAAAAATTCAAAGCATGTGAGTGGTTAGACCAAACACGAGCAAATACGCAGGAATGAGCGCATACACGCGTGTTCGATGCCAAAAACGCGAGCGTATACGCGCAGAAAAAAACACCAGTCTTAAATTGCCCTAATTGATCACGCATGGATAAAGTTTAGTTCTATAGCGCTTCTAAGTCGCGCTGCAGTAGCGCGAGTAGCGCAGCTGCACCGCTGAGCTGCAGATACTGTGAAGCGCTACAGCCGCTGTAATGTGATAAGGAATTCGTTGTGCAGCGCTTCAGTCGCGCGACAAAAACGCCTTTATAATATGTGGTGGTATAAAGCGCTCTATATTATGTGGTCGATCATCGACAGCAATGTAACTGCGGCAAGCGCGATATTTCTACCTCGAAACAAACGATTGTTTTTTTTTCTGTCTCATTTCAATCTTAAGGAAAATGAACAAAACCCCAAAGTCCCGTGCGACACATTCTAGTTGTACTAAAAAAAAATACAAAGAAAAGAAGCAAGATAGAAATAAGTAATAAATTTTTAGCTTTGCTAACAGCTATGGTAACGTTGAAATGAAACAATGTCATCAAGATGCGAAAAGATCAATTCCGTCAAATAGTTCCGATCCAGTTTTTTCGAGACCTCCCTGAGACCGCGGCCGGCGCCGATCTCTCCAAACAGTTAGAGATGATATCGCGCTGTTGGCAGCGATAGTATTTTAATGAGTAAACAATCGATGCACGCTCGCGGCTGGACGCCGCACGCGCAACCGTCGCTTTCCTTAAAATTATCATCATCATCATCATCATCAGCCTATGGCCCACTGCTGGACATAGGCCTCCCCCAGTAAGTGTCATTGAAAGAAAGAAAGCTATTTCATTTACGGTCCTGAAAGTAACCACCACCTGGCTGCCTAATCTAGCCTGGATTGATGTCCCACTGCTGGGCAAAGGCCTCCCCCATTTCTTCCGATCCATAGCAGCCTGATACGAGTAATCGATACATTTTCTATTGTTTCGGTGATGTCACTTGAGTTCGAAACGCGTCACGTAGTGTGGTGGTGAGATAATAGTTGGGTCTGTGTGATTTGAGTGATTCTTACGGTGTGATGGTGGAGGAACTGCATAAACACACATTTTTTGTACTGATGCAGCTATCATAAGGTCGCGGGTGAGCAAAGTAATTGTTTTAGTTAATTGTATGTACGAGTACGAGTAGTAATCAGAGTTGCGACCACGCACACAAGAACATGTCATGTAATGACAGCGGCATTTTGACATTCACTCATTCATTTCATTCATTCTCCTTTTATGGAAGCAGTTCTTCATGTTCAGTTTGTGTAATCATTCACTTCAACTCTCGTGGCTACTACCTAAACTGCAAATGCTATGCATGAAATATGAACTTACTTCCACATGGATCCGAGTGACTTGCTGAGCTCGGCGTTGTGCAGCGAGGGTCGTTGCTCGGACAGCCGCCGGCGCATGGCCTGTGCGAACACCATGAATGCGTTCATCGGACGCTTCACGTGCGGCCGCCGCATACAGCCGCCGCCTCTGCGCAAACGCAAACATCACTAATTAAAACAAGTATAGGTAAAAAATACAAAAAAACCTGGTTGAATGAGAAAGTTTTGAAAGTCTGTTTGTTTGTTTGTTTGTTAGGTACTTCATCAGCGGTAAACTATGAACCGATTTAGACGAAATTCGATATTCAGATAGTTTAAATCCCGGAAAAGGACAAAGGGTAGTTTTTATCCCGGAAAACTGCATAGTTCCCGCGGGATACCGATAAACGAATTTTTTCGCGGACGGAATCGCGGGTAACAGCTAGTTGCATAACTCGCTAATATTATTAGCTTGTATTTTGTTATGCAATTGGGCCCTGAGGCCATATTGCCTAACGATTCTAACGCTCGCGATCGCAATCAAATGACACGGGCATCAGAAACGTTAGGACAATACGGCCTCTGGTTGTATGTAGTGCACATAATTGATAAGAGACGTAAACTATGAATAAATAATAAGTCAGGAAGCGCAACTCGAACTAAATCTACACAAAAAGTGGCCATACTCGACTTAGGTACGATTCAAATACGAATCATTTTCGAGGTTGCAAATAGACGTGCTTGTTGATTGGTTAAAATTCAGAAACCAAGCAGCGATTGGTATGCGCGCTTGATGCATGTCAGTGTACTGCGCTTAAACTAAATTAAAACTAGACTAAGAAATTTAAACTAAATTAAATTAGTTTTAAATATTTTTGAATATGTATGTTAGTCTGGAAGGTATTTATTGTATGGGCCAAATTGCCTGAAGTAAATGAGTTACAAAAGTAGGTATGCCTGCCCAGTTTATCAATTTATTACTAACTAGCGACCCACCCCGGCTTCGCACGGGCAAAAATAAAAAAACCGGCCAAGTACGAGTCGAACTCCTGCACGAATAGAAGGCCTCCGTACCTATACAACATTGGACATTAGCAAAAATTGACAAAAAATCACGTTTGCCGTGCGGGGGCCCCCCTTAAATATTTGTTCTATTTTAATTTAATTATTTATTTTTAAAGTGAATGAAATACAAACTAATATTCTGTGACCTAAAGAGCACCCCTTAAATATTTATTTTATTCTGCTTTTAGTATTTGTTGTTATAGCGGCAACAGAAATACATCATCTGTGAAAATTTCAACTGTCTAGCTATCACAGTTCATGAGATACCTACAGCCTAGTGACAGACAGACAGACGAACAGTGGAGACTTAGTAATAGGGTCCCGTATTTATTACCCTTTGGGCACAGAACTCTAAAAAGGTCTCTAATCGAGAGCAGTTCACACATTTTTCAGCTCCATTTCCCAAAAACAACACCCGTCCCGTCCCGTGCGAACGTCAACGTAGAGTAAATGCATTTTTTGGCAAGATTGATGTATTTAAATTCGTAATATCTTTTGAATCGAATGTCCGATCTAAATAATTCATAAGTAATCTACAAGGTATTGAAACGTTCTTGAATATGAAACTATTTATTTGGATAAGGATTAAAAGAAAGGTATGGATAACATGGTCTGATTTTAGTCGGTATTACAGTCAACTTTTAAAAATTAAAAAAGTAGTTGTAGTGACATAACTACAATAGTTGGAGATATGGTATCGTGAAGTTTTTTGTAGATATTAATATCCTGTAGACTACGAATTTTTTTGGTTAAATATTAGTTAAGTTTAATTAGTTTCCACAGCGCATGCGATGAAAGATGTTTTATGGCAACTTTTTTTACACTTTGAGGCACATTATTGAAGTTTTAGTACGGAACTCTAATTTTTTCTGGTAATGAATATAGCCTAGTATGGCACTTTGGAGTAACTTAGCATTCTAATAGTGAAAAAAAAAAAAAAATCGGTTCAGTCGTTTTGAGTTAATTCGCACAACGAACATCCAAAAATACAAACATACAAAAATCCAAATCTTTCCTCTTTATAATATTATATATTAGTATAGAAAAGAAAAAAAAAACTTAAAAGGCTCCGGTTTGTTTCTTAGTTGGTGCATTTAGTACCCACGAATCTACACGAAGTGTACCGCTTAAAGCTATAAATAGTTTGAGTATAGACTCTAACCCGAACAAAAAGTTAATGTTGACATAAACAATACGAAATGCGCACTTGAGCGGTGGCGGCGCGCGCGCCGACAAAACTCAAATTGGTAGAGCTTTCGGCGCGCGCCGCGATAATTACTAGGTAAGCAAACCTATCAAGTGGCGACAATAAAAATAATAAATTACGAGCAACTCTCAGCAGTATTATGGTGGCAAAGGCAATGTTATTACCAGGGCTCGGACTTTTCGTAGCTCGGTACTAAGACGAAAGCGAACCATGGCCTCGGCACCTATCCCACTAATACTGTAATGCGAAAGTTTGTTAGTTTGTACTCGTAACGTAAGTCTGTTACTTTGTTTTTGTTTGTTACCTCATTACGTCTAAACCGCTGAACCGATTTGGATAAAATTCAGTATACAGATGGTTTGAGTTTCGGGGAAAGACATAATATGACAGTTTTATAACGGAAAATTGCCCGGGATAGCGATAAACGAATTCTACGCAGACGGAGTCATGGGCAACAGGCTTGTTAATATTAAAATTTAACTCTTACTCATACTCAGTGCCTGCGCACGGGCAGCCCGCCGTAAACACCCCGAGCGCCGCCTCACGTCATTTTACGCTCGTAAAGCGCTCTCGTTTTATTACATTTTTATTTTCTAGTGCCGCGTTCGGGTTTCCTCGCGATCTGAATGCTGACAATAAATTATGATTTTTTCAAACACTGACACGCCACTAAAAGTCGATCGATTTCTAACGGATTACTCTCGGGAAGCAATATGAGTAGAAATAATTACCTACCGCTTCGGCGAACTTCATCGGTTTCCTTGTTTATTAGTGGGAACGGGTTCTAGCACGAAGCAGTTTAGGGGAAATTTATTAAGCGTGGAATAAATTATTTTAACTCTACATTCCCGTAGTATCCCACTAATATTATAAATATGAAAGTTTGTAAGTATATTTGTTTGTTTGTTTATTAATTACATCATCACGTCTAAACCGCTGAATCGATTTAGATTAAATTCGGTTTACAGATAGTTTTAGTTTTGGGAAGGACATAGTATAGTTTATATCCCGGAAAATTACAAAGTTTCCGCGGGAGAGCGATAAACGAATTCTACGCAGACGGAGTCGCGGGCAATAGGCTAGTAGTCAATATATTAGTATTGTGTGTGATTAAATCAGCGCTCAGTCAATGTGGTAATGATTAGGTATAAGAATGAGTTGGCAGCCGGCAACGGTTTTTGTAGTGGTGAGCCGTAGCGAGACCTACCGCGCCGCGCCATCTGGATAGTAACATCTCCGTCACTGACAGTCACAGATATCTAATGCTTTAAGTGCACACAATACACCTAAAGTACTTGCTATGAAACTTATAAAACAAGGGTAGTACAAACAATTGTGATTTGTATAGTACAAACAAATGCGATAAGTCGACGAAAAGTTCGTGTAAAACTCGAACTTAGAACAGTGGAAAACGGACGAAACCGTAGGGGAGTCGTACACTTAGTGTAAGTTTTCGGTTACAAAATACGTCTCGAACGTGTTCGCGTTAAAATCTCAATTTGTATGAAAACACGTACATCGCAAATGTTCCGCTAGAGGCGCTGTTCGTGTTTCCATACGATTTGAGATTTTAACGCGAACGCGACCGAGGCGTATTTTGTAACCGATAACTTACACTAAGGGTACGGGAGACTTGAACCTCATTTTATTCTTATGTCGCTAAAATTGTAACCGTAAATGGCAGTAACTCGATTTTTGGCATGTAGAAGTCATGCCCGAATAGGTATCGTTAGGTGATACTAAAATGTTAATGATAAAATAATAATTGTCATTTTGGCACTTTTTTTATAAAATTAGAAATATGGCTCAATAGTGAATTATCTTTTATTTGGAAGTCGAACTATAACTAAACCACCCCACTAACAACATTTTTATCACGTTAATCAATGAAATAGCTCGTGTAAATCAAGTTAGTTAAGTACATATTTTTCTACTTCTCTGTTAATTTTGATGATACTCTAATTTAAAAAGCTTTTAAAAATCATAATTGAACGACAGCTTGACAAAAAGTTTTATAGTCGAACGTAATGATTTATTGCCAGATTTCACAGTCGTCTCCGCGTTATACATCTGTAGCTGTTAGTTACTACGTAATGGGTTATATTTTAATTTTAATATGCGTTGTTATTTGAGGTTTACAAGAGTGGTTCAGTGTGATGGATTACGATAAAAACGTACCGAAGGTTTAAGTAATATCAACGCTCTGGGCACGTGACGTAAAACATCACTAACGTCATTTTTTTGTTAATTGTAATGCGATATACCTACTTAAATAATAACATTTCAAGCATTCGTAATTTTTGACTCATTGAATACCACAAGATCAATGATATAACTAAAATTATGCCGATGTTTTGGCCACACTGAGTGACCGTGGTCACGAGTAAACTCCGTCGTAGACTACGCAAAGGTAGGTAATTTTAGCAATATATCATTGTGGTTATGACCCGGTGTTGAATCAATTATAAATATCTAGCATGAAGATGTAGGCTTATTTGTTTTATAGTATCTGTGGCCCCATTATGGGTGGGGGCTCCATTATACGGCAATTGTCAGACCAGTCTCAGCTTCTGAATCCGCAAAATGGAATATACTTAATTGCAATAAGTATGTGGAATTTTTGTTGCAAACAAATCCTTTATTTAAATAGGGAATAAGTATGTTCTCTTTTGAATTAGCAACAAAACAATTCTCAGTATTTGACTAAAAACGATTTGCTGAAAAAATTCTTGATTACCTACCTAATTCGTTCAACCTGGTTTATGTTTGATAGATTCGTATATTTCGAATTGTCTCTTGAATTCCACAAAACACTTCTGTAGCGATATTGATAAGTAGATACCTACCAACAAACATACAGAAAAAGGGTCATATTAAAAAAAAGGGACTATCCCGTCACGTATGAATATAATCATTGGTGACCTTCGATGCCGCCATTATCAAGTCAGACTATTTGTTTAAGACGTACCTTCTTGCCTGGATAAGAACTCCCTGTAAATAATATTTCAGAATACAAACCATGTAAAAAACACAAAACAGCCGAAAGCTGACATTTTAACCTATCCTATTGTACCAGTGCACTACTACCGGAAAAACAATCGTTACCTGGTTACTGCTTTAAAACGTCAGAAAAAAATTACGATCAGTTTCCCGCCAACTATTATTCAATTCGATAAACAATGAGCTATATTTTTTTAAATGACATATTTAAATTCAAATATTTACGAGTAGTCAAGAGTGCAAAATTTTCAGTGTGGCCTAAATACCTATATTCCTAAAAATTTCGATATAATATAATGTATTTTTAGGGTTCCGGGACCAAATAGCAAAAACGGAACCCGGAAGTTTCGCCATGTGTCTGTCTGTCCATCCGCGGCTTTGCTCAGGGACTATCAATGCTAGAAAGTTGTGATTTTGCACGAATATATATGAAAACTATGCCGATAAAATGGTAAAATAAAATATTCAAATAAATTTTTTTAGAGTACCTCCTATAGGCTTAAAGTGAGGGTGTTTTTTTTTCTCATTCAATCTTGTACCTAGTGTGGGGTATCGTTGGATAGGTATTTTAAAACCATTAGGGGCTTGCTAAAACGATTCAGTGATTTATTCAACATTAAAGTGCAAATTTTCATTAAAATCGAGCGTCCCCCCACCCCTCTAAAATCTAAACCGGTGGGTGGAAAAAATTGAAAAAATTCAGGATGGTAGTAAGTATATCAAACTTACAAGGAAAACTGTAACGGTTAAGTTTTCTTGAGAATTATTAGTAGGTTAAGAGTAAATAGCAGCCTAAGATATACCTAAACTTGGAATATTCCGTACAAAATACGAAATCCTTAGAAAATAATTACTTATTTTTTTCGTAATGGTTACGGAACCATATTTTGGGCGTGTCCGACACGCTCCTGGCCGGTTTTTTTTCATAATTTCAGGATGTCTACCTTTTATTTATTTTATTGCGACTCAAACATATTACTTCCGGTCAATTTAAGTTAGAATGTGCAAAAAAAATGGATGCTGGCTATTTGTAACATTAATCATGTCTGTAACATGAGTATAACTCGCTATGACACGGCAGCTGTAAATTGACGTGTTTTGGTTTCTAGTAGGTATTCGCGCGCGTGATTATTTACAATATGAGACTTTGTTTTGAAAAGTTCAGCGTAGCCGTAGCGTTAACGATCGTACGGTGCCACATAGGCCGAAATTGATTGATCGCTAAAAACAAAAAACAAGGTATGGTTACATAGATTTGTAACTATTGTTACTGGAAACCATTGTTTCTATTATAAACTAGGCACACAAGTGAAATAAGCAGCTCCAAATCAGCATAACCGGAATAAATTTCAGCTTAGAAGGCGAAATCATTGATAAGGACTAAATTAATTAAGGAAAATCGATGGAAACTAAACCATGTACCAGGGTAGAACCTTTGTGGTACTGATGTTATATAAACATTCCATGTATCTGCCAAAGATATTATAGCGAAATTGATTATGAAAAGGTCCCGCCCTGGTATGCGTTTCAGTTTTCTAAGACTGTAGGTGTAGGTAGTTACGCGTAACATAACTCACCTCCTAGCCTAGGAATCGTGTATGGGTGAGTCCACATTTGTAGATGCAGATTTTTTTAGAGTTTCCTATCTCTGTCGCGTATCATGCCAAGTCCCAATAATGTATACGTGTGCAGTTTGAACAATCAGATACGGCGTGTTGCACGCTCGCTTATCTTTTAGGTACTCATCAGTGCTATGCGACACGAGACATGTTGGTTACACTAAGTGATACAAATGTGGACCCACCCCAAGTAGTTCAAAGAGGTTGTCTCTTCTATTTTTCGGGAATAGCCGTTTGACATAACTAGATGTGCTTTGAGCGCCAGTATTGGCTGAATGGCTGAGGAAGTCATAAACGTGAGTAACGTAGATAGCTGTCATCTGTAACGTGCCCGCCCACGCTATTTCTGCGCTCCGCAGTGCGCCGGCGCAACTCCATCTTGCTGCTACATAAATTTGCGAGCGTCGGAAAGTTGGACAGTTTGAGACGCGCGGAGCACTGGTTTTAATGGTGCTACGCTTAAACTCTAACTACACTTGGGTATTCTACACTTTAAGCTCTCCAAGGGCGAAGACAATGTCGAGTAAAACAGGTGAAGTTGAACTTTCGTGATTAATTTGCCTCTTCGCATGTGGTCTTGTGGAATTTAAAGAAATAAAGAAATATTTGGAAAATTCAATCTTAGCACCACGATGATATATTTTGACGATCTGATACGACGCATGACGCAGCAAACAGATGGGAGAAGGTAGTAAACTTGCCCCTTCTGTCGCCAAGTCCTGAAATCTTCTAAACATCCCCTCTTCAGTTATCTTTACAGTCGATGTAACCGCTGCTATTAAACAATTAATGGCGCTGTAAAACCAAACGGCAGTGGCGGTCGTTCATAATCATTATTCTGGCACTCGGGAGCTTTATCAAAACGTTCCTAAACATCGTAATGGCCCCTGATGCCTACCTATGGCCTATAAAATGATTTGTGGACTTTAGAACGTCACCTGGCTCAAGTATCCTGGGAATATTATAATCTTAATAGGGGTGATGTATGGGGACCGTTATCAATTGCTATGTAATGGAATTTTACGTCGACGATTACCTACATATGTAGTAGGTAAGAAATCATTGGATTTCATTAGTAGCAAGTCGAAAGGGGGTTCGCGTTCTCACAGGTCAATTATTTACAAATAGAACGGATAAGCTAATGTTTTCTAAATTGTTGAAAAGGCCCTCGACTTTATTCGCAGCTGTTTGTAAGTTTTCTTTATAAATATATTTTCTGTGGTAATATTGATCATATCAGAAGTTACATGAAAAGAGCCCGGAACCAAGGATATACAGTGGGGATTTAAATTATCACGAGAATATTTTTAACCGACTTCATATCAAGTAATGTTTCATCATGCCTAATAAGAGCTCTGGAACCAAGGATATACAGTGGGGATTTAAATTATCACGAGAATATTTTTAACCGACTTCAAAAAAGGAGGAGGTTGAATCACGACCCTCAGCTTGAGAGGCGATAGGTCAAACCACTATGCCACCACGGCTTTTTATGTTTGTTACCTCAGAACTCCGTCATTTAAGAACAGAATTGAAAAAAAAAATTGCGTTTGTCTAGGAATGTCTTCAATTAGGTCCCAAAGGTTCAGGCAGGTTAGGTTAGCACTAAATCAGGATCTGATGATTGGATCTTAAGGAAATCGAGGTAACTCTTCAAATGTTGTAGGGACACCTATAGTAAATTGGATATATTTAGTAGTAACTCGTGCATTTGCTCTTGAAAATCATCATTTGGTGAAGTGGAACTGGTGATGAAGACCACAGTTGACCATCGGAGTTACTACTCAATAACAAGTATTTCACGCGTTGAATTTTAATTACTTTGGCACAGTTGCTAAACAATTTATGCTCCTCGTAATCAGGGCCGTCTATCACCTATAGAGGCCCCCTATGACCCATGATAAAGCACTAGGTATTTAGCTATCGGTTATCGTTTGATAATGGAGTAGGGACTAGGGGGCCCCAACCCATCGCGGGACCCTGGGCACGTGCCCAATGTGCCCAGTGGGGAAGAGGGGCCTGCTCGTAATGCATATTGTAAAACGTGTGGTAAAGCACCAGGACTCCTCAATAATGAAGGTCTCTGCATCGGAAAAAGCAGTCTTTCGTGGAAGGTGACGAGCAGTTGATATTAAACTATTGTATCTTAGATTATTCACACTAAAAAGCGTGAAAAAAAATTTAGAACAAAAAATTAAACCGACTACAAAAAACCATGAAAATACTTTTCTACCAGTCTGAAGTCGGTCGGTGCCTCAGCACGAGCCAGCAGGAGTGATTGAAGCCCAATATATAGTATGTAGGTGAGGTAGATGACTCGTGTCCACTCCTGCTGGCTCGTGCTGAGGCGACGACCGACTTCAGACTGGTAGAAAAATATTTTCATGGCTTTTTGTAGTCGGTTAAATGTTTTGTTCTAAATTTTTTTTAGAATTATGTTGGTGAGGCATGATCAAATTCAATTTTCACAAAGTAAGTAGGTAGGTAAGCTAGCCTAACCTACTTATAGAGAACTGTACATGTATTTACTAGAGACTCACTCTGTACATGTATAGCTAAACTAAGAGAGTTATTCACGTTTAAACTAGGTTTTCACTCTTTTTTATAAATACATATTATGCAAGCATTATAGTCATACTTCGTACATACATGTTGCATCTAACTATTGACAAATGGTGTTAGTGAGTGCCGGACATTGGTCCACCTACTTTCGACTCAAAGATAAGCGAGATAGGAAATTCTGCGTATGCCATTGCGTAGGCCATTCGATTGGCGGATGCAACTTTAATCTGTTGGTGCGTAACCATATCGAATTGTAGTGCTAACCCATTAAAATAAATAATTTTGATTAATTCAGGATCTACTGGGCGGAGGCACAGACAATGAATTAAACATTTCGTCACTACTTTTAAAGAAAATCCTACTTCTAAATTTATATTTTTTCTGAGTGTAAGTACTTTATGAACATAAAATATTTCATGGGTCAATTTTGTTGACGAGATTTGAGATACGACGACGAGATTTGAGGTACGAGATTTTTTCAAAGTAGTGATGATTATTACCTAGGTTCTCCGCTACCCCTCTACCACACAACAAGATTACCTACTACGTTTATGCGAATATAGGTGAACATTTTCAGCGTGAAACAATAGATATGTAACAATTAATTTTACATGCATCTATAATATCTATGTTCTTTTATTATTTTATAGTCTACAAGATGGTATCCGTTCATTTCGCAACTAACGTTTGGCAAACTGTTTCATTTTGCAAACTCTAAAACTGTTAATATTTCAGTATTTATTTCAGGGCCATCGTGTAAAAATTTACAGTTTCAGAAATATTAAACAATTCCTAAATGAAAAGTTGCGAAATGAAACAGTTGGCCAAACGTTATTCGCCGAAACATTAGTAAGCCCTTTAAGATACATTGCATAATATATTTATTTACTTATTATTTTAGGTAAACACAGTGTATAGTTTTTCAATTTATATATTTACATGGACCCCTCACAGGATAAGGCCTCCTCCATTTAGCTCTTTTCTTTGCTGTCATTGACCAGTTCGTTCCTGCGATCTCTTATACGTCATTCTCTCATTTCTTGTGTGGGGGTCTCCCTACTCATTCTAGCCTGGCAGGCCCTTTCATCTAATGACATTCATAGTCCATCTCTTACCTACATGACCAGCCCATCTCAGTTTTAAATAGTGTTTTGGCATAAGTCAGCGCGTCTATTGCTTTTGTATGTGTTGTATGTGGGTAGTTTCGTAGGGTATTTCTTATCATAGTGTGTGGAATTTTGTGTATCATTTAATCATTTATGTAAGAAAGTTCAAATACATTCAAATTATTTTATTTTCCTTTAATATTTCCTACAAAATACATAAAGCAATCTAAACAGCTATCGAACGTTTGTTATGTTCATTTCAATTGCACATGAGTTATCCTTGAGTAATGTCGCGTGATAATATGACGTTCAATTAGTGCTCGCTGTGGAGGGCGCAAGGAGCAAGACGCATGGGAACGCATCTGTGTCCACAGAGCCGATAACGTCCACTTGGCCACAGATAAATAATACTATATGCACTAGTGCCATCTATTACTTGTACAAATAAGCTACTTGTAGGAAATGTACATGTAGTTAGGAGGGAAGTTTATCTGTGGAGTTCAAGGGCTGTGATGGATACGGGCACAGGCGTAGTAGATTCTGGTCTTCGTGTCAACATACTATGTGGTAATGGACTTACAGTAGATGTAGCATGGCGTTAGTTTTGGCTTAAGTTTGGTAAACATAACATGACTGGTGTGATTTAAAAAAAATGTACCTGGCTTTATTTAATTTGCAAAGTTTGTTTGGTGCTTAATTTTAATCACAAAGTAATCACATGATTTTATTTAACTTGCAATGTATGTGTGTATGTATTTATGTGCGGGTCAAATCTTGCATGTTGGAATTTGACCCACTTCCGTGGTCGGTTTGACTTGAAAGGCATACTTATGTAAATCTGGTGACAATACTACTAATAAATTATACTCAAGAAAATGATATAAAATCCTAACTGTTCATCATGTTTTAACCTTAGTTAAAAAAAAATTATATTTTTAACTTATGTGATTTATTTACTACTCAAATTACAAATTATCATCAGCAACAGGTTTCATTGATATGTTTCTAACATGAAAACCATATTACCAACATGACGTCAAAAAATTATCAGTACTATTTTAAGTGGTAAGTAATTTAGTTTGACTTTATTTTGGGATCTATCATTTGCAGTTTTATGTTAACCTCTGAGTCTAGGTAATACACAGGTCGCTTATCCCAACGCGCGTTTAGCACAAGCAAATTCCAACTTCAAAAAGGTTATTCGAGTACCGTTACCTACTTCATTTAAAACGAAATCGCCAATTTCACAAATACCATGACTAACTCAGGGCTCCTTTAGCTTTAAGAGCTTTCCGCAACCGCTATTTGCCGAGATTTTACCTTCATTACGTAAGCTAGCTGTACGCTGTACACACAATTTGTGGTCTAGTGCGTGTGGGCACCGGGCAAGTGTACTGGGCCCCAAATATTGACAAAGTGTAATCTGGGCGGTGCGCCGGCGCGGTTAGCGGACGGCCGGTAATGCGCGCGGGCAACATTAACACCAGCCGAGGCTCTTCATTACCGGAGGCCTACTTATTTGGCCCTGGATGCTAAATGATATTCGCGAGGTGATGTAGTCGGAGCTAAAACGGTTCCTTTTAATGGGTTTCTCTTTATATTTATATTTTAGTAGAGAAACATTTTTTGTTGTAACATTGTTTTATTTGAATGACAATGCCTTTACTAGCTGACTGTCTGACATCGCACAGCTTTAATCGCTAGAGATACTCGTAGAGACTCAAAACATGGCACACTGTACTTTGACAGTAATCCCGCTGCACTAAGAAAGGTTGACTGGTAGAGATCCTTTAGAGGGATAAGTCCACCTCTGTACAAGTATCTCAAAGTTTGTCAATTGTGTTTTGTTTCTTTTCTTTACATAGGTACATACACAATAAAGAGTTTATTACATACATACATACTAAGAAAGTTATCCGAATGATCTCGGGATAGTAAACAAACATATTTTTTATACTATTATAGACTGCGAAAATTTCCTGAGCAATGTATGTAATGTATATACATATTTGACGACAAGACGATATTACAAGACGACTTGCAAGATTGGACTTAAATAAGTTTTTTTGTTAAATTTATCTTTCCTGACTACAAACTGACGGTTACACGCCAACGAAATAAAATATCTAAAATCGGAGCTACTCGTAATCCCAGTTTCAGAGCCAAAAAATGCAATTATGTCATTTTTAACCGACTTCAAAAAAGGAGGAGGTCATCAAATTTTTTTTGCGTTTGTCTAGGAATGCTTTCAATTAGGTCCCATAAATAAGCACCAAATCAGGATCTGATGATTGAATCCTAAGGAAATCGAGGGAACTCTTCAAATGTTGTAAGGATACCTATGGTAATTTTATATATTTAGTAGTAACTCGTGCATTTGCTTTTGAAAATCATCATTTGGTGAAGTGGAACTGATGATGAAGACCACAGTTGACTATCGGAGCAAGTTATGCTCCTCGTAATGTTTAGCGTCATGTATGTCTTTATTTGTTCTATGTTTGTTCCTATGTTTGTTTTTTATGGCGTTAAATAAATGTATTTTCCACTGGTATTTTCATTCTTTCTTTCTTCTTTCATATGGTGAAATGGAATGGGTGGTGAAGCACCAGAACTCCTCAATAATGAACGTCTCTGCATCGGAAATAAGCAATCTTTTCTAAAAGGTGACGAGCAGTTGACATTAAACTATTGCATCTTAGATCATTTACACTAAAAAGCGTGTTTTTTTTTTAAATTTATAACAAAGAAATTGAACCGAATACAAAAAAAATATATAATTTTCCATGAAAATATTTTTCTTCCAGTCTGAAGTCGGTGCCTCAGCACCAGCCAGCAGGAGTGGACCTATAATCGTCTACCTCACCTACAATTAACTATACGAGTATATTGGGCTTCAATCACTCCTGCTGGCTCGTGCTGAGGCACCGACTTCAGACTGGAAGAAAATTATTTTCATTGTTTTTTTGTTAAATTTTTTTGTTATAACATTTTTATTCTAAAGGTGCGGTGTGTCAAAATGACAGATTTTTTAAAACCTACTTTTATTAAACAGAAACATAATCTGAACCAATTATATCAAAGGGAACTTATACCGCTTCGCAATATCGCAGAAATAAACTTTAACTTACATTCACAGACATCTTTTCTAACTCGCGCCTACACTCTACGAAATAAAATCTAAAATCGGATCCTCAGTTTCAAAGTACAATTAAGCCGGTTGCGAAGTGGCCGCTGTGTATACAGGGTGCTTTGCTTCCGGGCGGCACCTGTGAGCGTGTTTACGCCCCCACTTACGGGGGAGGCTAGAATCACTGCGCAAACGCACCGCTCGCCGCCTGTCAATGAAAGATTAATCCTGTGCATGGCTTACATTTTAATAGTAAAGTATAAAACATTTTAATAGTAAAGTATAAATCTATACTTAAATATTATCTAATTATATTATTCAATTTATTTTAAAGGAAATTTATTAAAAGCTAAAAAAAAATTACAATTACGATAAAATTAAAACATTACTAGAATTTACTTTCTGATATACTTACTAATAGGTCCCTATTATAGGAAAAAAACCCCGTTTAGTCCGTCAATAAGATAATTCAAAAATATTGTGCACGTATTTTTACTTTTGTTTGACAAACAAAAAAATGGCGAGGATAACAGTGCTTATAGAAGTTTCGAGTGAAGTCATATATATGGTACGATTTTTACCTAATAGTGACGTCACAGGCCACTTCGGAAGTTTGATGATCTATTGTCGATTTTTAATAATTTGATAAACCAAAAAATACGTGTCCGATATTTTCCCATAATCTAACTGTCGGACTAAATTGAATGATATATTTTTCACCCAGTCGTCATCCCTATTATAATAGTACTTACCTAATAATAATAACATTTCGTGGGGAAAAAAATACAAACTTTTTTGCTGATTTTACTTTTCGCCGAATGAACTTGCATTCTCAACCAAACGACGTAAGATGTGCACCAAATTTCAATTTAATCCAACCACTGGAGGCATGTCAAATAAGATTTTTTAAAAGAATTACCAAACATGCCCACAAAATTTCACGACAACAATTATTAAAATACCTAAATGCACGGGTTACTCACGTGTAAATGTAAGTTGACTGCACCTATTTCGATTGAGATCCGACTTTTCCCTCTGAAAAAACATTAGGCATACACTACCTACATCTGTATCATGTATTGACAGTTCTGATATTTTACAAACGCACGGGTGCGGCCTGCCGGCACGCCGGTTGCCGGTGCTAATCGTTCAATGTAAACATAATACCTATAGGAATGTTTCCACCTGTTAATTAATTTAGCTGCCACTGCGCTCATGCAACTTCATTAACTTATTTGTTGGTACCAACTACTTGTATACGCCATGGGTATTTGTTATGAAAATTCTTTGTGATTTCATTGTTGGCTCTTACTCTAGCTTTGAGGCTTTTGAATTGAAAAATGGAGCTTCAGGAATTGTTAGAAACTCTTCAGATACTGAGGACCAGAGGCCGTATTGTCATAAACGCGGGCGTACGGGATTGCATTCACTGTCTCTTTCTACGCTCATCCTATACCGTATGACACAAACCCATTTTTACCCATATCTAATTACTTTGTAGGTGGCTAAAGTCACCAGAACCAAGCTGATGAGGCTCGGGGTCCAGGGTGCGGGAGATAAGCGCCCCACAATGGGAATGTTTGCGCAGGCGCACTATCGCGACATGCGGAAATAAATTGGTGAGGCAGGAAGAAGATAAAAATCGTCACACGCCGCGCCCTTCCCACCTTCACGTACCTTAGGTTGGGGAGGTTTGAAACAAAAAACGTTGTGAGTTCGGGGTGTCAAAGTTTGGGAAGTTTGTAAACCTTTCACCAACAACTAATAGGATAATTTGGCTATTTAAGCTTATAGAGCAAGAACGTGTTACCAAACGCTTTTATACAACGGGTAGTCACCGCTAAAACCTTTATACGACGTTTACTCAACCTTTTTGTGATGTAAACCTAAGTTATAGGTCCAAAATGTTACTTGGGACGTTTCTAATAAAATATTTATTTAAGTATAGTAAAAACATTGAAAAATATTTAAAAAAAAACATACTTACACTCTCGCAAATTTAACAAAATAAAAGCTTAAATTAAAATTTTGTAAAAGTATGCGGGATTCAGACTCGTGTACAGTCACCAGCATTAATATCTGCCACAACGGAGCGTGCAAAAATATCTGACACGTCCATCCGGCCCTAGAAATAGAGTCGTATCAGATATTTATGCACGCTTGTTGTGTCAGATATTGGTGCTGGTCACTGTACCTACTAACGATTTCGTATAAAATGTTAGCGGCTGAAATATTATGATGTGATATATTTTTAGAATTGGCTTAGTAAGCCCTTTCATTAGATACCACACACGATAGGTTTCAGAACACATTTTTTTCCCATTAAAAAACTCTCCTCCTTTTTGTTTTTTTTCGAGCTACGGGTCAAATTGATTCGTATGGCCTAAAGATCAACGTTTCCGTATTTCATGCTTTTAACACCATTTGCAAGTATCTCAAAATATAGTGTGCTTTAGACGTCTTTATCCAGTGATAGCAGAGCTCTGTTTCTAAAAAAACACTAATACAAAGTTTGGTGTCATTTAACCCGACTTAAAAGGGAATTTCAAAGGAAAAATATGATTTATCAATGTGTTGGTATTTGTTAGTAAAATAAACGTACATAATATTAGACGTTATCACCAAATTTTAACTGGGAACTTAAGCTTAATCTGAGGATTTCATTTCAATGGGAACTTTAAAAATTCTTTGGTACCAAAAACAAACAGCTAACTTTGGAGGCTTCTCGTTCTTTTGTTTTACAGTAGGTAGTTTATAAAACAATAAACAAAATATTTACGTAATTTTTATCTCCATGAGCTCTCAATAAAGTTATCCCACTAAACTTGAAGGGGTAGGTTAATTATATTTTTTTTACTGATAGGTTTAGTCGGAACCCTTCGTTCGCGAGTCCGACTCGCACTTGGCCGGTTTTTATTTTTTTATTTTGTGGCAATAAATTATTTCTTTCTTTATTTTTCTAATTAGATATGTATGATTGATTGTATACTTATTTTAAGAGGAAAAATAATGAAACTAATCAATATATTAAAATCGCTAAATTAACGCACCACAAAATAGAGGTAGTGGATAAAATTCATTTTCACCATTGACAATAAACTAATAGACTTTTGGTTCAGCGCTTAAATGCGACTTTATTCATGCAATTATAATTACAAAAAAATCTATTGCGTACCTACTACCCACCTATAACCTATACCAAATGTTTTATTTACTTTTACGCCTCTACCTACCTAAACCTAACCCAAAGACCTCTATTGCGAGTTTGCAACATTATTTAAATATTATGAAGTTTGTGCAAATTCTTAGCAATAAGATAAGTTATCAGTGAATTCACTTTTATTTGACTCTTTTTGTGCTTCTTTCAGCAGCCGTTATTGAATCGCTTATCAGCTGTGTAGGTACTTATAGATGCAAAGTATGTTTTTGAATGAAAACCGCCATGCATTTGTGTTGGGTAATGTCATGCCAATGTGTACAACAAACTTTAGGGGCGAACGTGAGTATATAAATATGTAGATCAGAAAATATGAATTGGAACTTGTTACTTAGTGAAGCTTACAGATGGGTCAATTCATAATTCCTGGACCTTCTGCACTACCCGAATGACGACTGATCTCGTAACTCGTCTAGATAACATATAATTAAGTAGGTATTAAAAATTATCATATATCATAGATACAATTTCTGGGATTTGAAATTTAAATTTATTTAGCTATTTCATTACGTTAATTCCTTTTAACCGTTACGCTCCTCCGATGGCCATCTTAGGGTTGGCTGGTGGGTGGTATTGGGCTAATAATTTCTTAATTATTAAGAAATAACTTTAGTTTTAGACGAGTAAAATTATACTTGGAAGATAGTGCTCATATAACTACCACATAGCCAGGTCCCAGGTTTAAAGCCAAGTAGGGGCAGACACTTACATGATGAATATCATAAATATGTGTAGGTATTTTTTATATTTAAGTTGACATCCGTCAATAAAAAGTAGGTATAAAGTATTTTTTAATTATGGTTTACACTAGGTCTATTCTTGTTACTTATTTTTAATGTATCTCTTCTAAACGAATATTTTGCTTTCATTTAGCCGCAACGTAACAGCCACGTTCAGGAAGTTAGTGGTTCGAAAGTTCTACTTTGACGTGTCAGTAAAAACGACTAATATTTTACTTTAGTTTAGGAGGTAGCGATTAAAAGCACCGACAGCTAGGACATTAGTAATTAATAAACAGTGAGATAACAGATAAACTATGGGTATTCAATTAGAGTCGGCGCGATTGCAAGAGGCCGCGCTGTTGACCCCGCCCGCCCTATCCTATCGGCTGATGGCTAATTATGAAATAATTCCTCTCGTGTCAGTATAATACGAACAAAATAACTCAAGGAACGAAATTTTCCTTGAGATTTTCTTGAAGAAAACAGTAGTGGAAGAATTTTGAAAGAACATTAGGGGCTAATTTAAAAAAAAAGTCGTTAAACTAGAACGCATAAAGAATGCGATCTTTCCATTTACTGTTAGCAAAATTGAATATTTTGGAAATTATGGGCTCTTATTTCAGAGAAATGCAAAATTGGCGATTTACCATGATTTACCTGTATTATACCTACCTATTAATTTGTTTTCTTTTAGTCACATATACAGTTATCTAAACGATGTACTACTGGCATTTAATTAGTATTATTTTTGCCTCTCTTCTACCTACCCTATCAACGATGACCTCATTAAGCGGTTCATTAATAAATTAATTCTATGTATGCATGATAATAAATTAAGCGAAACGATTGTATTATGTCTCTTCTTATCAATCTAACAGAATAACAGCGAGTGGACATCTCTTTAATGTACCGCTGGCAGTTCATTTGTTTATCTCAAATTCGTTGTTCAGAAAGACCCGCCCATAAATAAATTTGAATTATTAACACCACTTAAGAGAAATGCAGCTCTCTCTTTCTCTTGTAGTAGTTTGCATATGTCTATCTCTGTTGAACTGGGGAAGCACTTGAGAGTTGCGCTTCCGCTATCGGTCTGCGCGAGCTTACGAAATTAAAACCTCATTGCTGGTATCGTGTTTCTGGATACCTTTTGCCCAGTAGTTAGGGTTCCTCGGTTTGTTTGTATGTCTTATTTACTTATAGGTACAAAACTATTTGTTGCACGCGACTTTGTCTGCGAAAAGTTCGTTTAAATATCTCTATCTCACGTGAACTAAGCACTTGCTTACTTGCTTGCTTGGTAGACAGGTACTTACCTGTCCACCTACTAATTTTACTATCTGTGTAAAACTATTCTAGGTAAGTATGTGAACAAATTTATGTCAGTAATAAAGCAGTAATACGTACATAATTAGGTATAACGAACATAAAAATAAAATTATGACAGCTATTAAGGCTTTGCAAGTTAGCGAGTAATGGTCGACCAAAACTTAATATAGGTACCTACTGGAAAAAAGATTTCCTAACAGTAAATAGTTATTTGTTATGCAAGGCTGGAAAGTGACTGTTTGACACGAGTGCTTATATTGAAACCTGAGCAAGCGAAGGAACACACAATTTTTCACCTCATGACAGCGAGCAAAATAGTAGATAGATGAAAGAAAATAAATTCAGTTTCAGGTTAAGTAGGTATGCTAGCTAGCTTATGCCAGTGGCTTTTTCTAAATCTCAGAATTCTTGTCCCATGGAAATATGTCAAAATACATTCACGTCTTGTCTTCATAAAAAGAGGGAATTTCGAAATCCAAGTAAAAGTTCAGCTTTTTAGATTATCTAGATCCAGGGTTTGGGTTGGACGTTGATAGGTTAGTTAGCCAGTACTTTTTACATTTCATTATGCAAATAAGCTAATTAAGGAAGCAAGACAAGTTTGAACTTATCCGACAAAGTACAATGGAAAAATATTATTCACTAGACCTGTAATCAATTATCCATCCATAACATGACCTACAAATGAAATAAATTCTGAAAACCCAGTAAATAATAGGACAGAAAGCGGTGGGCGGTGGTAAATGGGTAGGTATTTAGTACGTGATCTGCAATTTTGGTCAATTCGTGAATAAGTTTGTTAAAAAAAATATTGCAAGCGGCTGACTATACCTACTTTTGGGTGACGGACTCTACAACTATATACCTATCCAGCCAGAGGAAATTTTAGGTCAATCCGATAAGCAGACGCGGGGAAATTTGACTTTTGAGATTTGAAGACAACTTACTTACTTACTAAGTTACTACGAACATTGCAAGTTAAATAAACGTTTGTAATAAGTACCTAGGCATAGATTAAACAGAGCCTGTCGTCACGAAAAAAGTACCTATCTACAACACATACTGTTAGAACACAAATATCCCAAACTAGGCACATCTATTTATTTTAATTCCGTACGTACTCGTACCTAATTATACCAAAATCTAAAATAGGTACTGAATTAATGACTATCCTAGTTAGGGTTGCTACAAATTCTTGTAACCAATACGGGACGATTTCCCTTTTGATGCCCAAAACTCGTAAATAATACGCAACGCCGATGTAGCATTTTGTTTAGTTTAGTAGCAATTTATTAGTTTGGATACAATGTGTCCACACATACACCCGATACATCAATGCATTTAATTTGGTAGTACAATGCAACGAATGAATGGATTGGTAATGACGTATTAAGAACTTTATGTGCTGCGGTCAAGTCGGTGACTAAAATTTCCTCTTCTGAATCTTTCTTTATCGTAAAAGTAGAAATATCCCTATCCGCATTTCACCACCGCTGGTCGGGTGGGCCGCGCGCCCGCTCCATTTTGTCGAAATATGGGACAAAATATGTTTACGACATGTTACTACAGACGGGTCGGGAGGGTCAATACGGTATTTGACTATTTTGTATATGTTTTATAAATTAAAAATTCACAATGCCTGTTATCGAATAGAGAAACAATTTTTAAGCTACCTTTACAAATAACAAAGTTATAATGGTTTGAAATTCAAGATTAGACAGAGAAAGACATACTGGCATGTGACGTCACACGCCAGTACCGCCATACTTGCTGCATAGAGAAAAGCGTTTGAGAAAGAGACAGGTATACAGATTTTTCAAAAAATCACTATAAATCCAATTTTCAACCGATTTAAATTTTCTCTTCGCTAAACACTATCTGTATATCTATATTTACAAAATAATATTAAGATATGGAAAACTAAGGAGTTGTCAAATACCGTATTACGGTGAGAGTCCCGGAACGTATGGCGACCCTTAGTCCTACTGACAACACACATTCAGTGGTTATCCGTAGACTATCCATTGTCGGTCAGTCGGAGTTTGAGACTTGAAATTTAGTGAATACCTACTTAATATATTCACTGAAAGTCATATCATATTATATATAGATATACTAAGAAGAAAATTTTCGGAATCCCGCAGGATAGAAAATAGAGGGATTATATGTGGCTTTCTCCGAAACTATCTAAAATAGAGACCTCAAATGTTATATTTATGTATGTAAGTAAGTAATTATTTTAATCTAAACAACAATCCAACAGGATTTTTTAAATACTATCTGAATAGCTGGCAGAGACGTGATATTTAGCACATACACACATATATTTCTTTAGAATAAAGAGGTGGAAATTCCTGTGGGGTATATAGATAATAGAAGCTTGAGTATAATTTTGTTACAAAATGGCTCTCGCCTGGTGGTACCTACTTACTACCGATTTTTCTGGTTTTGTCTTGTGATTTTAGGTTAAGGATATCAAACTACTCTGTACTTCACTATAGGTATAGGTAATCGCTATGTCATTTTACTATATACGTGAACGGAACTGCGTGCAAAAGCTAGCTTTTTTATAACCCCTGAACCTATATACGATAACCCTTCCTGTTTGCAATGTCATAGTCCGTTAAAATAAAAATAAAAGCTTGAAATATTTAATTCAGGAAAATTAAAATAAACGCGACATTCGTAGCCAGTTCGTAGCAGCGCTACGACTTCAACTTACTACGCGACAACAACTTTTTTCATAAAAACAATTAACAAAACATACTTGGAGGGCTGCGGCACTATGGTATCATAGTTGAAAGTCTGGAGTAGCTTCCCAACCGCTTCGTTGATCTCCAACTTGTCGCAGGGCCGGTCGTGTTCAGGATCCCAGCTCATTATAAACACTTTTTTATACAACACCGACGGGTTTGTGCCGCGAGACGCGTGCGATCGACTCGCGCGCACCAACTAATATAAAGAGTTCCTTATGCTCCGCGCATAACTACCTATAAATGCTCCAAAGGGGCGCGCGCGCATGGCTTTGATATTATTTTTCAAGTTTTTTTTTGTTTACATATGCGGTTCTGTTATAGTGTTTTGTTTCATTTGTACGATTATAAGAAACTAGCCTACACTCGCGGCTTGGATCACGTGGGCCTAAACCTCTGGTTAGCCAAATTAATTTGGGCATTTTGTCAAATTACCACGGGACATCCAATACTTATACACTGTGATCTTCATCTACGTGGATGAAGGGCACCCATGCAAATTTTTATATCCCTTAACTTAGCAGTTAATATTTATAGGTTTTACGTCGATCCCGTGCGAGTACCTAGGTATATGAGGATAAAAAGCAGTCTGTGAGTTATTCCAAAGATCCGCTATCTATTTAAGTACCAAATTTCCTCCGGATTCGCCCAGCTGCTACGGCGTGTAGGAATAACAAACACGCACAAATAAAATACTATATCTAGCTAGGTACCTACTCACAACTACTAGAAGGATTTACTTAAGTACTTCGATGTCCTAAGCTGTATGTACCTATGACGACTATTGTTTAATAGCAGTAGGTATCTCTTTTGTTTTCGCAATAAGTAGGTAATATTATGAATACTCACATGTGAGTGATCTTTAAAAAATACCTTCATATATGTATATGTTTACCTACTAACTACTCATGTATGTGTGTGTAAGTACGTTTAAAATGATTAGAATCAATGTTTAAATCAATAGATAGGTATGGTAGAAAATGCAGTGACACTTATAAAGCCACAAAAATCATTAACCTTTTGTTTTCTAGAACTCAAATAAAGTAATTAACCCGCATTTTCCGAGTTTTCCCGTGGATCGTGGTGGGCGGTGCGCGAGCGCATCATGGCGCCGCCTCGACCCGCCATTGGCCGACGCCGGCCGCTCTGACGTCACGCTGCGTGCCTACTAACGGTAACTATCTCTACGTATAGTTGTAAATGTTGTAATATTGCGCACGTCCAGTTTGCCGTTTTTAACTATGCGGCACGATGATTTATAACATAATATGTATTTTGTTAATCAACATTAAATCAATTTTATTAACAAATAGCTTATCCCGCAGCTCTGCACACAGCACGATAAAAAATAGCCTATACTTGGTTCGGATAGGTAGGTATTTAACTAAATTTAAACAAAACAACGTCAATTGGTGTCTTAAATATTGAAATTCTCCCATTAATCTCTCTAAAAATTTACATTTCTATATTGAATTGTCTAGTTTGTATTACAATGATAGTTAAGTGAAATGCTTAAAATCCTTGAATGTACCAAATCTGGCAGCTGAAGTTTGTTTACCTACATTTAATTAAACACCTATCCAAACCAAATATAGGGCTTCAGTTTGGTTTAGGGCTGTGGATTTTTCCTATGATTATACACGACATTAATTTTGCTTAAAATAACCTCTGACTATTCATTATAACCTACGTTTACCTATACCTACCTTACACTTCAGTCTACTCGTAAGGGCTGAAATATACAATAAAATAAAAATCACATCCTATTCATGTAATTTTTATGTTAAAAAGCGGTCGGGTTAATGAACCCTACCGCTTTACAAAATGTAACGATCGAATCTCACTACCAAACATGTTAAATATAATGAAAAGAACCATGAAATGTAAACTTTCTTTTATTTTATTTTAAAGGAACGTAAAAAAAGACAAGCAATACTTAGGTAATCCAAAAGTCTGTTATTGAAGTTTTTTTTTAAATAAAGGAACATTTCTTCGAGTATTTCTCCTGTCTTCAGTAGGCAGGGTATTGAGAGAACGTACATACCTACTTTCCCACCAGGCGGCGTTAAAAATTCCACCCATAATTTGTTACTAAGGGGCTGTTTCACCATCCATTGATTAGTGTTAACTGGCGGTTAGGTGTGATGCCGTCTCTATTTGTTTTGTTCGAATAGACGGAGACGGCATCACATTTAACCGTCAGTTAACGCTAATCAATAGATGGTGAAACAGCCCCTAAATATTAAATACCTACCATTACCAACGACGTTGCGTCTGAATTATCAACCGATTTGTCTGTTAAGCTGCGCTGCTTTTGCCGATTTTTCACCACCTCGTGTCGGTTATCCTTGAACTATGGGCAAAGTTCGTCTTAAAGGTCCGATAATACGTAGTAGACAACACTGGCGTTTTATTGTGAATTTTGGGGTTTGAATTGAATCCAGAGGACGCTGTAGTTTGCTTATCTCATTCCCTAGATCATAAATTCCTCAGTAAATGTTGTGCGTCAGATGATATTTCCCCAGGCGCAACAATTAGCGTTTTTCTGTTAAACTGGGCAAAATTAGCGTGCTCTAATTTAACATACTTTACCCAACCGAACTGCTAATAAAGCTGTCAAGGAGGAATCATCATAAGAAGGTAAAATAAATGGAAAATAGGTAAGTACCTACCTATACATAGACGTACCTAATCTACCTACCTACGTACGTACAGTAAAGTTACAATTTCTCTCATTTCGAAGCTTATTTTGTCAGTTGCTAGAAACTACTTAGAGCCCTCTACATTTTTCAAATTTTCATTGCATCGCAATTCATTTTAAGTGTTTTTTTAAACTACCTTCCTACCTCTACTTCCTCGGGAAAACTGTGCATTGTCAATTCAGTTCTTATCGTTAATATCGTTAATATTTTATCATGTTTAGATACGTACGTACCTATCTGATTTTTCGTCAATTTTGTCGGGAAGGTATCCTAAAAAAGGTAATGATTAAATACAGAGTCAATGAGTCAATGGAGCTCATTCAAATATCAATCTCATCAAATATTAATTTTTATTACCTACCTATCTACAGCGCCGTGCAGTCTTGCTCACGAATTCAATTGCATTGCAAATTTATCTAATGGAGGTTCTACATTAGCTGTGAAATTCTTGACGTAACGAGGACGGCTCTCCAGACCATAAACCTAATAATACTATGCTCCAGACAATTTAGACTCACAAAATTCACATGCCTGCACTTGTTTGAGGTGGAAGTAACAAACCAAAAATCAGTCGAGAATTAGAAGATAATCGGTAATAATGTGAAAAAAAAGATAAAATAACAGTAAGTACCTACTTTGATCATAAAATATTACTTAGTCGCAGTAGTAGTCAGTCAGCGAGTCGTGGTCAAATGAAATGGCGGCAAATTTTTAAAAGTTAGGATTGTCAACACATTCCACAGATAAAAATATCTGTCACAAATAGGTACATAAATTCACGGGGCGTCCGTCACACTACACGTGTGCACAAACATTCGTTATTCGTATTCGTAAGTATTCGTATAACTATGGTACAACTAAAAGGCCACCAGCCACCACCCCGTAGCCACAGTCGGTTCCGCACGTGTCCAATGAATGACATTAAAATATCTACACACCGGCGCGTGGAACTGCGCAGCAAATTTGAAATGCCCTAAAATACCAGGCAAGTATAACAAGGCAAGGCGTTTTCCTTCCGCACTAATTTCTGGGGTTGCCAGAACGAGGTTAGCTTTACATTGTTTGGGATAAAACTCGCTGGTCAGTAGGATGGCCAGATGATACTATATGGGTTACCTCGTTTTTCGCGCCACTAAAATTCGGGAACCCGCAAGTTAGCAAAATTAAATACGGGGGCGCATGCGCAGGCAGGTAGATCCATTAAAACCACAAGCCACAGATCTAAAAAGTCTGTGGCTACATCAGTAATTAACTCAAAGTTTACCGAGGATGCTGCTATAGGATATTTTTCGAGATTGGTAGACGTTACTTTATTTTATTTACCAGAGTTGCAAGCAATGGCAATACTACGTAGTATTCGTATACCTGTGGTAAACCTGCAGGGCTACTACGAAACTCGGAACTCGAAGTTCGTGTCGTGCGGTTCCTCTGACACTTATACCATTTAATACGAGAGCGAGAGAGACGGTACGATACGAACTTCGAGTTTCGAGTTTCGTAGTAGCTTGCTGACCGGCTAGACTGTCAGTCAGACTGACACTGACAGACAGTGACACTGACAGTGACTGACTGAGCTAAGAGAAAGGATTACTGCGTTTTGGCCAAACGGCTGCTACAAGCGTTACAGTTAGATTAATTTATTTTTAATCCATTTATATATAAATGAAGGAAAGAAACTAAAATTGGAATAATTCAAAATAAGATAATTTTTACAGAAGTGCCATTTCAATTTGAATATGAAAATAGCCGTAGAAGGTTGTGCCCATGGCGAACTAGAAAAAATATACGAATGTATCGAAACTTTGCAAGAAAGGGAAGAATTTCGCATTGATTTATTAATTTGCTGTGGCGACTTTCAGTCGGTGCGCAATAAAGATGATCTTCTGTCTATGGCTGTGCCGGAAAAATATCAGAATATCTGCACATTTTACAAGTAGGTTATCTATATTATTAATTAAAAAAAACTATAAATAATATTAATACTTCGAACCTTAGTTCTTAACAAAATGTTTGTTGGATTTCAGATATTATAGCGGAGAGAAACAAGCTCCAGTGTTGACAATATTTATTGGAGGGAACCATGAAGCATCAAACTATTTGCAAGAACTGCCCTATGGGGGCTGGGTTGCGCCCAATATTTACTACATGGGGCGAGCCGGGGTAGTCAAGGTTGGAAACTTAAGGATTGGAGGTACATGTTTCATCTCATCATCATTAATTTAAGAGCTTAGCTCTTGTCGGTGGAGTAATCGCCACTCTTTTCGGTTCTCTGCCAGCATTTTCAGCTCCTGATACAACATGACATTGACTTTTTCCTTGGCTTGATCTATAAATGACCGTCTCGGCCTTCCCCTGCAGGCGGCCTTCCCATGTTTTATCTACAGCTAATAAAAATCTAGTAATGATGAGGACATATCTGAATATCAAAAATTAATATTAAAAAGTTGATGGTCAAAATATCGAAAGTAGTTTAGGTTCAATATTGTGACTGTTTATATTAACTATTGATATTTCAATTTTCAATATTCAGATATGTGCCCGTAACGGCACTATGTACTTGATGTGGCTATGAAAAGAACTCTAGAAAGTTGATGAAGTCTTGTCTTTGAGTTCAATTTTGAAATTTGAAAATCTATTTATTTTTTTATTCAGGACAACTTTTGAACTTAAATACTTGTTCAAAATCCTCAACCTTCTCATTTGTTGATGTTTCAGGTTTGTCTGGAATTTTTAAAGGGCGAGATTACTTGCAAGGATTGTGGGAATGTCCTCCATACAATCATAACTCCATGCGATCTGTCTACCATGTGCGGTCATTGGATGTTTTCCGCCTGAGTCAGCTCAAAGACAAGGTCCATGTCATGCTCTCCCATGACTGGCCTGTAGGCATCACTGACTTTGGAGATAAAGAAAATTTACTGAGGAGAAAACCATTCTTTAGGTAAGTTTAATTTTGTCAGCTCAAAATTATTGAGGACTTGTTTAAATCAATCTAAAAAACAGGTCATACAGCAAGAAGTTATTGGCTGGTTAGTGTTTGCTACTCAAAGATGTCATAACTAGTGATATAAACTGCAGTAAAATTAATTATATCATGATTCATGACCATTTCTGAAACTGCTTTAACCCTTCATAAGGCCCCATTTATTGGAGCATATTGCCACAGAATCAAAAGCAGCTATTGAATACATACCTGACAAAGAATATTTTTAAAGCTAGTAGTATTTTAAATAATCACAATGGAAATTGTGATATATTATGAAGTTAATAAGGTTCAGTCAATGTAAGTGGTCTCTTAATCGCCTATACCTTATTCAGGGTTAAGCTCAAAGTTGTCTGAAAAATTCCAAAACAATTAAAGATGTTATGTATATGTGTATGTAATTTCACTCTTTATTGTACAAAATGAAAGAAAACTACAATTAAAAAACTGTGACTGTGCATGGAAATTATGAATATTTCGAGCCAATAACGAAACCTCTTAACTTTTTTGTAGTATTATAAAAAAAAATACTATATCATTATTATAATAAATGATAATATATATGATAGGATGTTATTGATAATAAATGGTCCTGATTCAGAATTAACAGTCATATTTATTTCAGGGAAGATATTGAGTCCAATCAATTGGGAAGTCCTCCTGCAATGAAATTACTTAAGGAGTTAAAACCAGAGTACTGGTTTGCTGCACATTTGCATTGTCAGTTTTCAGCATTAGTAAAACATGATGACAGTGAAACAAAGTTCCTAGCACTGGACAAGTGCTTACCGAAGCGCAGGCACCTACAGATCTTAGATCTGCCAGAAGAATATGATGGGGATAAACAACTGAAATATGATGAAGAGTGGCTGGCTGTATTGAGAAATACAAACCATCTTTTATCTGTCAAAAATGTGGACTCCCATTTGCCTGGTCCTGGTGGTAATGAACGGTAAATAAACATAACCTATATTTATGTTAATGTAAACCTCATCAATAATCATAATAAAAATGACTCACTCTTATTATCAAAAGGCCCTACAGGATAAAAAAAACTAATCATAGGGTGCTCCTCAATGTAAATAAAATATAACTTGTGTACAAAATTATGAGCTAAAAATATTTTGTTCTATTCCAGATTTGATTTCACACAAACATCAGAAGAAAAGGAAACTATTATACAACTAATGGGAGACATGCTTTATAAAGCAGATAGTTTTGTCAAGACGGCCCCAGTGTATGTTCCAAACTCCCCACGTGGAATGCCAAGTGACCCAATTATCAATACGCAGACAGTTGAATGAAGCCTTGTGTATTGATGACCCTTTGCAAGTTTGATGGCTCGTTCAGGGCGAACAATGAAACAGCCTGATGTTAACACTTCTGACATTCTTGCCATCCCAGAACCTGAAGTTACTTTCTGCACCTACACCTGTGAAATGCTCTAAGATGTCACTGCCAGCTCCGGTAACGCCCAGTGATTTGTGACAGTGAAATATCCCATACAAATTCTTTGTACTCGCCTGATACACCTTCTGAGACAACAGTATGTAGAATGTTCTACTCCTATTTCAGAAGGGAAAAAGACATTTAAAGACGCAATCAGTCTCTTTATACTCCTGGTGCGGATGAAAGTCTTGGAAAC
Organism: Choristoneura fumiferana; assembly: GCF_025370935.1. Taxonomy (NCBI): domain Eukaryota; kingdom Metazoa; phylum Arthropoda; class Insecta; order Lepidoptera; family Tortricidae; genus Choristoneura; species Choristoneura fumiferana. Next base: position 8,690,075 of record NC_133479.1, on the reverse strand, counting down.
TTCCAGCTCTCTGTTGGATGAAGAAAGTCCTCGCTCTAGCAAATTATTGTCTAAGAATAACCATAGCTTTAATAGTTAGTATTTAGGATAATGAAATTGTACAGTAGCTAATTGCCTAAAGCAGCGGGTCTCACATTTTTGAGACTGAACTCTTTTGAATAATTAAATATTTGCCAGAGCTCAAAGAGTCAAACCCATACTATAAATGTCATTTATTTTAATTATGGCCATTACTTCTGCGGACGCTCTACAGACCAAACTTTCAGAATGACTTCTCTAAAGCATAATAAAATATTTTTTTTAATTTATGAATTTAAGCTGCCCCGAATACTTCTATTTGGCAAAACGCATTTGTTTTGTGATTCATGAAATACTGAATTATTCGACATTCAAACTTAATAAAATTGTTTAGAATAAACTTTCAATATATTTTTATGTAAATATTAATCCCTTTTTTAACTTTAAAAATACCCATTTAATCCATCTTTTCCTTATTTTTCTAATACTTTGTAAGAAGATTCTTGTGGGAAAAAATTACAAAGTTGCAGAAAATCAGAAAATTTAAGAAAATGAATGACTATAACTGACTATACCTCAGCACGTTTAATTACAACCACTAGATTAGAGACATGAAATTCAAGAATTTCACAATGTAAGTTCATGGGTTTTTCTTTTTGAAATCCTCTCCTTTTCAACGCCACGGTGGCCACAGACAAAAAACATTATGAGAATCGGTTTTTGCTGACCATATAATTTTCAGCTGTCGTGTTTTGCCGACTGTGGTGTTCTAAAAGTTACGCGTGCGAAACCGCGAGTAAAATCTAGTAAATAATAAAACTTAAGACTTAACCGAACTTTATTTTTTCTTGAAAAATGAAACAGTTTTAATTATAATATTTATGTTGAAAAATACTGGTGAGTTATTTGACTATTATATGGAATGGTGATTTAATCACTGTTCAATTATTTGCAGCATCTCTATAAGGAATGTCCATTGAAACATGACAAATGAATGAAATTATGGCAAGCTTATTTTGGCAATAAAATAAATTTTTAAACTGTTTTTTTTTTACCTACCATTATCTTTGATAATTATCTATACCCACATCTAGTAACATTTAGTATTTTATCACATAATACTTTTTAGCTCAAAAACTGGATTAGAATACCCATAATTCAGTTAATCCCCGATATGCTTAACAGGTTCCCTGTCCCATGAGGCACATGTTTTTTATGTACATAATGCAGTTGTTTTTTGATAAATAAAATACATTAGTAATTTCTTAATCATAATTCATTATTGCATGATAACGGGTATAGAAAAGTAAAGGTAAAAATACTGCTCAAAAGAAAATTAAGGGCCACATGAATTTTATGGGTGTAGTATATAAAAATAATTATTTTTATTCTGAACCACATTAAGATAACCAATGAAAATTACATTAATTTTTTTTTTGAAAATTACTATGGGATATTACATTACTTTATCATTAATATACTTTATTCATGTGTAAGAAGTGCTGGCCGCTTATATCGACATGGTGGTGCCTCATCCGTCGGGCCCTCACTAATTCCAGCACTCTCCTGCGGTTTGTTGAGGGACGACGGAAAAAGGCCGGATGTGCCACCTTAGTGCCTTGGACTTTGGGACGAACTTTGGTGTGGGACGCGACGTGTGTCGACACTCTAGCCGCGTCTCACATCCAGAGAACCGCGCTCAGAGCTGGGGCGGCTGCTGAACAGGCTCAGATAAACAAGCGCCGCAAATACACGCATTTAACAAACTATCATGATTTTGCGGCGCTTGCTTTCGAGACAATGGGTCCATGGTCGGAACCCACAAAAAAAATTATCAAGGACTTATCTACTCGTCTGGTTTTGGACCTCAGGTGACCCCAGGGTGGCACTTACCTCTCGCAAAGATTAGAATAACAGTTCAGAGAGGTATGCTGCCAGTGTCTTGGGGTCTGCCTGGGGCAAAATTTGCCTGGATGTTACGTTAGGTTATTTTGTTCATAGTTTTTTATAAATAGTTTTAGTCTTGGATGTTAATAGTACTTATTGTTATGTATGTAAATAATTTTGTTTAATATGGGGACATGTCAAAAGAATGCCTGCACATTGCTTCATGACAGGGACCTGTGCCAAATTTAATGCTATCTTTGTTTTTTTATTTAAATAAGCAGTATTTGTGCTTATTAAAAACAATGAGACTAGAATGCCAGTACTTTTTTAGTTCCTGGTTACGAGGGGTTAATCTATTCCAAGTATCAGTGTGCTGAATTTCATACAATGTTGAAACTATTTCGGATGTGAGAGTACTTTAACTTGCTGCTAAAATATTTTTCAAAGAGGTTTAACATTGAATTAATATCATCTCTAAAAGGTCTCCATTAAATCATAGTTTCATAATATGCTAGGGTTTTGGGATGTATATGTAAACAAAGATTCATGAGAAAGTAAATGTTTATTTTACATGAGTGAACAAATGTTCCTTGAGCTGAGGCATATCTTAGGCTTAAAACTACATTGGTTACACTGTAAAATCAGTTGACATCAAGCTCTTGTGTAATTCAGTTGATATTTTTTGAATGCTTCCACTTTCTTTCAGTTCGCTTAAAACATCTGTAAAGAAAAACATGATTGGTTAAATTCAGATTAGTACAATTATAATTTAAGCTTACTTTGAAATCATCGGCTTACCTTGGTAAGGAATAAAAAATTTCGTAGTGAAGCTGTTCCAGTGAACTTTGGTTTTCAAACATGGAGAAACCATATCTGAGCTGATGACATGCATGTGGAGTTCGCTGCAAGCTCGGCACAGCATGGAACCCGGCTCTGAGCGTGGCCCCGTCGTGGTTTTCTTTTAGTTCTTCATAGAAATCGCCGAACTCTTCTAAGAGACTTATGTGATTTTATTAAGCCCGTAAATACTATTAATATCATCTTGCGGCAAAACAAGGTAATGAACTTTAGCTTTAGGATATTTATCTCGAATCGCCACTACACGATCAGACTGTTTCACTATAAGTTGGTCTTCATAGAGCCAACCAGACCCAACGACCAGTGGTCGCGGTTGTTTCGTGCTTTATATGCATCCCCCAAACATACTCGCGTTCCTTTTGCTATTTTTAGCGTTAAATTAT